>NC_140509.1:26078865-27278865 GCF_964339955.1 Pipistrellus hanaki
GTTTAATTCCACGGCTATCTTTACCACATTACATGCATCATGTTACATACTGGTGATACCAAAATAATAACATATGTGCCCTGCCCTCATGTAAATTAGAGAACTCTCACAATATCTTCTTAATAGGTGCAAGAATGTGAATTCTCACCAAAGCCGGTTTGGCTCAGTGGAGAGACCGTCAGTCTGCGGACTGAAGGGTCCCAGGTTAGATTTCGGTCAAGGGCATGTACACTGGTTGGGGGCACATCCCCAGTGGGGGGTGTGCAGGAGGCAGCTGGTCGATATTTCTCTCTCATCGATGTTTCTAGCTCTCTATCCCTCTACCTTCCTCTCTGTGGAAAAAATCAATAAAATATATTTTTAAAAAGAATGTGAATTCTCATATTTTTAACCTAGCCTGCATGGATTTACTTTTATTTCATTTCTTAAAAGCCAAGTGAAATAAATTGGTTTATTTCCATTGGAAACTTATGTAAGCAAACCTTCCCAAAGAGGATACAAAAATAGTAGCATCTGCAACAAAAATTTAGGTATTGCCTATGTAGCAATCTGATATTATTATACGGATCAGTCCAAGATGCTGAAAGTTTCAAAAGGGCTTAAGAAGCCTGAGTGGATACAATATGTATAGAAAATCATCTGTACCTGAAAAACATGAAATTCACTGTTAGATGGAGGAGGAGAGGGAGAGGGAGGCAATTTCAGAAGGAAGAAAGGCAGTAGCGGGAAAGCCCTAAGGGTGAGTATGTGTAAGAGTTTTATAGGATGTACTGACTGAGGTTTCTCTCTGGACCAGCACTGTGAGTGGAGAAGTGAGAAGGAAACAGGTTTTGATAGTGCCTGTGTTTGTAATGAAATGAATCTTCTCTAATGTACTCTAAAAGACACAATTAAATGCTGCAATTTCTCTTTAATTATGTAGGAGCACTGGTCCATGTTTTAACACATGCAAATCCTTGCAGAGTCCTGGTCGTTTTGTTAGGAAGTTAGACAGGAGCAGCTAGGGTGGGGCCAACACTGCCTTCAGACTCAGCAGCCAGCAGACCACCCGCGGGCAGGTTCCGAAACAGCCGGTTCTTGGGCAAGCTCAGAGGAAAATGACATGACCTCAATGCATCCTTACTAGGGGCCTGGACTAATAACAATGAAATTTGCATTTGGGTTTTGACCCCGCCCCCATGGATTTTTCTGTATGCATTATGGCTAAAGGCACGCCCAGAATAAAGACAGTTTCTGTCAGTCATTCCTGAATGCATATAAAAGTCTCCACCTAGACATTCCCTCTTTTAAACCCAGGAGCTTGGGGCCATGCTCTCTCCCTGTGCACTGCTCTACCTCCAAGGAGCCCACACCGTTCCCTTCCCTCACAGGCACATAGCCCTCAGCCTCTGGGGGGCCCCATGGGACATGTAACCTGGGGAGAATTGGGCTGCTAAAGCTGGTCCCGGGCTAACCCCCTGAACCTGTCTCCTAGGCCCCCTTTTCTCTTTCCTGTGAGCTGAGGAAGCCCAGCCATTCTCATTTTCTCTTTTCGTAACTCTTCTCTTCTCTCTCTTTCCTGACTGGCCCACTCCTCATTTGGAATATATCTCCCATAAACCCCATTTTGCTTTACTTTCATTTTTGTTGACCTTAAAATCTTATCTGCGTTGACAAAAAAAACAAAACCAACAAACAAAACTAAACTAAGGTCCCAAACCCCAAATGATAATAATTTGGGTCTAGGGATTTCTAAAGGTTAATGTATTTTACTTGTTTTAAAAATGTCATTTATCTTGTTTGTTTGCCCTTTCAGAAAGTTGAGAGGGGGAATGAGAAACCCTTTCAAAATAAGAATTGAGACCTAATAGGAAAAAAAAAAAATGAGACATACTGAGGTGGTCAGATAAAAAAAAAAAAAAAAAGTTACTTTATCTTTTCATATTTAATTTTGCATTCTGACCAACACCTCCTTAATGTTCCCTCAGCCTGATGAAACTTTAGAACAGTTCCTTCTTGAGTCTACGCCATCCTTTTCTTAGTTTACTTTAGAAAACTCGTAATTATAAATTCTTTTCCTGCTCCTTTGAGAGATAGATTTTCATTTATTTATTTACTTTTAATGCATTCTTATTGATTTCAGAGAGGAGAGAGAGGGGCGGGAAGAGAACCATCAATCCATCAATGATGAGATAATCATTGAATCAGCTGCCTCTTGCTTGCCCCCTACTGGGATGGAGCTGGCAATCAGGAATTGAACCATGACCTCTTTGTTCATAGGTCAACGTCGAACCACTGAAGCACACGGGCCAGGCGAGATAATAGATTTTTAAAGTCTCTTGACAGTTTTCCAATCCAGAACTGTCTTTCTCAAGCATCTGAGAAGCATCCTTTGAAATGTAACCCTCAAGAAAGATAGGGCCCTGTCTCCCCATTTCTAATTTCAGGAGATATTTGCTCCCACTTACTCCTGGCCAGCACCACACCTCACCCTCTCAGCAGTGATGCAACAGCAGCCAGGGAAGGAGCATTCCGTGACTCATTGCTTTGGCCTATCCTGCAGGAAAGCAACACTTATTTTTTTAGCTGCGAGTTCACATAGTCCCACTCACTTCTCTGTTTTGTTTTTCCTGCCATATACTCTGTATGCCTTGATGACTTTGAAAACTAAACTTTCTTTCTCTTCTCCTAGACTAGGATTCTAATTTAGGTATAATGGGATTGAACCTCCCTCAAGCCTTTTAAAATATTCAAGGGAGGCATAAAAGAAATAGCAGCGAGACATTCACATTTTATTACTCTGTGTGATGAGGATATTGGATTGCACACATACTAATGTAAATTCCTCCAAAATATATAATTTCCACCCTTTTATTCTCTCATTGTTCCCTTCCCACAATCAATTTGGATTCCTGAGACCTTTCACAACAGAACTAAATAGCTTTTCTGAGGCCGACATGCCTTAGTCTTTTGAATTCAGGAACTGCGCACTAGACAGAAGCTATAAGTAATAAATTTCTCCCTGTGACTCTTCCTGACAACAAGGAAAAAAAACATTAATTTAACTTCTCGGGTTGAACTTAAACCAAGGCCTGAAAAGCAGATAAGTGTCTCACACTATTCACTTTACTACTCCTGCCCAAGGAAATGAAATATTTCCAGTATCCTAAAACTTAGTTGAAAGAAGTGCTTTCATATTTAGGAAAACTTCCACATAGCATTACAATTTAGAAATAGTCCTTTCCAACTTCTGCCAGGTTTCTTCCCCTATATTTAATCTTGCTCTCTGTAAAGTTATCTTAGGGGAAGCATTTTAACTATAGAGTCAAATTCCCCCTTCTTTCTATAATTTAAAAATATCAAACATGCAAAACCAAACTTAAGTGGCAGGATTTCAGATTCAAATTATTACTACAAACATCATTATCCTGACAATATCCTGTAGGGCCTCCTCAACATCTATACAGGTAAAGACATTTCAGAACAGAGAGGTCACTGAAACGAAGATTTTGATAGGACATAGGAGGTGGAAGGCATAGATTATTTATGCTGACCATGGGGACAGTTCAGTATAATTGTGTTATGATAATACTAACTCCATCATGTGAACAGATGCTAAGAAGCAATATGTTCAATTATTATTTGAATATATTATGTATCTCATTCTCTGTCCCTAATAAAATATCCTGGTGCCACAATCTCAAAATGACTTGAAATTTTGATGTGCTGCTGTCAGAAGCTACAGAAGCTTTAAAACGTAGTCTAATTCTTTTGCCTTTAACAAGGAAATATGTTTGCTGGTAATTGGAGAGAGTTAATCTTATACTTATTCACGCTATTTATGATAAAGTTCCCTCTTCAAGAGCCTCAAAAACAAATCAACATCCCCTTGATGTCAGAGTCACTGATAAGACCAGAAATAATCGGAGGTAATGATTTTTATGTCATTACTTTCAATGCTGGTTTAAATGATTCCCAGTAGACTATGCCAGTGTCTCCAGCACCTTCATACAATGCTGCAACTCAGTAATCAACATTACAACGAAGTGGCAGCTAAATAGAGGCCTGTACTTTACCCAGTAGAAAATTTCATTTTTAACACAACTAGCATGCAAATTAAGTAATGAGTACATGTTCTTTATCTTTCTATAACTTAAGGACTTACCTGTTTTGAGAGGTTAGTAACAGAAAGACAATGAAGCAGCCCATAGACTTCAAAGAGCAGAAAACTTACCAAGAAAAATGCTGATGACATTTCTGACTAGTAATACAGAGAAATGTCCTATAAAAGTTGCATAGAGGCCTATGAACCTCAATAAATATTTAAAATCTATTCTCACTGGTATCATGAATTTATCCATCTCTTTTATTGGCCAAGGGGAGCCGCAGCACAAATATCCTTGGGAGGTTTGACCTTTTTAGCAGAGGGCAGCTGATACATCATGTAGAGAATTGTTCAGTAGGTGATCTGAGAAGACAAAATGTTCCTATTTCTTTGTGACTTTAATCACTAATATTTCAATTTGGCAAAGTGTGTCCTTTTTTATGTGATAGGAAAAAAATTTAAGGACTTCATTTAACAAGTTTGAGCTCCCTGCTTATATAGAGACAGCACAATTACTGTCAGTAAAATTCAAGTCCTCTCCACTCGGCTGGTAAACCCACATCTGTTCCTGGAGTTTCTTTTTTTTTCTTTTCTTTTCTTTAATATATATTTTATTGATTTTTTACAGAGAGGAAGAGAGAGGGATAGAGAGTTAGAAACATTGATCAGTTGCCTCTTGCACACCCACTACTGGGGATGTGCCCACAACCAAGGTACATGCCCTTGACTGGAATCGAACCTGGCATCTTTCAGTCCGCAGGCTGACGCTCTATCCACTGAGCCAAACTGGTTTTGGCCATGGAGTTTCTTGAAACAGAAGAAGGTTCAACACCTTGAAGGGTTGCAAGATAATGTTTATCCAAAATTCTTGGTTTCATATCCACTCTTATCTCTAATATACAACAATATTTACATGCCTAACAAATAGAACATATTTGGTTATCTTGTTGGCTCTTCACAGAAATTTCCTTAAAATTCTTTCCTATCATCTGTCATCTATATTATTTTGGCAAACATACACATACAGATACAATCTTTGTAACTGGACACAAACAAAGACCCATGGTGTGTGTATTTACCCCTTAAATTTCCCCCCCCCCTAAGTTTTAGTATTGAAGCCTTTCCCCAAATGCCATTTCTCCACATGTTTAGTCATGGAGATTTCCTTCCTTGGAGAGCTTCAATTATTTTCTATGTTGATGACCCTCCAGTCCTAATCTGACAACATGTTCAAATTTATAGTAACCCACACATGTCAAAACCAACATGTCCAAAATAATTTTATTGTTTACTTCTCAAGAATATCTTTAAATGTGTGTGAGTTTTAAATAGTGACAACTCTGATTTTTTTTTAATAATGTGGATTTAAATATTTTTTAACTCATTTTCCTTCAATTCTAAATTCAAATTTATGTACAGTCTGCATTGAAAATGTCTTAGGCTTCTTACCTTTACCGTTTACCTTTACACCTACTCTGGGTACCTCTAATTATGTGTTATCTGGACATGTTCACTAGATTATTATCTAAGTATTTTACTGCTATCTCTGATTTCAATTCCTACTAAATGCTGTGGCAAAATCCTCCTAAACTGAGATTCTGATAATATTCCATTGATCATATTGTTTCTGGAATCCCATTGCTTAGAGAATTCATTACAAATTTCTCATCCTATTCTAGTAAGATCCTTACCTGCAAAATCGTCTTTTATTTTGGAAAATTACTTAACTACTTTAATGCCCTAGTTCCCTTACCTCTAAAATGGGAATAATGGTATAGAACTTTTAGAATTAAAATTTATACATACACACATTTACATAAGTAATGATTATTTTTTATCTACATTTAACTTTACCTCTTAATCTGATTTACATTTTTAAATTTTTAATAATTTTAATTAGGAATAAATTTTAACAAATAGAAAAAATTTTAAAAATAGCTGAGAGAATGCATGCCAATATGTCTATTAGACACAATAACTGCTATCATTTTGCTATGAGCCTTTGTGTACATATGATCGTATGAATAGTTTTTTTATTGTTTCAAAAAGTTGAGACATTGCCGAAACTGGTTTGTCTCAGTGGATAGTGTCGGACTGAAAGGTCCCAAGTTCGATTCCGGTCAAGGGCATGTACATTGGTTGTGGGTACATCCCCTGATAAGGGTGTGCAGGAGGAAGCTGGTAGATATTTCTCTCTCATCAATGTTTCTAGGTCTCTATCCCTCTCGCTTCCTCTCTGAAAAAAAATCAATAAAATATATTTTTTTTTTAAAAAGTTGAGACATTTTGACAAATTATTCTTAAATATTCTTAAACATTTATTTTCTAAAAATCAGGATATTTTGCATATCACCTAGACCACTATGAAAACTAAAAATAATAATAATAATAATAAATAAAAAATAATCACAAATCTTAAATATTAGCTAACCTATTGGCCATATTCAAATCTCCACAATTATTCTTTTTTAAAAAATTATTTTCTTCTTTTTAAAAAAAAATATATTTTATTGATTTTGTACAGAGAGGAAGGGAGAGAGATAGGAGTTAGAAACATCGATGAGAGAGAGTCATCGATCAGCTGCCTCTTGCACAACCCCTACTGGGGATATGCCTGCAACCAAGGCACATGCCCTTGACCAGAATCGAACCCGGGACCTTGCAGTCCCCAAGCCTATGCTCTATCCATTGAGCCAAACCAGTTTTGGCCTCCACAATTATTCTTTTAATGTATTTTATAGCTGTTTTTAACTTTAGTTTCATTTTTTTAATCGTGATCTAATTTCAAATTTAGCGGAAATATAGTTTAGAAAATGAAGTTAATAATTAGTAAATAAATGTTAGATTTTTTAAATAAAGTACCTGATGGATTTTGTAAAAGGGAGGCTCTATTAAATTAGAGAAGAGATATTTATTAAGGTATGCTTAACATATAAATGGCTGACCGTAATTAATATATACTACTTGATGATTTTGGAGATTGGTGTATATCTGTGAAACTCTCACCACAATCTATGCAATAACCATTTTCATCATCTCCAAAAATTTCCTATCATCCTCTTTATCATCATCGTTATTATTCAGTAATAAGAAGATAAAAGATCTATCCTACTGTCAAACTTTTAAATAAAAAATACAGCATTAACTGTAGACAACATGATGTATAGTGAATCTCTAGAACTTATTTTGCATAACTGAAACTTATTTTCTATTATCTCCTTGTTTCCCTCTCCCCCTAAGCCTCTGAAAATCATCATTCCACACTCTGCTTCTGTGAGTTCGGCAGAATTGCTATAAGCTCCTTTATAATAGACTAAGATTTCCTAAAGTTGGATTTTTCCAGCTGTGATTCAAACCCACTGCATGTGCAACACCCACCTGGGTATTCTGCATTGCCCCATGGGACTGAGAGAGTAGGAGAACCTAAGCAAACATGATGCTTATGATACCTGCAAGTAAGGGGAAATCTCGTATTCTTCACAGTTCTTGATGTCTCCTATTTTGAATATTCTATATCAATTAATTTATGCACAAAGACACACACACAGAGCAGAAAGCAATGTGCCAAATGATCTTTCTATGTACAATTGGAGACATATATAGACATAAATATAATACTAAAATATGTATCTGAAAAAATGATGACCAAATGTGAACCATGGTTATCTTTATGCATAAGGATTTTTCTGTATTGGGCTTCTTATTATATCATTTGTATTTTCTAATGAGTAGCATCTATACTTTTATACATATCATCCCATTTGAGAATATAAAATCCATGTACAAGTTGATTACAAAAGTTACACTAAATGTCATAGTCTTTTCAGGAAATCAAACATTGCAAAGGGTTTTCCTGGATAAATACAAACATATTTTCAAATAACCTTCAGCCTTTCAAATATGAGTCACTAGCAATTTGTAGGAGGTGCATATACTATAAAGAGCCTTAGGGAAAGAAGGGGATTGGTGGAAACAGATAAATCTATTCTGCTGGAAGCAAATTCTAGTAGTTAGCATAATGAATGTGAGAAGTTCATCAAAAGGCTGGTGGACAGCTTCAGCAGGGCTGAAAATCTGCATATATTATTGCCTGCTGCTGCTGCTGAAACAGCTGAAGGCAGTTACCCCAACCTGATAATCTTTTATTGGTTACCAAACTTTATCTTTGATATGTCTATCTGCTTTACCAGAGGGAAAGATGTGTGAATAAAAAGCCCTGTCACTAAAACTAAGTTTCCATCTGGCCCTCCAATATGCCTTCTAAACTTGTACTTCATGTCTAGTCTTTTAATCCATTTATGCACAGCCCCTTTCCCAGATTCCTGAACCCTTCTAGATGCTGAGAAAGACTCTGGCATATGCCAGAAAGATAGCTCTAATTGCAATGAGAGAATGATCTGATGGTGTTGATAAAGAGGGAGGAAGTTGGCAAGGATCTGGTTTATAGGAATTCCATGTTGAGCAATTAATTAGGATCCTTCACAAACAAGAAGTGATAAAGGCCAGAAGTAGGAAATTAGAGAAATATAGAGATTAATGAATTAATATTTTGGAAAGGGTGAATGACTCCAGTGAAATGTATGGATCTGGTGTATATTTATTAGGAAATAGAACCAACTTTGCAAATGCATTTACACCAAAATGTAAATTCCAACAGAGCAACCCCATCAATACTAGTGCTATTACAGTACTTTTCTGAACAAATAATTTATTCATCTCTCTTGCAACTTGTTTCAAAGAGTGGAAAAGCCAAAGTATGTCATAACCAGTGCAGTAGAAAATAAATGGGAAAGCTCTAACGTGAAACAGAGGCAACCACATGACAACAGAGCCAAATTCTCCAAGTGTAGCACAGTTTGCTTCAAATTCATAAAGTTACACATCAAAATAACTGTTAGAACAAGACTTTCTGGGTTGCGCACATTGCACGTAGAGGACGGAATGTTGACTCTGATGCTAGATTGCCCTAGCGAGAAGGAAACAAAAGCTCCGGCTGTGCTGAGCCCCAGTTCCGACTGCTCTGAACCCCAGTTCTAGGCCAGTCCCTGGGGACCCAGGCTCAAACAGAGGGAGACGGGGCTGTGAGGTGGAATCCCAGGGGAGAGGCGAAAGGCAGAGCCCCCAGAGTTGGAGTCGCGCACATAGTGCACAGAGGACCATCTGTTGACTCCCATGCTAGACTGCCCCAAAGGGAAGGAGACAAAACCTCCAGACTGGAAAGAACGCGATGAGGAGAGGGAGCCGCTGCCGGGCACAGGCAAGCCAGGCGCCGGCAAGGAGCCGGGTGACAGGGCCCCTGCGGGGGAGGTGCCGCTGGGCCCTCAACCACTGATCTTGGCCCCGGAGCCGAGGCCGGGGGCAGGGGCGGCTTCCTGAGCGGTGCTGACCCTGGCAACAAGCTGAAGCTGTGCAGGAGGCCGCAGAGAACAAAGGGGTGCCACAGGCCAGCCTGCTGAGCTTCCAGGACAAGGAGGAAGAAACCGAAGAAGTTTTCAATGTGAAGAAATCAAGTTATAGCAAAAGATAGTAAAATTACTTAAGAAAGAATACAAAGAAGATCTTGAAAAATCGAAGATTAAGACAGAACTCAACTCAGCAGCTAACATTGCAACATAAATGCATTTAAAAAAAAAAAAAAAAAGACAATGTTGTAGTGGCGGCAGCCAGGCCCAAAATGGCCAGGCCCAGGGTAGTGGCAGCCGGGCCCAGAGCAGCAGCAGCTGGGCCTGGAGCAGCTGGTTGTGGAGCGGACCAGAGCAACAGAGGCCAGGCCTGGAGCAGCCGGGCCAGGAACAGTTGGCTCCTTGCCTGCCCATGCTCCAAGCCTGCTTCTCAGACATGGCTGGAAACTTTTGTGGGAACTTGAGGTTCTGCTGAATCAAATGATGAAGGCTTAGATCTGGAAGGTTTAGAAGGTTTAGATTGAGATATTATAGCGCCAGGGTGTTGATCTGTGAGTGCCTTGTGTGGGGTCTGGATAAGGTTGGTTGATCTATTTGGAAGTGTCTTTTGTGTGAAGTGTATCCTTGGGCATGTGGAGGTATTATTGATTTGAGATAATGCTAAGTAATTGATTTACTACCTGAAAAATTTAAAGTACTGAAAGTTTAAGGTCTCTTGCCAAAAAGAGGTTTTAAAGTTAACACCTTAATTTTAATGGAAAAAAGGGAGGACAAGCCCTTCCCACCCAGAACAGATAACCCAATTCCAACCAGCAGCTATCTTTAAACAATGTGTTCATTTACATTTGAATGGCTATGCCTTTTTGATAGCCTAAGCGCAGGTGTCTTCAAACTACGGCCCGCGGGCCACATGCGGCCCGCAGAGGAGTCTGATCCGGCCCGCCAGGTTTTTTGGGCAGTGAGCGCAGCCGAGGTGTTACAGTAGGAATTAGTAGTTCATATAGTCCGGCCCTCCAGCTCTCTGAGGGACCGTGATCTGGCCCCCACTTTAAAAAGTTTGAAGACCCCTGGAAGGGCAAGTTTACATGTAAACATGTTTGCTTCTCAGTTCCCAGGGCAGAAAAAAATAAGGTTTAAAATTATTAGATTTTAAAATTTATTCTTAAAAATATAAAAGTTTATTAATTAAAAAAACAATAACAACAAAAAAGGATATTAAAAAACCTGATGAACAATATTAACTGTTGATTATAATAGAATCGAAGATATGGGAGGGGAGTGGACTGACAATTCTAGGGGAAAAGGGGAGTGGTGGATACGGGAAGAGACTGAACATAAACTATGCACCTATGGATGAGGACGATGGGGGGTGGGGAAAGGGCAGAGGTTGGGGTGGGAACCTGGTGGTGGAGAGCAATGGAGGGGGGGGGGTGGGGAAGGAACATTTGTAATAATATGAACAATAAAGATTGATTAAAAAAAAAAAAAAGAACAAGACTTTCTGAATGCATACCCAAAACCACTGAACCACACACAAAATATTCATAAACCAAATCAAAGCAGGTTCAAGCACCCACATGACCCTATCCATCTTTTGAAGTATAAAACAGCCAAGGGGAATGCATTTTAAAAATGAGTGCACCTAATATGACTTTGTAAAGTAACTTTATGTCCTAAAATGCCGGTATTATGGGCAATAAATATAAAATCAAAGCAGTACATATTCCTTCAAGTGTACTGAAACAGTGAGCAGCATTCCCTTTGGGTTTCAGAATGTGCCTTCCAAAACTGCAGTAGGAAAAAGAATGGCTTCAAACTCCCTCCCTCTCCAGGTCCCAGTTAACACTCATCTAGATTGGAACCACGGTTGCCTTAATCTCTGCATGGAATGTGACTGCATTCAAAATTCTTTTTATGACACGGTCAGCATGAAAACTCTCAATCACATCTCAAAATTGATCTTTAAATGGTCTTATTTCTGAACAGTTTTGAGTAAAATAATTACTATTCTCTTCTCTATTTATTCCAAAAGAGGGTTGTTTACTTTATCCTACCTAATAAAAGAGTAATATGCAAGTTAACCATCACTCTGTTTCACCACCAGCCACACCCACCAACCAATCAGAGTATTGCAAATTAATCCCAACCAAAATGGCTGCAGCCACAGGGAGCAGTTGAGAGGCTTACGTTTCCCCAGCAATAGAGGAAGCCAAGCTTTCCACACACCCTGGCAGGCCTAGGCCTCCACTCAAGGCTACAAAGTTTCAATTATAGAAGGTAAACAAATTCAAACAGAAATGGCGGAAGCCACTGAGCAAGTAGGGGTCTTGGCTTCGCTGCAGGCTACAAAGTTTCAATTGTAGAAGATAAATAAACTACAGATACCAGGGCCTCCATTTGGGTCGTGGGGTGTGGCGGGGGCATCGCTAGCCTGCAAACCACCACAGGCCCCTCACCCAAGCTGTCCCAAGGGAACCCCCACCCTGATCCGGGATACACGTCAGGGCAAACCAGGCCTCTCTCCTATCTAATAAAAGAGTACTATGCAGATTGACCATCACTCCAACACACAAGATGGCTGCCCCCATGTGGTCAAAGATCCTGCCCCCATGTGGACACAAGATGGCCTCCACAAGATGGCCAGCAGGGGAGGGCAGTTGGAGGTGATCAACCCTGCAGGGGAGGGCAGTTAGGGGTGACCAGGCTGGCAGAGGAGGGATGTTGGGGGCAAACAGGCTGGCAGGGTAACAGTTAGACATCAATCAGGCTGGCATGGGAGTGGTTAGGGGGTTATCAGGCTGGTAGGTAGAAGCAGTTAGGGGCAATCAGTAAGGCAGGCAAGCAAGCAGTTGGGAGCCAGCAGTTCTGGATTGTGAGAGGGATATCTGACTGAACATCCCTGGAGGGGTCCCAGATTGGAAAGGGTGCAGGCTGAGCTAAGGGACACTCCCCCCCCCCCACCCCATGCACAAATTTTCATGCACCAGGCCTCTAGTATATATATACAGTGGTGCCTCGCATAAAGAACGCCTCGCACAGCGAACGCTGCACACAACGAACTTCATTTCATGATTCATACAACGAACTTCGTTTCACACAACGAAGTCGCCCGAGCTTTCACGACCGCTTTGCGGTCAAGGATCAACGATCTTTACTCCGATACTCTTGTCCGTTATTTCCGGCAGATGTTGGAGAAAAGAGAAAAACAAACGACTTTGGACAGGTTTTTCATGAAACCATCGGCCAAAAAGCAGAAAATGGATGAAGATGTGCAAGATTCGGTAGACTCTACTTAGTCTGTCTTAAAATTAAAAAAAATGTGTGTTTTTTTTAAAAAAAATTTTGTTTTTAGATGTATCTAAATAAAAATAATAACAAAAAATTTATCTTTTTTTATGTCATCTTAGCATATTTTATGCTACAGAACGAATTATTTTTTTTAACATGTATTGTTATGGGAAAACGCGTTTCACATAACGAACTTTTCGCATAACAAACTTGCTCCTGGAACAAATTAAGTTCGTTGTGTGAGGCACCACTGTAATATAAAGCCTAAGCAACCAGTTGACCAGTCTTCCAGTCACTATGATGTGCACTGACCACCAGGGAACAGACGCTCAATGCACAGGATTTGGCTCCCTTCCTGTCTGGATCAGGCCTGTGAGGATGGGGCTGAAATTGGCTCTCCCACATCCCCCAAGGGGTCCCAGATGGCGAGAGGACACAGGCCAGGTCAAGGGACCCCACCAGTACATGAATCGGTGCACCAGGCCTCTAGTATGTTTATAAAATTCTAGGTAATAATTATTCAACTAACAGATTCCTAAAGGCATCCAGTTCAGCAGCTTGCAAAAGGAATCTTAGTGGAGTACAGAGGACTTCGAAAAATGAAATGGAGAAACCGACAATTCCTGTGCACATGTTTATTGAAGGGGAAGACCTGTTCCTGCTTGCAGATGAGATAAACAAACCTGCAAAACCCCAAGCCCCTTGGGCTTTTTCTGCGACTCTGTAAAACCCAGGTACTAGCTAGTTGATATGTGTTAAAAATATTTTCTATGGAATTTCTTCATATGCTAAGAATGACTTTCCTGTACCGCTTATCCCCGAGTTCCTGGAAGGAGCCTATTTCACTTTGGCAGAGCTCCATGAAACTAATGACCTTGGGAAATTATGCATAAAAATGTATTACCGCAGGCATTATGTTCCAATATCTAACATATGTAAGATTCTCCATTTTCTTTGTTTCCAAGGGCTTACGAAGCCATATGCTTCCAGAGGCCTAATTGTGTTCATTTATTGCAGATTTCACAAGAGCAAGCTAAATTTGTTGGTCTTTTAGAAGATGAATTTGAAAGCATATATACTGATGATGCCTGTCTCTTTAAGAGAGATAAGCTGGGATTGTTTCAGTAATATAGTTTTCAGGTGATATCATCTGTATTAGAATAGTAGTAAAAGATAGAAAGATTTAAAAATTCTAGAAACACTTTAATAACCAATAAGAACTGGTAAATTATTGGATGTACTGGGTAAGGAATTCTAGAGAGGTAAGCTTAAGAGTTTGGGTGTCAGTAACTTGCTAATTATATTTATAATAATGAGGAATAAAAAAGCAAAGCTAGTTTTTGGGATAACAGTTTATGTTTGTATTTAGTGAACTTGGCTTATAAAGTCAGACAAGGAATAACTAGGGTAAATTATTTTATTTATTTATATTTTTTACTAAGTCATACCTACAGTAGAGAGGCATATGATGTGATGAATTTCATTGTCAACAGACAGACATGTTTATGATATTATTAACCAATTAACCTCAATAAATTTAGATATATAGATAAAATGCATTTAAAAATGAAAAAAAAAAACCCTCCTCTTGCAATTGACTAAAGTGTGATATGAGGAACGTGGGGAAGTTATTTGATTTACTTAATTATATTCATAATTATAAAATAAACAGGTTAATAAGACAATTCCTCCCAATTGTTGGGGACACAAAATTAGATAGTGTATCAAGTACCCAGAACTCATTAAGTACTTGAAAATGCTCGTCTAATCTCACTTCCCCCTCTCTTTATTTGCAGCTGTGTTAAGGTATAGGTAACCAAAACCAACTGTAGCTTAGAAAATATAGAGTTTACTTCAAAACAGGTATATCAAATAGAAGTGCATATCTTAAACGTTGTTATGAGTCTTCTTTTAAAGTTCCGTCATGTGATTGCTATGGGTGCTCACACTTAGGCTTAAAGTTGAGAAAGGCCAGGAATTGCTGTAGAAGGCCGATTTCATAGTGAGGATTTATGGGGCCATACTGTGAGAGTCAATACCTCAAAAGGTCTTGCTAAAGAATCATGACATATATTAAACTTCACTTTAATGTGGAAATGCCTCAAAATCATTTTTTCATTCTTTCATGTTGTATTGCTTGATGTATGCAGAGTGTACACACACACACACACACACACACACACACACGCACACATATACACGCATGCAATTAGATAGTCTTAGGAAATGACACTGCTCTGAGCTCTTCTGCCTCTTACCACAGTCAACTGTGCTAGAACACTTGTTTTGTAAACACAAAATTGCAATTGACATATTATGGAACAACTGAGTATAATATGAATTTTGTGTTTGTTTATGCATGAGCTTATCCCAAAGAAATGCTAGGTGACTGCAGAAAACTGCACTCAGCTGAATGGAACCATGGAGGAATCTATAAAATGCAAACACATACACATACACACACACACACACACACACACACACACACACACATATCTACACCTGAAACAGCAATCAACATGTACTATACACCAAGAGTGTCCGGAGCCACACTTGTACTTTTGCAATTACAACTTTCCACCTAATTCTAGTTACTTTCCTTCCACCAATTCACAATAACTCATAAGAATCCTTCCAGTGTGCATTTTCAAAAGCAAACACAAGAGTTTTTTTTCATGGTAAAGTGCATATTTCACATAATTTTCATATACTTATTTTTTTAATTTTTAAAAAAATATATTTTATTGATTTTTCACAGAGAGGAAGAGAGAGGGATAGAGAGTTAGAAACATCGATGTGAGAGAATCATCGATCAGCTGCCTCTTGCACACCTCCTACTGGGGATGTGCCCGCAACCAAGGTACATGCCCTTAACTGGAATCGAACCCGGGACCTTTCAGTCCGCAGGCCGACACTCTATCCACTGAGCCAAACCAGTCCTGGCTCATATACTTATTATTAATGTGTATATAACTTTACTACCACTTTTACCAGTTTCTTACATATTTTTAATATGTCCTTGACAATGTTGTTGAATGTTGTGCCTTTTACCACATATTTCACATAAGGCTACATTTTTATTGTGCAATTTTGCATAGTATAGTCCTTTTTAGGAACTTGTCACAAAGCAGAACTGACTCTGTGAACCTGACTCGGTAATGCAAACTTCTCCTATACTCTGTTTCCTCTGTAAAAATAGAAAAAGAGTGGTGTGAATCTCATAGAGTTGTTGAAGAATTCAAGAAAATAACGCTCATTGAGCATTCAGAACGCACCATGGGATATCTTAGTACTTAATACATGTTACATATTCTGGTAGTCAAAATAACATCCCTCCCCCAAAGGTGTCCTCACACTGCTCCCTGGGGAAGCTGAGGATATTTACTGGTATGCAGGAAAATGGGCTCTGCAGATGTAATAAAGATCTTGGACCCTAAAATAGGAACATTTTCTGGATTATCCAGGTGGAGTTGATGTAACCACAGGAGCCCCATTAAAAGCGGAGAACTTGCCCTGGATGAATAACTCACTTGGTTAGAGCATCATGACACTGCACTAAGGTTGTGGGTTCCATCCCCAAGTGGGGCATATATAAGAATCCACCAACAAATGCCTTAATAAATGGAACAACAAATCAAATTCCTCCCTTCCTCTTTAAAAACAATTTATAAAAAAAAAAACAACAAAGAAACTAGGCTAGACTCAGAGAGATGAAGGAGAAGAATTGACATACCACTGGTGATTTGAAGATAGGGAGGGGAATGTGAAGTGGGAATGCAGGAGGCTTAAGGAGACACTCAGGACTGATAACAAGAAAGAAGCCTCAGCTGAGGCTTGAATTCTGCCAGGATCCTGAGTGGGATTAAAAGCTGGTTTTGCAAAGCCAGCTGACACCACTTCACAATAACTCATAAGCTGAACCCTTCCAATGGCCACTTTCAAAGCAAACACGAGGGTTTTTCCCAAGATAAATTGCAGATTTCATGTAATTTTTTTTATATATTTATCAACGGATGTGTACCTAACTCTATTACCACTCTCACCCAGTTTTATTTTTTCTTCCTATTTTTAATGGGGCCTTATGAAACCTGGAGCAGAGAAACTGAACAAGCTCACCCATTCTTCTGACCTACAGCGCTGTGGGATAATAAGTTTGTGATGTTTTAAAGTGCTAAGTTTACGGCAATTTAGTACGGCAACAATGGAAAACTAATGCGGATTTTGTTATAACTATATGGGTTAAATATCTACACATTGTATTAAGAGAAGAGCAAGTTGTTCCAGAGTAAGAAAGAATTTCGTTTTAAACTAAACTATGTTTACTAAACAGGACTCTCTGGAGTCATGCTTTTAACATTTTGGCTATGGATAAGGTATAGGAACTGCATTTATTTTTAAAAATATCTAGCATGTTAACATAACATTTCATCAAGAAAAGTACTGTTTCTGGACATGAAACGTTTTCTTGGAATAATAGATTCCTAAAACCTGCATTCAAACCTGAATGCAGTCATATTTTAAGTTTTTAAGTTGAGCAGTTCAATCATCAGTTACTGCCTTGAGGAGCAGCAGGAAAGGAACGAAGGAAAAGCTCCAGAGAAATGAGCCTTGGGTGGAAGGAAAAGGCATGCAGACCCACTTCATTGGCCCCAAATTACTTTAAGCCAGCATTTCTTTATGCTTCAGGTAAACGTTTAACCATGTGTTGGAAGTCAATCCTGCATGTTGCAGTCAGAAGGATCATAAAAAATTTTAAGCCTAAGTAACAGTGTCCTACGGCTCCTACACAGATAGTGTCTGAAAACGACAGAAAGGTAGCTTACAGTGGCAGAGGTCGGAAGTCCAGTCTGGGACTCACTGGGGAAAAGCCGATGTGTCTGCAGAGTGTAGGGTTCCTCTTGGAGGCGGATCTGTTTCTTAACCTTTTTCAGCTTCCAGAGGCCAGCAGCATTACTGGACCCACAGCCATTTCATCTATCACTACCATCAGCAGAGGAACATTTTCATCTCTCTTTCTGATGCCTGCCTCTATCTTCACACCTTTTCTCGTTCTAACCTTCACGCTTCCCTCTTATAAGAACACTTGTGATTATATTGGACCCACCTGGATAATCCAGGAGACTCTTCTCCATCTCAAGCTCCTTAACGTAATTACATTAGGCACATCCCCTTTGCCCTATAAGGTAGCACATTCACAGGCTCAGAATTAGGAGGGGGACATCTCTGGAAATACATTATTCTGCTTACGATAGGCTGGAACAAATACATTTCTAATAACATGCATGGGTTTCTAACATAATCTCAACTGCGATGATATTTTGCAAATGATTGCACCTCAGTTTCTCCTCTTAAATCATGTTTCCTTTCGGCCTCCCACTTCCTGGAGTCTTTTAGGATTCATGAGCAGATAGGAATTTTTAGTAAGACAAATAGGTTGACAAAGAAGAACAGATTTTAGAAGAAGACCATATTAGTGGGAGAAACCAAAAACAATGTATTTCTGGACTACTCTAATATAGTGCTAGTTGCATCATCAACATCACACACACACACACACACACACACACACACACACACATACATCTATGTATTTTTAACGTTATCCTCTATCTATTTTCATCAATCATTGTAAAACATTATTTTGGTGCCTTCCTTGAAGTCCTATTTAAGTGTCTAAATATACAAATATTTGCTTATTTTTTATGACAGCCTAAGTAATATAGGGCAAGTTTATTTCATATTGTTAAACACATATTAGAGGTCTATAATCGGTCAGCGTATGTTAATAGGAAAAAAAAAGCTAAAATATGCTTCTTATATTCTCGAAGCTAATTATTCCAATTTATACTTTCAGTGTGCAACTACTTAAAAAAGCCTAAAGGTGCCAGGTGCTATTCTCAGTATTGTTGATTCTATAGTACCCCAGACAATAATGACAGGAACAAGAAAAATCAGATACAAACATTTGTCCTTAAGGAGCTTATTATATTCCAGTAGGCATCTGAGAAAGACATACATGGACAAACAAAAATAAATAAGTAATATGCATCAAATAACTGGAATGACTAAAGGAGAGTGAGGGAAGGCAGGGAAGAGGGACAAGGGGCAGGTGGCTTCCAGAGGAAACTATCAATTTAAATATGGTTGTCATGTCCTTGCTGGGAAGATAGTGCCTGAGCAGAGAGTCCTAGGAGGAGGAAAGTGCAAAGTCTTGTTTTAATTTTATTTTTCAATTACAGTTTAGATTCAATATTATCTTGTATTAGTTTTAGGTGCACAGCACAGTGGTTAGACAATCATATCATTTACCGTATTTTCCGGCATATAAGACGGCCCCCTAATTTTACAGTTAAAACATAGGTTTAGGCCTATATTTGCTGTATAAGACTACCCCCCCACTTCCGAGGCAACACCAGTTCTTTTTTTAATTAAATTTTTAATGAATAACATTTTTCGAACATACCGTAATATACCATACATTGATATGATAAATGGAAGGTCTCTTCACAAATGGCAATGCCATGAACTTGACTGAGAAACAAGAAATCCAAAAGAGAACATTAACAATGATGGCATCATCTGGAAAGAAAATTACATGAAGAACTTCCAGAAAACGCTTGTTTGTGACTGACTGGGATGATAAGAGGTTTTTCTAGGCAGAGGAGCATTGTGAGCTTTTCTAGGCAGAAGAGCATTTTGTTTGTTTCATGAAACAAAATCTTGATGATGCTCAAGAACCATGTCTGCTACATGCTTTTCGAGTTATGGCCAATAAGGGGTGCCTCTTCTTAATGCACACTTACTCCTTGGCATACTCTTTAATGCATCTTCATTTGCTTTCTAGTCTCGGACCATCTTTTCTGTTACTCCATATTGTCTTGCCGCAACACAGTTATTGTGTTCCTTGGCAAAGTTTACAACTTTCAGTTTGAAACTGGCTTCAAATTTCCTTCTTCTTGCTGAAGCCATGATGGGTTCTTTTCTACCAACCATTTGTTGTACACCCACTAATCTTTTACGCCGGGATTATACAGTACTGTAGCTTCAGCTACACACAGAATGTTCTATTACGGTACCTTTTAACTCTTATATGTGTCCTGATATAGCAGCTTTGGCTACACAGAACATTCTTGTGCTGCAACTGTATGTACCACAGTGAGCCAATCACAACAAGCAAAGGTTCAAAGGTTATAATAGACCGCCTCTCTGACTCTGGCCAATCTGAGCAGGCTTCTTACTAGAACACAGTGTAGCTTCGGGTACAGAACATGTACTATAATTTGCATGCATAAAAAGCCTGCTTGGATTGGCTGAGTTAGAAAGGCGGTGCGAGCAGCCTTGCAGTGATTAGTGCGGGATCGAGTTGGAAAATTCGTTTAGCGGCATATCCAGACGATTTTCGGGATCGAGTTGGAAAATTCGTTTAGCGGCATATCGAGACGTTTTTCGGGATATATTCAGAGTATAAGACGACCCCCGATTTTCGGTTGACCTTTTTTCCATTTCAAAAGTCGTCTTATACGTCGGAAAATACGGTACCAAGTGATAAACCCCAATATTTCCAGTACCCACCTGGCAATGTACATAAGTTATTATGTCAGGGAGTAAGAACATTCTTTCTGTCTTTTAGCCAATATTATTGACTGCTTTAAATGTATCAGTAACATAGACATGAGGCATATATCACTGAACAAAACCAATCCCCTTTCTTCAGGAAGCTTACATTGCAAGAGAAAACAGGACTTTCAAATTACTTGTAGTTCATTCCTCTCCACCCATAATTTTTGGAAATGAGGTAAAATTATACACCATGCTCTTAAAAATTTCCCTATTTCTGAAACAAGAATAGCCCGTGAACCTCAAAAAGGTACTTTGGAGATTATTTAGCTAAGATATACAGAACAGCCTAAACCGGTTTGGCTCAGTGGATAGACCATCAGCCTTCAGACTGAAAGGTCCTGGGTTCGATTCCGGTCAGGGGCATGTACTTTGGTTGCGGGCACATCCCTAGGAGGGGGTGTGCAAGAGGCAGCTGATCAATGATTCTTTCTCATCGATGTTTCTAACTCTCTCTTCCTCTCTGTAAAAAATCAATAAAATATATTAAAAATAAAATAAAATAAAATATACAGAACAAAGACTTATTTTTTTGAGTATGTTTAGCTGGTGTACAATGATCAGTTGGAAATCCTGATTTTAGTTTACTTCTTGTTAGTTTGAGTTTTGGTTACATCGCATCTAGGCCTTCCATTTCTAGGGCTCCTCAGTTGGAACCAGATGCCATTCAGAACGAAACAGATTTTATGAGGATGATTTCCTAGAGTCTAACACCCAATAAAGGCAGTCGGTTTATTCAAATGCTAACCGTTTCCAGAGCAACGTGTGCTACACAAATATAATAAATCACGGGTTTAGGGAAAAGCTAAAGCGCTGTCAACTGGGTTGTAAATGTTTCAACATAATAAACAGTAGAATGGAATAGAAATGGCTCCGCAGTTGAAGATTTCAGCTTTGATGGAAAGAAAAAAAAGATGTGCTTTAGGTGGGAAGGGGAACCGCACTCTCTGTTCAATGTTAACAACGGAGATGGCCTAAAAGAAATGGCACACATTAGGGTTGTCAGTGTGACAGATGGTCGGACTGTACATAATAATGCCAAAAGATATTTTGACGAGGAAGGGTTGCATCTGACAGTTCACAAATCAAAACCCTAGGCAGCACAGATGAGAAAATATAATTGAATGTGTGCTAAGCTGATGCATAGTTAATTTTTCACAGCCCGAGGTGACAGAGTACGGGCGATGGACAGGAGTGTTAGCAGGTTTGATAAAAGAGAAAGGCAGAAGAGGGATAAAGCAAATAAAAAGAGAAAGAAGACATTTTATCATATGTAAACTATTATTTTTGGCAACTTGTACCAAAAACTAATTTTGAGTGCATTCAAAGTTATCATTTTGAACATACTAGGTTTAGATTTAAATAGCATTATGCATACTAAAATATAGTATCTCTCTTTTTGAAAAGTATCTTTTGATTGATTTCAGCGAGGGAAGGAGAGGAAGAGATAGAAACAGCAATGATGAGAGAGAATCATTGATCTATTCCCTCCTGATCAAACCCACAACCCGGGCATGTGCCCTGACATGGAATCAAACTGTGACTTCATGGTTTAACCACTGAGCAATACCAGCTGAGCAAAAATATAGTACTTCTTTTTCTTCTTCCTCTTTTTTTTTTTTACTCAATCTTTTTGACTCACATGTCTCTATACCTGGAGGGAACATATATAGTCCACAAGACACCCTTTATGGTCCTCTTGCTTTTCCCATACATTTTTCTTTTTTCTTTTAAAATGTTTCTCTTTTTTTCTTTATTGCTTAAGGTAAGTGTTCTTACCCTCTCTTTCCTCCCCCATCCCCCATGAGCAAAAATATAGTATTTCTTATTGGAAACTGAATTTTCTCATAATTGAGATGGGGATGCATTTCATTAACACCATTTACCAAAATAATCCTAGGAAATAAGGTCTCTTCAACAGTTTTATCTGTTTTTTATGATACAACTATCCCAATTAGCCCTTTTATGGCCATTTATGTAAATTGAAATTACTATTATTTTAAGATATAATTGTATTTTAAGCAAAGTTAAACGGATACATTTTTAATAAAATTATTATATGGAATAAAGTAGTCCCCATTTTCCATTTAGTAAGTGATAACATCACTCATATAGTGTGATACAGGGCTTTGCTGGGGCACAATTTCAATTTTAGGTTGAAAATACACATGTCCTTCACATTCAAAATACTTTAGGTCAGTGTATCTGTAGCAGCTACTCTTTCTTTTTCTTTCTTTCTTTCTTTTAATATATTTTATTGATTTTTGTACAGAGAGGAAGAGAGAGAGATAGAGAGTTAGAAACATCAATGAGAGAGAGTCATCGACCAGCTGCCTCTTGTACACTCCCTACTGGGGATATGTCTGCAACCAAGGTACATGCCCTTGACCGGAATCGAACCTGAGCCCTCCAATCCCCAAGCCGACGCTCTATCCATTGAGCCAAACCGGTCCCAGCGCAGCTAGTCTTTCTGCTAACAATTGAAAAGGGTCACATGTGATGGCTCCTTAGTTAGATTTTGGAGGCATGACCTCTTTTCTCCTGAGAAATCAAGCAGCTGGTTCAAGAACACGCAGTCAGGGCTTCGCAGAGAGAGGATGGCACTCTCCATCCTGAGTCCATGCTCTTCACGCCCAGGCTGCTCTGACCCGTAGCCATACCTGTGAAACCACCCCCACTCACCCATTCCCCATGTCAGTCACATATACATTTACAACAGAAACGTGAGACAAATGTCCAAACCCTTTCGGAAGAAACCCAACAGTGGAAACAGACAAGTGCGATCCTCTTTTAAAAACCAGGAGTGTCTGTCCATCGTCTCTGTAAAGTGCAGAGTGCCCAGATATTTTCTGGTCACAGCCAAAACTAAAAACAGCACTGCTAGATGCTTGAACCATCTTTATGGCATCACATTGGTGAATATTATACTACATCACTGCCATCCGTGGCGATACATAAATCACAGAGCAATAAAGCCTCCTAAATAAATCTTACGCTCACTCTCTTCACATTATTGACCCCTTTTATTTGCTGATGCAAGAACTCTTCCATATGTTGATGCAGCATCTGTGATCTATGTATCATAATACTTTATGTCTAATATCATTTTCCATAAATCAATATCCTTCCTCCTTGGAGATGGCCCTGCAGAATGAGTTTGTTTGAGCCTTGCTGAAAGTTCCAACGTGTGGCACGGCCTGCAGTTCCTGTCAGTGGCTTCCCTGCTGTGACCGTACATTGCTAAGAAAGATGAATTTTGATTGCTTTCAACTTTCTATTGTGAGTGGAGATTTTTAATTTTTGAACAGAAAGTCGATGGTCCAAATGGAAATAGGTCTGCTTTCAGATTTTACAGACTCAGCCTAATATGTTTTTGATGTGCTACTATTTTAAACCACCAAACTTCACCTGCTTGCTTATTGGGGATAAAACATACAACACATACATGTAATTATGTATATCATCTGCAAAGCAATACTTAAACTACAAGTCCATTTTACAAAGGTTTAATTAACATCATTGACAAATTTATTAGAAATTTAAATGGAAACAAGTAACACACTAGTAACATAAGTATACCACTTTAAATAAAGTGCATTTTAAGAGATAGCTCCACATATTGCTAGAGAAATGACTGAGAAAGCAACCATAGCACACTCAAGTATACCAAGTAAACTAAAATCCTTAACACCAGGCTCTTAATTGAACCAAAACAAATGAAATGAAAGGAAATAAATACAAACTAAGCAAAAAATATAATTGCTGGGTATAATAAAGAAGAAAGTAGTAGAAGATAATAGCACCAAATGCCTCTTCTTTCTAATCTCCCATTTCTGGTGCCAAATAGGAAAATCTATAAGGTGGATTTGGCTTCTAGTAACAACCGAGATAATATTAGGCCCCTTTTGGGCCTGATTTTTTTTTGACAGAAAAGCCTTCATCTACAGTTGCTTATATCCGAGTGGAATGTCATTGTGATAGAATGGGTAACGGTGATGCCTAACAAAACAGGTAATGCAGTACATTCGCCCACTCACTGGGGAGAGGCCGTCAGGGATTGTCATTTTGCTACAGACCAGTCTACTCCCACCCATCAGAATAGGGTCTAAGCGTCCAAAGCTTTGTATCCCATTGGCTTATTTACTTCTCAGACTTGCTCAGAGAATCAACAATTTAGATCATTATCAGTTCAGTTGATTTATCTTTGTAGATAAAAGTCCATCTGAAATAAGAATCAAAGCATTCTTATACCCTTGTTCTGATTATCAGTATGATATTAAATTTGACTCATCCATTCAGACAAATATATTTCTAAAAGAAACTGTAAGTCTTTATTATGTTTGTTTCTCTTTTTCCGAATTAAAAAAGAAATAGCAGTGATAACATGTGAGGACCTTCTCACCTAAGCAATCAGGATGATAAAGCATATGCATTTTATTATTTGTGTAAACCCAATTTCTCTTTTTGGTATTATGTTATTCTTACTAAATTTACATTGCTACATTAAAAAAAAATAAATTTTACATGCCCTCTCTACTCTTATCCAGAAGTTCTTACTTTAATTTTCAGTCTTCTTTAACCCTAGCTGTTCCTTCCCTTTTATATAGTAGGAAAATGATCAAAGTTGTCACTTTCTATAAATGCCACTTAGGAATTCGAGAAGAGTAGCTTCCTTCTCAACTTTATCCACATCACTTCTAGCCCCTTCTATATGCTACAAGCCTCATTATGTCTCATTTCAATACAATCTGAATTTTGCCTTCAGTCCATTAAAGCTCATTAAAGTTGCTTTTCATTTTCAATACATTTCTAATTGCAAGCTTAATAACATTTTCTCTCTTTTTAAGCCTCTTTTCCAAATTTAAAGCCCATAACTATCTATTTGCTTCTTAAGGTTTTTCTCCCTTTAACTTTTAACACAAATACTCTCTTTCAGCTTCTCCTGACCACGCCTTTATTTCTTTGCAGGTTTATTGTAGCAGTGTTTTTCAACCTTTTTTGGGCAAAGGCACACTTGTTTCATGAAAAAAATCACGAGGCACACCACCATTAGAAAATGTTAAAAAATTTAACTCTGTGCCTATATTGACTATATATAAAGTAATTCTCTTGAATAGGAATCAAATAAACACAAAGAAAGTATTTTATAATTACTTTATTATGAAATATTAAGTAAACAAAATAGTGAAAAATTATAAAATTCTTGTCTTGTCTGCACCTACGGCACACCAGGCAACATCTCGCGGCACACTATTGTGCTGCGGAACAGCGGTTGAAAAACGCTGTACTGTAGTAGTACGTGGTCTGTATTTATCAAGATTTTCTTTTTTACATTTTTTTTTTACTCCTTTATATGTTTCCGCTGGAAATACCATTTATTCTTAAATAACTTTCAGCTTTATTCAGGTAACTCCCAAGGCTATGTCTCTCCCTAGGATTCTATTCCCAAAACTGAAGATGTGAGTTTTCAGCTACCAGCTGGATACTGCAGCTTGGCATCTTAGCAGTGCCAATTACATCGGCCAATTTGAAGGACTTTTCAAGCACAAATATTCCATAAAAATCCCAATCACATTTTAAGAACGCTGGTTTCTTTTATGCTATCTCTGCCGGGCCTGAATAGTCCTATTATTTTCCCCCTGTGTCCTCTTCCAGTCCCATCACTGTTAATCTCTTTCCCAGGGTTTTATTTCAGATTCCCCACCCCCAATAAATTTATCTTTTTATATACATTAGTTATCACCTATTGTCTACACCTTTATCTCAAAAGTAGAAATAATTTCAAATATTTAAAATGTTCTTCTCAGCATCTCTAGTAAATATAGTTGGATCTACTAAGATATTAAAAATTAAAATACCATCTGCTCTGATCTAATCCTCTGAGTGTTACTTTACTACTAAACAGCCTCACCATCGACCAAGATCTTCAGCTTAAAAGTTGAAGAGACCACTAAACCCATGTCACCCACCACATCCATTTTGTATCTACAGCTTATTGATTTTACCTTCAGAAATGCTTTAATCCATTCTTCCTCTCTCCTCTTTTGTTTTTATACTCGAATATTTCCGGAGAGCTGTCTTCATGCTGATACGCATTTGGTGACTCTTCAATGTCTGAGACATTTTATTCAAACCCTTTATCATGATGCAACACAAATCAATGCATTTCAACAGTTTGCACTGGTGATCAGCACTTCAGGTTCGAAAAGCCTCCTCCCTTTCCCACTCAGATGATGGCTATACAATTTCTAAGACATCTACTCATTCCTTTCCTTCTTTATAAGCCTCCCTTCATTGTTTTCTTTGCCAAACAAAATCCAACTGATCCTGTAGGGCCTGATTCACATCAAAGCCCTTTTTGTGGGAGGCTTGCCCTAAAGCACTATTTTCCCACATCCCCAGGCAAAGTTAATGGTTTCCTCTTTTAGACATTCACATTATTTAGTTGCCTTGATGTGTGAGGATTGTCTATTAACAATGTATCTGCCTGTTTGTAAATAAGCTTCTGGAGGGCAGAGAACATCTGTTCATCCTTGAATTCGTAGTACTTCATACTGGCTAGCACTCGAGTTCATAAATATTTATTGAAGCAGGTAAAATTCTCTAATCGTTCTACCTATGCAAACATGGTATGTGTACCTTATTTAAGTAAATGTAGCGTATGACTTAGTAAGTAATTATAGTATAGATAAATATTATATAACTATTTTTTAAGGTCAGTCATGTTCTATTTCTACCAAAAGACCCAATGAGGAAACAAGCAAACAACAATAAAACCAGAGATCTAGGCTAGAAATGTCCTTGAAAATGACACTTTTTTCCTATGGTAAATGTAAGAATACAGACCTAACGAATTCAAGCACAGCAAAATCCTTTTATAGAGTTTAATCCTGTAACTCTATTCAATGAAGGTAATGGTTGTTTCACATGAGTTATGGTGATGTATTGAAATTTGAAGGAGGGTGTGGAAGATAACACAGCAGAAAGTAGATACAATATTTAAAATATAATTCTTCCAGAATGAAAACAAAATCAATAAGAGCGGGCTCCATAGAAGCATAATGTTCCAATTCTGACTTTCCAAACAGATTTACAAATGAAACATTTCATAAACAATGAATAACATGCACTTAAAGAACTTCACACAGAGGAAAATTGCAACTGAGTATGCATAATTTGCACTGCAGTAGTCTTATTTTCCAGCAAAAGCAATGAATTCTGTCACCAAAGGGTGAGCAAAGACAAAGGGAATGTGATGCAAACTGATGTTACTGAAATTCTCTCTAGAGGAATAGGAAGATAAGAATATAATGGTGATGAGTTTTGTATATTTAACTTTTAACTGGAAATAAATGTAAACAAATAATTTGGAGCTTGCTTTCATTGAAGTGTTGCTATGCAGCTTAGAAGATTAGGTCACTCATAAACCTGAGTAATTAAAAATATTAAATACTGTATCATTCTGGGAAAAACTCATATTTTTGCATCGTATAAGTTTGCATATTTTTATATATTCCATTTCCTCCAGCTTTTTCACTTCCCTCAAAGCATGAAATTCTGGGACTTAAATTGATTATATTTTTATCAATTTTTATTGTTTTGTTATTTGCATATGCACATATTGTAAGACAGGCTGCAGATTATAAGTTTTCTCATGAATCTCCACTCTCCTGCATCAGCAGCCTTATTATCTCCAGGATGGTCAGGGAACACAAGTTATTGGCGCTACTGTTCTCTCTCTCCCTGTGTTGAAATAGTCAACTACATAATTATTTGCTGAAAATGAAGTGAAAAAATCCTCAGAGGGCTTGAGAGTGAATGTGAAAATATTAGCTGAATAACATAGTGAAAAGTAAAGGTGAGGTTGAATATCATAATAAACTGACTAGATCGAACAGACATATAAGAATGAACAACATAAACTGATGAACAAAAACAGATCCAGAGACAGAGAAGCATCCATCAAACCATCAAATCTCAGAGGGAAAGTGGGGGGGGGGGGAGGGGAATGGGGGAGAGATCAACCAAAGGACTTGTATACATGCATATAAGCTTAACCAATAGACAAAGACACTAGATGGGGTGAGGGCATGAGAGGGGGTGGGTTGGGGGAGTAATGAGGGGATAAGGATACATATATAATACCTTAATCAATAAAGAAGAAAAAATTAATTGCTAATAAAAAAAAAAAAGAATAGTCTACCCAACAACAGAATACCTATCTTTTCAAATGCACATGAGACGTTTTCCAAGATACATAATATGTTAGGCTACAAATTAAGTGTCAAAAGACATATAAAGATAGATAATACACAAAATTCTTCTCTGACCACAGTGGGATAAAGTTAGAAATAAAAATAAAAATAAAAACTGGAAAATTCACAAATATGCTAAGAAAACACCCCCCCCACCACCACCACCACTCTTAAGCAAACAATAGTTCAAAGAAAAAAAAACCACAAGAAAAATTAGGAAATGTTAGAGACAAATGAAAAGAAAAATGCAGCATACCATGACATATGGGACACAGCAAAAGCAGTGTTAAAGGGGACATTTATCTATAAACTAGAGGCCCTGTGCACGAAATTCATGTACGGGGGGTAGGGGGGCTGTCCCTCAGTCCAGCCTGCACCCTCTCCAATCTGCACCCTCAAGGGTGTCCAACTGCCCAACGGGCAGTCAGGCATCCCTTTCACAATCCAGGACTGCTTGCTCCTAAGTGCTAGCCTGCCTGCCTTCCTGATTGTCCCTATCTGCTTCTGCCTGCTAACCTGATCACCCCGTAACCACTCTCCTGCCAGCCTAATTGATGTAACTGCTCCCCTGCTGGCCCCATTGTCCCCAACTGCCTTCCCTTGACAGCCCAGTCACCCCCAAATGCTCTTCCCTTTATTAGATAGGGTTTTTCTCTTTATTAGATAGGGTTTTGTTTTTTTTTCCCCCTCTAACATATTGGACAGTGTATCTGCCGTGGTCTTCACAAACCAGCAAAAATATAAACCTAAACTAAAAAGTGTCATAAAATAAATTTAAGCAGGAATTTCATGAAACCTTGGAAAGGTGATAGCATGTAGTTATTTCTTCCTTTTTTCCTTCTCTTTCTTTTTCTTGATGTTTCATCTTTTGTCCTTTCTTTCTTTTTTCCTTTTATTCCTTTTCTGGCCCTCTTTCTCTTAACTTTTCCGTTGGTAGAATCGTCAGTACTTGAATCTGTCTTGCTTCCAAAAGACAAAGAAGAGGGAAACACAGTCATCTGAAGAAAAAGATGATCTATGTTGGGATCAGTGGTGTTTCTGGTTTTGCTCTTTTCCCAGTTTGATTGTCATTTCTTCCAGCCCCAGCATCTTCAGGACTTGTGTGTGGGCACTTCTAATGCATGTCTACAAAACTTCCCTGCCTTGGTGAGAACTGTAGGGGAAAAGGCCTTCCTGGGTGGGCTCAAGCCCTGCCCAAGGTGCTGAGAACCAGGGTGGGGAGCACCCACCACCGCCCTTGCAGAGCCAACCTCCAGACCTCCAGATACTCTCTAGTAATATAACTGCAATGTCCAGGTTTGGCTTCAGAAATTAGTTGTAAGTTACTTCCGATGTGAAACCCTACCTCAGACATTTCCACTGTGGTGTCTAAATATTTTAAATAAAACCCATTTACCTCCCTAACCTGGTCAGAAGTTTCTACCCAATGGAAGAGGTTTGCTGGGCAGCATCGCCCAGCTGTCACCCCCATCTTCAATCACTTGGTTGGCATCAAGGGAAGTTCTAAGACTATAGTGTGTGGGGGGATCACTCCATGGGGGCAGCCTGATACCTCAGGCTGCCTCTGGGAGGAAATAGCTCTGGGGAGAACACCTGCTTCCCAGGCCTACACCCCCCAGCTGCAGATGGGGACGGATCACTTGGGGGAGAGGAGGCTGGTGTATAGGCAGCCCAGGTGTCTCCCAGGCCCACAGCCCAGGCAGGGACGGGCAGCAGATAGCACTGGCTATGCATGGGTGCCTCGCAGGCCCATGGCCTGGGTTGTGGCTGACAATGGATCATGCCAGCTGTTAGAAGGTGGGGGCAGGCAGGCGGGCACCTCACAGGCCCACAGTGTGGACAGTGGATGGCGCAGGCCATGCACTGGCACCTCAAATGCCCTTGGCCTGGGCCGTGCTGGCTGTGTGGGGGTTGGGGCGGGCAGCAGATCATGAAGGCCATGCGTGGGCGCCTTGAATGCCTCCGCCATGTGGGGGAACCTCCCAGGCCCACAGACTAGGCCAGGGCTGGGAGAGGATTGCACAGGGGGAGAGGGGGGGGGAGGTGAGGCACAGCAGTCTCTCAGGCCAACAGGCTGGGCCTCTCACTGCCTGCTCTCAGCGGCAACCTTCCCTGGGACTGGGGGACTCCCTTGGGTCTGAGAGGACTGGGCGTGGCCATCTTGTGTCTATGGGCGCTGCTATTTTTCTCACGAAGTGATGGTTAATTTGCATATTACTCGTTTATTAGATAGGATACTTACATTAAAAAGCCCTGAAAAATAAGAAAGGTCTCTAATCAACAACTGAAAAGGGGTAACTAACTAACTTAAGACAGAAAGGGAAGAGGTCTAGAGAGGACAGAGGCATCTTGGCTTGAGCAATTAAAAAAGCCATAAACCAAGGACAGAGATATCTCAGGCCAAAGCAGCTGGGGTAATAAAACAAAGAAAAAAAACACAGAATATCAGGGGAAAAGGAGCCGTATTTTCACAGAGGACAGAGGAATGTTGCAAAATAAGGGAAAGAAAGAGGGGGGCACCATGTGGGCTTTCACTTCAGCAGAGCGACCAATGAGGAAAGCATGTGGGTTCTAACTTGGTGAAGGCTCCAATTAGAAAGGGTCATGCAGAGACGAAGAGCTCCAGCCTATACCTGTTGTTGGCAAACTGTGGCTCGTGAGCCACATGCGACTCTTTGGCCCCTTGAGTGTGGCTTTTCCACAAAATACCATGGCCTGGGCAAGTCTATTTTGAAGAAGTAGCATTAGAAGTTTAAGTTTAAAAAATGTGGCTCTCAAAAGAAATTTAAATCATTGTACTGTTGATATTTGGCTCTGTTGACTAAGTAGTTTGCTGGCCACTGGCCTATACAATGCCTCAAGACAAAAGAAAGCAGTAGCCACCCAGGAGGGACAGAGTCTTAGGAATTTAGGATTATAGTTTTAGAGATACTATCTTACTTGCAATAAAGTTTCTCTACTTCTCACCTATCACCTTTTGCCTGTGCCTTCATTCTTTGAATCCATCTGGACAAGAACCCGGGAAAGGAATCACCCTTGCATCCTGCTCAATAAAACAACTCTAACCACAACCTAACTTTACAACTGCAAATAACTGGGAAGCCCTGGCTGGCGTGCTCATTGGTGGGCACCATCCTGAGCACTGAGAGACTGCTGTCTCAGTTCCCAATAGGGGGTGTACAGGAGGCAGCCAATGGATGCTGTGCAATGACATCAATGTTTCTCTCTCTTCTTTCTGCCTTCATCTCACTTTAAAAATCAGTAAAATGTGCCGAAACTGGTTTGGCTCAATGGATAGAGTGTCAGCCTGCAGACTAAAGGGTCCCAGGTTCGATTCCAGTCAAGGGCATGTACCTTTGTTGCAGGCACATCCCCAGTAGGGGGTGTGCAAGAGGCAGCTGATAGATGAATGTTTCTAGTTCTCTATCCCTCTCTCTTCCTCTCTGTAAAAAAATCAATAAAATATGTTAAAAAAATAAAAATCAGTAAAAAAGAATAAATTTTACCAAAAGGAAAATATTGTGATGTTTAATAATCTGAATAAAATCAAAGAGTTTGAAAGTCTCCCTTGCCATTTTTTTCTTTGTTATTGACACAAATACGTATTGCTATTCATAAAATTCCAGAGTTGACTTCTAAATAGAGAGAATACAAATGTCACCAATATTCCTTGCAACTACTTGGGATAAGGAGAAAGTCTGGTGGGTAGATTCATGAAAAGAAAAACAGTGGGGGGAGGGGGGAAATATATGCTGGTCATATGAAGATATTCTATTTTCAATAAAGTAATATAGTTCATGAAAACATTTTTGAGAACTGAATATTTTGTGACCTTCACTCCCAATAATATACTTTTTATCTTTGAAAGTTATCTATAGAAAAAAAGGTTCTGACACTTTTATTTTTCCTTTAAATGTTTGTTTGATGTATTTCTTAGCAATTTTTATTTATAGAGAAAAAAGTAGATATTTAATCTATGCAATAGGCATACATTTTAGTTTGTATTTATTTTGCTGCATCTTCTTTTCTGGATACTGCTGTATAAACAAAGAAATCATAATAACTTAAATGAATCTCCTTACAAATATTGAAGGCTCCTGTACTCAACCTGTTGTAAATTGATCTTCTATGTAACCTTTTCTCTGAGTATTTTTATTGTCCATCTATAAATGTATGTAAATTTGAAGTCACTCTGCACCATTTTATCTAAGTTCTTGCTCAAGAAAAAGGTTTATTTTTTAACCTAAAATTAACTGTACTAGAAAGTGTGTGTGTGTGTGGGGGGGGGGGGAGAGGGATAGTTGTGTGTCTGTTTGCAAAAGAGTGGAAGTTGGAGATAAAGTACACACAGACAGGAATGGGTATAACTAGTGCCCTTTCATAAATATAGAGCTAAGTCAGGACCACTCTATTTTATTTTTGTAATTTTAATAAATCTTTGATTATTCACATGGTAACATACTCATTAATTATGATATAAGGAAACAAAGGTAATAGAAGTCTATCATAATTAGTCCTCTATCCTTCTCCAATGTATGACTGATATTGCAAAACAAAAGTATATTTAAATGAATCTAAATATATTAGTGGGGCATGAATTAATAGAACACTAGAGGCCCAACACACAAAATTCATGCAAGAGTAGGCCTTCTTTCCCCCTGTGGTTAGCACTGGCTTCCCTTTGGCACCCAGGACCAGGCTTCCCCCAGGCCACTAGCAGGCCCCTGGGACCTCGGCTTCCCTTGCAGCCTCAGCTTCGTCTAGAAGGACGTCTGGTCTAATTAGCATGTGATGCTTTTATTATATATAAGAGGCTTTAAGCATGAAATTTGTGCAAGGGGCTCTGTCCCTGCTGTAGCCGCAGCTACAGCAGCTCCCACTGCTGTGGCGGCCACCTCTGCCTCAGCCCCCGCCGCTGCCATGGCTTCATCAGGAAGGACGATCAGTCTAATTAGCATATTACACTTTTATTATTATAGACAATTATATTTTAAGACTAGAATTTCCAGTCTAATATTATTCTAAGTCTTCTGCCTTGCACTTATATTCAAGATTGAATAATAATTGATCTTAAAATTGTATTGATAAATTTCTGCTAAATACTAATCTAAGCACATGGAAAAATAAACTATATAATTTAAGAAAACAAAAAGTAATAAATATACTGTATAACTTGTACTTTATATTGTTAACTGTTTCTATTTTATAGCAATTAAATGATACCAGGAGTTGGGCTTCACTTTTTAAAACTGAAAGGAAAAATAAATGAACACATTTTAATTCGTATATTATTTAATTCATAATATTATTTAATTCAATAATATTAGGTAAATATAAAATAGAAAGCTTTATAATGTTATAATTCATGGATAGAGTCCAAAAAATGATTCACTTTTCTTTTTGACATCATGAAGTTGTAGGTATCATTCTTAGTAATCTAAATAAGAATATCCACATTGATAGACTGAATATCAATCAAAATTCCCATTCCATATGATGATGGAAATAAAGAAAAATACAGAAAAATCATGATCCATGTTGGAACATTCTAAAACAGTTTCTACTGTAATTAGATTAATTTTAGGCTCTTTGTGGGTTTTATATTTCAGTTGTGATCAAACTGCTAGCTTGGTCCTGGCAGTGCTATAAAATGAATTAAATTTAGTATTCATAATTAGCTGTGTGCTCAAAAATTTGCTACTGCAGAGATCAAGCCTATATCATGTTATTAAAAAGTTTTTCTTTTGACACCTTATACTACTGATTAAAAAAAATTCCTAATAAATGCCTCTGAAAATGTACTAATTTAAATTTGACAATTTTTGAAATGCATTGAATAGATTTTGAATTATTTATTTCTGCATTTTTCCCCTTATGTGTTTGAAGAAAATGGGATAAAAAATGACTTTGGTAAAAATAAGATATTTCAATAAATAACATAAATAGAAATTACATTGTTAAAAATAAAATTCTATTTTAAGCACATTGGATTAAAAAAATGTAGAAATCACTAACTTGCCAGAATAGTTTACATGAATTCCAAATAAAGTCTGTAAAAAGTGGTTGCAGAAGTGACAGAAATGTTAATTTCCTAAAGCCATTTTCATCCTTTTAGTTGCACTCAGTAACATCAAAACTACTTTGAAGTATTTTTTTCAGAATCATTAAGGGGTATTGATTGCCAAATCTTTCCCAAGCTCACGCTACCCTTTGGCCCATTATTGCAATTGTTACTATTTAATGTTTTCTCTAAAGCTTATCCTGGCAAGCCAAACATTTCTCTTTGTATCTGCTTTTAACATTATATCTTCATTGTGAAAGAATTCTTTTATTAGGTATTTTTGTATTTTCTAATTAGTAATAATTACTAAATTAATTACTAAATATGTATCCTGGGTCTCATCACCGTGTCAGATACTGAGTCAAGGATGAGGAATACAGAAGTGTTCAGACAAGGGAAGCTGACCACCAGAGAAGACAGATTGAAGAAATAATAAGACAAGGTAATGCAAAATAAAAATTCATGATAACTTATACAAAGAAAAAGTTTATGATAATCTGAGGGATTTGTCCTTGTCTGAGAAACAGTGGGACATAATCAGCATATCATATTACTTTACTAGTGGTCTGGTGCATAAACATTCATGCACTGGAGGGTGGAGTCTCTCAGCCCAGCCTGCCCCCTCTCACAGTTCAGGAGCTCTCGGGAGTGGGAGACTACCCAGTGAACAAGGGAAGGCAACACCCCCATCACACCTCTGCTGCTGCCACTGCCTGTAGTGCTAGCCTTGGCCAGCCATGGTTACCTGAGCCTTGGGTGGCCCTGGGCAGCTGGGCAGCCACCATCCATTCATGTACTGGTGGGGTCCCTAGGCTTAGCCTGTGGGGATCAGGCTAAAACCAGCTGTCTGACATCCCCTGAGGGGTTCTGGAATGTGAGAGGGCACTCTGCAAAGTTGCTGTCACTTGGCAGCTCTTGTGTTGAGCATCTGCCCCCTGGTGATCATAGCTACCGGGTGGTTGGATGGTCACTTAGGCTTTTATATATATAGATTTGATTTCAGAGAGGAAGTCAGAGGGAGAGAGAGAAACATCAATGATGAGAAAGAATCATTGATTGGTTGCCTCCTGCACACCCTCTACTGGGGATTGAACCCACAACCCAGGAATGTGCCCTTGAATGAAATCAAAATCTGGACTCTTCAGTCTGTAGGCCAACACTCCATCCACTTAACCAAAGCAGCCAGGGCTAGATTTTCATTTTTTATGAATATACTTTACTTTCTGAATTGTATGCCAACTCAAGGTGGAAAGGACCAATGTATTATATTTTATTTGTCACTTTGAATCTAGAAACATGAAGCATGTGGATATAGTTTATTAACATAAATGTAGATTACAATCATTATAGTAGAAAATTTATAATAACCCATCTATATACACTGAGTGGCCAGATTATTATGACCACCTGACATTTATAGGTAAATTAGCTGTACACTGCATTGTATTGGATATGGAAGCCGAAGGCCTGTTCAAACACCTTTGCTGCTGCAGTTACCAAGATAAATATAAGTCCCATGACATTTTAATTACTGTCATGTCATTCTAACAAATAAAAAAAAACACTATCAAATCTTTTTGTATTTCTACCAAAAACAGTTTTTATCATGCATAGGTAACTATGCATATTTTGACATATGTCTTTACATATTGAAAATGGTGATGAGAAGGGCTGCTTAACTGGACATCTTTTGTCAAATAGAATTATTATGAATACTCTTATTTTCTAATACTTAGAAAATAAAATACATTTTACAATTCAAGGAATTTTAAAAACAACAAAACCTTAAGCACATCATCTGGTAGCATCAATGAATCACTTTCCAGTTGGCAAAGAAATCAGTAAATGAGCTGAAAACCACTAGGGCCATACACCACTAATTCATAAATTAAATTTTCCAGTTAAAATAGACTTAATCCTAAATTGAATAAGACTTGGAGTGAGAAACAGATGCTCCAATTTTTGTGTGCTTCTCATTAGAGGCAGAATCTCCAAAGGCCATATCCCAGTGATACACTCCAGGCATCTTGTCACCTGCCCAGTGCTGGGTTATATTGGAAGTTGGCTAGGATAGCTCTCAGGTTTCATGGCCAACATAGTACCTTGAGGACAATTTCACCACCTGTATGTATGTTATCAGTACCAGAAATTATGGAAGTAAATTAAAAGTTTAAAAATCTCCTATGAACATTAGTATAATTATTATAAAAATAATATATTAAAATGAGTTCAAAACAAGCCAGCAAATATAAAATATACAGGTTTAAAAGTGTATGTGAACTGAAAGTATTACTAGTTTTAAAATGCACATCAAGCTAAAACAGTGTCTTATTTTTTTTCTAGAAAGAAATAAAATATGACTCTTTTGCTCAGAATTATAACATTATTGGGAATAGATATGTTTGCTATTGAAAACTCTGAATAGATTGAGAGAATTTCTGTTTTCTTATTGCTATAAAATGGACTGTCGAATTACAGCGGGAAGGCTGGGGAGTGTTGGGGAGGGAGGGAAATAGATCAACCAAGGGACTTGTATGCATGCATATAAGCACACCAATGGACACAAGACACTGGGGGGTTGGGATGAGGGCATGCAACAGGGGTAGGGGAGGCTGAAAGAAGGTCAATGGGGCAGGGGGGAAGGAGATATATGTACTACTATGTGTAATACTTTAAACAATAAAAATTTAAAAAAAATAAAGTCAAACTCTTGTAGGCAATATAATGAGAAAGTGCAGTGTACCCCTACTCCCGCTTTGTCCTTATGGCAAGCTGAAGTATAATCATTACATTTGATAAAAAAAATTCACAGGATTAAAACACACACACACACACAAAACAAACAAACAAACAAACAAACAAACAAAAAAAACCCAACAAAAAAACACCTGTTGTTTAATTCATTGTTTTCCTTTTGAAACAACTTTTCAGTTATTTTTAGTTTACCAAAAAGTTGGGGGGGAAATTCTCTACCTAGGCATCACAATGGTTATTCAGAGAGACATGTACATAAAAATGCAAGCTATTAGTAAAATGATAAGAAACAAGGACTTAAAGTGTATAAAAATATATGTCAATAGATGCAAGATCAACTATTTATGAATTTAGTAAGGGGATAGAAATTCCAAGTGGGCACTATTAAAAAAAAAAAAAAAAAAAAGGATGGGATGCACTTATTTGTTAAGCAGTAATGTTAATTTTTAAAATTAAGGTGAAATTTATATAACATAAAATTAACCGTTTTAAAATACACTATGAAGTGGCATGTATTGCATTCATAATGTTGTGCAAATACCACCTCTATTGTGCTCCAAAACATTTTCATCACCCCAAAAGAATTCCCTATACCCATGAGGTAGATACTTAATAAACTTTATTTTAAACAGCTACTGAGATACAGAAAAAAAATGTACTATTATGTTAAAAAAATCAGGAGAAGAAAATTTCATATTTTTTGAAATATTATTAGGATTTTACATTTACAAATTCTTCTAATCACAGTATTTTCAATTTTAGTGCACACACTTATATTGTGAATAATTTGTTTGCTTTATATGGTACTAGAGGCCCAGTGCACGAAATTCGTACCTGGGTGGGAGGGGGAGTGGATCCCTCAGCCTCTCCTGTGCTCTCTCGCAGTGTGGGACCCCTCGGGGAGTGTCTGCCTGTTACATCCCTCTTGCAGTCCGGGACCCCTCGCTCCTTACCGCTCTCCTGCTTGCTGCTCCTTACCATTGGGCTCCCTGCTCCTTAGCACTGCCATGGAGCTTCTCCCTCTACCAATGCTATGCTTGCCAGCTGTGAGCCTGGCTTCTGGCTGAGCAGCGCGTCCCCTGTGGGAGCACACTGACCACCATGGGGCAGCTCCTTAATTGAGTGTCTGCCCCCTGGTGGTCAGTGCACATCATAGTGACCGGTCGTTCAGCCAGTCATTCTGCAGTTCAATCAATTTGCATAATAGGGTTTTATTATATAAGATAATTCAGCAATAAGTGGGGAAGAGTCAAATTTAACTTCTATAACTCAAAGCAGAGGAATATTTATTAGACAATCTCTCTCTCTCTCTCTCTCTCTCTCTCTCTCTCTCTCTCTCTCTCTCTCTTTTCAGAGAGGAAGGGAGAGGGAGAGAGAGATAGAAGCATCAATGATGAAAGAGAAACATTGATTGGCTGCCTCCTGCATGCCCCCCTACTAGGGATTGAGCCCACAATCTGGGCATGTGCTTTGACTAGAATTAAACCTGGGACCCTTCAGTCCACAGGCCAACACTCTATCTACTGAGCCAAACCAGCTAGGGCCATCTCATCCCTTTTTATTGCAAGTGCCATGCATCCTTAGGCAGTCCTTGAACACTAGCCTCATTAGGGTAAAGTGGACCCCTTAGGGGGTGTAGAATTGGAACCTTTGGGATATGAGAAGGAAAGGTTAGAACTTTTATTGGTCATATTTAAAAATTTTTATGTAGGGTATATTTTTAAATATTTATGGTAAAATAATACAATAGCAATATATATAAAAGTAATAGGTATGACATTATATCTTTTTAGTTTTTAAACAAACAACAAATGGGAGATAATGATTAAGGAATTTGGAGACATACAATAATAATGTCCAGTAGTAGCCCAGATTGAGGTTTCCACATACTTCTTAAGCATTCTCATCAGTTTTACCCCAGGATTTTTCCTTATTAGCAATCTTCTGTCCAGATTGTATAAATGCTAATATGGTTCCTATATGGATAAAGTATGTTTGCCAACTCATCTCTCATTAGCCACCTTGATTCTCTAACTCTTCCTGCAGGTTGTCTGATGACCTTTGGTACAGGGGCATAATTCACCTGCCCTTGTGCAGATTATAACGGGTTGGAAAACGTGATTGTTTCAATTTGCTGTGGCTGATTAATTCTGCCATGGTCTAAGCCTGGTGCTGGAAACAGAAGCACTCAGCAGATTTCTGGCTGCAAAGAGTTTTCTTGCCTGGAGCTGTCTTCCTCAAAGCAATGGCTTGGGGGACATAATTTTTCTCTCTCCATAACCACTCTGCAGGCTACCAATCTGAAACTATCCTCGAGGTAAAGCTGTAAAGTAACACACACTTAGCTTAGTTTTTGTGAGGGCAAAATAAACTATTTTACAATTGTTGGTAAGGATCAATGAGACCTTCTAGTGCTTAAAGGGTCATATATTCCAAGTCCAGAATAACTTTGGTTTAACACTTGGACAAGACAAGGCTTAGGCTAAATGTAACTTTCTTAATTTCCAGAAAGAAGTTAAATTTTTTTTGTCAACTCCAATGTTCTTTTGAAATCTTTTCTTTCTTATGGCCCTTACATTAGTTTCATTTTTTAGCCTATGGTCCACAGAGACATTTAATGGTTCCTTCATCCTTTCCAGTGATTTGTTTGAGTCATTAATGTGAACAGAGGAAAAAACCTAGCATATTATGATTCACAACAGGGTTCATCTCTCTGACAGAGTCCCTATTCACTTTCCTTCTGCTTAAGGGTATGCACAGGAGGATTAGAGTGTCTGCTATATCTTTTGCCAAGTCTATCCAAAAAGGAACATGAGATGGGTAGGGGGATGCTTGCAAATGTCACTAAGACTGTGGTGTTCTCCATGCCTGCTAATGAACTCTGTCAGCTATTGGTTATTTTTCTTTGATGTTCTTCTCATAACTAGTCCCAACTCCTCTCTCTGAATTTTCAGTTTACAAATTGGCCTTGTAGGCAAACTGTCTAGAGCTGTATTATTTAAAAATGTATACACTCCTTTCATCTTATCCCAATCCTCTAAGTAAGAAAGAGAATGTTATATTGCCTTACTGAATCAATAACTAAGTAGATTCCATGTCTTTGGACTCCAACTGTTAACACTTTTTTCCTATTTCACAGCTACCTCTATAAGAGAGTAATTTCTTATAATGTCACTTATAAAGATGTCTCATACTAGTACACATACGTTCTTATTGGGGGTCTTACTGTGCTTTGCTCTCTGCTCCAGCAGCTCTTCCATAGGGCACCTGGGAAAATCCTGTTTGGCAAGTCTGGACATCCTTGTATTTGCCTTGTAGGCCTCTATGCTTTCCCCTAAATAAGTTAAAACCTTTAGGTCTTAGAAGAACATTATTACAACTGGATTATAATGCAGGGACAAATGTTAATATCAAAATATAAGAGCATAGTTGGACTTTTCTCAGTTAAGTTAAAAAATATATTTCATAACTGGTGGAATTATTTTTCCTGCCCTGAATTGAGTACACAGGCCCAGTTTCTTTGTCCTTGCAATGCAGTGTGTGCAGTCCCCAGAGTGGAATGAGGAGAAGCAGAGATAAACCACCTTTCTGATTCCCTCCTACTCCCAACTTTGAGGTAGGAGAAAAATGGAAGAAGGTCAAAGATTGTCAGGACAAAACACACACACACACACACACACACACACACACACACACACACACACACACACACACCAAAACAAAATAAAACAAACAAACAAAAAACAAGACAAGCCACAGCTGCTTTGGTGGGAACCCTGTGAATCAGAGGCTGACACTTAAGACAACTGATGAGACATGACATGTTTAACGGGTCTGGGAGTACCCTTTTCTGGGAATGGTGGACACCTCAGAACCAGCCATCATATCCAATTCTTCCATTTAACTTGCTAGGAGAAGTAACAGGGAGAAGAAGCATGCCTTTTGAGAATATATTACTAAAAGAGCCTGTTTTAAATGAGAAAGAAATGACTAAACATTTTCCTGTCACATATTGCTGCCATCAGTGAATTTGGAGATTTCCAGGCTCTACATGAGTGCAGTCAGAGTGTTCTGCATAAGGGAACTAGCCCATCAAATGTAATGCCATCGCAATTTTATCCAGGATGTTGGAAGCTCTAAACGTAGAAGAGATTCGTAGGGAGCAGCGAGGGATGAAGAGATGCTTACTTCATCAATCAAGCACAGAGAATGAACCTTTTAGAAGATTGACCACAAATCCTGATTATCGCTGAGAACTTATTTATTACCCTGCTTGTCCTAAGAGCCTGACTCAGTTTCTCCATATTTGTTTTCCCACATATAAACAGGGAATCATAATAATAGCCTATGTCCTCACAAGTATATTGTTAGGATTATCAGAGAAAAATGTATGTTTTTGGAATATATTAGGTGCACAACAAAAAGTAGCGATTCATGTTAGTAGTAGTATTTAATTTCTTTAACAGGTTAAAAGCAAATAGAAAAGGTGAGCACAGATAGACATAGTTTATATAGCTGATACTTCAATCTCTCCTTTTTATGACATATTAAATAACATTAATATGAACATGCAAAAATTGCTTTTGCCACCGTTGTGATGGCTGACTGCTGAAAATAAAAATAAAAAAATTAAAAAATAAAGGCTGAAAGCCTTCATCCAGCAAGCTCTAGAGGGTGAAGCCTAACTTGTTTCTGCAATGTAGACGTGTTAGGGCTCTGAGCAGTGATTCCCAGCACATCTACCTGCTAGAGTCTAAGACTAAACCACAGGGTTCCTGGAAACCAGTAGCTGATGAAGACATCAGCTGCTTGTAATGTTTCTCTAAGGAGCAACACAAAAGTGATTGGGAATCCAGGCTTATTCTGCTGCCTCTGTTAAGAGTAAGCCATGGTTAAAAATTTCCAAAAGATTAATATGCCTTATTTATATGTTTCTTGTTCTTTCTTGACCCAGAGAGAAGCAGAAGTATGGATGGGTGTGGTTTCCAAGTAAATCTGCCTGCATTTTCATGCTTGAGAATGTACATAGCAAACACACAGATACACACACTTCCCTTAGTTAGAAAATTGTTTAAAATTTTTTTGGTATCTTGAGTCTCTTTTTTTTTTTTTTTTTTTTAAAGAGTTACTATATTGTTTTATATCCTACGGCTTTATAATGTATAAATGTGAAAAACATGCATTTACAGTATATTGATTTTAGTAAGTATATCTGTGGTCTACTTTAGGTTTAGTTGCTTTAGTGTTAATATGGAATTTATTTCAAAAATTATCTTATAATATCATGTTAGAAATAAACTCCCTGTGGGAGAATATTGATAAAATAATTGAAAACAACTTATATAAAACCCAGATCTAAAAGGGAATGATGAACACAATATGAAACAGGCCCTGGATTGCTTGCACGGTTATTCTTTAATATACTTCAATGCTTTTTACACTTTGAAGAGAAAACATATTTAATCTAATGTTACAAATTAGCATAGGTATAAATTTTAAAGAAATTAAGTTGAACTTTAAATAAATATTTTTTAGGTATAGTTCAACACTTGCTCCCCTTAAGACTTAAGACCCCTTCTTTCCTCCCTCCTTCCCTCCCTCACTACCTCCCTCCCTTTTTTCCTTCTTCCTACGGAAAGATACCTAAGAACTATTCACTGTGCTTATCCTATCTTTACTTTCATACTTGCCATTCAACTAAAAAAACAAATTTGAAAAAATTTCACAGATAATCATAATCAAATATATTTATTGTTTTCTGGTCTACTAAGTTCTTATTACTTAATCTTTGAAAAGAATTTGAGTATTTTATTTTTTGTAACATTAATTAATTTGAGATACTTTTCACTTAAAAAATAAAGGCTTAATCAAACAAAGGAAGAATGAACTGCAGGAAGACAATATGACCAGTTAGTAAAAGAAAAGCTAAGAAGTCAAATATTTTTTTAAAATCAAAGCTATGAATAGAAATAGAAGGAAAGTTTAAAGTTTTATATATGAAGATATCATTGGGGTAATCAAAAAGAAACTAGGCTCACATGAGCTGCAAATGCTTTTAATTGCTAAACCAGATAAAGATAAATTTACATTCTTTTATAGGTAAGGTATCAGTGAAAGCAGTGTATTATTACTATTATTAAGATGAAATACAGTTTAAATTAATATACAAGAATGAAAAAATATAAAAATATTAATGTATTAAATTATTTTTGGTTCCTATATTTTCAATATGAATGTCTTAGAATGATTGGAGTAAGAATATTACTTAAAATATTTTGCTAGCCATCACATTAAAATTCTATAATGAGTTTCTTAAATATAAAATAACAAAATTCCAAAAAATTCACACTTTAAAAAATAAAATATTTAAATTAATGGCGATCCTGATAATGATTATTATTAATGTCTATTTAGCAAAAAGAATACCCACACAAAGTGGACAGGGGTAAAAAATTGAGTTATATTTTATGAGCTATTTAGAATGGTTGTAACAGAGCCTGATGGTATGCTTTGCTTCTTTTGAAAGGTTAGTTACCTTTTTGGTCTTTGTAGAAAAGTGTTAGCAAGGGATTCTTTCCATAGGGGTCACCAATATGAACCATTTCCCTGAAGTGTGTCCTTGGTCATATCAGAAAGTTTTATTATGACTTTAGGGTAGCTCTCTGATATGTTAAGAATGTCCTCAAATGAATATGCAACCATAAAATATGCCCTTTGGTGATAAAGTTCAGGAGTAAAACTTTCTCTCTGAGGTGGATTGAAGTTTGAAGAAAATCAGCTTACCAGGAATCACCTTAATGACTTCTGGCCCAGCCCTTATGAACAAAGGACATATGATTTTTTACCTTATCTTCTCCCCTGACATTATTCATGCCTGTAAATATGATTAAAATTAGATTTATTTTTTAAAATGTGGTAAAAAACTCAACCCTTTTAATAAAATTTTAAGTGCACAATACTGTGTTGTTAACTATAGGCTCTGTGTTTTACAGTCACTCTCTAGAATTTACTTGTCTTACATAACAACAACACTGAAACATTCCACCTATTGAAAAACAGCCCCTCTATTCCCCCTCTCCAAGCCCTGGCAGCCGCCATTCTATTCTCTGTTTCTGTGAGTTGGGTAAGAACATTGAAGGCTACAGGAGATTATAAGACTTTTCTGGGACAGTGGTAAGGAAGATCGTGTACATCTGAAATTGATGGTGACTGCAGGAATAAAGTTTGGCAATTGCCTATGGACTGAAATAGGTTTGTTCAGCTGATTCCTGAGTCATCTAGTGGCTTGTTTACAGCACCTCAAGCCACAGCAGCAGGTCACTTTGATGTTACAGCAAAGTAGGCCTCATTCTACAAGAGGAAAGCAAGAGCCTTCATTACTTTCTTTCATACTCAAGAAGAAAGCTATGTCAGTTAATGAGAGAGTGATTAAATAAGGTCTGATCCATTGTATCACTGCAGGGCTGAACAATTATTTTTTGTACTTTTCAGACTCTTTCTGAAATTAGCTAAGGCCTTGGTCTGCAAACTGCTGCTCACGAGCCACTGCCAGACACGGGAAAAGTGCAAGGTGGGCAAATGGGCCCGGTGTCCTCAGTGCCGTCTCTTCCTCACCTGGGCTCCCCTGGGCCGGGCCCTCCGCCTCTCTCTGCCGGTGTGCAGCGAGCTTTGAGTGTCAAACTGAAACTGCAATTGCCTCTGCACTAGTTTACTGGTTTTCACCATGGTGGCGTTTTCCTGCTGTGGTTGACATCTCACTCTTTCTACCCTGATAATCGTAAGTTTTCCCCCCCAGGAATTTGATAAAATGCTTTGGCCATAAATATTTTTCTTTTCTAATTGCTAGCACTGTTACAAGTTTATCCTAAATAAACAGGTTTTGATTTTCAAAGATTTTAATTGGAAGGGGATGTAAATGCACATAACTATATTGTCATCTCAGTCCATCTTCCAATAAAACCTCTTCTAAAACAATCTTTTAGTATTGTAAATATGCATTTTGTTTTATAAAAGTATAAAGCTTCAATAAATAAAATAAAGCAAAAACTCAATAATTCTACCCATAAGAGATACATATAATTAAAAAAATTTTTGTGTGTATATATGTCGTTCTTTTCAGATCTATTTGAGTTTTTTGTAATATATAGTCTCTTAGGCTATGGTGGTTTGCAATTTCCATTTTCTACCTTGATATTGTATTTTAACATATTTATGATTTAAAATATTCTTCAAAAACATCATATTTATTTATGACTACATATACTTATTTTGAATACAGAAGGAACACTCCAGAAACTGATTCTCCCAGAGAGAAAAATTAGGACAAAAAAATAATTCAATGTCACCTGATTATAAATTAAATATATACAACACATATAAATGCATGCATACACAAACATTTATATGCATATATGTATTAATTCACTTTGTCTTTGAGATATGTTATATGTTTTCTTCATGAAAAAATTCACTATTGTACATTAACATACACATATACGTACATGAACTGTTTCTCACATTCTTAATTATTTCTTGAATTATAAGTAGTGGTATTGTTGGATTGCAGTTCTTCAATAGACTTTGTTTGAAGGACTCCCAAAATAATATTCTTCACCATTTTTATACGCAACTAGAGGCCCGTTGCAGGAAGATTCCTGTCGGTATAGGGCTTCCTGCTGCCATCTCTGCTGCCCCGCCTGCTTCCCTCCCTTCTCTGCTGCCCTGCTTGCTTCTCCACAGCTTCACTCCCTTCTGCATTGCTTGGCTTCCTTATATGCTGTCTTCCATCTTGGCTCTGTGCCAGGATATGCAAATTAACCACCCTCTTTGGTGGATTAATTTACATACTCACTCCTGATTGGCTGGGGAGCATGGCTTGTGGGTGTAGGAGTGATCTCAGATTGAGTAGAGATAAAAATGCAAATTAACATTAAATAATCCCCATCACAAATCTTTGCAGTTATGACCCTAGGTGTATGTATCACTCCTTGATCCATACAGAGAAGGAAAATCATAAAGACACCTTAATTCACTTATATAACTACTTGGCATAAAGTTGATATGAGCATTTAAAAAAAATATTTTATTGATAGTTTAGGAAGGGAGAGAGATAGAGAGCTAGAAACATCAATGAGAGAAACATTGACCAGCTGCCTCCTGCACACCCACTACTAGGGATGTGCCTGCAACCAATGTACATGCCCCTGACCGGAATCAAACCTGGGACCTTTCAATCCCCAGACCAACGCTCTACCACTGAGCCAAACCAGTTTCAGTGATATGAGCATTTTTATTAAAATTTAGCATGTTAACTTTTGCTGCTCTGGTTGATGCTTAACCAACTGAGCAACACTGGCCAGGCTTAGCATTAATTTTCCCTTTACCTCTGTATACCAGGTTCCTAAAAACTGAGGTCCCATTGTAAGCTCTTATTTACACCCCTAAAAGCATTTCATTTGCTGTCCTTGAATCTCAGTCTGTATGGATAAATGCAATTCCTGACATTGAATCTATTGATAACATGTGCTTTCCCCTTAGTTTTCAGTCAGTCCTACCTTGCCTATACAAGACTCTCCTAATTTCTCATATCCATTTGTAATTAGCCACTACAAAATCTCCTCTTCTCAGATTAGTGTGGTCCCATCTACTCTTGTATCTACCCCTTTTGATAAACTTGCTACCTTTTATATGATTCATTGACTTTACCTGATACATGGTCTTTCTACCACTGGTTAGTCCACGTGATGCTGAAGTAGAGTACTATAAATAATCTTTGTATTCATAATAATTTAATATTTATCTCACAGGGTAGTTTTTGTCCCTGAGGGAAAGTATTTCTGCTTATCTACCAGATAAGTAAACAGCCTTTAAAGTAAGGAATACAAACTCGAATGTCAAGACAGGTACATGACATATAATGTAAATAAATGAAACTCTCCTGGGATAAAATAGCAGAGAGTAGTAAGGCTGAAAAAATCTCAGGAATGCTCAAGAAGTCCAAAATCCAATCTAAAGTTCTATAAAGTCTAAGTTAACAAACAGACAAAACAAGTGTGGTCTGCAAACCTGCCACTTTGAGTAGCCAGCAACATGTTGTAGTACTGTGAAGACATCCCTTCCATTCCAAATATACTTCTCCTCCCCAGAAGGCTGATCAAGTCATTCTGTGATTTCTTGTTTTCCTTATATAAAACTCTTATGTGACACAGTTTAAAGTAATCTTTAATCTCAATACAATTATCCAAGGCAATAGGATGGAAGATAGACGTTAGTTCACACAAATTCTTCCATTTAGCAGCTGAATCACCCATTGAGCAACTTCTCTGAGGTTCAGTGTTCTCTTTCATAAAATGGTCATAATAATTTACATATCAAATGGTTGTTTAGAAGATTAAAAAGTTAAACTAATAAAGAGATTCTAGGACATAAAAATCTAATATTTATGTCAATTCAATTCTTACTTTATACATGCAATTATTATATTGTATATTTTTGAGCCATATTACAAATAGCTATATTAGTGTTTTCATATAAAAACTTGATGAGTTCTTATTAAAAGTAAAAAAACAAAAAACAAAACACATACACTACAAGCATGCAAAAAAGAGGTAAACAACGAGGGAGTATATCTAAATTTGAAAATACGTATAACTAAAGTTTATAAAATATAGTTGGTAGATATTTTGTGTTTTGTTTCCTATGAGACTAGTCTCTCAGTGGTGCTGATGTTTTAAAAACAATACCTCTATATCAGGTTCAACTTCTATGTACTCTTTGCTTTATTATCAACTTGCAGAATTTATCAACAGAACAGATCCTGCTGCAGGATTGCTGTTATCTATAAAAATGCAAATAGCACTAAATCAAAATGTACTGCTGAAAAACTAAAAATCAAATATCATACAAATCACCCAGCTGCTTGGGCTTAGAGTATTTGAAAGCTCACATGTAGACTGATATTGCCAATTGACATATGCTATTGTTTTAAGCGAACCTTTAAAAAATTCATTTCTTGAGTAAATCTAGCAAACATATTTTTCTGACCAGAAATGTTTTTCCTCTTTCCCTGACTTAGGAAGTTTCATAAAATAAGTTTTATATTACTGTAGAAATACTATTAGGTATCTCATACACATTATAAAAGATATACGTCTATACTAAAATGTAACTCTACACAAAGATTTATTTATTTGATGAAATATATATAAGGATCCATTTCTTGAGAAAAAAAAAATATATATATATATATTTGGCTCTCTGGAAGGCTGTCCATTTTTTTTAAATGAGAAATTTCATTCACTTATTTGCTGACTGTTGATGTTTCTGTGTAATTATATAAAATTATAGAAACACTAAGACTGTCTATTTTTAAAGGGAGACTCTTTTAGGCTATCACCATACATGTCATCATTGACCTTCACTTTATTTCCAAATAAAAACACAAATATATAAACAATAATATTATCTTTTGGAGCTTAGCTGATGAACACCACTGGCCATGCTGTCAAGATGGTATCACAAGCTAAAACAGTTGACATTTGCTGAAAATCCCATCCCATGCTTCATTAGCAAGAGTAGGATGTCAAACAGGGACATTTCTGTCATTAGTATCCTTGCTAAATCTCCGGTCTTATCTAATTATTTAGCAGATTGTGATATGAAATAGGCATGGCAGACTGCTGTATGAAGTGGCACTCTGGCTTCTAGATAATAGCATGATTTTAGTTATTATTCATTACTAGAGGCCCTGTGCATGGATTCATGCACCAGTGGGGTCCCTTGGCCTGGCCTGCTGGGATTGGGCCTACACCAGATCTCTGACATCGCCCGAGGGATCTTGGATTGTGAAAGGGTGGTTTTCGAATGATGAACTCCAGAATTAGGCTCCCTCCTCTCTGATTCCAGGTGCATCATCTGAGAACTGCAGCTGCCAACTCACCACAGCTCAGCAGCTCCTGCATTGAGTGTCTGACCCCTTGTGGCCATTGTGCATCATAGCTATCAGTCAAACGGTCGAATGGTCAGATGGTTGCTTAGGCTTTTATATTTATGCCAGAGGCCTGTTGCATGATGTTCATGCAAGAATAGGCCTTCCTTCCCCTGGATTCACTCCCAGCTGCCCGGGGAGCCAGATTGTCCCTGCTTCACCCACCCGGGAGTTGGCACATCCTTGCTTCTGTCCAGAGCACCACTCCTGTAGCTTCCTCCACTGCCCCCACTCCCCCCACAGCAGGAGTCCAGGCCCCTCCCAGCTGCTCTGGACCTGCGTATGTAAATTAACCCACTATCTTTGTTGGTTTAATTTGCATACTCACTCTGGTTGGCTGTGGGCATAGCGGAGATACAGTCAATTTACATGTTTGTGTATTAGTAGGTAATACCTAGACTTTCAAAGCACTTGATAACCAATCACTACAATGTGGTAGTGAACATGCTATTAGAATATTAAATCCAGTAAAGTTAAATAACCAAAAGAAATAAATGACATCAAAAAGGCCAAAAAAAAAAAAAACTCAAAAAACAATGTGCTTAAGGCTGTGCACTTCTTATTTTGCTTTGTTTATTGTGCTTTAAATATCACACTCTGATCAAGAAGTAATGAATACATCCTGGTCTTTTTCTTAAATGTGTTTTGTGCTTGCTTTATCATTCACATATTGATTAGTTTTTCTAATGAGATCATGCCAAAGTTGTTAATTCTAAATAAGAGCTTTGCCACAGGTTGCAAGTAATGAACACTATAAACTACAAATACTAAAATGCTTTCAATTTCTCCTTCTCTGCTCTTAATAAACAATATATTTCCTTTTGTCCATATGCAACAAATTCTAGGGGAAATTAATAGCCTTCATGCTCTAATTTACTTCATTCTTTTACTATAAACCTTAAATTCTAACAACAAAAGCTATTTCAATCTGAAGAAATTGCCATAAATGTGAAAATAATCTCAAAACCTTGAGGAATTAATTAGAAAATGAATCCTGCATTTATCTAAAGCCAGTAGACAATATGAAAGCATAGAAACATTATGAATATGAATGTTTAAAGATAACATATAACATATAAAGATAACATAGCTATGAAACTTCTATCGAATTAAATAGTCCTTTATATTATATGTTTTCCTTCTAAATTAACTAGTTGGCTTGATTTGACTGGTTTGGCTCTACCCAGAAAGATGGGTAGAGCCAAACCAGTGTGACTCAGTGGTTGAACATTGACCTGTGGACCAGGAGGTCATGGTTTGATTCCCTATTAGGGCACATGCCTGGGTTGTGAGCTCCATCCCCAGTGTGGGACATACAGAAGGCAGCTGATCAATGATTCTTTCTCATCATTGATGTTTCTATCTCTTGCCACCCCTCTTCCTTCGTCTCTGAAATCAATATAAGTATATTTAAAAAAAGGGGGGGGGGAATTGGTAGAAATAATCTCAGTAATGAATAACCCAAGATCTGGTTGCTGCGAGAATCCAACTTGCATGAATACACACACATGTCTCAAGAAGTTGAATGGGGCCAGTATGATGCCATTATGGCTACTGAATTTATCTCGCCTTGTCAGATAATTGTTTTGCACTTCTGGTACAGGTCTTATTTCTTGTCTTGAAGTTGACAGTGCTAATCATCATGAGGAGGAAATAGACACATTTGAACTGAGATTTGGATAAAATAAGATATTGCCTGTTGAGTGTTCAAAAAAATCTGCAAAAGCTTGGGCTCCAGCCTTATCTCTGGGGGATACTTATCTAGATTCCAGTGGATACCTAAAACTGTGATTATATGGAACCCTGTGTATGCTATGTGTTTTTTTCTTATGCATACATATCTTTTCACGTAAAGAAATACTTTATGACCTGGCCTGTGGGGCTCAGTTGGTTGAGCATCATCCTGTGCACCAAAAGGTTGCTGGTTCAATTCCCCAATCCCCTATCTGGTTACCTATGGGAGGCAACTGACAAATGTTTTTCTTTCACATCAATGTTTCTCCTTCTCTCTCTAACATCAATAAAAATATATAAAATTAAAAAAAATAGAAACACTTTATGTCTTCTCTTTTGCACATTTGAATCATCAGTATCACTACTCTTTCACTTTAGGGTCATTATTAAATATAATAAGGGTTACTTGAACAAAGCACTTTGATAACACCACAGGCAAAATGACTAATGGGTGGGTAGTGTATACAGGGTGGATATGCTGGAAAAGGGGATGATTCACTTCCCTGGCAGGACTGAGCGGGATGGCATGACATTGCTTCAGTGCTACTCAGAAGGATGCACAATTTAAAACTTATAAATTGTTTATCTCTGCGATATTTCATTTAATATTTTTGAACTGAGTATTACTGAGTATAAATGAAATCACAGAAAGTTAAACCAGGGATAACTTGGAACTGCTGTACATACAAGAGGAGGAGATCATCTGCCTTTAGATATTTTTTCCTGCCTTTTCTTCATATATATATATATATATATATATAATTGATTTTTTACAGAGAGGAAGAGAGAGGGATAGAGAGTTAGAAATATTGATGAGAGAGAATCATCACCAGCTGCCTCTTGCACACCCCCTACTGGGGATGTGCCTGCAACCAAGGTACATGCCCTTGACCTGAATTGAACTTGGGACCTTTCAGTCCGAAGGCCGATCTCTATCCACTGAGCCAAACCAGTTTTGGCCATTTTTTCTGCCTTTTACATGCAAATCCAGTCAGTTATGATGGATTACAATCAGAACTTCCTGTTCCATAGCCACTTCTCTAAAAATTTAAGCCTGAACAAATCCCTCACTAAAAATGTCACTGACAGATAATATATTTTCAAAACACATCTATACTAATAAAAGAGTAATGTGCTAATTAGACTGGGTTGACTGGACATCTTCTGGACATCTGACTTCCTACTGGACAGAGCCACCACAGCATGGGCTGAGGCAGAGGCAGTTAGGGGCAATCAGGCTGGCAGAGGAGCAAGCAGTTAAGGTTGAGGTAAGGCCAGTGAGGGGGAGCAAGCAGTTAGGGGCATGATCAGGCCAGCAGGGGAGGACAGTTGGGAGTGGTCAGGCTGCCAAGAGAGGGAAGTGTGGTGATCAGGCCAGCAGGGGAGGGCAGTTAGGGAAATCAGACTGGCTGGGAAGGGAGAACAGCTAGAAATGATCAGTTTGGCAGGGTAGCAGTTAGGGGAAATCACACAGGCAGGCAGGTGAGCAGTTAGGAGCCAGCAGTCCCAGACTGTGAGAAGAATGTCTGACTGCCGGTTTAGGCCCAATCTATATGGGCTCCCAGATTGGAGAGGGTACAGGCTGGGCTGAGGGACACCCTTCCCCCATGCACTAATGTCATGTACTTGGTCTCCAGTGTCTACTAGAGCAGTGTTTCCCAACCTTCTCTCATGATGAGAATCACCTGGTAGAGATGTTAAAACACAGATTCCTGAATCCCAACTAAGAAGTGCTAAACTAGAATTTTTGAGAACATATAGGTAAAATTGCATACCTAACTTAGTGCTCTGTATATAACATCTGTGTTAGAGCACTAGTTAAGTATACAATTTTACCTATATGTTCCCAAAAATTCTAGTTTAGCACTTCTTAGTTGGGATTCAGGAATCTGTGTTTTAACAACTCCACCAGGTGATTCTCATCATGAGAGAAGGTTGGGAAACACTGTACTAGAGAAGAGGTACCTAAAATATACAATTAACTCGTATAACTAAAAATAAACAATGACCCAACTAAAAGATGGCCAAAATAGTTCCACAGACATCTTAACAAAAGAGATATACAGATGGAAAATAAACATATCAAAAGATGCTCAACATTATCCATCATTTGAAAAATGATAATGGAACAATATATTACTACACACTTATTATAACTAAAATGCAAAACATTGACAATACTAAGTACTGATAGAATGTGGGGAAATAGAAATATTTATTGCTGATGGGAATACACAATGGCACAGCCACTTCGGAAGACATTTTAGTATTCAATTTCATAGAAAACTAAATGTACTCTTTTCATATGATAAAATGCTGACACTTGGAATTTACCCCAAATATTTGAAAATGTATCTCAAATAACAACAAACAAACCAAACCAAACCAAAACAAAAACACACCTGGAAATAAATATGTATAGCCAATTTATTTATAATTACTAAACCTTGGAGGCAACCAAGATGCCCTTCATTTAGTAATTGAGTGAATGAACTGTGATACATCTAAACAATGAAGTATTTTAAGTGATAAAATAAATGACCTAGTAAGCAATGAAAAGATGTGGAAGGACCTTACTAGTAAGTGTATACCGCTACGTGAAAGAGACCCATCTTAAAAGGCTAGTTGCTCTATTTTTCTAACTATAAGATATCCTGGAAAAGGCAAAATGATGGAGACAGTAAAAAGAGTACTTGTCAGGGTTTGAGGGTGTGAGGAGAAAAGAAGGAAAAATCAACATTTTTAGGAATGCTAAACTATTCTTCTGATAATTTTATGGCGAATGCATGCTATTCTACATTCCTTAAACTTGTAGTATAGTAACCCATAATAAAATGTGGACTTTAGTTAATAATGATATTTCAATGTCGGCTCAGCAATTGCAACAAATACAAAAGTTACCACACTAATGCAAGATCACATTATTATATACTGCTATAATAGTATTCAATTTTTCATTGTATATAGTATTACTATATAATACTATAGTAAAATACTATTATATATTAGTAAACAGTACTGTATGAATAACAATATTATAACCAATTATGTCTAAAGAAAAGGGCCAAATGTAATGGCTCCTTAGTTAGATTTTGGAGGCATGACCTCTTTTCTCCTGAGAAATCAAGCAGCTGGTTCAAGAACATGCAGTCAGGGCTTGGCAGAGAGAGGATGGCACTCTCCATCCTGAGTCCATGCTCTTCACGCCCAGGCTGCTCTGACCCGTAGCCATACCTGTGAAACCTCCCCCACTCACCCATTCCCCATGTCAGTCACATACACATTTACAACAGAAACGTGAGACAAATGTCAAAACCCTTTCGGAAGAAACCCAACAGTGAATCAATATGAAAAAAAAATTACATAATTTATAGGAAAGCAAATTTTATATACCCGCTTATCAAGATTCAAACATATTCTTTACACATATAATGAATAATAAGTGTTACCTGTGATTCATAAAATATTTTTATGGTTTGTACACTAACTTGCAGATTCAAATAATATATATTTCATGTAAATAAGGTCTAATTTCTTAGATTCACAGTCTTAGATGTGGATTATTTTAGTGAGTAGTGCTTTTCAGAAAAGAAAGTATTAAAAACCAATAGAAACCCTCAATTAACATTAAATAATAGTATTGGTACAATAAAATATAGCCATGGGAGACCTTTTAGATCCTCCTAAAGACCCCTTTACTCTCCCCCACTGTTCAGTCAATAAATTCCCTATCAAAATTAAAAGAGCTTCTTTTAATACTTAATTAATTTCCTCATATTTTTATTTTTAAACGCAATCAGAACAACATTGTACCCTATAGCCCTAAATATTTTATATTTTTTTCAACTAGTATTCTAAAGTTTAAACTATCAACCAATTAAAATAGATTGCATATTTGACCTTTCCAATGCATTTTCTCCTGCTTTCCATTGCTGTGCCCTGCTATTTTACAGACAGGTTACATTAAACTGCACTTTCAATGCAATAAAATGCCTGGTAGGGGATCTATGCTAATGTAAGAGTTTTTTTGGTCAGTAGCTTAGTAAGGATATTTAGGATCCACATCAATTAAATGACATAGGTTAGAAATTACCTTTCCAAAGTCACAATTGTCAGTCGTCTTGCAGAAAGGATGTTATGATCTGAATGCCTGATAATTTAAAAATTATTTTCCCAAATAAAAGGTAAATATTTTAATAGTGTCTGCATATACAGAGTAACTTTTATTCCTACATAAGGAGAAATTATTGGAGGACAGAGGTGGGAAGCACTTGTAATTAATCAAGTATCCTTGTAAAAATTAATTTGGTTCAAATTAAGGTACAGTTAATTTTATGGATCAGGCTCATTCTTACTGATTCTCAGTAGTCTAATTTGGGGCCATAAAATCAGAATATATCTGGAGCTTACTATTCACATAATTTAAAGTGCAATTTTAATGTAATTTTTATTGTCATCAACATAAAGACAACACATTATGTACTCTCTTAGTCTCTTCCTACTCAAACGAACAGTAAAATCATACCTCAGCAACCTATGGCATTTGTGTAAAAGACCAAAAAAAGAAACACACAAAACATCTTGTTATTTTGCAAGTTTCCTCATCATCCCTCCTCTTCATAGGTTCCACAGCTCTTCTGAAGATTATTTAGACTAGAAACTAATTATCAATGAGCAAACATTTTCCTTTTAGCAGTTATCTCACAGAAGACTTTTTTTTTTTTTTTTGAAGCTGCTAGCAATAATCATAGTGTAAACTCTATGCCAATACCCCTTTGGACTATTTTTGTGGTCTTTCATGTATTCTACAATATATAAACTGGTTCTCTAGAAATTTTTACTAACTAATGGGAAAGGCATTATACATAGCAATTTCAGGTATGAAATATCTTTAGTTTGGAGAAATTTAAGGATTTTTGCTTGCTGCTTGGAATTTGGTCATAGAGAGCTAGAGTCTTCTTCATAATATTGATATAAATATTCAAGATAATTCTAATTAAGAGTCTTATAGTATCCTATATAATTAAACCCTAATATGCAAATTGACTGAATGGCAGAACAGCTGGTTGTTATGATATCCACTGACCACCAGGGTGCAGATCTCTACACAGAAGCTGTCCCCAGCCTGAAGGCCCCAGGCCATCCAAGGCAGGTACTAGTGAGGGTCCCCTGATCACCCCACTGGTCACCCCACAGAGGAAGGTGACCAGCAGCAGTGGCGGGGGCAGGGGCAGGGCTGGCAAGTGTGTGGCACCTGGCAGGCCAAGGCAGGTATAACCAGGGGCCCCCTGATCGCCCCACCAGTTGCCCCACAGATTGATCCTGATCACTGGCCAGGCCTAGGGACCCTACCCATGAACAAATTTCATGCACCGGGCCTCTAGCATACATATACGTGTGTGTGTGTGTGTGTGTGTGTGTGTGTGTGTGTATTCTTTCTGCATTTATGTCACAGTTTCTCAACTTAAGCATTATCTAAATTTGGGTCCAGATAATTCTTTGTTTGGTGGTTGTTCTGTGAATGGTAGGATGTTTAGCAGCAACTCTGTCCTCTACCCATTAAATGCTATTAGCAACCACCTTTATGAATTGTAACACCAAAACTGTTTCTAGATATTACAGAATGTCCCCTGCAGGGCAAAATTGTAACCAGTGGAGAACCACTATTTAATGAGATACCATGAAATTTATTAGGCTTGTTTTATATATAGGATGGAATCTAGATTTTATGTTTAATAAGTATACACTTTCCCCTTATAATTTCACCTTTAGTTGTGACAATTATATTGGGTCGGCAGCTAAGTAATTGCGGGTTTCACACGTATATGGCTTCAGTTGAATTTTTAGGTTTGCAGACGTAGTACAAATGTAAAACACATTTTGTTGTTTGATAGTTGGCTATTCAGCTGTTAATCAGTAAAAAAAGTTTTTTATCTGTTTTGTAGTTTTCGTTTGGCGTTCATTGAAAAATGGAAAATCAAAAGGAACATTTTCGTCATATTTTGCTTTTTTATTTCCGCAAAGGGAAAACGCATCGCAAGCTCATAAAAAGTTATGTGCTGTTTATGGTGACGAAGCCTTAAAAGAACGGCAGTGTCAAAATTGGTTTGCCAAATTTCGTTCTGGTGATTTTTCACTCAAAGATGAAAAACGCTCTGGTCGTCCAGTTGAAGTTGATGACGCCCTAATCAAAGCAATAATCAATGCAGACTGTCACAGTACAACACGTGAGATTGCAGAGAAGCTTCATGTATCACATACATGCATTGAAAATCACTTAAAACAACTTGGCTATGTTCAAAAACTCGATACATGGGTTCCTCACGAACTGAAAGAATCACAGTTAACGCAACGCATTAGCAGCTGCGATTTGCTAAAGAAATGTAATGAAAATGATCCATTTTTAAAACGACTGATAACTGGCGATGAAAAATGGGTTGTTTACAACAATATCAAGCTGAGAAGATCGTGGAGTAGGCCAGGTGAACCAACTCAAACAACATCAAAAGCTGATATTCATCAAAAGAAGGTTTTGTTATCTGTTTGGTAGGATTACAAAGGAATTGTCTACTTTGAACTCTTACCACCCAACCAAACGATCAATTCTGATGTCTACATTGAACAACTAACGAAATTAAACAATGCAGTTGAAGAAAAGCGGCCCGAATTGACAAATCGAAAAGGTGTTGTATTCCATCATGACAATGCAAGGCCACACACATCTTTGGTCACTCGGCAAAAATTAATGGAGCTTGGTTGGGATGTTTTGCCACATCCACCATATAGTCCTGACCTTGCACCATCTGATTACTTTTTGTTTCGATCTTTACAAAACTCCTTGAATGGTAAAAATTTCAATAATGATGATGATGTCAAATCGTACCTGATTCAGTTTTTTGCTAATAAAAACCAGAAGTTTTTTGAACGTGGGATTATGATGCTGCCTTAAAGATGGCAAAAGGTCATTGATCAAAATGGGCAATACATTACAGAATAAAGTTATTTAGTTCCATGAAAAAATTGTCTTTGATTTTCTTTAAAAAATCCGCAATTACTTAGTTGCCGACCCAATATATTATCTTTCCATTTTGGAAACTATTTCACTCTTAAGAAGTGTATCATAGAAGTGAGAAATACTTAAGTTTGTTTAGAGAGTAAAGAAATTAAAGAAGAGAAATCATTATAATATGCTAATTTTCTTCAGAAATATTTATGATTTTATAGTTGCCCTATTATCATCAGCATGATAATTATTAATATTCTCAATGACTCTGGGGCATTATAGTATCCTCAAATGACTTTTTTTAATTATAGAAAGCTAACTTATGCTTGGCAATTTTTAGGGATAAGGGATGTATACTTTTTTCAATTCATATTTGATCATCCATAAAAAAATATTGGCTATTTCCTGTATGAAAATCTATATTGAACTGTAAAAATAAACAACAAATATTCTCCATCCTCAATAAATAGTTCTTAGTAGAGTTAGGTTTATATAAATTAACAATGCAAACAAAGTATATTTATCTTACAGGAGAGATAAAAATGTGTTATGGGTATTAGAAGAACTAAATACAAATTATTTATTGTCTAATACATTTACTTATTTAGTATATATTAATGTGTAACCATTATAGATAGACCATATTAGTACCAATATAGTTTCAGATTATCACAGAAATTTAAATTGGTAAGGGTAAACATTTACCTTTGTTTACAAATTTGAACTAATTTGTTTAAAGGGAAAGAATCCAAACTCAAGGCCAATAATATACATATATATAAATATTTGGAGTTAAAAGCCTTGGGTTAAATGATTCTCTGCGTCTTCACATCCAGATGAACTATATTAAGAAGAAATACACATACACACCACAACTGCATAGCCATCTAAGCTATAGAGAAGTTAAAGTGTTTTCCATATTTCCAAAGAAATGGAATTGTTATAGTTATGACTAAATTCTTAGTACACTGGATAGTGAACAGTTCACAAGGTGAGAATTAAAATACTGAAATACATTTAGATAAAACACTAAATTTGTTCTTTAGAAAATTACTAGAAGAAACTAAAATGTTTAATGGTGATTTAATTAGCAGACCTATTTAAAAAAAAAAAAAAGTCTGTTCAATATTCTAGCAGAATGTAACAAGACTTTTACAATGAGCATATCTTGCTACTTCAGATGTTTTATCATGGCTATTCTGAGTTTTTACCTTGCAACTTTGATATCTTTTATGGGCTCAGTTTCCTAACATGTTATTCGCTCTATTCCTATCGGTCATCAATACCGGGTCATCTTAGCTGACTTCTATTTACTGCTACTGGTTCTATGATTTATTCCAATTGTAACTCTCAGAACATCTGGTTCATCTCTTACCTATACATTGAGATCCCTCCTTCAGTACTTTAAATGTTTTTTGTCAACATGATTTTTATATTAATTTGCTTTCCCTGTGCCTTGGTTGGAAGATCAGCCTCCTCTGGAGCTGGGCAACTCTAATGATACAACTTGGGACTGATTCCCAGGTTTCTCTACCCCACTTCCTTCTACACACAGACACACACAGACACACACACAGACACAGACACACACACACACACAGAGACACACACACAGATACACACACACACAGAGACACACAGAGACACACACACACACACACACACACACACACACACACACACCCCAAAGAGATGAGACCCTTTTTATTTGCTGCCAAGGTTGGCTGACTTTCACTCTTGGCTTTCAATCACTACTTAATCACACTCAGCCTTTTGTTATCCATTTCTTAGAGGTCAATAAAGTTTGGCAGTAGAACGTCACTCAATTACCCCTGCCATTACTATTTCTCTCATGCTTTTGCTCTGAATCTGTTAGTGGATTCCCCCCTCACTGGTATAACATTGCAATTCACCACCAGTGAAATCTAGATAATTTGACCACTGCCTTGTGCTAGGATTATCTATTTTCCAGTGATGGGGTCCTCTTTCCCAGCTAGGCAATGGGTGATTAAAAAAGTATTCTATCACATATTTGCTCAGAAAACTCTTGAGGACACAAAATGTCAAAATTTGGATCCTTTATTTTATTATCTGACATGATTACTAGCTTGGGTGGTATAAAATTTGAAAATCATTTATTCTAATATTTTAAAGTCATTGTTCCTCCAAAATTATACTTAGACTAGAGGCTCGATGCATGAAATTCATGCAAGAGTAGGTCATCCTACCCCTGGCTGCAGGCACTGGCTTCCCTCGCAGCCCCGGCTTCATTCAGAAGGTCATCCAGAAGAACAACCAGTCTAATTAGCATAGTATGCTTTTGTTATTATAGATTTTTACTGATCCTTAGTATGCTAATTTTCAAAACTTTTAAGAGATATTTTTGTTTCTTCTATTTTGAAACATTTGGGACTACTTTGTGAATTTTTTAATTCTAATTTTCTCAAAATTTTAAATGAGTTTGTTTTAATTATTTTTCCAGGCCCTTATTGAGCCCTTTTCAATCTACAAATGCATACACTTGTTAATTTTGCAGTTGTCAATTTTCTCCTCTCTCTTATCTCATTCTGAAAGTACTAAGAGTCAAATGTGGGGTCATCCAAATTTTTTATTAATTTTAACATTCAAACTTTCTCCTTTTCAATTTCTTCTACTATTTTTTTAGTTTCCAAAAGCTCTTTTAATGTCCTTTGAATTTACTTTTCATAGCATGTGCTGTTATGTGGTTGTTTTAAGTGGATGGATGTGTTGCTTGTCTCTCGAAGGGTATTTATTATTTACTTGAAACTTTCTTTTGGCTTCCTGCACAGCCTCAAATCCCTCTGAGTTCCTTTTTATGTTTCTTTGTTTGATTCCTTTATGTTAGAAGATTTCTCCAGATGTCTAGTGATCCCTCTCTGTCTGACCCTGAGGCACTAAATTTCAGATTGAAAGTTTGTTGAGCAACTGCAGAATTTTAAGGGTCAGGTGTAGATGAAGGTAACTCAGGAGGGACATGGCATTTCATTAGTGTCTCCAACAGTTATATCTGCTTCCCCATGGAAGGAAGATTGGTGCTGTCTGCGGCCTGGAAATTATGAGCCTGAGAGCCTGTGATCTGGTAGCAAAAGTAGGAGCAGGGGCTGGGCTCCCACTACTCACTGTGTAGACACTCAATATTCCCCAGTTCTAACATGACACTCTCAGCGTTAGTAGTGCTTACTATTCACGATTCCAAATTACTTCAGGTTAACCTAGTAAGAGTTAAGTTTTCACTATTCTGCTTACGTGTGCATGTGTATGTATGATGTGTGAGACTGAGTTGGAAGGAATAGCTGAGTGCTTGCAAAAGGGACTACATCCAGGTGTTTCCAAGTGACATTGAAGAGCTTTATCTTTGCAGCTCCATCTTCTAACCTGCCTTCACAGGTAGCAAGTGCTTCCAAGTCTTCATCTTTTTACTGGTTCGTCTGTGGCAGTGGACTAGTTCTTAGTTTTTCCCCCTATAGTCAACTAATTTCTCTTTTCTGAGAAAGTAGAAACTTAAGTCATTGAATAAGCATCTTTATTCCTGTGACATCCTGTCTTTGTCTCTTTGCTTAATAGAATTGTGTCATCTAAAAAATTCTTCATATAATCTTGGCCGAGTGGCTTAGTTGGTTGGAGTGTTGTCTCATACACCAAAAGCATGTGGGTTCAATTCTTGGTTAGAGCACATGCCTACATTGTGGGTTCAATCCCTGGTCAGGGCATGTAAAGGAAGCCACCAATCGATGTTTCTCTCTCACACTGATGTCTCTCTCTGCCTCTCTGTGTCTCTCTCTATCCCTCTCTCTTTAAAATCAATTTAAAAAACACACATATATCCTTGATCAAGATTAAAAAAATAAAAGTAAAACTTCTTTATATAGTTGAGTTTAATGGTGTATATAGACCTTACAGTGGTAAAGGCATGCATTCAATCTCCAGTGTAAAGTAAAATGTCCATAAATCACCTCAAAAGATGACTGCAGTCATCAGTTTCACCCAGTACTTCCATCACTTCAGTTCAATTGCAGGCATGTATTTTCAATTGACCAACTAATCTCCATTATCTATGCTATTGAACAATAAAAAAAACAACTTTATATAATATTTGTTCTGAATTACATTTCCAATTTTGCCCCAACCATTCTACACAACTACAACAAATGTATCCTTTTTCTAAAAGATAAACATGACTATTATCCTCTTCCTTACTACTTTTCAAATTTCTCAAATTCCTAAGCATGATCTTTCAAGTTTTTAGTGCTGCCCGCAAAGCACTTGATACTGTGACTTTCAACCACCTCCTGTACTTGTATTCCACCCAAAAGCCACTTCTCTACCTTTCCCAACCAGCAGTACATGAACACAGGGACACACATATGCAATATTATCATATGCTCCCTTAATATTAAGCTATTTGCATTTCTATAAATGGTCACACATTTCTTTCACCCTGAACTACCTATTGCCAATTTTTCTAAGACTAGTAAAACTCATGTCTTTTTTTTATATTATTTATATTGCTAGATTCATGCAAGAATGGGCCTTCCTTCCCTTGGCTGCCAGCACTGCCTTTACTCCAGCCTAGAGCTGCCTTTCTGCCTTCTCACACTGCCCAGAGTCCTGGAGCAGCTGGGATAGTGCAGGATGCCTGGGTTTTTGCCATGGTGATGACGCAAGCATCCTGCCCCTGGCTGCTTAGCGTCTGTGAATGCAAATTAACCCACCATCTTTGTTGTGTTTATTTGCATACTCACTCCTGATTTACTGGTGGTCATCATGAAGGTATGGTCAATTTGCATCTCTCTCTTTTATTAGTATAAATATTTTAACTGTAATCTATATCAGGATGTTTTTCCTGATTCTGTATTATAGAATGTCTTCATAGTACTTCCTAGTTAGCTCAAAGTGACATTTACCCCAAAGCATTTATTTCTCTGTTTTGCCCTCTTCCTCTAAACTACTTGCTAGGTTCCAAGCTCAAGACCGTAAGCTCTTTAATGCTGTTTATATATTTTCCTGTATTCAATTTTAATTCCTGCCACACTACTTGGCACATAGCTGATTCTCAGCAAGTCCTTGGTAAACACATATACAAAGATATATAGGAAATATATATCTTTCCAAAAATATATAGGAAAATGTGAATAATCTTTGTTATTATTATTATTATTATTTTGGTGGAAGAATTTATTATTGATTTTGTTCTTTTATTGAATAAGCTACAACTAAAAAATTCTGGCCCAAACAGCCAATGAATCATTTATAATCACATTTATTTTCTCACTAGATTTTTTTCTTAAAGAAAAAGTTTGTCTTTTGGAAGAAACTAAAGGAAATATTTTCACTTTTCTTTAAAATGTTTTGCAAATAAAAATGCTAAAGGTAAAGGTACAGGTTTTATATTTATAGTGATCTAAAGCATTGAAAAAATATGGCAGAAACAGTGAAATATGACCTTTAATTTTCAACTTCAAGTTGAAAGTATTATAATTTTTATAGTATTTAAATGGTGATCACAATTAAATTTGAATTATAAATTCACAGTTGGATCATAAGACATGAAAAAGAAAAAATATGGGTGCAACTATTAACTAGCAATCTCCTGATAAATTACTAGAAAGAAGATAATACTTTTCTCATAATAATGGTTATTTTTTTATAACTCAATGATTTTAGTAAACTCTTATGATTATTCTTGATGACAAACAAGTGTACTGAAAAGGAATATATTTAGAAGTATTTTCTAATAATTCTTTGTAGTAATGCAACCAAGACTAATTTCAGTAGAACTTCAGCAAAGCTTTTAAATAACAGGAGAATCATTCTACTTCACTATCATTAAGGCAACATGTAGACAAAGAAAACAAGAACATCATCACATTTTATTCTTAACTGTCTCTCATCACCATGTCAGGCTTATCTAACAAAAGAGGGTCATCATTTCAAAGACATAATTGCTGGTATCATTTTGAAAGGCAAGGGGAGAAATAGGGTACATTATCCAGAAACATTTTTTCATTATTATTTATTTAATTTTGTATTTTTCTTATCAGGGGAATAAAAATGGAAGGAATAATAATACTTCTACATAATTTGAAAGCATCTTCTAAGTTACATTTTTATATTTTCTTTCCCAATTTATAACCAATATTGTATATGCATTTTTACATGTAAGAAACATCAGTTTTACTTATTCTCTTTATGCTCTTTACCTCTTCTTTCCTGTAAATAATATGTTAATTCTATATGTTGTGCAGATATAACTAATATAATATTGTATGTCTATGTCAACTATCCTATATACACACAGTGTATTTTAGCATAAGACCAAAAAGAAGTATACAAATTTTACAAGTTCTGTAGGAAACTTCAAAAGTTACTCTTCAAGAAAAAGACATATTGTTCAAAGGCTTTTAAGTTGGCAAATGTTATTAAAGTAATAATAAAATAACCCATTAGGTTTTCATTCATTAGGACCTAAAGTGAACTGTTTGTACACTCCATTATCTCTACAGAAAGGACAGCAAGCACTGTATGCCATAAAGATTTTCTATTTCTTTCTAACTGAGAAAAGTAAATATAAAATTTGAAGAATGTTATGACAGAATAATCAACTGTATGAGGCAATATTTTCATGAGTTATGTAAAATTATAGCTATATATTAAGCAGTTATTTGTACATAAATGTAACCAAAAAGGAAACTAAGAAAATCTGAATCTTTGAATTGGAAATGAATTAATCATTAGCAGTAACTGCAAACATTATTTGTCTTATTTTTGTTAATTGCTTTAAAACTATATAAATGCAAACTAATAACTATAGTTAATTTCTTCAAACACTAAATAGAATGTCAATCTTAAGACCTATTTTAAGGGAAATGCTATTTCTTATATTCTACCATGTTGCATTGGATTATTTTTTGAATATTGTTTAAATAAAAGTGAACATAAAACATAAAAAACTCTCTATACTCATAGTTGTAATAGAAGACCAGAGAAGAAATTTAATATAGTACCTTCAGCACTAAGAAACTAATACACTTTAAATTAAAATAATTTTACATGAGCGATGACATTGTATGCCAAATTGTACCCACTATTTACAATGTGACTATGATATTTATTCACCATCATTATGCACACTTTCTGAAGCTCAGCCTGTGTGTACTCCCCTGTGTCTTACAATGATTCGATTCTCTCACACTTTTGTGTATTCAGATTACGGTAAAATTTTCACTTGGCTCCAATTCCAAATACGCATAGTAACCTGTCCAAATTATATTCCATTAACCACTGGTGATGAAAGTAAACCTACTGTGCTACAATGTGAATAGAAATATAAATGCATATGTATGTTATACTATTTTGTCAGCACTTAATTACATATTCACAATCCAGATAACTGAGACATAATTTGGCTTCTTTGAAATATATATATACACATAAAAGCTCAAGCAACAATTCGACCTTTCGACTGGTAGCTATGACATGCACTGACTACTAGGGGGCAGACACTCAATGCACAGGCATGGAAACATGGAACAGACTGATGAATCTCAGATGGAAGGGGAGAGGATGGGAAGAGATTAACTCAAGATCTTATATGTATACTAAAGGCCAGGTGCAGATTTGTGCACTGGTGGGGTCCCTCGACCTGGCCTGCAGGGATTGGGCCAAAACCAGCTCTCCAACATCCCCTGAGGGGTCCCAGATTGTGAGAGGGCGCAGGCCAGACTGAGGTACCCCACTGGTGCATGAATGCATGCACTGGACCTCTAGTTAAAATATAAAATTATATAAAATTACAAATTTTACTGTAGAGTATCTTTAGACATGAAGTACCTACCCATGGGTCCTACTGTAAAAAACACTATATAAAAGATATACTATCAGGGTTAGAACTTAACAAAAGTTAAGAAATATAAAAATTTGATGAGTTAATTTTTTAGGATTTGCATTAATTTTTAGCACTAAGATGAGATCACTTGCCTTTAAAAATCAAAAGATGACTTATATAATTCATACCTAAAATGTCTAAGCACGGGGATTTTTCAAATATTTCAGGAGTTAAACCTATTTTCAATTCAGCAAAATCAGTGTGTGCCCTTGAGCAAATAATTTATTTAGTATAGTGAGCTATTAAATGTAGACTGTTAGAATAAGGAGCTACAAAGGATATCTCTGTGAGAATATATATATATATATATATATATATATATATATATATATATATATATATATATGTATGTATTTCCTATCTAATAAAGAGGTAATATGCTAATTGACCATCACTCCATCACAAAGATGGCTGCACCCACAGCTGAAGCCAAGTTCCCGTAAGGATCCTTAACAAGCAATTAGCAGGGACCTGAGGCTACATCCTTCCCTGCCCCTGTGGGACTTGACAGGGGACCTCAGGCCACACCCCCCCACCCAGCAGGGCTTGATAGGGGACCTCAGGTTGCTCCCACTGCCCTGGCATCAGACTGGGGGACCTCAGGCTACACACCCGCACCCAAGTACTGGGCTGCAGAACCTCAGACCACATCCCCTGCCCAGTGAGGTTTGAAGGGGGACCTCAAGGTGCGCTTTCCATCCTGGTGCTGGGCTAGGGGACCTCAGATATGTAATATTGGTGAAGCCAAAAATTTGTTCTCTGGACATCTTCAGAACCTGTGTGTGGAAGTTGCTCAGCTAATAAATTAATCGGATTGATCTTTCTTCTTTTACCATGCTACTTACCACTGTGTGACTTTAAAAAGAATTCCACCTCCTTTTACTAGTTATTAAAGTAAATAGTATATAAATAGCCCAACAAAGAAATGCCTGTTTACTAGAAAATAACATTTGAACATTGGAAATTGCATTTACCAGTGTAAAACAATAAATTTTTATTTTAACTAAATTTTACTTCTTTCTTGGGGTAAACTATATAAGAGCATTTGTAAATTAAACTCCAAGAAGATGCTTGATATGGTCTCATAAAATCTCCAGAAGTAAGTATAATCTGGGGAAGGCCCTGATGTGAAGAACCTTAAGTCATCAGTGGGCACTTAAAGAGAGCACTGGGCCACTTTAAGAGCTGAAAACAGTGTTCAAATGTGTGTGGGTTTGTTTTTTTTTTTTGTGACAATTTTGCCTAAATATGGTTTTAATAGAAGGTTATAAATTAGCTGTTGCAGATGCAACTAGATGCTGTCCTAAACCTGATAAAAAATACATTAACTTTGATAGATATTTTTCATTTTATTTATGGTCTGAAGTTTAATGGCTTGAGTTTCAGGAGTCCATATTCCAGTGAATGATTGCTCACACTTGTCATCCAATCACCAGAATAAAATTTCCCATTCCTAATATGTTTTGTTATATAAGTTGCAATTCTTTTTATTCCTTGAAATGGGGCAATTCAAATAATCCCCATTTCTATGATATTTTGGAAACATATTATATAATAATTAAAATATATGGTTGCATTATTTTGTCCTAGAGAGAGAGAAAGAGAGAGAGAAATAGAGAGAGAGAGAGAGAGAGAGAGAGAGAGAGAGAGAGAGAGAGAGAGAGAGAGAGAGGCGCTAAGTATCTATTCTCCTCTACATCTTGGACTTTGTACTAGGAACATAGTAGAAATTCACTTTTATTTTAAAATAGAATATGATATTTGTGTTTCCTAGAGATAATTAGGCAAATATTTTTGGGAAAGAGTGTGATGAAGGGTATGGTCTCATAAAATTTCCCAAGTATAAAAGAAGAGGCACTGTTTTTAGTGGGGGAACATATCTATAGTTGCTGTTTAGTAGGAGGATAGGTTGCCCTGCGGTGCTGGGGTTTTAGAGCAGAATTTATTTATTAATTCAGAGAAAATTAAGGATGTGGCACTTCTCACAAACTCATATACACACAGATCTGTTACGTGTGAGTCTCTCTTCAGGAATGTGGAAAGAGTTCAGTCAGGGTATGTGCATAGTAGAAAGGTAGCTGTCTACTGGAATGAAGCTAGAGAATTTTCAGACAAGAGTGTTGACTCAGGTACAGGACCGGCATAAAGGGGTAAGTCTAGACACGTAGAAGTAGTGACTTGCAATATACCACTAGCCTCTGTTGAAATTGATGTTGATTTTAAAAAATGCTTTCATAATAAACAAAATGAAACAAAAATCAAATATGCATACATCTGGATGGTATGAAATCAATACAGAAATAAAGACAAAACCCATCCAGTATCCAAGCTACATAATGTTATTGATATTTTGCCCCATAATAGAAGAGTGTACTTTTTATGTGGAAGCATTTTATCCAAGAATTGATTTAATGCCTCAAATTTATAGAAGGTTTCTGGGATGAGGCATTCATTAAGAGACATTTGGGTCTATTGAAGAAATTGATCATAGAGTAAATATAGAGGGAAGGAACATCTTACTGGTTGCTCCCTCCAGGAAGGAGAGATAGCAGAATGTTTCTAAAGCCCCATTAAGGGGAAATCATGTGAGCCAGGGCAACAAGAGTAGGAGATAAAATCCAGAGATTTGGCAGGGCAACCAACCATTTAAAACAGATTTCATGTGACCTCCAAGTCATCTGATACACAATTGAGTTTCAGGTTCTAAAAATAGTAGCAACCCATTCCTATTTCCTCCAAGTTCACTGGAATAACGACAGGAGTATGGAAGTAAATAGCAGCCCTATACACACAAATATTATATTCTAAAGTGGCCGAACTTTGAATCCTGGACAAGTTTGGTATAACTGAGTTAAGCCAGAAAGGGCAGAACTGCCTCTTTTCAAATTAATGTCTGTAAAATTAACTTTGAACATTTGTAAAGTAAGAGTCCTTTACTTGCATATCCTATATACCATTTAAGTCCAATATATTTTTGTGTGTCCAACATTATGAGATGTCAAAACACATTAATGAATTTCAATTTAATACCATCCTTGTGATTTATGACATGGTGTTCATTTATTTTAATTTTGACAAATTATGAATTTTTTGTATTGGGTTGTGGTAAAGAAGACTTTACACTGTTTATACATTCATTGTCAATACTCTCCATGATGGTAAAAAATATAGTTATTTCTATAAAGCATTGTAGGATTTCAAACAAGGAAAAAATCTGATGGATTTCAATTTCTGCCTACTAAATCCCAATTAGGTGAGTCATTATCAGTCAATTCTGTCTTCCAAACACCAAACATTGTGATATGTGCTGTGCAGGGTCTAAAGGCAAACAATTAGTCAAAAGAAGAATTGTCAGATTCAAATGCAAGCAAAAATAATTTAAGTGAATATAAAGTTAAGAATAGCCTTAATTTTCAAGAGTACAGGGTAGTAGGGTTAATTTTATTAAGGGATGAAACACTGAAGTTATAGACAGAATTGATCCAAAAAAGTAATATCCATAAATGGCTTCTGGTTCAAAGTTATTGAATTAATGTTCACTTTGTGTCTCCAAAGTTTACATAAAGATATTTCATGAACATATGGTTATGAAATTAAATGGGTACTTTTTCAGAGATAATCTAACTGGAAAAGCAAAAACAAAATATAATGGCCAGTGACATTTATAGGTATAGCTATTTTCCCAAAGCATGCTAATATTGTGCCTCTAAATTAAAGTGAGAAAAGTGGTATATTTAATATCTTATATATTAACATCTCACCTGGACAACCAAATTTAGGAGATAGGACTTATCTATATTTTTGAACATTGGTTTATATTAATAAAGTTAATATTGATCATATAAATTTTAAAATAAAATATATTTTACTTTCTATAAATAATTCTGAAAATACATTTTAAATGAATTTAAAGAATAGTATGTGTATGTAATTCCTTGAATTTCTTAATCCATCATGTAAACTTAAAAGCAATAGAATGGGCAAAAACTAAAACCATTTCACCTAAGAACAGGAAGAAGACAAGGAGGCCCACTTTCATCACACCTGTTCAATATAGTACTGGAAGTTCTAGCCATAGCAATTAGACAAGAATAAGAAATAAAAGATATCCAAATTGGAAAAGAATATGTAAAACTATAATTATTCTCAAATGACATGATACTTACTGTACACAGAAAATCCTGAAGACTCCATCAAAAATTATTAGACTCAATAAATTAATTCAGCAATGTAGCAGGATATAAAATTAATGCCAATAAATCTTTGGCATTTTTATACACCAATAGAAAAGAGAGATTAATAGTAAATCCCATTTACTATTGCACCAAGAAATTAAGATACCTCGGAATATACTTAACTAAGGAGATAAAAGACCTGTACTCAGAAAACTATAAGACACTGAAAAAAGAGATAGAGGAAGAAATAAACAGATGAAGAACATAGTGTGTTCATGGATTGATAGAATGAAAATCATCAAAAGGTTCATACTACCCAAAGCAATTTATAGATTCAATGCACTCCCCATTAAAATACCAACTGCATATTTCACAGACTTAGAACAAATTCTCCAAAAATCCATCTGGAATAAATAAAGACCCAGAATAGCTGCAACAATCCTGAGAAAGAAGAACAAAGTAGGAGGGATATCAATACCAGATACCAAGCTGTATTACAAAGCCACTGTTCTCAAAACTGTCTGGTACTGGCACAAAAACAGACATACTAGTATAGACCAATGGAATAGAGAACCCAGAAGTTGACCGAAACCACTATGCTCAATTAATATTTGAAAAAGGAGGTAAGAACATACAATGGAGTCAAAGTCTCTTCAATAAATGGTGTTGGAAAAATTGGACAGATACATGCAAAAAATAAAACAATCAAATAAACTAGACCACCAACTTAGACTATACACAAAATAAACTCAAAATGGATAAAAATACTTAAACAAAAATTGAGAAACCATAAAAATATTAGAAGAATCAACAGGAAGCAAAATCTCAAACATTTGTCATAGCAAAATCTTCACTGATACAGTTCCTAGGTCAATGGAAACTAAAGAGAAAATAAACAAATAGGAGTACATAAAAATAAAAAGCTTCTGCATAGCAAAAGATATCATCAACAAAAGAACAAGAAAGCCCACTTGGGAGAACATATTTGCCAATGTTATCACTGATAAGGGTTTAATCTCTATTTATGGGAACACATACAACTTAACAAAAGGAAGATAAACAACCCAATAAAAAAATAAACAACAGATCTACTAGTAAATAGACACTTTTCAGAAGAGGACCCAAAGCAGGCCAAGAGACAAATAAAAATGTGCTCAAAGTCACTAATCATCCCAGAGATAAAAATCAAAACAACAATGAGGTACCATACCTGTCAGAATGGCTATCATCAAAAATCAACAAATGACAAGTGCTGGCAAGGATGCAGAAAAAAGGGAACTCTCATGCATTGTTGGTGGGAATGCAGACTGGTACAGCCACTGTGGAGAACAGTATGGAGTTTCCTCAGAAAACTAAAAATGGAACTCCCATTTGACCCAGTAATCCCACTTGTAGAAATATATCCCAAGAAACTAGAAACACCAATTAGCAAGGATATATCCACCCCTATGTTCACAGCAGCACAATTTACAATAGTGAAGATTTGGAAACAGCCCAAGTGCCCATCAGCAGATGAATGGATTAGAAAACCATGGTACATCTACACAATGGAACACTATGCTGCTATAAAAAAGAAGGAATTCTTACCATTTGCAACAGCATGGATGGAACTTGAGAGCATTATGCTAAGTGAAATAAGCCAGTCAGAGAAAGATAAATATCACATCATCTCACTCATTTATGGAATATAATGAACAACATAAACTGATGAACAAAGTGAAGCATTGATCAGACCGTCAAAACTCTGTGGAAGGTAGGGGAGGGAGGGGTAAGGGGGAGAGATCAACCAAAGGACTTATATGCATGCATATAAGCCTAACCAATGGACACAGACACCAGGAGGGTGAGGACATGAGTTGGGGGAGATGAGGAGCAATGGGGGGGGGGTAGAAAAGGACATATATGTAATACCTTGATAAAGAAAAAAAAAACACACAAGCTATAGATCCATGAGATGTTTAAAATTATAAATAAATGCAAACTGTCTATTCATGTAGCTAATAAGACAGATGGCATTCAAACTTAAAGAAATAAAAGAAAAACTTTTTTTTTTAAAATATATTTTATTGATTTTTTACAGAGAGGAAGGGAGAGAGATAGAGAGCTAGAAACGTCGATGAGAGAGGAAACATCGACCAGCTGCCTCTTGCACACCCCCTACTGGGGATGTGCCCGCAACCAATGTACATGCCCTTGACCGGAATCGAACCTGGGACCTTTCAGTCCGCAGACCGACGCTCTACCACTGAGCCAAACCGGTTTCGGCAAGAAAAACTTTTTCAATACCCATATAATACCTGTTTACTTCAATTATTAGATATTCAAAAGAGAGAATAAGTAAACCATGGGATTTAATATCTTATATAATTGTTATAAATTAATCAATGCTATTCAGTCATGGCAAAGTAGATTTACAGCTGTTTGCATGAAAAGTAACATAATAATTAATAAAAGTAATATAAGAACAAACTCTCTGATTCACATATAATTATAAATATAAATTTGCCCCACCTCATATATGTAAAATTAAAATAATTCATTATTTATATGCTTATAATTCTATTTATATTAATATGTAATTAATATTAGAAATCTCCAAATAATAAAATAGATCACTTCTTATAGGTGATTTAAAAAAAATCAGAAATGTTGCTAAATTTACATATGCCTTCATAGTCATATGCAGTATTTAACTTGAAGTATTACAAAAGTCTTTAACTCATCAATTATTCCATTAATTTTATTATGAAGTTACATACTCATACATCCCTAAGGATTTTTAAGGTCTTCATTTTCTTGTCCATAGAGATGTTAAAATATAATTATATGATGGATAATCTCAATACATAGAGATTTTTTATACCAAAAAAGATGTTTAAAGTACTTATAGATCATCAGCCTTTTCCATATGTTTTGTTACATGAACATTTCATTACTTTAAAAAGATTATTCCAACCGAAACCGGTTTGGCTCAGTGGTAGAGCGTCGGTCTGCGGACTGAAAGGTCCCAGGTTCGATTTTGGTCAGGGGCATGTACTTTGGTTGCGGGCACATCCCCTGTAGGGGGTGTGCAAGAGGCAGCTGGTCAATGTTTCTCTCTAATCGACGTTTCTAGCTCTCTATCTCTCTCCCTTCCTCTCTGTAAAAAATCAATAAAATATATTTTGAAAAAATTGTTCCAATTATATATAAGAGGAGGGTGAACATATATGTGAGAGAAGCTGTCTTATTTCTATAATTCTAAGCATACTATTTCTAAAACGTAATATGTTCCTAGATCAACAAGGCTGGTTGAAGTTCACTGGCTGGCTCTCTTGCATTATTTAACTTAAAAGGTTTAAGATTAACAGTTCATTCTGAGACATACAATCACAGAAAGGCAAGGGATCTGGGATCAGTCCCTACTTGGATTAAGTTGATTATCCTAAAATGGTTAAGATGTTTTTACATTTAAATCCAAATAATCATCAAAGCCTAAATAAAGTAGAGCTTCCCTGACACTTCATTCTGCCTTCACATTCAATCAATATTAAAATCTTTGATTTTTACTTCTCACATCTCTCTCAACCATTCTCATCATCGCCCTCTTCACTGTCCCTGCTGGGCTCACCCCCCCACACACCTTCCCCTCTCCCACATTTAACCTGTTAACCGAGTGGGACGTATAAATACGTCAAACGTAAATAATATCGGGTACGGGTAGGACGTATGAATACGTCCTTGAAATATATTTTGCGCCCTGAAATGGGCGGGACGTATATTTCCAAACAACAAAGGTATTAGTCATCCATACATGTCTCCACATGAATTTAAGACATGGAGGGGGATCAGTATAATTTCACTATTGAGAGTGGTGGACGTGTTCTGGGTGAGCAGTGACGGGTAAGTACTTACACTTACCTACCTATTTTCGTATTATATGTTATTTACTTATACTTTTTATATCTCCGACCTTTATACAATAAAAAAAAACATATAAAATTGATCCAATCATCAATTAATTTGTCAGAAAGGTTTAAAAGTTTTTATGTATGTGAACGAGAAATATGTGTAGATGAATCTCTTTTATTATGAAAAGGGAATTTATCTTGGAAACAATATATATCTACAAAAAGAGCTAGATTTGGAATGAAGTTGTTTATTTTGAGTGAAAGCCAATCTAGACACGTACAAAATATAATTTTATACACAGACAAGGACACAAATGATGGTTTGAACTACCCACAAGAAAAACAATCAATAAGAATTGTTTTGGAGTTAACACATGACTTACTCAATAAAGGGTATAGGATTTACTTAGATAATTTCTATACGTCAATTCATTTGGCTGAACTCTTGTGTCAAAACAATACAGACATTGTTGGAACAATGAGGATAAAAACAAAAAAATTACAGAAAAATGAACATATGTAAGAATCAAAGACGAACTTACGGTTTTAAAATGGAAGGATAAAAAATACGTATTGATGCTCAGTTCTATTCATAATGACGAAAAGACAATGATTGAAAAGAGAGGAAGAAGTCAAGAAAAACCGAATGTTGTCCTGGATTATAACAAGAATATGGGTGGCGTAGATTTGGGAGATGGAGTTATGGTGGCCTACACGGCTGCCCATAATAGGGTAAAAAAATTTTATAAAAAAAATTTTCTATGATTAATTGATATGTGCTGCTTCAATGCATATATTATATACAAAAAAGATAAAGGTCATTTGGATCGATTACACTTTTTGATAGTGTAGAGAAATTGGTAGATAACAGCAGAGTGAAAACCCACCCAAAGACATCAACAAGCAGCTCTACATCTAAACTATCATGCTTAGTTGAAAGGCATTTTCCAGAACAAATGAAAAGCGATATAGGAAAAACTAAATCCAGGAAATGCCGAGTTTGCTACAAAAAAGGTGTTAGGAAGGAATCTATATACTGGTGTCCGGATTGTAAGGTAGCACTATGTATCAACAATTGTTTTAAAATATATCACATGGAAATTGAGTTTTGAATTTTTACATCTATATTTCAATTTTTTAAATTCAATATTTCTATTTTATTTGTGTGCTTTTGTTTATTCTGTAATTGTTAACTTTTTATATTTTTATTGTGTATAGAAATAAAAAATATATATTTTTTGTAATCTTTATAATTGTTTATAAAATTTATAATTTTTTAATTCAATGTTTCCATTTTTTTGTAGGTATTCTTTTCTATTTGTTTGTAATTTTGTATTTTCCTTTGTGCTTTATATATAAACGAAAAAATATATATTTCATTTATTTTAATTAAGTATAAATAAAAAATAATATAAAATTACGTCCACTGGGCGTGACGTACTGACACGTCCTAGTGAAAGAGTATGCGCCCCTTGTACCTTGCGTAATTAAAAAGGGAACTCCCCGGTTAACAGGTTAAGTCATTGCAGTGCTTGATACTTTCTCTCCTTAACCAAATAATTATTTTCTAAAATATAAATTTGACCATTTAACTCTCGACCTTACAAGCCCTAAAGCAAGCATGTCAAACTAGCGGGCCACATGCAACCTACAACGAATATTTTTTGCAGTCCTGCCAATATAATGATATGTACGAAACATTTTAATAAAAATTTTGTAACTTATTTTTACATTATCTTGCTATACATAATTATTAATAATGAATTACAATGCTCACTAATGACTGATTACTATAATAGTGCTGTATCCATTTCTTTCTACACCTTGCACTCAGGCACACCCTTTCTCTCCACTAATACTAGCAGCGAATATTCTAGCAGTTGATTGCCACATCATTAGTCTTGGACTGACTTGTTTGTTGTGCACAACAGGAAATATTTCGCTTTTGGAGAACAAGAAAAATAATTTTATTTGCATTACACTTATTAATGTGTGCAGTTATTCGGTGTCTGGTAAGTTAATATTTAAGAGAAAATGTTAATATTTGTTAAAATGTTCTATTATTTTAAGTTAACAATCACTCCTTTATTTCAGCCCTTTGTATTCAGCATGCCTCTATTGAAATAAACCTACATTTATATGAAAATCGAAGCTTTTGTGTGTGTTTTTTTGTGGCCCACATAAACTTAAACCTTGTTTATTTGACCCCGTGCTAGCATTTGAGTTTGACATGCTTACTTTAAAAGATGTTCTTTCACTCTTTATATAATTAGATCTAAAGTGCGATAAGCATTTATACAAGTTTCTTGAAGGTGTGGCTCCTTAGCCTCTTAGCAACCCAATTTTGTTACAGCTCCATTATATTTTCAATTTAAATGACAATGAAATGGTTGTAATATGCCAGTAAGCCTGCTGTTTCGCTGTTTCACCTTCCTTGCTTCCCTTTTTCTACTAGTGCTTCCATTAGGAAATATGTCAGACTGAGCAACTTGTCCTTTAAGACTGAAGTCAAAGAAGGACATCTACTTTTGAAGCCTCTGTAAGGGGCCCCTCCAAATAGCATGGGTTAGTTTCTACTTTGTTTCTTTACTGGAGCTTTGTATTTGCAGGGTTTTGCCCTTAGCCCTGAGGTACATTGATACTTTCCTTAATAAACTGTTTATTCACATAAGATATACACCTAATTTATTTCTATGCCTTTAGTCCATGCCAGACTGTAAATACCTAATAAACATTGTATAAGTAGGTGAGTTAATTAATTTAAAGTCTATTTATGTAGAATGAGCAGGTCATATATGACGCAGTACATACTTATGCTATTCTGAATATATGTGATGTATACATATAAAAGCAAAGTTAATTACTTCCTATTTCTAATGACCTGGGAGATATTAATATTTTTCCTTCTTTTTCTCTCTCTCTCCCCTCTCATTCTGTTACAAACACACATACTTATTTTTGAGGGTTTACTTGTTAAATTAAAATAAGTATGCTGTATAACAATTCACTTTTACTCTTATCAAAATTGAAATGGTGGCCGAGACCGGTTTGGCTCAATGGTTAGAGCGTCGGCTTGGGGACTGAATGGTCCCGGGTTAGATTCTGGTCAAGGGCATGTACCTTGGTTGCGGGCATATCCCCAGTGGGGGGGGGGGGGTGCAAGAGGCAGCTGATCGATGACTCTCTCTCATCGATGTTTCTAGCTCTCTATCTCTCTCCTGACCTCTCTGTACAAAATCAATAAAATATATTTTTTTAAAAAAATTGAAATGGTGAACCACTTTTACGATTCATCTCATCTCACCTGCCGAAGACCACCAAACACTAACCGTCTGGGAGTCATGGGCCATCATCCACGCAGAAGTATCCGTGTCACAAATCTCTTTACTAAAGTTCAATTATATAATTTTTCTTCTCCTTCTCTCTTTGGCTCCAAGAAATAGTGACTCTCACATTACATATGTTGATTATATGTGCTCCTCTTTGGCTTCTTTGAACTTGATAGACATTTCAAGGCCATGTACAGTTAATAAAGATACTTTAACCCATAATGCTATTTCTACTTCATCCTACAGAGAGTGATTTGGTTATATGTGTGTATTAATCTTTTCTGTTGAATATTATTAAATATTTAAAGATATAAAAAATCACATATTTGTGATTAATACTAACTTTAATTTTGAAATGACATAATAATATTATAAAAGTTGTCACATGACTATTATCTTCTGCTATGACCTGTATTATTTACAGGGACTATATTAAGGGAATATAGATGAAGCTATGAATTTTAAACTGTGATATTCAAAAGTCAAGGATATTGTTTTGTAGAGAGTAGGTTTTTCAAAAAAAATGCTTGCTTAATTAAATTAAATAATAATTAGGTTTATAATTAAATTTATGTTGATCCTCATTTTAATCATATTTTAAAGTTAATGACTATTTGCCTAAAAAGCATAGCAATTTTCAGTACAATTTTATGAGAGTAGATATGTACTTTATTATACGTGTACTTAGCAGACCAAATGAGAGTGGTCTTATTTAATTTAATTTAAATGTGATGATAAATTAAGTAAACTTTAATTGTGTCCCCTAGTGAATTCAAAAGTTATATATTTAAAACTTAACTTGATGTTTTTCTTCTTAATTTAATATTTATACTTTGAATACTTTTGTATTCGGCATGTCTCTTGAAATAAACCTACATTTGTATGAAAAAACAAAAAACAAAAAACAAAAACTTAACTCGGTGAAATAGAACTTACAGTTTGATTCCCTGTCAGGGCGAATGTCCAGGTGGTGGGCTCAGTCCTCAGTGGGGGTCATGCAGGAGGCAGCCTATCGGTGATTCTCTCATCATCGATGTTTCTATCTCTCTCTCCCTCTCCCTTACTCTCTGAAATCAATACAAATATATATATTTAAAAAATTAAAAAATTAAACTAATCTGCTTTATTATTATTTTTATTGAATTTACTGGGATGACATCCTATATAATAAGAGAGGGATATGGTACTTTTATGTTACACGACAATGGTCAGGACTGGATCAGCAGACTGCATCCCTGCCCTCTGCTCAGGCCATCTGCAATACCCAAGGTAGGATAGGACACAGTAGGAGGGAATAAGAAAGGAGAGGGAGAGGAAGGCAGGCCTGCATGCAGATAGGCCTAGAGCAGAAACAGAAATACAGAAAGGGAGCAAGCTGGCGAGGGGCAGGACTCAGGCAGCACGGAGCAGGGAGCACCTCCCAGAAGCCTGCTGCGGGGCCGTTGGCGGGTCCCCAGATGGAGTGGTGGATGGTCCGAGGTGCTCCTGGGCAGAGGTGCTCCTTCTTTGTCGCAGCACCGCCCGGGCCACATTGGTCTCAGCCACCCTTGCTGGGCTGGGTGTCCCTGGCAGGGAACAGGAGCAGGAGGGTAGAAGGGAGGCCAGGGAATGGGGGGCAGTGAACACCTGCCTTCCCCCGATAGAAGCTTTAAGGAGGGAAGGAGGGCTCCTCCCTTGAGCTCACACACATCCCTGCCTGGGCCTCCTCTCTCTCTGGCTCTATTTTCTCTGCCCCTGGAGGTTGGGGTCTCCTGTGGGGGCCCAACCAGTACCCCAGGTCTCCCTTCAGAGTTGGGTTGAACCCTCCGGGGGAGCCAGAAGATGGAGACAAGTGTGGGGGGTAGATGGCAAGGAGCAGCAGCCCTGGTGAGTTTGGGGGGAAGTAACCAGGTGGGGGAGGACAAAACAGGAAGGGAACCTCAGGCTTCTCCCCCACTATGGAGGAGCCGCTGCTGGGCCCACCCTCTTCAGGCGGGAGGAGAGGGCGGGGGGCTGAGGTTGGTGGGTGGGGAGCCTGGGGGCCCTGTTGAGCCTCCCAGTGGGGGTGGTGAGGGTGGGAGGAGATCCCAGAAGGCAGAGGGAAGCAAGACATCAGGGATATTCTGCAGCAGAGAAGGACCATCATGGACCCACCCCTTTCCCTGTTGCAATCACCACAGTGTTGTCTTTGTTCATGAGTCTTTATTTTTATTTCCTTAAACCTTCACCTTTCTAACCCAGCCCTCAAGTCCCTTCCCTCTGACAGCTGTCAGTCTGTTCTCTGTATCTATGAGTCTGTCTCTTACCTTGCTAGTTTGTTTTGTCTATTAGATTTCAGATAAAGTGAAATCATATGGTACTTGCCTTTCTCTACCTGGTTTATTTCACTTAGCATAATCCTCTCCAGATCCAACCATGCTGTCACAAAAGGTAAGATTTCTTTCTTATTTATAGCTTAGTAGTATTTCATTGTATAAATGTACCACAGTTTTTGTTTGTTTTTTATCCACTTATCTACTGATGGGCACGTAGGATACTTCCAAATCTTGGCTATTGTAAATAATGCTGCAATGAACATATGGGTACATCTATATTTTTCAAATTAGTGTTTATGGTTTCTTTGGATGTATTCCAATAAGTGGAATTGCTGGGTCATAAGGCAGTTCCATTTTCAACTTTTTGAGGTAACTCCATACTGCTTTTCACAGTGGCTACACCAATCTGCATTCCCACCAGCAACCTCTCCAACTTGTTTCTAGATTTATTGAGGATAGCCATTCTGGCAGGTGTGAGGTAATATTGTATCTCATTTTGGCTTTAATTTGCATCTCTCTGATGATTAGTGACAATGAGCATCATTTCGTGTGTTTATTGGGCATCTGTATGTCCCCTTTGGAGAAGTGTTTCTTCAGGTCTTTTATCTATTTCTTAATTGGATTTTTTTTATAAGTTCCTTATAAATTTTGGATATCAATCCCTTATCAGATGTATTGGCGAATAATGGTCTCCCATTGGGTGGGTTGTCTTTTCATTTTGTTAATGGTTTCCTTTGGTGTGTAAAAAGTTTTTAACTTGCTGTAGTCCCATTTGTTTATTTTTTTCTTTTGTTTCCCTTGCCAGGGGCAATGCATCAGAAAAACGATTACTATGAGAAATGTCCAAGATTTTACTGCCTATGTTTTTTTTCTAGGATTTTTATGTTTTCAGTCTAACATTCAAATCTTTAATTCATTTTGAGTTTATTCTTGTACAAAAAGGTGATCTACTGTCTTTTTTTTTTTTTGCATGTATCTGCTTAATTTTTCCAATGCCATTTATTGAATAGATTATCTTTAATCCAGTGAATGTCTTTTAAAAAGTGAATGACTTAATCATATTTGACAGGTCATTTGTTGAAAGACAAACTATAATACTATAATACAAATCTTACCATTGATAATATAGTTTTACTTATTTGCTTATTTAATGATAAAGAATAGCTTTTATTATAACAGTGCTATACAGAGAAAAAAACGCAATGCATTATGTTTAAATTCAATTTCAAATGTTATGCAAAATCTGGAAATATGCAAATTTTAATATGATTTAACTTTAATCATAAATTCTACACAATAATAAAATGTTTACTTTGTAAAATTATATTTTTGAGTAGTTTAATTTATCAATTAAAAATATATAATCAAATGTTAAAAAAATTAGTGGTTCACCTAATTTGTAGGGTAATTATAAAATTTATAATTTAACAAACATTGCGAGGAAATTGGAAGTTCCAATGATTATTTGAAAGCATAAACATTAAAAAATATTTAATGATTAGTTGTAAAGATTGTGATGACTCAGAGTGTCATCATAAGGAGTCCTTATAATTATGAAATTAAATTGAAAATAAATAAGGTCATAACATATACTTGTACATTTTAATATAGCTAAATTTGATGAATAAAAATATACATTTAAGTTGAAATGTCATAATTATTAAACATAACACTTTACATATAACAAGCAAAATAGGTTGATATTTTAAATTGAGTCTCTTCATCTTCTGAAGCTATGTACTAAAATGGCAAATATGATGTTCTGATAGTAGACCTAGTAAGGAAGGTTAGACCTTCCTATTATGTTAATCCTTGCAATAATTTATAAAACAAAATAATGAAATTTTTTTAATAAATAAATTCTTATAATTGTACTATTTTTAATTCTTGGTGAAAGGTTTATTTTATAGAGGCTAGAAGAAAAAGAAATTGTTAAAGTATATATAGTCAATCTGTATTTTTGGAATACAATATCTAAACAATCAAGAGTCACTTAACTGTGGTTGTTCAAAGTTATAAAGCCAATAATTTGCAGAAAAGTTGATTTATGATTGCTGTAAATGATTACTGTAGAATTAGTACCTTTACACTGTAACCTATAATCTCTTAGCCTTAATTTCTGATGTTTCTATCCAAAGATATAAAGAAATAGAATATACCCTTTCTCAAATATGATATAAGGGAATTCAGTACAGCTTATTCTTTTCAGATGTTTCATTTAACAATATATGACAGCTGCTGAGATGCTATAATTAAAAATTCATTAAATTTTACCGACTTTTTGAATTTTTGCAAAGGAAGGATATGAACGTGAGGAATCAAACATTGAGTTTTCCAGTCTTTTAACATAATACATCTAATACTATTAAATAATTATTGCTTAGTTCATGACAGAAACTGTAATGAATTTAGATGAATGAGAAGCGCAAGAATGAAATACTTCAGGAACATGGAGGCAATGAACAAGGAGAGTTGAAACTGGAAGGCGATAGCAGAGCAAAGGAGCATTTGAAACTGTAGGGTGGAAAGGTGTTCTGCAAATAACAGGTGGAGACCACCAAGGAAAAATTCGCCTGGACAGGATTTTACATATTAAAAAACAAAAACAACTATCTTTGTGTCTCAGCCCACTGTTTTATAAATTATTTGCTATATTCTTTATGATCTATATTGGTGCCAGAGGAAAAAAGTTGTCTAAAATGTTTTTATTTATTTCTGTAGTCCTCTGTCGGTCTTCTGCCGTGTGATTCTAATTTGGGTTTTAGTGTAATTTCAACATAGTTTTTATGGTTTAATAAAACTTGCACACATTAAAATGCTATTAAACTGTTACACATGGTTAATAATACTGATAGACTTCTGAAAGCAGCTATTATTAAACTGAACAAAGTCATTAGTGTGTTTAATCTTTGCACCAGAATATAAAGTACAGATGCTTAACTGCATCTAGAGAACAGTCATGATATTTTACTATATGTTTCTTCTATTTTTACCACATTTATACATTTCTATTGTATTTTAAATAGGAAGTACTCAAATGAAAATAAAAGAGCAATAAATTGGATTCTAGAATTGAGTTTCACACTGATTATGACTCTGCAGGCAGTTTACAGAGTTCAAACCTTTTTAGGCTTTTGTTTCTTCTCTGTGTGAAAACTAGATAACTAGAGGGGATCTCTATAATCTAGTTGAGTCCCAAAATTCTATGAGTTGATAAGAAACACCCATTTAAGTTTAAGACTAGAAATGCAATCAGAAGATACTTTATCTTCTGAACAAACTAATATTTGCATTAATTTTATTTAACAAATATAGTCTGTGAATGGCAGACTTTGAAAAATCTCTTCAATTATCAATCAAGATTTTTTTTGTTTATTGTAGCGATTCATATTGTTTATTTGATATTTATTTTTTAAATATATCTTTACTGGTTTCAAAGAGGAAGAAAAAAGAAGAGAGACAGAAACATCAATAATGAAAGAGAATCATTGATCGGCTGCCTCAAGCCCCACACTGGGTATTGAGCCCTCAACCCAAAGATGTGCCCTGACCAGGAATCAAACCATGACCTCCTGGTTCATAGGTCATGCTCAACCACTGAGCAACACCAGCTGGCTGATATATCTTCATTGGGCAATATGAATTAACTCACACAAACATTTTTAATGCCTAACATATAAATTACTAAAACTAAGATTAGGTGTTTGAAATGTTCTTCTACCTCTCCAGTAATGAATTATATTATGGTTATATCATTAAAATGTCCATACTATCCAGAGTAATCTATAGATTCAATGTACCGTGTTTCCCCGAAAATAAGACATCCTCCGAAAATAAGACATACCTACAGGTTTCCTTCTGAGTGAAATATAAGGCATCCCCCAGAAAATAAGGCTCCCCTAGGCTAAACATGAGAGATTTGGTCCACTGATTCTGAAAGAAATGGAGTCACAAGAAATTCACCAGGAAATTCAGGAATTGGATTGTTATGATGATGTTCCAGAAGATGATGACACGATTGTCATTGAATAAATGAGTAAATTCTTGATACTGTAGGATTCACAATTTGGTTTGTGTTGACAACTACCGTACTACCATACTGTATACAGGTAACAAAGTTCCTTTATTTTCATTTAACAATAAATGTGTACCATATTCTTCTTCATGGAAAAATAAGACATCCCCTGAAAATAAGACCTAGCACATCTTTGGGAGCAAAAATTAATATAAGACACTGTCTTATTTTCGGGGAAACAGGGTAATTCCTATCACAATATCTATGGCACATTTTTCAGAACTAGAACCAATACTCCAAAAAAATTTATATGGGCCCACAAAAGATCCCAACTAGTCTCAGCATTCTTGAGAAAGAACAAAGTTGGAAGAAGTACCATACGACCTGATCTCAAACTATGTTACAGGACCATAGCAATCAAAACATCGTGGTACTAGCCTAAAAACAGACATATAGAACAATTGAGGAGAATAGAGATCCCAGAAATAAAACCACATTTATATGGTCAATTAATACTTGATAAAGAAGGAAAGAAATACAATGGGATAAAGACAGTCTATGTAATGAACGGTGCTGGGGAATTTAGACAAATATATGCAACCCCTCACCCCCCAAAAAAGCAAATAAACAAACAAAAATTTAGACCACCTTCTTATACCATAAATAAAAATAAGCTCAAAATGAATTAAGTATTAAATGTGAGGCTAAAAATATTAAACTCTTCAAAAAAAAAACATAAGCAGTAAAATCTTGTCTGATATTTCTCTTAGCAGTGTTTTGTCTGATGTATCTCCTTGGGCAAGGGAAACAAAAGAAAAAAATAAACAAATTGGATTACATCAAGCATAAAAGATTTTGTATAGTCAAGGAAACCACCAACAAAACAAAAAGACAACCTATGAAATGGTAAAGCATATGATCTGGTTCCTTGAAAGAATAAACAAGATTGATGAATCTCTAGCCAGGCTCACCAAGAAGCAAAGAGAGAGAACCCAAATAAACAAAATCAGAAATGAAAGAGGTGAAATAATAGCAGACCCAATAGAAATAAAGATTGTTAAAAAAAAAATACTATGAACAACTCTACTCCAACAAATATGTAAATGGACATATTCCTAGAAATACATAATCTTACAAAACTCTATCAAGAAGAATAAAAAAAATCTCAACAGGCTCATAACTGTGGAGGAAATTGAAGCAGTCATCAAAAAGCTTCCAGCAAACAAAAGCCTGGGGCCACAAGGCTTCAAAGGAGAGTTTTACCAAAGGATCAAAGAAGAGTGAAAACTATTCTTATCAGACTATTCAAAAAAAAAAAAAAATTCAAGAGGAATGAATACTTCTAAGCTCTTTCTTTTAATCCAACATTACCTTAACCCCAAAACCAGATAAAGACACCACAAATTGAGATAATTACAGGCCAATACCCTTGAACACTGATGCTAAAATCCTCAGCAAAATTTTAGCAAATTGGATACAGCATTATATTAGAAAGATCATGCACCATTACCAAGTGGGATTATTCCAGGGATATAAGGCTGGTACAATATTCCCAAATCAATAAATGTGATAAATCACATAAACAAACTGAGAGACAAAAGTGACATAATCATATTAATTGATGCAGAAAAGGCATTTGACAAAATCCAATACCCTTTTCATGATAAAAACTCTCAGCAAAGTGGGAATAGAGGGATCATGCCTCAACACAATAGAGGGAAAGCCTTATATAGCAAACTACAGCCAACATCATACTCAATGGGTAAAAACTAAAACCATTTCCCCTAAGAACAGGAACAAAACAAAACACCACTCCTGTTCAACATAGTACTGGAAGTGCTAGCCATAGCAATCAGACAAGAAGAAGAAATAAAAGGCATCCAAACTGGAAAAGAAGTCAAATTGTCATTATTCACAGATGACATAATATTGCACATAAAAAATCCTAAAGACTCCATTAAAAACTATTAGAACTAATAAATAAATTTGGTAATGTAGCAAGATACAAAATTAACACCCAGATATCTGTGGCTTTTTTATACAGCAATAATGGACTCACAGAAAGAGGAATTAAAATAAATATAAATAAATAAATAAATAAAATCCCATTTAGAATTACAACAACAACAATAAAATTAAGATACCTAAGAATAAATTTAACCAAAAAGGTAAAGGACCTGTACTCAGGAAATTAAAGGATGCTGAAAAAAAAAAAAAAGAAAAGAAATAAAGGAAGACAAATGAAAAAATATAACATGTTCATGGATTGGAAGAATAAACATCATTAAAATGTCCATACTACCCAAAGCAATGTATAGATTCAATGCAATCCCCATTAATATACCAATTGCATACATCAAAGACCTAGGAAAAACTCTTCAAAAATTCATCTGGAATAAAAAAAGACCCTGAATACCTGCAGCAATCTTGAGAAAGAACAAAGTTGGAACGATCACAGTACCAGATATCAATGTATACTGTGATATCAAAGCAACTGTTCTCAAAACTACCTGGTGCTGGCACCAAGAACAAACATATAGAACAATGGAACAAAACAGTGAACCCAAAGATCGACCAAGCCATTATGCTCCAATAATATTTGACAAAAGAGGCAACAGTATACAATGGAGTCAAGACAGTCTCTTCAATAAAGGGTGCTGGGAAAATTGGACAGATACATGCAAAAAAAATGAAACTAGACCACCAACTTACACCATACACAAAAATAAACTCAATGTAGATAAAGGACTTAAATGTAAGGCGGGAAACCATAAAAATCCTAGAAGAGGCCATAGTCAGCAAAATATCAGACAGATATCATAGTGCTATCTTTACTGATACAGCTCCTAGGACAATGAAACTAAGGATAAATAAACAAATGGGACTACATCAAAAAATAAATCTTCTGCATAGGAAAAGAAACCACCAACAAAACAATAATAAAGTCCATTTGAATGGGAGAACATATTTGCCAATGTTATTTCCAATAAGGGTTTAATCTCCAAAATTTATAGGGAACTCATACAGTGTAACAAAATGAAGATAAACAATGCAATAAAAAAGGACCTAAATAGACACTTTTTGAAAGAGGACATACAGAAGGCCATGAGACATATGAAAACATGCTCAAAGTTACTAATCATCTGAGAGATGCAAATTGAAACAATGAGGTACCATCTCACACCTGTCAGAAAGGCTATCATCAACAAATCAACAAAGGACAAGTGCTGGTGAGGACGCAGAGAAAAAGAAACCCTCTTCCACTGTTGGTGACGATATAGACTGGTGCAGCCACTGTAGAAAACAATTTGGCATTTCCTCAAAAAATTAAAAATGGAACTTCATTTGACCCAGTAATCTACCTTCTAGAAATATAACCCAAGAAAACAGAAACACCAATCAGAAAGTATATATGCACCCCTATGTTCACAGCAGCACAATTTACAATAGTAGCAGACTGTCCACTCTAGGAGGGAAGATGGGGTCGGGGGAGAGGGATTTGTATGCATGCATATGAGCATAACCAATGGACACAAATGGGGGAAGGAGGTGAGGGAATGTGCTGGGGCATAGGGGTGGCTGGGGAGTGGTCAATGAGAGGAAAAGGATACTTATGTAATACTTTAAACAATAAAGAATTTAAACTTTAAAAATGTTAATGCAAAATATTGATCAAAACAATAGTTTTGATATAATTTTGTCAATAAAGAAAACAATTATTTTATTATGGTTTAAGTAAATATATCACAGATTAATCCTTGACCTCCACAAAAATCTGATGATTTTACCTGCACATCTTTCCTGCTATTAAATGAGTTTTTTTTTTTTTTTTGTAAATAAACTGTCTGTGGACTGTGTTAAATTGACACTGATTCTGATGGCTCTTCACAGTCACTCTGAAAATCACCTAGATACTGAACCTCCCAAGGCATTCACCATTCAGAGACTCTCAGGGTCTTTTGGGAACACTGAATCAGCAGTGAAAATTTTGAAGACAGATGACTCTTATTTAAATGAAGCTTGAATAACCCTGTAGCAGTAATGAATGCCTGTGCTTGTCCCTGGGAGAGATTCCAGGAAAAGAAGCAGGCATCTTTGAGTTCCATTGACTTCATGCTTTAAGAAAGGTCACTGTAACTTCCCTGTGGATAACATCCTCTAAAATAACATTCTACAGAGCAGCTTTTTGGTACTTGATTGAACAAATACTATCTAGTTTTAGGCTCACTTATCTCTATTTTGTTTTAATTTCTTGAACTTAGTGGCTTTTCATGAATAAAATATTGATTTATAACATCATATCTACAGCAAATAATTGTTTAATTTACTACTGATGACTTAATTCAGGCACTGATTAACTGGAGGACCCTTACTGTGGTCAAGTGATCATTTTTATAATTTTATTTTATGTAATTACTATTGAAATTAGAAACATGTTTACTTTATCAGACCACCAGAGTAAAATAAGAAAATCCATGTTTAAAAATACAAAATACAACAAAGAATCACACACACACACAGACACACACACACACACACATTTTACAAATGAAATGGAACATTAGGCAGTATATAGTAGATAATAATAACTGTATCATAATAATAAATAGTCTGCATGTGCTAAATGATTAAAAATCCAATTTTGGAAAGGAAAGGAGATATGAAATAATCCTACATAATAAAAGGGTAATATGCAAATTAACCATCACTCCATCACAAAGATGATGGTACCTATAGCCACAAGATGGCAGTGCCCAGTCCTCTCAGCCCCACCAGATTCCCCCAGTCCGGGGTGGCGGGGGGAGAGGGGAGCCTTTGAGAGCAGGCAGCATGAGTGGCCTGGCAGAATTCTTGCTTCATCATTGCAGTGATGAAGCAAATATTCCGTGCACAGCGTCTGATGGGTCTCTGGCCAGGCCAGGGTGCAGAATGCTTGCATAAGAGGAGAAGGAACCATTGAACTGAGCAGGGTCAAGTGGTCCCCAATTCCTAGGCAAGGTCAGGTCTGGGCAGTCAGAGGTTGGAGGGGGTGGAGGATAGTATGACAGGAGGGGCTGGTGGCAGAGGCAGATGGGTGAAAGCTGGCTCAGAAAGAGGAAGGAAGCCCTTTGTCAGAGTTCCTGGGAACAGGGAGGGAAGTCATTTTCATTTCCCAACCATGGAGGGGCCTCTGGCCAGGCCCAGGTCTGAACCATTTGGTGGTTGCCCAGGCATGCATTCTGTGACCAGCTGTGGATGGCCTCTGGGCTGCAGAGAGCCTCTGGGCAGTGGACATGAAGGTGCCAGGCCCTCCAGAGAGCTACTGGTGCATGGATTCATGCACAGGACTACTAGTTATAAAATTAGCGATGATTAAATTCAAGTCATACATTATGAATATATGATATTTGAAAAATATATAAGTAATGTTTTTTTTAGACTTTTTAATTTCAAATTGTGATTACATTAAGACAAAAATTTATTTTTAGACTTAGTATATTTCCAGTGTAATACCAGAGGGATTATTTTTAAGTTTTGCTAAATATATATTTAGTTAATTGTGAATAAACAAACACTGACCTGCAGTAAAATGTATGTCCATTAACACAGAGGTCCATATTCAGTTCACGCTCAGCAGAACTATCAATACTTATCTCACAATTTGCACCCACATAGCAACTTGGGCAAATGCAATTAAAGCCATGGTCTGACTTCTGATTCATACAAGGGGTTTATGTGCAGTTGTAAATGAAGAAATAGAGAGTAATATTTGATTATCAGTGGTAAGACTAATAATGTCATTAAAATTTAATTGAGATTAAACATTAAAAACATATGCAAGTATATCTGCTAGTCCTTTCCTCTAGTCACTAAAATATGTTTCTAGCAATAAGAGGTATTTAACTTGGTCAGCAGAAATATTCTATCAAATGTTTTATTGTTTAATTTTGAGGGAAATTACATAAATTTTTATATAATCATGTACTATTTTATGTTATAATCATTTTATAAATGAAAGTTGGTGCCATTTATCAGCCTTTCCTTATTTTCCCACCCACAGTGCCTAGAAATCTTAATTCTATTTCTATTTTATGAGTTTAACTTTTATTTTTTTTTTAATATTCCAAAAACTAGTGAGACCATGCAGTATGTACTTGACTTTCAGTCTGGCTTATTTTACTTAGCATAATGCTCTCCAGGTTTATAAATATTGTCATAAATGTCAGGATTGCTTTCTTTTTTAAAAAAGACAATAAAATTTTGTATATATAGATACTACATTTTCCTTATGCAATCATCTGTCAATAGAGACTTGAGTTATTTCCATACCTTGGTTTTTGTGAATAGTGCTGCAGTAAACATGGGACTACAGATATTTGAGATAATGGTTTCATTTTATTTGGAAATATACCCAGAAATGCAGTTGTGATCACATAATTACTTTTTTTTTTATTTCCAGCAGTGAGGAACATCTATACTGTTTTAATAGTAGCTGTACCAGTTTACTTTCCTACCAATAGCATTTAGGGGTTCCCTTGCCACCATGTCCTGGCTAGCATTTGTTATCTCTTGTATTTTTTTATAATAGACATCCGAACTGTGAACTTATTTCATTGTGGTTTGGGTTTGATCAGCCTTTTCCTGATGATTAATCATATTGAGCACCTTTTAATGTACTTGTTTCCATTTGTATGTCTTCTTTGAATAACTTATTCAAGTCCTTTGCCCATTTTTAAATTGGATTATTTGTGTGCGTTTTATTTATTTATTTATTTATTTATTTATTTATTTATTTGCCATCACGTTTCATGAGTTTCTTATATCTTTTCAATATTAACCCTTTATCAGATAGATGGTATGCAAATGTTTTCTCTTAGTTCAGAGCCTTTACATTTTGTGATTTCCTTTGCTGTGCAGAAGCTTCTTATTTTGATACAGTCTCACTTATTTTTGCATTCATATCATGCATCAAATGGAAAATTAAATATTTGTCAAAATCACCAGTTTAAATTACTATCATTTTCAATGGATTGTGCCCTTAAGTATAAAATGTAAGTCATGCTTGAAACCAAGATGGTGATCTTTTATGCTCACCCAAGTGATAGAGTTAAATACATTTTTAAAATAAATTAACATCATTCTGACATTTGTTCTACCATTACTGAAAATGTGAACTCCTTAAGTATTCCCAAGGGCACTTAGTAGACTATGTGCAGGTACTGTAGTTATTTCTATGGAATGAAAATGCAGAATTCCACAGGGAATGGCCTGCACAACACGGTTCTCTGTTATCCCTATGGCTGGTACACAGAATGAACGATTAGAAAGAATTACATAAACTAATTGAATTATATTTCCCTTGGGCAGAAATAAATCATTTTTAGACTGCCAAAAGTTCCATCTCTGGGGTTTACAAGAACCTTTTACTAAATTAATTAGAAGGCTTAATGGAAAATACAAAAACAATTTCTTTACAAAAATCAAAGTGTAACTTAAAGTTCTTGATCTTTTCTGGTTCAAAAATTAAGAGGGATGCCTTTCCTTTTGTTCATAATCATTTATATTATCTTGCTATACTCTATTTAATAAAATAAAATGCTTCCCAAGAAGAATTCATTAATTCAATGCCAGAGATTAAAGAAATAAAAAGCTGGTGCATTCATGGAATAATGTTGTGGACCATGGCAATCTAGACAATTAAGCAAGACCCCAATGCTACAATTACTCAACTTGCATTCAAATTGCTGTGCCGGGAAATGCACAGGAGCACGAGAGCACCAGAGCAGTGACACATTCATTGAGGACTGCTTAGCCAGAGCAAACCACCAGATTGCCTAGTAAACATGCCAGTTATCTCTATGTCAGTTGTGTTCTCTCTGAGGTGTATAGTTTAATTCCAAAAATTTGTCCTGTGATCTCTATACCTCCCAGATGTGTAGAAATGTATTATCTGACATTGTCTTTATCATAAAACATTTTTTTTCTCGTAGCATCTTTCCTTTTAGCATGTCTGTTTTTAAAGTAGTGGGATACTTTCTTCAAATAAGATCTTGGAAAGCAGAGAATGAGTTCAACCAAAGAACTTGTATGCATATGTGCATGACCCATGGACACAGACAATAGAGTGGTGAGGCCTTAGGTGAGGGACAGGAGCAGGCTAGAAAGGGTCATGTTTGTACTTTAGGCAAAATGAGCTGTCAAACATGGACAAGCAACCTGGAAGATGGAGAACACTTTGTAAGGAATCTGTAGCTTTGTAGAGGACATGAGTGGTGTGAGTATTTAAGAGAAGCCTTGACCCCACTTGTTTGGCTTTTCTCATTTAGATTTGACCTTCCTCTTGAAAGAATAGTGAAAGACATCTGCCCCTAACATAGAGTTTCAAGATTTATAGGCTAGAACTAATAAAGAAATAGAGAAAAATATAGGGAAGAAGATGTAAGAAAATATTTCTAATAAACACAGAAGTATGTGTGAAAGGAATAGGCTAAGAGGCCAAAAGGATGGACACACACACACACACACACACAAATTAGCAAGAGAGTATTAATAAATATTTCCTAATATGAACCAGTGTTTGATTAACTCTATTTTCTGCACCTAAGGTACATAAATAATTTTTAAGAGCAATACATTTAAAATATCTCAAATTCTCATAAAGAAGATACTGACTAAATAAATATGGTACCTCCAAGCCATGTAATATTAATAAGAATAAAGAGAAATATATATGTTAATGTAGAATAATGTGCAATGGTAGATTAAGTAGAAAACCAAGGTACTCTGCATGTATAATAAATATCCCCGTTTATGAGTTCTTCTTCATTTTAAATACGTGTTTTCAATTGAAAGAAAGATTTTGTACAATGATGACTTGTGGGAAAACAGTTAACCATTTGCTGGAGGATTCCAACTCAAACTTTATCCTGAAAAGCATACTTATGAATGCATCATTTATTGCAAATTAAAAGACAGTGAGAAAAATACTAATGTTAGAAAATGCTTTTATTGGTTTTAGAGAAAGAGTAAGGGAGATGAAAAGAGAAAGAGAAACACCAGTTGGTTGCCTCCTGCACACCCCTTACTAGGGTTCAAACTCATATCTCAGGCATGTGTCATAACAGGAAATTTGAACCAGCAACCTATTGGTGCATGGGACTATCTCAAACAACTGAGCTATAACAGGCCAGGGCTAGAATAACTTTTTTCCTAAACCCCTTTCAAGCTTGTCACAAGCCACAGAACCTTTAGAGGAAATCTCAGTAAATGTGGATACATTAACCTTTTGAATGTCAATATGCACTATATATTGATTAAACATTAACAAAAATTATGAAAGTGTATATAATGTATATGACAGACAAAAGGTGAATAACCTTATTATATAAGAAGACTCTTATAAATGTCAGCTCACATTTGAGGAAATACAAATACAAGCACACACACATTTTTTTTTCTTTAATCCTTTTCTTTCTGTTTAGATAACTTCTTTAGTTCTTTAGATTAGATATGCTGGTGATAAATTCTTAGTTTTCCTTCATCCTAGAATTCTTGATTTCTTCTATTCTGTTTTCATTATTTTATTTTATTACTTTTATTATATATTTATAATTTGATATAGTACTCAAAATAATGTATCACCTCTATTGTGGCAGTTATCTGTAGTCTCAACAAAATAAAGTGAAGTGTTTGCTATGTATATCACTCTTCTCTCTTTTCTTCCATCTGTGTATGTGTGTGTGTTTGTACAGAATTGAGTTCATTGCATTTTGAAAAACCACTGCATCCATTTTATATCTGATCACGAATTTGTTTTTCTCTAACATTGATTCTAATTTTTAAAATTTTCTTCAAATTATCAGATTGACAAAAGAAAAGAAAAGAGTTTGTTTGTATTTTTCTCCCTCCAGCCCTAGCATAAACTTTGTTTTTTCACTCTTCAAGGAGCTTTAGATCTGACCACCTGTTTCGTTGTTGACCTGAGTATTTTTTTGTTTTTTTTTCAATCAGCACTGCCCCCAAGTCTGTCTATTGCTCTTGACTCTTTAGCCTGGAAAGACAGACTTGGGCATTAATTCATAATGCCTTTCAGAGGTTGTTGTCTGTGCATTGCAACATAGAGAGAGCTATAATAAATAGGTCAGCTAAGTAAGAAACATATCTATATCTCCAACTGATTGTAAGAAGTTATGTCTGAAAGTTCTTATACTGTGGTTTCCCATAGATATTAAATATTTAATGTTTGCAGACTAAATAATCATAAGTATCTTTAACATGCCCTTAATGTATTAGTACAAAAAGGATGATTAAAATAAAATATCCTCTATATATATAAAATCCTAATATGGAAATTGTCCCCTCGGGAGTTCAACTGGGAGACTGGGAATTTGATCAATCGCTATGACATGCGATGACCCACAGGAGGCAGCACGGAAAGAAGGGAGGCCCCTGACAGCAGGCAGAATTGTGCATGTACATCAGGCCTTTAGTTGAATTAATATAGCTGGCAAAATGAGATTTTAAAAGGTAGGGAAACAGAATAGTTATCTCTAACACTATATTTAGAAAACTTAGTGCATAAAATATAAGCATTTCAAATCTGTAGAGGAATTTTAGGTGAAATTTAGATAATAGTTCTTGGGCAAATCACTGATTTCTTTCATCCTAACAATATATTTATGTTGAGTTAAGGTATTAAAAGTCTTATTAATGCCAAAATTATTGTAGATGAAAACAAGACTTTTATTTAAATATTGCTATATAAAAGCACTTTCTAAAAAGAGATGCAAACCTAGTCATTAAAAAAGTTAAACGAAAATATAAAAATTTCATAGTATATTAGTTTTATAAAGCTTTAGAGAAGATTTGCAATTTTGCAGAATCTAGTGGATTTTATTTATAATTGTAAATATTATATACCAACCAAAAAAAAAAAAAGACAAGCAAGCCCAAAGAAAATTCTATTAATCAAAGACTATGGCTACACAAAGCACAAAGATCTACAAATGACAAATAACTATATGGGAAAGGTGCTAAATCTAGGAAAATGTAAATTAATGAAGTGATAAATTTTCCTCATCAAATTGGTCAACACTTGTAAAAAGTATGTATTCACTTAATAGGATACAGGAAAACTGGTATGCTCATTTTATCAGTAAATAAATACAAAATTTAAACACTTATTTGGAATCCTTTTTAGCTATTAAAAACAATGGGTTAGGACTCAATTATAATGGATAGGTTCCTACAATATAATAGTTAAACAATTGGTTTTCCCAGCCTCCAAAACTGTAATAAATAAATATCTGTTGTTTAAGCCACCCCGTCTATAGTATTTTGCTTACAACTCTAAACAGATTAAGGGAGGTGAAATAGTGAGACTTTAAGAGGCCTTGTGTTTGAAATAAAATGGGTGGAGATTGTACAATCTGACTGCCATCTGTCAAGGAGTGATTCCAATTCCCTGGAAGATGTAGTAAGAGTTAAAACCTCTGGCCAAAGGCAGCATAAAACAAAGCAGTGGCATCAAGGACTCAGTCATGTCCTCTCTGCTTCTCTGATGATTCATAGCCCTTTGCCTATTAATTGAAAAATTGCCCAAAATGAAGCAACGAAATAGAGAGTTCACCATGAATTGGCCAGAATGTCTTTTCTACTACTTGTGAATTTTAAGAATAAATGAGGTAGCATCTTCAGTGAAATTTTATATATCTTAATAAATACTTTGAAATTCATAAAGTATTTATTGATATGGAAAAGTATCTACCAGTAAATATATAATTACATGAAAAGTTGCACTATATAACATGATATGTTATTACCCTGTTTTAATTGTGATATTTTATTTACATGTGTTTATGCATAAAAATGTCTTAAAGATCATATTCCTCATTAAACTTGTTTTTCTCTGGAAAATAAGTCACTAAAGTACATTTCTATGTAAAAATATTAGAAATAAATATAAACGATTTTAACAATTCTTCTTATAGCAATGCATGTAAATACTAATATATACAAATTCATTTATATAATCACATATTTATTTATTTATTTCATTCAGAAGAATGCCACATTTACACTAGCAAGAGACAGTTTTTAGAGATTACTGCAGGCAATATATGCAACCACACAAACAAGATATATGCCTCATATACCAGGAAATTTAGTAACTAACTTGTCCTTTTCAAAGTTATGTATGGTTTTCATTATCTAGAATAAAGTCAACATAATATCAATGAATAACTAAGCTTTTAAAATATAATGTATGTCAGAAAATGCACTAATTGATTTACATGCATTATCTAATTTAATTCCTAAACAATCTAAGAAGTAGTGGTTATGATGACACTCACTGAATAGCTAAAACATGATTTTGTTCCAGAACACACAGAAGGTAAGTAGGAAAATAGAGGTGAATCATCTTTCCCCTTAATGCATTTAAGTACCCCATCACTCTCTCCAAAGGATCATTTACTGAGTATATGTCACCTCTTATGCACATGACTATTCTATGACCCTATGATGTATAAACTGTATTTTACGAGGGTAGGAGAGAGGAACAGAAAGGATTTAAATAAAATATTCACAGTCTCACTATGCTGAAGGCTTCTTTAGTCCCTATGCTTCCTTCCTTTACCATGTCTCTGTTAGCAGGAAGGATTCGGAAGAACTCCCCATCATCCGGAAAGGCTTACGAGAGTCTCATGTCCCTGGAATAGTCATAAACTTCAGGCAACCAACATTTTCCAACAGATTAGGCATTCCACATAAAATACCATATGTCCATTCGATCAAAGTGGACTCCTGAATACTGGAAGAAAGATCCTGAGAGTACTATAGGTGTTGAGGATTGCTACATGCACACACATCTGGGCATATCTATCTAGTATGTATGTATGTATGTATGTATGTATGTATGTATGTATATATGTATGTATTTATGTATGTATGTATTTATTTATTTATTTTATGTGTGTGTGTGTTATCTGGGTCATTGAATCTTCTCTCATCCCTACACATCCACAGACACCTGTGTATTCTAAGCGTAGAGAGAGGTAGGCATGTTACAAATTATAAACCTTCTAAGGTACATTGTTCAATGACCATATCCAGAATTTAGTTTAATAAAGGCTCCAGATTTCAGAAGTTTAAGATAAAAAGAGACAGAGGGGAAAAGGCAGAAAGAGGTTGTGATGTTTGTTTGAAGCAGCTGAAAAATTCCACAAATAAATGGTGAGGAAATGAGTAGTTAAATCATTAATAATTGAAGAAATAACTCTGAACTCTACAGCAAGTGGTTTGATTGTTCTTTTGAATTACTTTAGATTTAATTGAAATTATTCAACTTACATTAATATTGATCTCAGAACTTGGGCTAGTCCATTCTGTATTGCAGGAGCATTGATATTCATTAGTGACATCTGTGCATCTGAAACAGAATTACATTTTTAAATAAATAAGACATTAAAGCATAAATTCAACAGAGTTTAAATATTTAGAATTGCTCTTTTCCAGTTCAGTTAAAAATAAAATCGAAAGCCAAACACACACACACACACACACACACACACACACACACACACTTCCATGAACAGAAGGCAGTCTATTCCGGTTTCTTATCCCAAGGTGACTGGGCTGAAAGAACAAATCAATTTTCATTTTTGCCATCTTCCCCATGGCAATGAAAACAAAGAAGAGTTCTAGAAGATCTACGGTACATGTAGGGCTAATACAGGAAACTGGAGGCAGCTATGGCTGAACTCTATTGCAATGAGCTATCCATCTTCTTCCTGCCTTCCCTTTGTACAAAGTCAGTGGCAGGAGTAGGGAAAAACAAGTAATAATAGTGCTACAAAGGCAACTTGGTGCTTCTGAAAGACATTCTTCTTTGTCACTTGCATCTCCTAGAAATGCCCCTATTCTGGATTTGCATAAACTAATTTGCTATCAATGAGCAGAAGCATTATTATACAATTCCATAAAGAAATCCACAAAATGGCTTACATGCACATAGGGATGGAAGAACCAGTTTACTTAGGAACATATTAAATACTGAGTGTGTGGTATTATCCCTCCACAGAGCAAATAACAGAATGTCTTCTCATCCTACCTGCTGCTTCTATTACTGTGAGCAGTTACCTTTAAGTATATTAAAGCCCAATTAATCTGCATTTATTGAAATTTATGCTAATGTGTAGAAATAAAAGAAGGGCAGAGAAAATGTATCAGTGCATTGCATTAAGTAGAACAGGCAGCATCTGTCATCTTAACTGTACTTAGCTCTAGTTTTATGAAGGAGCATAATTAAAATTAACTTTATCAACTTTCCCTTGACATTAAGTCTTAAGTATTGTGAGTTAAATATACTCTCTGAGATTTAATAATAGAAAAACAAAAATAGCTACCTTCCCTGCAGACAAGGATTTGAGAAGCAATCATTTGCATTTGTTTCACAGTGTGTTCTGGAAAAGCCACTATTGCAGTCACAGGTATAATGATTGATGTCATCAATACAAGCTCCATCATGGAGACAGGGATTTGATAGACATTCATCTATATTTACTTCACAAGTGATGCCTACATAGAAGAAACAAAACAAAACATGAGCCTATTTATAAGCAAAACACAAAAGTTTGCTCATTATGATAAATGTCACCAAGAAATCAAGGCTCCCTTCCCGTAAAGATAATTTGACATATTGTAGCAAAACAAACAAACAAGAAAACAAATAAATAAATACACTTTTAAGGTTAGATATGTGTTTTTATATGAACACTCAGACTACTAATTTAATGTAAATGAGAAAAATAAATCACCAGCTTAATCTACTTAAAAGATTGTTTTCCAGTATGAGTTATTGTGAATATTAGTGAAGTAATGAATTATATCAAGTTATCACTATAAATATTAATTTCTACAGTTTTTGGTAATAATTCTTGAAAATAAAATAATTTATTACCTTCAGGAATTAAGGGTTAGAAGTTTTTATAATTTGGCCCTGATGAGTCTATTAATGCACTATCTGAGATTTCTACTAGTAAATGTAATCTAACTTTGGCTAAATACCTGCTGTTTTCAAAGGCCAAGTTTTGAATATTTATTAAACACCTACCTTGCACCACCTCTGTGCTCAAGTATAAGTACATGAAAAAATTCCACAAAAGAGAGAAAGAATAACATGTTAATCCAGAAACATGTCAGAGAGACAATTATTATAGATAGAAAACATCTAGAGGAAAAACATAAGCAAAGTTTAATGGAAAGGTAGACTGTGTTTTAGGTTTCACATGCTGCAGATATTAGGAAAAAGTAGAGAATCATTATAAAATGTTTAGATTAATCCCTTTATTCATTGTGTCCATCTGTACTGAGCATCTACTAACAAAAACTACCATTACTGGTGTGCCAGGCTCTGTGCTGAAGGCTGCACACACATTATTTTAATTAATGCTCATCAAACATGAAGGGAGATATTAACTTTAAGCCAGTATTGAGTAAGCAAGGGTTTGGAGAGTGTCAATCACTCTTCCAGATCACATAGGCCATTGCAGCAGATAAGGATTCAAATCATGTTCTCTATAACTTGTACTTCTAATCATTAGTTTAAATGGACTATTTTGCAACTACTATATGTGCACAAGTTGTTATGCTGAGTAGTACAATGTGCACTGTTAAAAGCATGACAACAGGCCCCAAATGGAGTGACTTATGCTAAGCCTCATGTCACCAAACTGACACTTAATTACAGTTTTAGCTCTCCCAGTAATGGAATCTTAAGCCAATCAATCAGAAATAGCCAAACAGCACTAGTTATGTAATCTATCTGATAGGCAGATGCCATCCCCTGAGGGAAAGTATAGGCATACCTGAGAGACACTGTGGGCTTGTTTCAGACCACAGCAATAAAGTGAGTCACACACATTTTCTGGTTTCCCTGTGCACGTATAAGCTATAGTTACATTATACTGTAATCCGTTAAGTGTGCAATATAATTATGTCTAAAAAATAGCAATGCACATACATAATTAAAAATACTTCATTGCTGTCAAAACTGGTTTGGCTCAGTGGTAGAGCGTCGGTCTGCGGACAGAAGGGTCCCAGGTTTGATTCCGGTCAAGGACATGTACGTTGGTTGCGGGCACATCCCCGGTAGGGAGTGTGCAAGAGGCAGATGGTCGATGTTTCTCTCTCATCAATGTTTCTAGCTCTCTAGCTCTCTCCTTCCTTTCTGTAAAAAATCAATAAAACATATTTTAAAAAAATATTTACTTCATTGCTAAAAAAAAAAAGTTAACTATCATTTGAGCCTTCAGCAAGTCCTAATCTTTTTGACAGTGAAGAGTCTAGCCTCCATGTTGATGATTGCTGACTGATCAGGGTGGTGGTTGCTGAAGGTTGGGGTGGCTATGACAATTTCTTAAAATAAGACAACAATGAAGTTTGTCACATTGATTGATTCTACCTTTCATGAACGATTTCTCGGTACAATGTGATGGATGTTTGACAGCATTTAACTCATGAGAACTTTCCCCTGACCCCCCAAATTGGATCAATTCTTTCAAACCATGCCACAGTTTCAACTAAGTGGATGCAATATTCTAAATCTTGTTGTTTTGATTATCCTCACAGCATCTCGACCATCTCAATCAGGAAACAGCTTTCTTTGCTCATCTATAAGAAGAAGCTCCTCACCCATTAACAGGAGTGTATCCTCACCCTCATCATGAGACTGCAGAAGCAACCCAGTCACCTCGCAGGGTTCACTTCTAATCCTGGTTCACTTCTAATAGTTCTAGCTATTCCTGCCACCACTTCAGTTCCTTCCTCTGCTGAAGTCTTAAACCACTTAATGTCGTCTCTGAAGATTGGACCAACTTCCACCAAACTCCTGTTAATGTTGATATTTTCCCTCTTCCCATGACTCAGGAATGTTTTTAACAGCATCTACAATGGTGAATCCTTTCCACAAGGATTTCAATTTACTCTGCTCGGATCCATCAGAGAAATCACCATCTATGGCATCTATAGCCTCGCAAAAAAGTATTTCTTTAATAATAGGACTTGAACGTTGAAATTACTCCAAATGGATGTGGTGTTAGCAAGCATCAAAATGACATACATTTTGTTGTGCGTCCCCTTCAGAGCTCTTGGATAACCAGGTGCATTGTCAATGAGCAGTAATATTTTATAAGACTTTTTTTTTCAGAGTAGTAGATCTCAACAGTGGGCTTAAAATATTCAGTAAATCATACTGTATTGCTGTCATCTAGTCTTCATTGTTCCATTTGTACAACATGGGGAGAGTAGATTTACAATAATTCTTAAGGGCCCTAGGATTTTCAGTGTGACAAATAAGCATTGGCTTCCATTTGAAATAACAAGCTCCATTAGCCTCTAACATGAAAGTCAGCCTGTACTTGAAAGCTAGGCATTGCCTTCTCCTATCTAGCTATGAAAGTCCCAGATGGTATCATTTTCCAATAGAAAACCAATTCATCTACAATGAAACGCTGATGTTTGATGTAGCCACCTTCATTAATCATTTCACCCAGATTTTTGGATAACTCACTACAGCTTCTATATCAATTTTGCCTTGTACTTTTATGATTGGAAATGGCTTCTTTCTTTATTTCTCTTTCTTTAATCCTCTTAAACCAACCTCTGCTAACATCACATTTTCTTCTGCAGCTTTCTCACCTCTTTCACCCTCCATAGAACTGGAGAATTGTGGTATTTCTCCAGATTAGGCTTTGGTTAAAGGAAATTTTGTTGCTGGATTGACAATCCAGGCCACTAAAACTTTTCCATATCAGCAATAAGAATGTTTGGCTTTCTTATCATTCATGTGTTCACCAGAATAGTACTTTTAATTTCCTTCAAAAACTTTTCTTTTGGATTCACAACTTGGTGCAGGATGCCTAGCTTTTATGTATCTTGGTTTCCACAGGTCTTCTCACCTCATCATTTCTAGTTTTTGATTAAAGTGGAAGATGTGTGACTCTCCCTTTCATGTGAATACTGAGCAGCCACTGAGGGTTACTAATTGGCCTAATTTCAGAGCTGCTGTGTCTCAGGAAATAGGAAAGTCCAAGGAAAGTATGAGAGATGGGAGAACAGGTGATCAGTGAAGCAGTCAGAACATGCATACCTAGGGTCATTGTCTCATATGGGTGCAGTTCATGGTTCCCCAAATAATTACAATAGTAACATCAAAGGTCACTGATCACAGATCACCATAACAAATAATGAAAAACTTTGAAATATTGCCAGAATTACCAAAATGGAACACAGAGACATGAAGTGAGAAAGATGTGCTGGGAACATGGTGCCCATTTATTTGCTCATTGCAGCATGGCCACAAATCCTCAATTTGTAAAAGCAAACAAAAATGATATCTGAGAAGTACAATACAGCAAAGCACAATAAAACTAGCTTTGTCTTTACTTGGAATAATCAACTCACTTTTTTTGTTTAAAATAACTTCCTTATTCCTGCTGTCTTTACGTTTTGAGGGTCATCATTTTATACAGCTCCCTCGGAACTCCTATCTACTACATTGAATGTGGCCCATTTCAAATAGTTGTTTGCCCAAATAAACTTTTATAATTTGTAATATGCCTCACTTTATCTTTTAACAGTTACAAGAGCAAAGCATGGCTCTTGTAGCCAAGAACATAAAACGTAGTTGGAAATAAAGATAAGCTTATAAAAGAACACTATACAATGCTTATAGTTATAAATAAACTAGAAGAAAAAAAATAAATTTATAAACAAATACACTTATAGTTTAAACAAGCATAATAGCTTAGACTAGGTGAAAAAGAAAAAAGAAGAAAGAAAGAAAGAAAGAAAGAAAGAAAGAAAGAAGGAAGGAAGGAAGGAAGGAAGGAAGGAAGGAAGGAAGGAAGGAAGGAAGAAAGGAAGAAAGAAAGAAAGAAAGAAAGAAAGAAAGAAAGAAAGAAAGAAAGAAAGAAAGAAAGAAAGAAAGAAAAGAAAAGAAAAGAAAGAAGAAAGAAAGAAAGAGAGCGAGCCTGGTACCCAGGCTAATGAAGTGTCTTCTACCTGGGACATTATCATCATTGCTGAAAGGAAAAAGAGGCACTTAGGAAACATGCACTGTGCTTAAAATTCCCACCAACACTTTTTCCTTTATTGACTTAGGTATTATGTATGTGTCTCTATCCCCTCCATTACCCTCCCACATCCCCACTCATGCCCTTACACCCTGGTGTCTGTGTCCATTGCTTAAGCTGTGTCCATATTCATGCATACAAGTCTTTTTGTTGATCTCTCCCCCTTTCCTCACCCTCTTCTACCTTCCCTCTGTGGTTTGATGGTCTGATCAATACTTCTCTGCCTCTGGATTTGTTTTTGTTCATCAGTTTATATTGTTCATTATATCCCACAAATGAGTAAGATCTTGTGATATTTATCTTTCTCTGACTGGCTTATTTCACTTAGCATAATGCTCTCCAGGTCCATCCATGCTGTTTCAAATATTAGGAGTTTTTTCATGTTTATAGCAGCATAGTATTTCATTGTGTAGATGTACCACAGGTTTTTTTTTTTTAATTCACTCATCTGCTGATGGGCACTTACCGTAGGCTGTTTCCAAATCTTAGCTATGGTGAATTGTGTTGCTATGAACATAGGGTGCATATATCCTGTCTGATTGGTGTTTCTACTTTCTTGGGATATATTCCTAGAAGTGGAATTACTGGGTCAAATAGAGTTCCATTTTTAGTTTTTTTGAGGAAACTGCATACTGTTCTCCACAGTGGCTGTACCAGTCTGCATTCCCAGCAATGCACAAGGGTTCCTTTTTCTCTGCATCCTCACCCAGAACTTGTCATTTGTTGATTTGTTGATGATAGCCATTCTGACAGGAGTGAGATGGTGCCTCATTGTCATTTTAATTTGCATCTCTCAGATGATTATTGACTTTGAGCATGTTTTCATTTATCTCTTGGCCTGCCTTATGTCCTCTTTTGAAAAGTATTTACTAGTAGATGTATTGCCCATTTTTTGATTGAGTGGTTTATCTTCCTTTTGTTAAGTTGTATGAGTTCCCTGTAAATGTTGGAAATTACCCTGTTCATGGATTGGTAGAATTAACATCATTAAAATGTCCATACTACCCAAAGCAATCTATAGATTCAATACAATCCCCATTAAATACAAAATCCCCATTAAATACAAAAAAATACAAATGGCATATTTCAAAGCCTAAAACAAAATCTACAAAAAAAATCACCTGGAATTAAAAACAAAACAAAACAAAACAAAAAAACCAGAATATGTGCAACAATCCTGAGAAATAAGAACAAAGTAGGAAGGATCTCAATACCAGATATCAAGTTGTATTACAAAGCTACTGTTCTCAAAACTGCCTGGTACTGGCACAAGAACAGTGGAATAGACCAATGGAATAGCATAGAGAACCTGGAAATCAACCCAAACCACTAAGCTCAATTAATATTTGACAAAGGAGGCAAGAACATACAATGGAGTCAAGACAGTCTCTTCAATAAATGGAGTTGGGGAAATTGTACAGATACGTGCAGAAAAATGAAACTAGACCACCAACTTACACCATACATAAAAATAAACTCAAAATGGATAAAGTACTTAAACAAAAGATGGGAAACCATAAAAATATTAGAGGAGCCAAAACCAGTTTGGCTCAGTGGATAGAGTGTTGGCCTGAGGACTGAAAGGTCCCAGGTTCGATCCCGGTCAAGCGTATGTACCTTGGTTGCCGGCACATCCCCAATAGGGGGTGTGCAAGAGGCAGCTGATCTATGATTCTCTCTCATCGATGTTTCTAACTCTCTATCCCTCTCTGTAAAAATTCAATAAAATATTTTATATATATATATATATATATATATATATATATATATATATATATATTAGAGGAATCCATAGGCAGCAAAATCTCAAACATGCTGAAGCAATATCTTCACTGATATAGATCCTAGGGCAATGGAAATGAAAGAGAAAATAAACAAATGAGACTACATCAAAATAAAACGCTTCTGTACAGCAAAAGAAACCATCAACAGAACAACAAGAAAGCCCACTTTATGGGAGAACATATCTGCCAATGTTATCACCCACCAACCTTTCATTTGCCATACAGGTTACCTGTCCAAGCCCTACACAAATGCTGTGGGAATGAGGGTTCTCATTCCCTTTACTCAACTACGAAAGGGCAAATATTTGTGACAACACCAATATTTAGTGTAGACACATTAATTACTTAATCTTCTCATTTGTAAATAAGTGTTATTTATTAGTCCATCTTAGTTTATTAAGATGATAAATTAAATCCATGCATTTAAAACAACTAGTCCATGGCTGGATACATATTTAGCATTTGGTGAGTATCAGATTCCTGATAAAATATCACAACTACAATATATTAAATAGGTGATTGTTGCCGACACCGGTTTGGCTCAGTGGATAGAGCGTCAGCCTGCGAACTGAAGGGTCCCAAGTTTGATTCCGGTCAAGGGCATGTACCTTGGTTGCGAGCACATCCCCAGTGGGGCTGTGCAGGAGGCAGCTGATCGATGACTCTCTCTCTCATCGAGGTTTCTAACTCTCTATCTCTCTCCCTTCCTCTCTGTAAAAAATCAATAAAAATATTTTAATAAATAAATAAATAGGTGATTGTTTCCAGACCATCATTATTTTAATTAAGAGGATGAGTGAAAAGTGCTTATATATCTATTTCAGTTAAAAAAAAAAAAGAGATGGTCCATTTAACACAGAAATATGGGGACTGAGGTAAAATAGTAAAAGAGCATTGGACAGGATGTATACAATCCCATTTGAGAGAGGAGACTTAACATTATACTGTTAAAATGTTCTCTCCATAGAGGGCAAGCATGTCTCAGCTAGCTACAGAAAACATCATCAATATTACCTTAGGATTTTTTTCCTAATGTTTTATTCATTAGTTAAATTGTGGTTATAATTTTATTCCTAAGTAACCTCCAGAGAGACTAAAAATATAATGATTAGCTGATCAGAACATTTTGGTCCCTATAAACCATTATCTTTTCATTTTCAACATAATCCTTCTTCAGCACAAGTAAGGTCTCTCTCTTCGCCCCCCCCCCCCACCTTTTTAACTTCATCTTGACTACTCTGCTATAGTTACATTGACCTTGTGTTTCCTCAAAAACGTTGTTCCTCTTCCTATGACACTCTTTTCCCAGATATTTACATAGTTCACTCTTTCATTTTCTCAGGTATTCATTAAACTATAATTTTCTCAGTGAGGCCTATTGGATCATACTGTTTAAAAACGGCATCCCCTTCCTCATCTACAATGATTTATTTTATTTTTTACATTTTTTTCTTTATTGACTAAGGTATTACATATGTGTCCTTATCCCCTCATTGCTCCCCACACCCCAGCTTGTGCCCTCACCCCTCTGATGTCTGTATCCATTGATTATGCTTATATGCATGCATACCAGTCCTTTGGTTGATTTCTCCCTCTTCCCGCTCCCTTACCCTCCTTTCCCCCTGAGCTTTGACAGTCTGATCAATGCTTATCTATCTCTGGATCTACTTTTGTTTATCAGATAATGTTATTCATTATATTTCACAAATGAGTAAGATCATGTGATATTTACCTTTCTCTGATTGACTTAGTATTTCACTTAGCATAATGCTTTCTAGGTCCATCCATGCTGTTGCAAGTGGTAGGAGTTCCTTCCTTTTCACAGCAGTGAATAATTCCATTGTATAGATGTACCACAGTTTTTTTAATTCACTCATCTGCTGATCAATACTTAGGCTGTTTCCAGATCTTAGCTATTATAAATTGTGCTGCTATGAACTTAGGGGTGCATATATCCTTTCTCATTGGTGTTTCTAGTTTCTTGGGATATATTCCTAGAAGTGGGATCACTTGTCAAATGGTAGAAATCATCAAGAAAACAACAAGAAATCCCATATGGGAGAACATATTTGCCAATGTTATCTGTGATGAGGGTTTAATCTCCAGCATTTACAGGGAACTCATACAACTTAACAAAAGGGAGATAAATAATCCAATCAAAAAATGGGCAAAGGACCTAAATAGATACTTTTCGAAAGAGGACACACAGCAGGCCAAGAGACATATGAAAACATGCTCAAAGTCACTAATCATCTGAGAGATACAAATAAAAACGACAATGAGGTATCATCTCACACCTGTCAGAATGGCTGTCATCAACAAATCAACAAATGACAAGAGCTGGTGAGGATGCGAAGAAAAAGGAACCCTCGTGCACTGCTGGTGGGAATGCAGACTGGTAAAGCCACTATGAAGAACATTATGTAGTTTCCTCATCTATAATTATTTTGTTTTGTGTTTTTACCACCATTGCAAGTAATTTTCTGCTAGCCTTCGGTGAAATGTACTCAATTATCTTTGTCTTTTTGTTTGTCTTCCCCATTACAAACTCAGTTCCATGAGGGCATGGATTTTGACTATCTAGTTCAATGCATCCTAGATTCAAATCTTTGTTAAATAAATTATTGTTAAATCTGTTTGTGTTTACATTTGAATTTACACACATTTTTGGTTTTGTTTTTCTTCAGAAGTCTCTGTCCCTTCTGATGCAAGAATAAACATTTCTTGAAAATCTGGAGAAACTGTCAGTCCTTGCAATGGTGAGAATCAGAATCTGGAATGAGGTGAGTCCCCTGGGGTGTGTGGCCCTCTGAAAGGCTTATCTTGTCTGTGCAGTCAAGGGGAATTATTTAATGGAACCTGTACTTTTTTTTTTTTTTTTTTTTTTTTTACCAAACACAGAAGTTTCTGTAACTTAAAAATAAATAAACATGTGGGGAGTGACAGACTTTGGTTTTAAATATCTCCTACACATAGTCACTAATAGGAAGAAAGGAGTACTGTTGTTTGTGAAAACATGGACCTTGGGGGCATTGACCTAAGCAGACTGAATCACACAGAGAAAGACAAATACTGTGCAGTAAGTATCATTTTTATGAGGAATCTGGAAAAGAAAAGCAGGTAAAACTCATAGAAACAGAGAGAACAAACATGGTTGCCAAGGATTCTGGAGGCAGGGAAATGTAGAGAGGTTGTTAGAACCATACAAACTTTCAGCTATAAGGTGAATAAGGTCTGGGATCATCCTATCTAATAAAGAGGGAATATGCTAATTGTCCATCACTCAATCACAAAGATGGCTACACCCACAGCTGAAGCCAAGTTCCCATAAGGAGCCTTAACAAGCAATCAGCAGGGATCTGAGGCTATGCCCTCCCCCACCCCCATGGGACTTGACAGGGACCTCAGGCAATGTCACCCAGCAGGACCTCAGGCTGTGCCCCCCACCCTGGTGTCAGGCTGGGGGACCTCAGGCTGTGCCCCCTGCCCTGGCACCAGGCCAGGGGACTCGAGGTCTGCTCCTGCCTTGTGGGGCTTAATGTTGGACCTCAAAGTGCACTTCCCATCCTGGTGCTGGGCTAGGGGACCTCACGATGTTCCCCCTACCCCAGCCCCAGGCCTGGGATCTCAGACCATGCCCCGCATCAGGTGGGGCTTGACAGGGGACTTCAGGCCATGCTCCCCACCCAGAGGGGCTTGACAGGGAACCTCAGGCCATGCCCCCCACCCGAGGCTTGACAGGGGACCTCAAGGTGTACCTCCAGTGCTGGGTCAGGGGAACTCAGGCTGCAACCCCTGGCCAGCAGGACTTGATGGTGGACCTGATGCTGCACTCCCCTGCCAGTAGGGCTTGACAGGGGACCTCAAGCCATGTCCCCCCCAATCCTGGTGCCAGGCCAGAGGACCTGGATCTATGCCCCCTGCCTGGCAGGGCTTGACAAGGGTGGGACTGACCAGATATGGATCTAGTCCAATGTGGGGGAGATGGCTGGGTATGGGTCTCATGCAATTTTGAGGTACATGTGGGTGGCTACTTGATTCTGGGTCATGTAGTTAGCCCTAGACTCTGACAGGAAGAAGGTTTTCATATACATTTTACTAATTTTCTTTCATCTCTGACACTTTTATTATAGAGAAAGGGAAAATAGCAATATTAAATTATTTCCTGTAATTAATCCCCTTTTAATGTGCATGAATTTCACGCACTGGGCCACTAGTAATGTATAAAATGGTAACTCTACTTGCTAATACTGTATTGGACATTGTTAAGAGAACTTCAATGTTCTCATATACATCCCAAAATAAAACACAAATTCTGAGGTGAAGCATGTCTTAATTGACTAGATTGGAGAAAAATTTTTGTAATTCATATATGATACCAACACATTGTAAGCTTTAAATATCTTACAGTTCTGTCAATTATACCTTACTAAGGTTGAATAATAGATAGAAGCTGTACATTGACACAATCGATGGAAAACCATTATTATTTTCTAGAAATGAGAACTAACCAAAAAATAAATGCAACAAAAACATAATTTCCAATTCTAAACTTTAAATTCTTCTCTTTAAACCGTGGATTAACATATCTATGTCGTGGTCTGATTGGAAGATGTACAGATAGTTTGTATACATTTCCGGAAGCACATCTCTGGTTTACCCACACCTACTGCTGCTAATGAAAGTCCAACCACTCCACTATTTTTTACCTATCACTTATATTCCAAAGCAATAATCCATGGAATTGAAAACCAAGGAGTAAAAGGAAGAGTGTAACCAGGTACTTTATCTTTGAACTATTGGGGAATTGTACTTTTCATTCCTGAAAATATAGGTCCATGGACTTAAAGATCCTGGGGTTCCTATTCCAACAGAAGAAATTCTTGCATATGGGCACACCAAAATAATCTCTTTTTGAATTCTATGGCTTCTACCTAGTCACTTTGGTCTCTTTGTGGCAAGAGGCAATCAGGCAAGGAAAGAAGTAATTATCTTTACAGGAGTTACTGATGCTGATCATTAGAATGATGTAGGGCACTGTTAAAAAATGGGACAAGGAACAAAATATCTGGCATCGAGATTTACTGGGACATGCCATTGGTAAATCTTTGTCCAATGTTGTTAGAAAATGGACAGACATATCAATCACAGTATTACTGGGAATACTGTGGAGATTAATATGCCTGCACATAGTGTCTTGTAAATAGTTCTAAGGACACATTGTAGGAAAGACTGTTCTAGCCAAGTTCAAATGAGTGCTTCAGATACTCCTACATACAGTTGGAGTATGTTGTTGACTTCCAGCAATAAGACTGTTGAACTCCTCCTTCTAACTCTTAAATCTCAGAAATGAGATAATTAATATGAATTTTATGGCTTAATTTTTATGAAAATAACTGCATACAATATTTGTTTATAATTATAAATACCTTATTCATTCTACTTCAGTATCATAATACTTTCATCTTTTATGTATATAAAAATCTTTACATGCCAAAGAAAGTAGTTCAGTAGACAACACCGAATATTACAAAATAATAATAAAAAAACGTAGAGTGGTAATTTTTTAAAAGAATTGGCTACTTGCATTTTTATTTAATGAGAATAATAAAGAATATTTTAACATGATTAAAATTTGAATAGAAAACAATTTTATTTTAGATAAGCTAAACTGACAGTCAGTGCAGTTTCGTGATGGGTGTCAAAATATTGAAATACCCTTGTAACTAATCATTAGATGTGGCTAGCCTTTCCTGACTGCCATCTGCAATTGTTCAGACTTCAGCCCCAGCAAATAAGAAGTGACATGTGGCATAGGAATATTAGGTCTGCTTATATCAAATCAACCATAAATATAACAAATACATTTTTATAACATATGAGGTTAAACTTTTGAAACTCACTAAACTGTAACTTTTGTATTTGGTAACAATCAGAAAAGAACCAGTCTTTGTAGTTCAAGTTGTATTTCTATGTAGGGAAAATACATCTTAAATCTTGGAAATTTTATTTAATAACTAGAGGCCCAGTGCATGAATTCATGAACCAGTGTGCTCCCTTGGCCTGGCCTTCAGGATCAGGCCAAAACCAGCTCTCAGACATCTCCCATTGGGTCCTGGATTGTGAGAAGGTGCCAGGCTGAGGAAAACCCCACTGATGCATGATTGGGGCTGGGGAAGGATGCAGGAATTGGCCAGCGTGGGAGGAAGCCACAGGACGGCTCCAGGGTTTGTCTGGCCCATCTTGCTCAGTCTGAACTGGCCAGACCCCAGCAGCAAGCTGACCTACTGGTCGGAGCATCTTCCCCCTGGAGATCAGTGCACATCATAGCAAGCAGTTGAGGGCCTTAGCATATCATTAGCATATTATGCTTTGATTGGTTAAATGACCAAGTGGTCGACCTGACACATAGCATATTATATAGGCTTTTATTACCGTATTTTCCGGCGTATAAGACGACCCCCTAATTTTACAGTTAAAACATAAGTTTAGGCCTATATTCGCTGTCTAAGACTACCTCCCACTTCAAAGAAAAGACTTACTTTGCCCTCAATATCTGGAGATAATTTTTGTGCAATTTTGGTCTTTTGTCCTCGATTTTCGGTTGACTTTTTTTCATTTCAAAAGTCGTCTTATACGCTGGAAAATATGGTATATAGGATCACAAAAAGTAAGATTAAAAGACCTGCAGTTATATGGCTAAAAGATAAAAATGAAGGCAGTTTGCGGAGTGCTGAGGCTCTGGACAAAATGTGTGACATTTTGCAATATATGTTTCTCTCATTTCTAGCAACTCCACCAAGAACTTTACTAAGGATGTCAATGAAAAGTTGACAGTTTTTATTCTTCATTTCAATGGGCCCTTGATAAAATTTAAAGGTTTTGTTTACCCCCTAACTTCTAGGTTATGCGCAGACACATTCTGACATAAAGATTGATTTAGGTTCAGAGAGTCAATGGAACAAGCACAGAGATACTAATAAATGGGAGCATATATCAAGTTTTTTGATAGGAAGAATTAACATGCTTAAAATGTCCATACTAACCAAAGCAATCTAAAGTGCCAATAGTGTTTTTTACAGAACTAGAATAAATCATCCAAAAATTTGAATGGAAACACAAAAGAACTTAAACAGTGACAGCAATATTGAAAAAAAAAAAAAAAGACCAAGTTAAAGGTTTCATATTACCTGATTTCAAACTATACTACAAGACTATAATAATCAAAACAGCATGTCACTGGCATGAAAACAGACATAGATTAATGGAACCAAATAGAAAGTTCAGAGATAAAAGCATGCTTTGTGGCCAATTAATGTTTGACAATGGAAGAGAGAAAACACAATGAGATAAATACAGTATAAATGGGGTTGATAAATGGGATTTGGAAAATTGGACGGATATATGCAAAAAAAAAAAAAGAAGAAACTTGATTATTTTCTTACACTGTAAATAAGAATAAATAAAAATGGGATTAAATACTTAAATGTAAGACTCAAAACCATTGAACTCCTAGGAAAAATAAAATAAAACAAAACAAAACAAAACAACACAGGCAGTAAAATCTGAGATTTCTATTAGCAATTTTTTTTCTGACATATTTCCTCAGGGAAGGGAGACTAAACAAAACAAAAAAGGGGCTATTTAAAACTGAAAAGTTTTGCACAGCAAGGGAAACTATCAACACAATGAAAAAAAACCACTGAATGGAATAAAATATTCAGCAAAGATACATAAATCTGATAAGGAGTTAATATCCAAAATTTATAAAAAACTTAAACACCCAAAAAAAAAAAAAAAAAACCCACAAAACCCCACAAAGTACATCATAAAATAAGCAAACAAATAAACTACCCAATTGAAAAATGAACATAGGACCTGAGTAGATACTTTTCCAAAAAGGACAAAAAAAGCTTAATATCACTAATCAGTAGAGAAATTAAAATTAAATCTGTATAAGATATCATCTCACACTTTTCAGAATGGCTATCAACAATATATCAACAAAAAGCAAGTGTTAGCAAGGATGTGGAGAAAGAGTACGCTACTGGTGGGAATGCAGATTGTTGCAACCACTATGGAAAACAGTGTAAAAGTTCTTTAAAAAATTAAAAATGAACTGCCTTATGATCAGAAATTATAGTTCCATAGAACCCAAAACACTAATTTAAAAAGAACATATGCACCCCAATGCTCATTTGCAGAGTTATTTATAACTAGAGGCCTGATGCATGAAATTAGTGCAAGAGTAGGTCTTTGCAGCCTTGGTGGCTGCCTCCATCCTGAGGCTGCAGCCCCAGCTTCATTCGGAAGGACATTGGGTCTAATTGGCATATTACACTTTTATTATTAGAGATAGAGAAGATATGGAAGCAACTCAAATGCCAATCAATAGGTGAGTGAATAAAAAAAGTGGTGGAATATTACTCGGTGTTAAAAATAAATTATATTTTACCACTTGCAACAGAATAGATGGAATGAGAGAGTATTATGCCGAATAAAATCAGCTAGTCAAAGAAATATAAATACCATATGAAATCACTTATATATAGAATCTAAAGAACAAAAGAAAGAAACAAAATTGAAACAGGCATTGATACAAAGAACAAATTGACAAAGGCCAGAAGGGAAGGGTGTTGGAGAAAGGTTGAAACATGTAATGAGATTAAGAAGTACTAATTGGTAATTACAGAAGTATAAATTATAGCACAGAGAATAGAGTAACTAATGTTGTAATAATTACTTATGATACCAGGCGATCACTTGAATTATTGGAGGGAATACATTATAACATCTATGTATGTCTAGCCCCTGTGCCTACACATGAAACTAATGCAAAATAGTGCTGAATCATATTATGATAAAAAATAAAATAAAAAGTAGTAAAAAAAAAAAAAAAAAAAAAAAAAAGAGGGAGAGAACTCATTACGGCAAGACTAGGCAAACCGACCAGTCCCTCACCCTAACCTGTTGAGCCAAGACGATTATAAAATAAATGGTTTTGATGAGAACTAGAGGACTTACAGCTTCTACAATTTGGAGGGCCTTCTTTATAAGTTGCTTGAGAAAAAATGTTATAATCAATACCATTTCTGTTGTCCTATGTATCCTTAATTCCACAATTTACTTAAGCAGAAAGCACACTTTAACTTAGTTCATCATATATATCTCAACATTAAGAGAACTTTATCTGAAGTGCTTATTTTAATCCTTAAATGAAGATCATAACCATTTTATTTATACAAAAGTAAAGCAATGGCTTATGAACTGCACATCAATTTATAGTTTGGTAAACAGAGCATTATTTCTGAAATGGTGTTTTAAAAAACTATAATAAGCTCTAAAAGATTGAATCTTAAAATCTAGTTAAAATGAAATGTTAAGAGATAATCATAGAACTTTCCTTCTTTATTGAATTTTTATGATTTACAATTAAGTTTCATGTGTTCATTTGATTTACCCTTTAACCAAACTATCAAGTTGATGCTATCCACAAAATATAGTGGCACAGTTGTGCTGCTGAGTGACTTTTTCTTATATCAATTAGTCATGAAAGAAAGCTTCAAAGTGATATATTCTAACTTAAAATGAGTGAACTAATGTCTCTTAGGTAGGAATCAAAAGAGTTTAAAGGTATAAAGATACAGCTGTGTGCTGGTAATTGTTTAACAACTGACAATCAGAAGAAAAAAAAATATTAGGGAATATATTATTTATAACATTATCTAATCCCCCTTGTGCAAATTATCCCAATCTCTTTTGATTTCAATGTACCAAAATTATGTCAATCAGCTCACAGAATTTATAAAAATTTAATGTTCAGCACTCAGGATCCAGTACCATCTGGCGCCATCACACTGCTGGAAAAGGACTTTCCTGACTATTATTTGAGGTTGGTCAGGATGTTAGAAATTAGAACACGGGGAGAGGAAAAGGCAACCCAGGAAGTTGTTTGTGGAGTTGAGGTGTGGCAAAGACTCTTCCTCAATATGCTACAGAGCAGTGGTTTTCATCCTTTCTAATGCCTCAACCCTTTAATGCAGTTCCTCATGTTGTGGTGACCCCAAACCATAAAATTATTTTTGTCGCTACTTCATAACTGTAATTTTGCTACTATTAATGAATTGTAATGTAAATATGTGTCTTTTTTGATGGCCTTAGGCTCTACAGCAGCAGTTCTCAACCTATGGCATTAGAAAGGTTGAGAACCACTGCTATCCTATCTAATAAAAAAGTAATATGCAAATTAACCACCACTCCACTACACCATCAAGCCTTGCCCATCAGCCATGCCCACCAGCCAATTAGATTGAGTATGCAAATTAACCCCAACCAAGATGGCTGCAGTCACAGAGAGCAGGAGAGAGGCTTGAATTTCTCTGGCAATGGAGGAAGCCAAGATTTTCACACACCCTAGTGGGCCAGGCTTCCATTCAAGGGTACAAAGTTTCAATTATAGAAGGTAAATTCTAACAGAAATGGCAGCAGCCACAAGTTGGAGGAGCAGGAGGCTAGGGTTGCCCTAGGCGATGGAGGAAACCAAGCTTTCCACACACCCTGGCTGTCCCAGGCCTCTGCTTAAGGTTACAAAATTTCAATTATAGAAGATACATAAATTCTAACAGAAATGGCTGCCACCAGGGAGATTGTGGCAAATTGTAAAATATACAGATATCTATTATTGAGATCAATTATACTATATCCTTGTGATAGAACTTTAGGCAGCTAATAAATGTATGGTTTGTAAACTTAATAACATGGGGAAATTAAAAAAAAAACGCACATATTATTGCTAATTAAAAATTCAGGTGACCAAATACTAGGTACTACATAAAACTAATTATAAAAAATTAAATGTTATATGTTTTCCAAATGATGCTTTAGCACTGTACAACTGTTACTGTTTACTTATGGTAATAGGTATTTTGCAATCTTTGCTTTTTTATTTTTTCTGTAAGTTCCCTATTTCTACATCCACTTATGTGGCTTTTTAATGAGAAAAATATTTTGATGGGTTAAACTTTTCAATTAAAAAAATAGAATGAATGTTTTTCATGTCCTTTATATATAACCAATTTGTTTTCAAAGAACCACACTGATTTCCAATAGTAATATTGCACTTGCATTAGTTCAAAAATTTATTGATGTATTGTTGCTCAGTCTTATTTTTAGTGTTCCTGTGCCATTTAGTTTTATATGTGTTTTGTAAATGTAGCATAGCTTGAGATTTTGTTTTTCATCTTCTCCAGCAGACTTTGTTTTTGTTTCTTAAGAGGCCAATTTAAAGTCATTTATGCTTGTTTAAGATTTATGATATCTATTCCTACATCTGACAGCCTTTCTTTATTTTTTTTACTGCCTCTTTCCTCTCCTTTCCTCTTCCTTCCTCCTCCCTTTTCTCTCTCTCCCTCCTTCCTCCCCTCTCTTTCTCTCTTATATTTGCTGTTCAGATTTTTAAAAAAATCTACAAGGTGGGCATATATAGGTTAATAATAATAGTAATAATAATAATAATAATAATAATAAATATAAGAATAAACTGTTTTATGTATTCACAACTGTAAACCTATTTTTGCCAATCCCTCTTTGTACTCCTTCAAAGGCAAATAACCAATATTTATCTTTGTACCAAACACAAGTGAAGATTTCTGAATGATTTAATAATTCAAAAACTTAATTGTTAATTCTGTCACAGAACAATAATTATCTTAAACTTTATTCTCATTAAACCAGTTGAATATTGATATAATTATAATTCTAATTTAAGAAATATAGAAATCAAGTGTAGAGCTTTTATTAAGCACCATTCTTTAACTTTCTCCCTTTATATCTCACAAGTTTTTAATGAAACTCCATTGTATTTTCTAAAATTTTATTTTGTCATATACTATTATATATTTAAAATAATAACATAATTACATTTCTCAAGACTATTTTTTTTTGTTTAGCAATATATTTACTTGTACCAATAATTGTAGGCTTAACCTAACAGTTCTTTTTACAACAACATTAAAATTCAATCATTCTTTCTTCTTTTCTTTTTTTAATATATTTCATTGATTTTTTTCACAGAGAGGAAGAGAGAGGGATAGAGAGCTAGAAACATCAATGAGAGAGAATCATCGATCAGCTGCCTCCTACAACCCTCCCACTGGGGATGTGCCCACAACCAAGGTACATGCCCTTGACCGGAATCAAACCTTGGACCTTCCAGTACCCAGGCCTACACTCTATCCACTGAGCCAAACCAGCTTCAGCTCTTTCTCTCTTTTTATTTTTTTAACCTGGAAATGGTTTTCTATTTGTTTCTGGTACATATACCTGTTTTATTTTGCAACAAAGAAAGGCACTTAGATAGCACATTCTTTGGAACCAGAAACTGGTCGTCTCAGTGAAATAGCTGTTGAATCCTATTTTTCAACACCACATGTTATGTGACTCCACATCACATCATATCAGTTATTAAAGAGGAAGATAAAACATAAAGCCATGATGATTTAACTCTTCTGAAATGGTCAAAAGAAATTCTGGGGAAGCTAATGACAAAAGACTTGGTTTCCATTCCTCATTCAATTGATATCAAAATAAATCTCAGATTGATGGAGACAAAAATTTAGAACTGACTTATCAGAACAGAAAGTAGGATAACTTTCTGTCAAATGTAATGCTTGGTGCATCTGCCAAGCTTTTTACATTAATTTCTTGTTTTTGAAGTTCTAAGTCCCAAAGCTTGTATTAATAGCTTTTCTAGTGATGAGTAGTTCTCAATATATTCATTTACTTAAAGGTGCTGGTGCTAGTTAAATGAAGCTAAGATAATCTGCAGGCTTGCAGATAGAGCAAAATTTCTGTCATTAGGCCCTATTTTTCATTTGGAAAAATAATTTAAATCTTTTTTGCAAGAATAAATAATATGTAACAATGTGGAATATTATCTAATAAGTCTGTGTCTCCACACGTACACACAGAGCTGTTATTTGAAATGTACCTCAAATATAGTTTATTTGTATTTAATTCACTAAGTAAATTCTATAAGAATTGGCATCACTCATCTTTTCCTAGATTTTCTATGAATCATTTGAATTCATTCATTTTATTTCCTTAAACTTAAAATATTTTCTTTAATGTTTGAGTTGGTTAGTATTAACTGTCTACCTATATTAAAATACTTTTCACTTTACATGTAAACTCTACGCAACTAGGAGGAGCTACAGCTCCATGGGAAATTATAATCTGTACTGAAGAACATCAATATTAAAAAACAATGTAGAGAAATTCATTATATATATGTGTGTGTGTGTGTGTGTGTGTGTGTGTGTGTAGTATACATAAATATACACACAATTTAATGTACTAGGATTAATTTTACCTCTTTCATAGATCTTACCAATATATATTCTGTTCATAACAAAAGTTTTGTCATTATTCTTGATGATTAACAGCTTGTGATTTAAAACATTTTTGCTATGCTTCCTAGATCTCTATTTCAGCTACATTGACCAAATGCAATAATATTATTAATTTTTGCTTGCGTGGTTCACTATAAGTTCAATGAAAACCCATTATTTCATTTTGTAAAGTTAGATTGGGTATGTATATTTAATTAGTCCTTAAATAATTACAAATCCCACATATTTTTATAAACCCAATTGGTTACACAATGTGTGTGTTTTTTTAAATTTTAATATGGCAAAAATATAAAAAAAAATTACTTGGTTTTTAAAGTTTTATGTGCTGTGGTTTTAATACTATATAAAGCAATGTTCATTTATAGTAAGAATTTACAACAAAAATAGCTTGTCATTTAAAAATTACTGGTAATAAGTTACTCATTCAAAATATTTTTTCAGAGTATTTGATTCACCATCTTTAGGAGTTTAAAGTATCTGGCAAATTCTTTTTGTGCTCACACACATATTTAGAAATAGAATTATATAGAAGTTACTAATCTTGGGATTTGCCAAGATAATATCACCAGATGTTCTCATAAATTCTGAGAAAAACCATAACAATGTAAAAGGAATGCCTTGAAATCTAGTCTGTTGCCTAAGAGATCTGGCAAGAGAATCTTGAAACCTATGGGAGGCAAGTATAAAACTCTTGAACCCCCACCTGGAGGGACACTCAGGCTAGCTGTGTTGCCTGCTTGTGCTTTATGTCAACTGCATTCTTAATAAATTCACTTGCTTTGCTTCAAAAAAACAAACAAAAATAAAAGAAAAAAAGAAATATGATCATATATCAAGATTCTAAACAGTTTACATTAATGTTACCTGTATGATGAGTAACACTTCATAATTATGGTTCTGAACACAAATATTATATCAAGTAAAACTGAGTTAGAATATTGTTTCTGCTACTTACTATATGACATTAACTTTTCTATATGACCTTAATTTTTCTACACCTCATCTGTAAATCTGTAATAATATTTATTTTACATATTGTTGCTATAATATTAATTAGCATGGTACTAAAAATGGACACATATTTTTGTTATAGTATACTATTTAATTTTACTATCTGGGAATTGGGTAAGAAAATGTTAATATTATTGGTCTTCCATCTTCTACAATGTCCAATGAGATGAACTATTACAAATTGAATCATAAAGATGTAACTATCAGTCTTTGCTTTCTGAGTATTTTACAATTTTAAGTAAGACTGCTATGAAAGTAAGTAATAAAAGATGGACTGAAAATTTTTCCCTCTCTACATTTGAATAACTAGGTTGGTTTGCAGATGTGAACCATTTGATTATTAGAGGTCATTATTGACTCCTTCATATTCAGAATATTATTTATTTCTAAGGGTAAAATGGCAAGAGACTTCCCAACTAAAGAATGCCTTCAAATTTTGGATTCATTTATAGTGGAAAACATAGAATCCTATTGTCTTTTGAGAAATTAAATCAACTCTATCTGATATAGAATCATACAGCAACTGATATCAAACATGGTAAGAAAAAAAGAATTTAGTTGGTAGTCAATGTTAAATAATTGCTTAAATTATTTGTTTTTCATACTGGACATGCACATGTGTATTTAAATTGGGTCCCCCCCCCCCCCCCGATAGAGTTGTGCTGTCCAATTCTGCAGTAATAGGACATTCAGCTATTTAAGTTTAATTAAAAGTAAATATAATTTAAAATTCATTCCTTTAGTCACATTAGTCTCCTTTCAACTTATCAATAGCCAGATGTAGCTAGTGGCTACTGTAATGTACAGCTCAAACCAGAACATACCCGTCATCACAGAATGGTCTATTAGACAGTAATGATATAGACCAGTATTTTTTCAATGTAAGTAATAATTTCTATGGAGACTCCTTCTAGCATGTGTTTTCCTAATCACCCTTGACCATAAAAATTTAATGCCACTGACATGTTTTATGTAGCTTTTCCCTGCACATAAAAAGAATGAGATCCTCAGCTCTCCTTGAGAATACAATATGTAGGCCTATGAAAAAATAAAAAAAATAGATCCATAACCCATGAGGGGAATTTTGCCATGTGTTCACGTTTAAAAACTCTATGAACAACTCATATATTGGAACAGTCAAATATTGTAATTAAAATGAGTATGTTGAGATAAAGTAAAATTTAAAAATTAATCTCTATTACTCTATCACTCTACTGATATTCAAGTCACATTACTTCTTGATTTCTTCTTGATCCCCCCCCCCGCTTTTTTTTGTAAGAAATATAACAATCTATACTAATAACAGAGGAATATACAAAATTTCCAGGATATCGTCACAGTAATAGTAACAACCAAATAGCAGCCTGTGCAGGGTGACCAGGCCAGCAGGGGGTTAGTGAGGTACAACCAAACGACTAAACAGCAGGCTGTGTGGGGCAACTAGGCTGGCTGGGGGTGGTGGTGGGGGGTGCGGTAAGGGGTGACCAGGTCAGCAGGGGGGAGGGAGCAGTTGGGGGGGAACCAGGCTGATGGGGGGGGGGGGCAGTTGGGAAAGACCAGGCTGGCAGGGGGGGCAGTTAAGGGCAATCAGGCCAACAGAGGTGGGCAGTTGGGGGTGACCAGGCCAACGGGGGGAGTAGGGGCAGTTGGTTACAACCAGGCCAGCAGGGAAGGCAGTAGTGAGTGATCAGGCCAGGGGGGAGTTAGGGTGAAGAGGCTGGCAGAGGAGGTAAGTTGGGGATGACCAGGCTGGCAGGGGGGGCAGTAAGTGGTGACCAGGCCAGCGTGGGGGGGGGGAGTTGGGGGAAGCCATCCCTGGGGGAGAGGGGCAGTTAGGGACAATCAGGACAGCAGACAGTGGCAGTTAGGAGTGATCAGGCTGGCAGGGTGGGCAGTTAGGGGCAATCTAGCAGGCAGACAGGTGAGCAATTAGGATCCAGTGGTCCCAGATTGTGAGAGGGATGTCTGTTTGCTGGTTTAGGCCCGATCCCTGGAATTGGGCCTAAACTGGCAGTTGGACATCCCCTGAGAGGTCCCAGATTTGAGAGGGTGCAGGCTGGGCTAAAGGGAGCCCCCCCTCTACGCACGAATTTCATGCACTGGGCCTCTAGTGGTAACCGAAGCCACCTGTTATCTGTCTTCCTACCATCCTTCCTGTAGATATCTCAGAGCTACCAGGAAGTATTGTAGATATTGAGAAGCAGAAGAAAATAAGGTAGTTTTGCTCATCAAATCTTGAAGATTAGAGAAAGATCAAGGTAAGACGAGTTTCTATATTTCACTGCAAAATTCACGATTCATTCTACTAACTAATGTTACATCAATATGAAATAATATGCTAGTTCCAGTTGACAACCATCCATAAGAGCCAATTACCAAATTTTTAGTTTTGTGAGCCAGTTGACATCAGATTATTGGTAGCCTGAAATCAGCCATGGTGGTCATATGTACATCTTAGAGCCCAGAAAAAACCAACCATCAAACAAAAAATAAAAACAAACAAACAAACAAACAAACAAAACCTATGAATTAGGAGTTGATTTTTTTCTCTGGAGAGTTAGCTGTTAAACAAATGGCAACACTGCATTGTTCAACACTACAAAAAAAAAAAAAGGTTCAGTATTAACCTCTTAAACCCACCTATACTCTTAAATCTCTGTTAAACTCCTGGAAATTAAGGCACTGGTAGAAATTGCAATAATAATAATTCTCCATAAACCCTAGGAATAATGAGGAACTTTCAAGAAGTCAGCGTTTAACAATGTTTGGCAGCAAGCATCATTAAAATTTGCATCTATTACTCTCGATCAGTAGAACTAATACACAGTCATTAGTGTTAACAGTGTTTGTTTTAACAGTTAACACTGAGCTAACCTTCATAAAGATAAATAGATTTGTGAGGAGCATATTATTTCCCTAAGGGCCAGGACACATTTCTCTGGTCTGGGACAGCAAAGGGCCAGGGCAAATAAATGCAAGAGGTTAATCAGGCATGCCATTCTTTTCTTTATTTCTACTAAACTGAAGTTTTCTAACGGGGTAGTTGCTGATTCTACAGGTACCCCTTGGTCTTCATATAACAAGAGAACACCATAGATTAGTTTTGTAGTAATTTTGTGTATAGTATGATGATTGCTGATATTTTTTTTTCTCTCAAAAAGTATCTTAGTAATCCACCACTATGAGAAATGAATAAGAATGAAACAATGCATTTTACAATTTTTACTTTGTTGTTGCTGTTGAACGGTGGTATAAATGCAATGCTCGATAACCAATAGTGAAACATTTCTCAAACATATTTTTACAAAGAACACTAAATTAAAAGAGATACTTCCCAGGAAATAGTTTTGTGGTATTACTGGAATTTAAGCCATTTCTGAGCATGTGGATCTGTCTCCTACCCAAGTGAAACGTCTTTCTTCCAATCTTTAAACTTTTCCTTGGACTGAGCCTTCTCTCACATACCAATTCTAACTGAAACCTCTTATAAGTCTGCTTGGTTTTCTCCTGATGGCACCAGCATTTTGAAGCAACTCTAGAGGATGCCATTCTTTCTTTCTTTTGGACAGACTCAAGTAAATAGTAGAAAGGGGCTAGCAGAGTTCCTGTCCTACTTGCAGACCTTTATTCCAACACAGCTATTTAACGTTACGTCCCTTTGGAAATTTATGCATTCAGGTGTACCACCTCCTCCCAACTTCCTCTCATGGTTCTAGTCATTATTTGTGGCGACTTTCACCTTCCAAAAGTTTTAGCCTCTTTCACCTCACATAATTTTTCAATGACTTTCAGTAAGCCATCTAGTCACCAGACATACTCAGGCTCACACTTTATGGGACTCAACATTGTAAGTTGTTCTCTATAAAACACCTAGTCATTTCTTTATAATATTATAATCCATTCTTGACTTTCAGTTTATGCCCCTTTTGTATTCTAAATATACTATATTTATTTGATTTTAAGATGATATATTGGATTTTTTCTCCCTTTTTTGGGACAAATGCTTGGACTGCCTATTGATTCTTTATATATATATACATATATATATATAAATATATATATATATATATATACAATATATATATATATATGATTCTGATATTTTAATTATATAATTTGATGATTTCCTAGACAACTTTCCCCATTTTTAAAAATTTCTTTACATATTTTAAGAATTATCATATAATGATTTTTAAATAATTTTTAGTAACTAAAGTAAGCTTTGATCACTCAAAAATCAGGTGTTTCTATACATTTTAGCAGTTACTCTTGAATTGTTCACTAAGTATACAGCAATGGCCTAGAGGTTTGAAAAAAATGCATATGATGAGTTAAAACTGCTGTTACAGTAAAGCTGTAAAAGCCAGAAGTATTTCTGGGGAAGTCTTTTCCATTTACTGCATTGCTAGGAGATTGAAGAGAGAGATTTATAATGATGGGTTGGTGTTTTCAAGCAATCACAACAGACACAGGAGACAAAATTATGACAAATCGCCTTTTTCCAATGGGAATGAAGGGAGGGAGTACAGAGATCAGGTGTATGAGCTGGAGGATAAATGTCTCAGTTGCTCTGTACAAGAGAATACAGCTGGTGTAAATAGCATGACCTGGGTAATAGTACACAGAACAAGCGAAGGAGAGAATGATAAATTTAGAGATTGCCACTGTGGATCATAGTGTGAGTCCATCTAGTGTAAAGTTCTTCCTATGGCAATAACCAATATTTAATGTTCCAAAGGAAGATGAAAGCTCACAGAATGTGCCTAGGTGATTTATGCCGTGTTATTTGTCAGGTGAGAAATTTCTCTATCAGTCCAGCATGTAATCATTGAACATCTTGAGTTATGTAGTCCGAATACTCTTTTTATTGCTGACAGATCTGCAAATGGCAGTGATGGACATAAAGATAGTCAGGCTTTTAAAATACTCCCTCTACACTATTTGTTTTCACTCTTTTCATTTACCGTTAAAATACAATGGTTCTCCAAATAAGCTGAATGTCTTTTTCATAATAAGCTTGGGTTACAGTACATATAAAACCACGTTAAAAAGTAAAGTATTAGCATTCGTAGAGCCAATACAATACCAGCCTGTTTTCTGAATGTTCAAATTTACTCTTACCATATGTTTTTGTCTTTATAATTTTTAAAAATGCTATCATTTTTAAGCCTCTTAAATTCTTAGAAAAACACAATTGATTATGTTATATACTCCTACTGAAACAGATAAAAAAGTAGGTTTTGTCAGGGTTACTACAGTCAGAGGACATGGAGTGAATAAATAGTACATATTTACCAAACTAATGACAACACTAGATAGGAATGATGAAGTAAGAGTCACATGAGGAAACATATGTTCCAGGAAGATGAATCAATGCGAAAGAAAAACCATGTTAAAAACGTGAAGATGTAAAATAAGCAGCTCTTTCTGTTAAATAGTGTTTTCCACCAGAATCTTCCTTATTTTACAAACAGTGGCAGTTGACTGTTAACTGAGGTATGCAATGCATTTTTAAATACGATGATCACAATTCATTTACATCCTAAAAAAAATGCTCCCAATGTATACACACAATATTTAGCCTTAAGAATTCACTAGGGAGTTTGTAGATGATAAAATAGATTTCATCCAAAAAATATATATATTTTTTCCATGCAGTTCCTAGAGGAAAGTTAGCTTCAAAGATTACAGTGACCAATATAGAAATAAATAAGTATTAAAATTTAGGACGTCTGTTGCTGCTTTCACAGTTACTAATGAAGAACTGGTAGGGTAGCTTTAGGAAACCTACCATGGACCTATGATGCTGAGCTATGTATTGATAATCAGTTGTATACTAGATACTCTTTGAATAGCTAAAAATGATTCAATATAGTTCCTATATGTCAAGGCTGTGTTGCTTAAAGACAAGAGAAACAAGTAAGAGAATTAATAGAAATTGGAGCTACAAGGAATCTCCTTTCAATTAACAGGAAAATCAGGCATAGAAAAAGCATAAAGCTAATGATTGTACCAGGATTAGAACTTGGATCTTTAATTGCCAACTGAAAACTATACCACATTGTTTATAACTCAAGGAGAAATTATATAATTTCTGACCCACCTGCCTTGTCTTCGCTGCCTCTTTCTTGCCCCTGATAGATATGTTTAATGCTGTGTATATTGAGTATAAAAACTTTGAGATTTGAAGCCAGGAATGTCTTGGACTTTAGTCCTTCTTTTGTTCATTTTTAGATATACCTAGGGAGTGATTTATCCTTCAGTAGATATATTAGTTTGCTATTGTTGCATATAAAATTGCCACAAATTTAACAGCTTAAAATGGTACCATTTATTAACTCACAGTTCTGTAGGACAGATGAATGGGCAGGATGATCTACAGGGTCTCAAGGGGCTGAAATCAGGTGTTTGCCAGACTGTGCTTTTATCTGGAGGCTCTGGGGAGAAATTCATTTCTACATTCATTCAGGTTGTTGGTAGAATATAGTTCCTTTCACAATAGGTCTGACATCCCCTGCTGGTCATCAGCCACAGCCACTCTTTGAAGGTAAGCTGGCCAGTGTGGCTCAGTGATTGTCAACTTATGAATCAGGAGGGAACAGTTCAATTCCCAGTCAGGGCACATGCCAGGGTTTGGGGCTTAATCCTCAGTAGCAAGTGTGTAGGAGGCAGGCAATGGATGATGTTTCTAATTGATGTTTCTATCTCTCTATCCTTCTCTCTTCCTTTTTCTCTAAAACTCAATAAAAACACTTTTTTTTTTAAAGGAGGTAAGTTGCATGCTTGTAATGTAGTCCCCTCCATCATCAATGCCAGCAAAAATAAATCAAATCCTTTCCATGCTTTGAATCACTTTGACTTTTCATTCTGCTCACCAGCTGGAGAAAACGTTCTGCTCTTAAATTGATCATGTAATTAAATTAGGTCCATCCAAATAATCTCCTTTTCTCCATATAATCCTATATATTAAAAGCCTAATATGCTAAGTGTCCAGTCACCTGGTCATCTGTCCAAACAATCAAAGCATAATATGCTAATGATATGCTAAGGCTGCTCAACTGCTTGCTATGACATGCACTGATCACTAGGGGACAGGTGCTTCGACTGGTAGGTTAGCTTGCTGCTGGGATCTGGCCAATCAGGACTGAGAGGGGCCGGACATGTAACTCCCTGGCCCTGATCATGCACTGGTGGGTTCCTCAGGCTGATCTGTGCCCTTTGACAATCCAGGACCCCTCAGGGGATGTCAGAGAGGCGGTTTCAGCCTGATCCAACAGGCCAGACCTAGGGACTCTTCTGGTGAACAAATTTGTGCACAGGGCCTCTAGTTTAATAGAATTTTCATGAAAGTGATATCTCATCATATTCACAGATTTCACTCATATTAGGAGGAGAAGATATTATACTAAGGTGAAGTTTAAGGAAAATCATTGCTAAAATTTTACTTATCAAAATAGCCTATATTTTTTTTTCTGAAAAAATCGAGTTTAATCATGTCTCCCATGCATGGTTATTGATAGTAGTAAAAGTATTGTCTAAAATAGCCTGACACGCTGAAACCAGTTTGACTCAGTGGATAGAGCGTTGGTCTGCGGACTGTAAGGTCCCAGGTTCGATTCAGATCAAGGGCATGTACATTGGTTGTGGGCATATCCCCTGTAGGGGGTGTGCAGGAGGCAGCTGGTCGATGTTTCTCTCTCATGCTTCTCTCTCATCGATGCTTCTAGCTTTCCCTTCCTCTTTATAAAAAGTCAATAAAATCCCTCTCCCTTCCTCTCTATAAAAAGTCAATAAAATATATTTAAAAAATAAAAAATAAAATAGCCTGACACACCATAAGTAAATTTATAAACAAGAGTATATGCTCCAACATTTTTTATATATTAACCTAAAATATGGTTGCTTAGTATGGACCTGTCTGATTCAAGTCAAAGAGATTATGTACAAATTTCCATCATATTCTTTTTCTGTTGTACTGAATCAGCATTAATAGCAGTCAGGTGGGGTCCCAACACATGTACAAAAATTCTGTCCAGCTTTCAGAACCAAGATAAATTTTAGATTATCAATGAAATCTAAAGGCTTTTTCTCCTTTCCCTTCACAATGCTCTCTCTATATAGTTCTCTATAAATTATTATACCCTTCACTGAGTATTGTTATCTTGGCAGGCAGAAGCTATTTCCGAGGAGAAATTTGCACGATTATAGTACGGGAGTCAAATATTTGTTTATTAAAGTGAGCTGTTTTCATCTCTGAAATTTCTATCACAGTGACACTTCAAATTCCTTTGAGTTTCCAGAAAATTCTTAGTCCGCGTTAAGAAATCATAGGAACTTAGATTCTGCTCTTGAAAACATGCATTTAGGTTAAGTGGTTTGTAATTATTTGTGTATTTTTCCTTGTCTTTTATCTCCAATTAACATTTGTCACACAATGTACTGTTATTAGACAACTGACATCATTAGACAAGCTTCACTGAAAGCATCATTAGTTTTTATTTCATTTATTTAAAAGAACCCTGTGGTAATTAGAATCCTGTGAATATTTTAGAAAAAGCACTAATACCATAAACTGTGTCAATACCCATATTATATCTATACTAATAAAAGGATACTATGGTAATTCCACTGGATAGACCGGACATCTTTCAGACGTCTTTCTGGACAAAGCTTTAACAGCTGCAAGGATTGAGGGCTGGCAGTCATGAAGTTGAGCAGTGGCAACAGCAGCAGGGTGATGGGGGTGGTGCCTTCCCCTGATTGGCCCGGTTGCCCCCCCGCAGAGGGAGGCCACAAGGACCTGGCCTAAGCCATCAGTAGGACATCCCCTGAGGGCTCCCAGACTGTGAGGGGGCAGGCCAGGTTGAGGGACACCCTCCCCGGTGCACACGTTTTTTGTGCACTGTGCCTCTAGTGTAAAAATAAAAAGGCATATTTCAGTATCTTTTAATGACTGTTCTTTTAAAATATGTAGTTAATATAACTTTTATCTTAGTTGAGTAATATTTTGTATGTTTTTCAAAAATGATCATTGTAAGTTATCACTGTAAGTTTTATTTGTTTCTTAAATACTTGTTAAGCCCTTTTAATGTGTCAAGCATTGTTTTGAACTCTGAAAATTCATTAATGCATGCATAAATAAAAATCTCTGTACTCATATAAAACTGCATTTTTTTTTTCTTGTCTTCACTGGGATGATTTGCTATTACTTACTTGAAACATGTATGTATATTACAAACTATTTACTAATGAGAAAAGCACCTAAATTGAAATTAAATGTGAACTGTTTGTTTGCTACCTTATTCATATAAATAAAAAGCCTCCCCCCCAAAAAAAAGATAATGTGATCTGTGAGATACTATGTTTATATAATACTTAAGCAAAATAAAAATACTTTATGGAGGGGAAAAAATGCCATCTCTCTTCCATTCTCTCTCCATCGAAAGAGCAAAAGGTAAGAGAACTGTTGTGAGCTGATAAATGTATAACTAACTACACCTACTCTCTCAGAGCCAAGATTTGTTCTGAAAGAGAACACCAATACAATTCCAAAAAGCTAATCAACATCTCAAGAGCTCTGAATAAATGTTGCAGATCTATTTCGCTTTGTTTTATTCCTCCTGAGGAAGTTGAGTTATTGCGAGTCTAAACATTTCCCCAAATATAAATGTTCCTTAGTAAATTTAAATCCCAACCATTTAAAGGCAGAAAGAATCTTTCCATTATGCTATACACATAATGCTTGTAAACATTAAGCAAGTCAAGTGATGATAGGGAGCACAAAAGGTAAGGGATGATTTATTTGCCAATAAAATTAGTCGTAGACTGAAAGATGAATGGAAAAGTTTTCATTTGGGAACAGGGAGAATTCTGGATTGGGACAGCAATGGAAGGGAGGGGAGGTATTGAGAATGATGAATCTTGTTTTGATGGTTTTCTGAAAGTTTGTTGGTGGCAAAGAAGGGCTTATAGTTGTCAGGAAAATAGCATGAATACCAATTTGACAGGTCAAACACAGAGTTATGCCCCATCTTAAGTAAGCAGCCACTTCTCAGAGCCAGCCTATTGCTTCCAAAATAAAAATAAATTCCTGGTATTCCCAGGCATTCTAAGTTTTCATAAGAACCAAAAATGAAGACAACCATGACTCGCTCTAATTTCATAACATCATCTCATCTATATAAACCATACTACCCAGTCAAATAAAACTATATTCGGTCTGTGGATCACATTTAGTAAGGTTCATAATAATGAAATGCTGGAAAGCCATGGTGTAAAAACCCACATCTGAAGACAGATGATCTGCCTGACTGCGGAGGTCTAGTTTAGGATATGAGATAATAGCACAAAGGCTCTGAGCATGGCCCAAGGTGGTAGAGATGAAGGAAGAGAATACCCCTTATGGGTCCTTGGCCTCTGGGGAGAAGTATTTGGCTGGCCTGTGTTTAAAGATCAGAAAGTAATATTTTACCTTTCCTTAATTCTCGCCTGCTGGTAAGTCTCAATTGAAATTCAGGGTCCCAGCATTGTCAAGATTAGACTGTGTGAGCACATGTAGGGGAGTTTGGGTTCACCCAGGGTCTCACCAGAACATAAACAGCATGAAGTCAGGGAGTCTCAGCTGTTCTCTGAACTTTTCCCAGCACCTATATAAGTTAGGACCTTGTAAGAGCTCAGTGAGTGATCTGGAAGAATCACTGGCACTTAAAGATCGCAGTCACACTTGCTGAAATGTGACTTGATAAAGTTGCTATACATTATTAGATCTGTGTTTTGGTCAGATAATGCTGATAACTTTTATGAAAAAGACTTTGCAAAAAAGATGTTCCAGATAAGAAAACAAGGTAAAAGAATGTGTCAGAAAGGGAGAATAGGAACTAGAATAGAGCAGTGAGATCGATTATACATTAAAGCACCAGAGGGAAAAATCTTTTCAAAACACAGGAGGCACATTTTTCTACTCTGTGCATTGGAGTTATTGGGGTCAAGATTTTAAATCACAAATGTCTCCAAAGAGGTTTGCTTTCTAATGAGTTATATTTCTATTTCTTTCTCTGATTAAAAGCTAGAATTAATTGTTCTGGAAGGGCTCCAATACTTTGATTTTAAAAGGCCTTCAATGTTTCTTTAATTCTGGCTATCTTATACAGAACCACCTCACATTTCAGTTAAATAGACAGTGTGGAAAGGCATGATTTTAAAAATGAAAACCGTTTACTTTCTTCAGATTTCATTCTCAACAGTAAAAATATTGTCTCTCTTATACACAGCACATTTTATTTTAAATGGCTGTGGGCTTATGGCCTTGTTCTCCAGTTTCCATAGGTGAAGTAAGTTCAGATTCACCTAGCGTATGGGGCAGAACTGGTGTAAATACATCGGGTTCTCTTTCCTTCCCTTACTAGCCAATTAAGGGGAAATCTGTTCTTTAGATAGCAATGTCTCACATACTGATGGCAATAGTTTCCTTGCTTCCAAAAGTAGAAAAGATGTTCCATGCTTAGGCTTTGGGCCCCTTCATTGGATTTTTGCTCCCATGTCATAAGCCCACTGTTTTAGTTTGCATTCTACTAAAATCAGAACCAGTTATGGTTACCCAATTTACTCAGGAGGTGATCTCAGAAAGTAAGAAAGGAATGGGGGAGGTGAACCCAGAGCATGGAGCATGATTAAAAGTTAGTAGAAGAAGCCTTATTAAGATTTCTGTGATAGGCATTCCCACTGATTGCACAATGACCTTTTAAGAAGTAAATAATATATGACCAGGATTCTTTCTATACCGGAAGAGAAGGTGACTGGAATATTTATAGACTGTCTTCTCTCTCCCAGTGTTTGAAAGGTGTCTCCAGGGCTCTGGCTTCCTATAGTATGAGCTGTGAATGCATGTGAGCTAAACCAGCTCCATTTTGTAAACAAGAACCTGGAGATAGAGCAGAGCCTCAGCAAGCACTTGACTTAGAAGAAAAGTGTCATTATGAGGTGATCACTCCCCACTTCTCACTGAAATGCAGTGGAAATCAGAGGCTGGCAAAGAGGATGGGACCTGAGCACCAGAGGGATTTGCTATGTTTACCCCAGGAGGTACCAAGGCCTGCTTTCAGAAATATGCCCACGCTTTATGGTTTTCACCATTCATTTGACCCCAAATGCTACTATAAGCCAAGATGAGTAATCTTAGTTTGATTCTGCTTTTCACATCCAACTCTTCCCTCAGTTTGTACCCAAATCTGTTTCTCATGGGGATATGGTTAGTATTATAATGTTCTCACATGGGGACACAGGTTATAGGTATCATCTTCAAACTGGTTTCACCAGGAAGGTCTGTACTTTGGAAGTTGCTGGGCCTTCATGAATAGACATGGTAATTTGACCCATGTTTCTCCTTTGGGGGCTAACGCCCCGTTAGAGCCTGGATATAAGGAAGAGTGAATGATGAGGAATCGAAGCCATCTCAGTACCCTTCAATCCGAATTGTATTATAACTAGTATTTTTGGTACTCACTGGTCTTGAACATCCTTCTTTTTTTGTTGTTGTTTTTTTAATTCTCACCAGAGAATATTTTCCCATTGATTTTAAGAGAGAGTGGAAGAGATGGGGAAGAGGAAGAGGAAGAAAGAGAAGACAGAGATCAATGTGAGAGAGACACATCTGTTGGATGCCTCCTACTTGCACCCAGACTTGGGCTGGGATCGAACCTTCAACCCAGGTAGTTAGGTGCCCTTGACCAGGAATCCAACCTGTGACCCTCCAGTACCTTGGCTGACATGCTCATGCTGAGCAACACCAGCCAGGGTGAGCATCATCCTGATTAGTAATTTGCTTGTATAACAAAGTCTTTCTTAAGGTTAGGATAAAAATATATTTTACTTGCATCTATAGAATTTCTATGGGCCCAATTATGCTGTAAAATATCAGATGGACACATTTATGGCATAAATAGTGCTGCACTAGAAAACTAAATATAAGTGGATAATGACCTATAAATATCTGATCATTGGTAAGCTTTTAATAGGCAGTACATCAGCTCAATCATTTTTAGCATCTTATTTTGCAGGATATAAACTGCTTCAAGATTGTCATATATTATATAAAGAATCGACAATGATAAGGCCACTATGCTTAATTTTCTATTAGTACCCCCTTTAAAAGATTTATTATGGGTTTATAAGTAATATAAAAGCTCTAAATTTTAGGTCACTTTTAATTTATTACATAGAATTGTACCATTTTGTAACATAAAATTAAATTATAATGCTCCTGAATTTAGAATTGGTGTTATGTATTTGCATTTATATGCCTTTAATTCAGCAAGAGCCAGATTTGCAGGATTATGATTTTCAGCATATTATAGGCAGTAAAAACTTCTGAATGGCTTGCCACTGTATCAAATAATCAACATGATGAAAGTGAAAACTTTATTTCCTATTGGTAGTGACAGTAAAAAACAAACATTTATTTTAATGTTATTATGAGAATAAAACAACTAAAAAAACCAAACAAACACTTAATGGAGATCAATAATTACCAAGAAGTTATGTTCATTAACAAGTAAAAAGTTATAATCAGCCGAAACCGGTTTGGCTCAGTGGTAGAGCGTCAGTCTGCGGACTGAAAGGTCCCAGGTTCGATTCCGGTCAGGGGCATGTACGTTGGTTGTGGGCACATCCCTGATGGGGGGTGTGCAAGAGGCAGCTGGTCGATGTTTCTCTCTCATCGACGTTTCTAGCTCTCTATCTCTCTCCCTTCCTCTCTGTAAAAAATCAATAAAATATATTTTAAAAAAACAAGTAAAAAGTTATAATTAAATACTATTAAGAAATCAAATCACCTAAAAAACGAAATGTTTTTTTTATTAAAAACACACATACACACATAGAAGCACACACACACACACACACACACACACACACACACGTCTATAATGTCCTAGGCACTTTTGTGGACACTGAGATATAGAAGCAAACAAAAGACAGAAAATATCCTGTCCTAAAAGATGTCTGATTCTAGCAGGATACAAATAAATACATAATTGAAATAATAATTACCTAGAGGTTAATTGCTATGAAGGACCCTTCAAAAATAGGTGGGAAAAAGGACATTGTGTGTGTGTGTGTGTGTGTGGTTAAAATAATGTGGGTAAGGCTGTAAGAGGACCTCACATATGAGACCTAATGAAATAAGAGAAAAAATGCTCATATCTGAGGTGAGTATAATAGCAAGGGGTCACCTGCTCTATTCAGGCCAATCAGATCTTTTCTACAGTCACTGTCAGTACAGTATGTTTTATATCTAAATGTTGTTATAGAAACACTAGTGGCCCAGTGTACAAATTAGAGCATGGTTGCGGGGGGGGGGGGGGGGGGGGGGAGGGGTCCCTCAGCCTGGTCTGCACCTCCTCCAATCTGGGATCCCTCAGTGGATGTCTGACTGCCCATTAAACCAGCAGTCGGACATCCCTCTCACAATCCAGGACCACTATCTCCTAACTACTCGCCTGCCTGCCTGCCTGATTGCCCCTAACCACTTCTGCCTGCCAGCCTGATTGCCTCCTAACCACTCCACTGCTGGCCTGATTGAAGCCTAACTGCTTCCCTGCTGGCCTGATTGCCACCAATTGCCCTCCCCTGCTGGCCTGATCACCCCCAAGGGTATAGATATGACATTTCACAGAAAATTTCACTAACCCTGCTTTATAATAAGGGTTTGACAATTGAATTATTGGGGCCAGACACCAAGATTTCCTTTCTTTGAATAGTGGAGGGAATCATTATCTTTTCTTTAAGTTGCCCTTAACATCAAATGAGATAATGACTTAGAAAAGTATAAAAGTACCATTTAAAGATGACTATCTTTTTCATGCACTGCAAAGACTAAGTGGTAAAATGAAAAACACTATTTTTATTCTCTCCTTTTTTTCACAGCCTTTATTTAAACTTTGAAATTTACAAAAATGTCACTCCTATTTTCATTTCTTTACATTCAGTATTATTTTGTATTAGTTTCAGGTTTTATATTAGTTACAGAATAGTGGTTAGATAATCATATACTTTACAAAGTGTTCCTTGATATATCCAGTACCCACTGGTATCATACCGTCATTACAACACTATTAACTATATTCCCTACTTAAGTGACAATGGGTTTACAGGTTGCTTCCAGTCTTTCTTTTGTGTTGCTTGCCCTTCCTTTTCTTTCTCACTTCTTCCCTCGTTTTCTTTATATAGTATCTCAATTGGCCCTCAAAGCTCAGCCAAGGCACTGGGACACGCTTAATCCATTTTACAGACCAGGACACTGAGGCCAATTCCAGTTGGCTGTGGAACTGGACTCAGCTCACAGGGAGCCTTCATAGCCTTGCTCTCCGCCCTTTCTAAGGGACAGCCGTGGGGCAAACAGAGCAAACCTTCTGGTCAGGCTTCGGAGCCTCTTTCTCAAGCACCTCTTCATCATGGATGCTCCACATTCTTTCCTCGCCCCCTGCTCCCCGCCCCCATTCTTTATTGCCCCCATTCTCCGGAGCAGGTGGTAAGCTTTGCACTCACCACTGTGGGCAGGGTGGGCTCGGGCTTGCTTTTGGGCCAAGGCGGGAGCAGGAGTCACTCCCTCTGAAGTGCAAAGGCCGCCCAGGCAAGGGCCTGGTTAGTGCAAACAGCTTCTCTGAATTGCGTTGGTCAGTCGGATGTGCATCCCTCCACTGAGGTGGCGCCTCCCCTCAACTCTGGCCTCAGGGCTGCAGGACTGCACCCCTCCACCTGGGTGTCCTTCCATATCTCTTGATCCCTGGCTGGGCCTATCTGTGTCTTGGGGCCACTGCAGAACCTCATTCTTTGCAGGAGAGGCAGATCCCTGCCTGCTGGTTCCCTGCCCTGCCTGAGCACCAATCTGGTGCACCCCGCCTCGCCAGGTTTTTGTCTTTGATCTGTGACATTGGTGACTGCACACTCCTAGCAAGTCTGGTACCCAGAGGGGCAGAGGGTCAGTTCTTTGCCCCTGAATGTTAGAGGTTGAAGTCCCATTTGCAGATGTCACCCAGAGTATGCTGGTGAAGGCAGCGCCTATATGGGGTTTCCTCAGAGGGAAGGTGCAGTGCCTGCCTCCTGGCCGGCTGCTTTGCCAAATCTAAGGCATTCGCCTGGGTGTTTCCTTTCAGTTAGCCCCACAACTGGGCCTTGCGCCTCCGCTAGGTCTCCACTCTCACCTGGGTCACCTTCTTTCTTCCACATTTGGTCTTTATCCTTCCCTCTCTCCTGCAGTGCTTGCCCTCTGGGCCGAAAGAAAAGGACTAAGGCCAAGAAGGACAAAGCCCAAAGGAAGTGAGTCTTGAACCCCCACATCCCATTCTCTGGATTTCCTCCCGCACCTCCTCTCTGTGTCACATCTTGAACGGGTACCCTGCGGCCCAGGCACATGGCCTCCGGGCAGCCTGGTAGAGTCGGTTTCCGCAAAGCTGTGGGTCTGTGGCCAGAAGCCTGGCCTGGGTCTCAACCCCATGCCTGCTGGAAAGGGCTGTTGGAAGAGGACCGGAGACCATTGGTCATTAGCTTACCAAATCCAAAGGAGGCACCACAGGCTCATGTCATGTCCTGACCATAATCCCCATTCCCCTTCTTTCCCACCCCCATTGCTGAGCGGTGGTGATGTTACGGAGTCCCGGCCTAATTTGCATATTCCTCTCATTATATAGGATGATTAAGAAGTAAAGTGTAATCATTGTTTCTCTGCTTCTATTATTGAAACTCTCCAGTCCATTTCATACACAGTAGTCAAAGTCATTTAATAATTATTTGAATTAGCATAGTGGGACCTGCAGAGTATTACGCTAAGCAGAATAAGGCAGTCAGAGAAACCCAAGTAATGCAAGATCTCACCTCTAGGTGGAATCTAATGAACAAAATAAACAGATGAACAGAATCGATCCAGAGACACGGAGCATGGAACAGTCTGAGGAATCTCAGAGGGAAGGGTGGAAGGAGGACAGGAAGAGATTAACCAAGGGACTTCTATGCATATATGCCTAACCCATGTACACAGACAATAGTGCAGGCAGGGGGTGTGGAGTGGAATGGAGGGGACCAATGGGGGGAAAAGAAAAACATCAGGAATACCTTCAACAACAAAGATAAACTTAAAAGAAAGTAACAAGCACATGAATTTAAAAAAACAAACAAAAAACCACAACTTTTATTTTTAATCTTACTCTTTTCTCAAGTTCTGTCCATTTCTTTTGCCCATCATAAAAAATAAAACCTTACTTTAATAAATGGTATATAATCTCACTCAGCAATTTAATTTTCCAAACTCTCTCTTAAATCCTCTTCAAACAGACTGTGCACCCATTGATCTAGCAAAAATTCTTCTTGACAATGTCTTCAATGACATTTGCTTATCTAGCCCCAATGGTTAACATGCCTTCTTTTACTTACCCAAAAATAATACTTGATGCTGTTGATTATGCCCTCTACTTGAAACTATGTGGCTTTCTGAACTCTATCTTCTTTTGTTTTTCCTCCTGTAACACTGACTGCTCTTTTCAGTTTATTTTGCTTGGTCTCTTTCTCCCCTGTATTCCTAAATATTGCAGAACCCCTGGGCTCAGTCCTTGGTCCTTCCTTCTATCTCCATTTACTCCTTTTTGAATTTTATTCAGTATTACCAGTGTATATCTAAAGACTCATACGTTTATATTTTCACTGAAGACTATCTCATACAGCCAACTGTGCATCCGACTTATCCACTGGGTTGTTTAATTGGCAACTCAATCATAAATTCTGAAGCAATGCTAAGCACTGTAGCTTGGAAGGAAAATAGACCGATTGTAAAAAAATAAAGAACATGTTGATACTTCAAACTTTTAAGACGCATTTACAAAACCAGAACAATGTGTTATATCAAGTAATTTTACAATATGTGTTTCTGTCACATGGAGCTCAGTGTGTCATTTCATATTTTAATGCTGTGAGCAAGAGTAGCAGCAGCAAAACAATAGCATGGTGAATGCAATTGCTAGTTGAATACCTAAAGTCCCCCCAAAAAATCTCAATAATTTGAAAGATGAAGGGCAATATGAAATTTAGAACAAAGACTGTTTCATAGCCAATAGGTAATGCTTCATATTTATATAAGAAAATCTATGAAAACTAACTTTGAATTTTTTTTTTTAATTTAAGCTGAGACTTTTGTGCATGTAACAGTTACAAAGGTTACTTTCTTGCAGCTATCTGGATTCAACAGGAAAGGTACCTGCATATTTGTTCAGGTGACTTAAATTGCTCTTGCATTTTGGTGACTTATTCACGAAAAATATTTCTAGTTCTTTATCAGTTTTGCTTTCCAATCTCATTTCTATTTGTTTAGTGTTTTTTATTCTTGTGAAAATCTTATATTGAATTTACTTAACTATTTTTCCTTTGAAATAGAACCTAAAAGATCCCAGTGATGTAGAATGCAAACATTAATAATTTGAGATTTTAACATTTTTGCTGGGTCCACATGATTAATATTGGCATATCAAAACAATACATTCTTATATTTCATAAGTATAATTTCTCAGCAGACAGAGGACTATAGTCCGATTTTTGCCACAAGAGTTGTCTGAGATTTTCCTGACTACTTCTTCTGCCAGGATCTTTATGGTTTCATGAGTTACATTTAAGTCTTATATCCATTTTGAGTTTATTCTTGTGTATGGTGTAAGTTGGTGGTCTAGTTTCATATTTTTTGCATGTATCTGTCCAATGTTCCCTTTATTGAATGAATGTCTTTACTTCATTATATGTTCTTGCCTTCTTTGTCAAATATTTATTGACCATAGAGGCATGGGTTGATTTCTGGGCTCTCCGTTCTGTTCCATTGATCTATATGCCTGTTCTTGTGCCAGTACCAGGATGTTTTGATTATAATGGCCTTGCAATATGATTTGATATCTGGTATTGTGATTCCTCCAATTTTGTTCTTCTTTGTCAAGTTTGATGAGGTTATAATGGGTCTTTTTTGGTTCTATATAAGTTTTTGGAATATTTTTCTAGATCTGTGAAATATGCCATTGGTATTTCAATAGGGATTGCATTGAATCTATAGATTGCTTTGGGTAGTTTGAACATTTAAATGATTTAATTATTTCATTTAATGAATATGTTATATGTTTCCTCTTATTTGTGTCTTCCTCAATTTCTTTCTTCAATGTCCTATAATACTCTGAGTAGAGGACTAACTAATGCTTTTCTTCTTTTTTAAAGTTTCTTGATGACTTTTTCCCCAATATTTGGATAGAATTTATTTGTTGAAATAACTGATATTAGGATACCTAACTCCAAATCATACTTTTCTGCTAGAACTTCAAATTCACAAAAGCTTCCTGATTGATTTTTAGAAAAAAGTAGATTTAAAGGAAATATGCATATTTTATATGACATTTTAATAGTTGTAACAGTATTTATCTTATATTATTCATACACCTATATTTATTTTCTGTATTATAAACATATAAAATATTTCAGAAAACTTCAATACAAAAAATATAAAACACCTTGAAATATAATCAATATATTTCTTAGTCTCTAGCAAATTGTAGATTAAAAGCATTTGTATTAATTTATAACATACCAAGAATTTCCTTGGCCTTTCTGTCTTATTTGCATGTGACAGGTTATATTGGGTTTTAGAGAGTAGTATAAGGTTTTCATTTATTTATAGATAGTGATAGGTTGATATAAGCAGGGCAGAGAGAGGCTTACCTGTATAACCAGGAGCATAGAGGCAGTTGTATGCACAGGTTCTGTTAGCACAATCTTTTCCTTCTAAACAAGGTTGGATTTCACATTCATTCATATCCAATTCACAGAGAGATCCATGGTACCCAGGCTCACAACTACATAAACATCCAGAGAAAAGTGAGGAAATGAGAAATAACATGGAATAGCAAAAATATTACAATATATACATAATCCTAATGTATATACTAAACTTCAGATGTTTGACTTAATTTAAATAAATGGTTATGCTTCCATTTCATTTTTTTTTTTTTTTAAGAAAATACAATTTACCTTTTTTGGTTCTCAAAAATCTACAGAGTTCCCCGAATGAAATTTGAAACTGGCCCCTGGGGCAAGAAAAAACTAAAGAAAGGGGCAGTCCAGTCCAGACAGGCATGGTGTCAGGTTTAATAAACTAGGGAATCTTTATATCTTGGGCAGCTACAAGAAGACTCGATCTCCATCAGAATCTTAAAAGTTTTATAGATGCCTTAAGAGGGTTCAGTCACATGTGCAGTGCAGATAATCTCAATAACACCTTTCTCTCTCAAAGCCACTTCTCAATCCTTAAAGTGTCTCCTAGTGTGGAAACAGTGGGTGGAACATACATTACAAGGAGAGTGAAGAGGATAATAAGCCTCAGATGACATGGACCCAGCTTGAAGGTCAACTGTCAGTCACATCCTCTCAATAAGTTCTTCCAATAACCTTTTAGAAATGTTCCCCTTAAATATTATGTGAGATTTTTTTTTTTTAATAAATAAGCTTGGGTACATAATTAATGAAACTTTGAAATATACTATTGAGGTTACTTCCATAATTGTAGTAATTTTATTATATAAATACTAAAGGCCTGGTGCACAAGATTCGTGCACTCAGGGTGGGGGGTTAAGGGTCCCTCAGCCCAGCCTGCATCCTCTCACAGTTTGAGAGGTGTCAATTGTACATCCTTAACATTGACATGGAGGCAAGAGAGGCTCCTGCCACCATATAGGCTTCTGGCTGAGCAGTCTCTCCCTTGGCAGCTCCTGCATTAAACACATGCCCGCTGGTGCTCAGTGTGCCTCATAGCGACTGGCTGTTTGCATATTAGCCTTTTTTATGTAGGATAAACTTTTAACTATATTTTAGGTTGAAATGGAAGACTATTCTGTCTACAGATTTAGTGATATTTTTAATATATTAAAGACCTCCTCTTTTATTGGCACATGATGGAGAAATCATGTAATTCAATAATTAGATGTCAGCTTCAAAAGTATCACATGCTTAAAAAAAAATATTGATTTCTGAGAGAAAAGGAGAGGGAGGGAGAGAGAGAAACATAAATGATGAAAGAAAATAATTGATTGGCTGTCTCCTGCCTGCCTCACACTGGGGATAGAGCCACAACCTGGGAAAGTGCCCTGATGGGGAATCAAACACTGACCTCCTGATTCATAGATCTACACTCAACTACTGAGCCATGCCAGTCTGGCTAAGTGTCACACACTTAATAAAGGGAGTGATCTTCAAAAACCCTGTCATTGACCTGAAGCACTGAAGCATGAAACAGACTGACATAGGAAATGGTTTTCAGAAACTTCATCTGAATCACCTTTTAATGTACACTATTCCCTCCTTACCTTATTCATTGGCCTCTCAGGACTCTGAGTTGCTAAGCTCAGATTTGTCCTCTAGACTTTTATTTGAAAGAGATTCTTTGCTTCTATGTGAATTTCTTTTTATTGATTCTGACCTTGTCTCAATTTATTTCTGATTTCTTTCTTCTAGTCTAAGCTGTGGCAGAGATATATGGTAGAATTACCCTGAAATTATTTTTAGTCTATTTCTAGATATTATATGGTTATGTCTTTGTTTCAACATCTAGTCAGTCTGTATCTACTTGCCAGAAGTTAGAAGATCAATTCTCCTTAGTTGTGTACTGATATATGTAAAATAACATAGGTAAAACAACAAACACTAATTGATGATTAAACCAAAAAAATATGTTTAAGAAGATCATTTAAACTCTCTTAACTTCTTGTTTTAATAGAAAAAAATATTGAATTAATTTCCACAGATAACTATACATTGAGGGAAATGTATACTTAGCAAAAGAAGCTCTCCATAGTGATAGGGCTTTCCCCTCTTATAAAAATCTAAATAAAAAGCCTTTACCAAGTTTCCTTGTAATGCATTTGAGACAGATTTTTATTCCACTTTTCCAAAGGAACTCTATCTAATTAATTTCAGCATTGACATAGTTGTAATTACAATGAAAACATAACCAACATAAATCTAACATGCCCATGACCCTCTTTTCTTCATTCACCACATTGATTTGTGTGCCAGACTTTAGCTGGGACTCAAATCCAAGTGTACTAGTGAATAAGGCTTTGGAAAGTCTCACAGAGAAGTCAGGGACATCAACTATAAGCATTACAGTAAATATGTTTTAACTAGAGGCTGGTGCATGAAATTTGAGCATAGGTAGGATCCCCAGGCCTAGCTGACAATCAGGGCTGATCAGGGACTCCCTTCCTCAGTTGCCAGCCAGGGCCTTCTTTTCCCAGCTCTCCGCCAGGGCCTTCCTTTGTTCCATGCCACCCCCTGGTGGTTAGTGCACATTATAGTGAGTGATAGAACTCCCAATATCCCTGTAGAACTCCCACAGGGACACTTTGCATATTAGCCTTTTATATATATATATATATAAATAGAGAAAGGCGTGAAGTACTTATAAAAACACGGCTAATTGCTAGGGAAGATGACAGGAAAGGTTGTACTGGTTAGTCATAAAGAAAGAGTGGGATCTTTGTATCACTTGGACAGAAAGCATTAAAAATGAATGTGAAAGCCCTAGCTGGTTTGGCTCAGCGGAAACAGTGTTGACCTGGGGACTGAAGGGTCCTGGGTTAGATTCTGGTCAAGGGCATGTACCTCGCTTGCGGGCTTGATCCTTGGCCCTGGTCAGGGTATGTGTGAAGACAACTAATCAATGTGTCTCTCTCACCTCAATATTTATCTCCCTCCCTCCCACTCTCTCTAAAAATCAATGGAGCCGAGACCTGTTTGGCTCAGTGGATGGAGCGTCGGCCTGCGGACTGAAGGGTCCCGGGTTCGATTCCGGTCAAGGGCATGTACCTTGGTTGCGGGCACATCCCCAGTAGTGGGTGTGCAAGAGGCAGCTGATTGATGATTCTCTCTCATCGATGTTTCTAACTCTCTATCCCTCTCTCTTCCTCTCTGTAAAAAATCAATAAAATATATTTTAAAAAATAAATAAATAATAAAAAAATAAAAATCAATGGAAAATATCCTCAGGTGAGGATTAAAAAAAAAAATGCATGCACAAGGTCAAGCTGTTGTAAAAGAGAATTGTATTTCTCAGGAGCTCATTATGTGACTGGGAAATTGAACATAATTACTCTTAAAGGGTGAAGTTAATCCAATGACTGTGACTCCTTTAATTTGTATTCACAAAGCAACATTTTTCTCCATTTCCACTATCACACTAGTGTATCCCAATCTAGTGCAAGATAATATAATGAATGCTTCAGATACATTACTAAAACTAAGGTATACTTGTTAATGATAGCCTTTCTTTGCTATTGTGTGTTCTTAGTAAATAAAAGATGATTCCAAGGGACCAGAGTAGGAGTTGGGCACAGTGAAAACATGATCAAAGTCACTAATCATCCTAGAGATGAAAATCAAAACAATTCGGTACCATCTCACATCTTTAAGAATGGCTATCATCAACAAATCAACAAATGACAAGTGCTGGTGAGGATGAGGAGGAAAAAGAACCCTCTTGCACTCCTGGTAGGAATGCAGACTGGTACAGCCACTGTGGAAAACAGTATGGCATTTCCTTGAATAATTAAAAATGGAATTGCCATTTGACCTAGTAATTCTGCTTATAGCAATGTATCCCAAGAAACTAGAAACACCAATCAGAAAGGATATATGCAGCCTTATGTTTATAGTAGCACAATTTACTAGTACTATATCTAAGATTTGGAAACAGCCGAAGTGCCCATCAGCAGGTAAGTGAATTAGAAAAACAATGGTATATCTATACAATGGAATACAAAGCTGCTATAAAATGAAGGAATTCTTATCATTTGAAACAGCATGGATGGACCTAGAGAGCATCATTCAAAGCAAAATAAGCCAGTCAGAAAAATATAAATATCACATGATCTCACTCATTTGTGGAATATAATGAACAACATAAACTGATGAACAAAAACAAAAAGATTCAGAGACAGAACAGCATTGTACAGACTGTCAAACCTCAGAGGGAAGGAAGAGGAGGGTGGGCTGAAGGGGGAAAGATCAACCAAAGGACTTGTATGCATGCATATAAGCATAACTAATGGACACAGGTACTAGGGGGGTGAGGGCATGTGCCAGGGTTTGGGGGTAGTTGGGGAAAAGGAGGCATATGTATTACTATATGTACTACTTTAAATGTAAAAAAAAAAAAATATTGTGAAATAACAAAAACCTACTTTCTAGTCTAGAATGTAGAATATTATCAATTATTTTGGGACATCTTTCTTCTTAATGATAGATTTGCATAATGATCATTTATTTTTATCTATTTTAAGTAGCAATTTATGCATTAAATTTACCAAATGCTCTCTCTCTCTCCACCCCCCCCCCTTTTTCTCTCTCTTTTTTAAAGACAGAAAATGTTTATATTCCTTGTCTTTTGCTAAATTTTGTTTTCTATAATTAAACAAAAAGGTTTCTAAGAGGCTTCGTTATCAAACCAATAGCAGACCACATCTAGCTAGGCTAAGGGAAAAAATAACAGCGAACCTTGATTTTTATTAACAACTTATGGACCCAGTTATCCTAAATAATAAAAGGGAAATTTGTTAAGTGTCTGGTAGCTGGTCGACTGTTCAAACAATCAAGAGTAATATATATATATATATATATATATATATATATATATATATATATAGCCAGTGTCCCTGACGACCATGATGACCAAATGACTGGTCATCATGGAGTGCATTGAGTGGGGCGGAGTGGGACTGGGGACTGGAGAGCAGGCTGAACAGCTGACCTCTTGATCCCTGCCCCTGGCCCACAGGCTTCGATGCATCAGCGATAACAAAGGGGGAATCAGATGGGTGGCGGGAGAACTGGGCTGGCTGTCAGACCATGGGGATCACCAGCTCATCCCCAGCTGCTTGGGGGCTCAGACCTGTGGGAAAGCAGGAGCTGGCAACTTCACCTCCATGTACATGCTTTGAGCCGCCTGCTGATGGAACATGCAGCCCACTAGGGGCCGCTCACACTAGGGTGGGTAGGTCACAAGCATGCCCTGCAGCTTCTATTAGTGCCTCAAGCCTCAACAGGATGAGCGGGAGTGGCAGATAGAAGCTACAGGGGTGTTGTACTGCAGTTTTTGGCCAGATCCCTGCAGGCCACCCTGAGGGACCCCACCCATGCATGAATTCATGTACTGGGCCTCTAGTTTTATAATAATTATTGCACTGTATGTTAAAAGTCTGTAAAATATTTCTTCCTATCGGTCAAGCCCTATTTTAACAACTATTGTAACAATACACGCATAATTTAAATATCCTGTTTCAAAGGAACAATTAAGACCATCAAATATGTAATATATTTTTGATAAAATGGAAATTTCTAATTTAAATTCAAAGCTTTTATTTAAAAAGTTTTAGTGGAATTAAACAAAAGTAAGTTGTCAAGGTATTGAACATTTTTGTTTAATATTTTTAAAAAATTTGATAGTGACCTAAATTTTTCCAGCTAGCTCTTTAAGATATTTTCCAATCAATAAAAAGCATTTTAACAGGTGACTTCTGAAGAAAATTCAATACACTAAGATAAAGTGCAGGGGGGGAAAAGTAACTCTAATTTACATAAAGTAATATTGTCTTAACAAAAAGAGATGAAAAAATGTAAGATAATCATAGAAGCTTACAGCCCTAAAATGAGCCCCTGGTTTATATTATCCTTTACATTATTCTATTATCTTCTTTTCGCCTTGTCTCAGATATGAAGGGAATTAAAAAGAAACATTGTTTCTATGCTTCTAAAAAGCTGAATTATTTTAAAATATAACCACTATGTTGATTAAATCATATTACAAGTTCTAAGATGTAGTAAATATTTTTAAAATTCATTTTCTTTGTATTAATTTATTGAGGTGACACTGTTTAGCAAAATTATATATTTCAGATGCACAATTATACAACATATCATCTGTACACTTTATTTAAGTTTTTATTTAAATATTTATTTATAATATTAGTATTTGATACATGATTTTTAATATATCATTTTATAAAAACATATAGTCAAAAGACAAAAATTAAACTATCAACTCTCAGTGATGAAACTTTATGATTAGAAATTCTTAGTCCATTGTAGCAATTCAAAATTTGATAGAATTCAGGATATATTTAAATAAATTTAAATAATTTTCTTGTGATTGCATAACTGCAATTCTAAGCCACAGTTCTTTATAATGAATGATATTTTCTCTCTTATATGTGAAATCTAATGAACACAATAAACTGATGAATAAAATAGAACCAGAGGCGGAGAAACATGAGAGCGACTGAGGAATTCCAGAGGAAAAGGGGAAATGGCCGGGGAGTGGCGGCAGGTAGGAGGGGGTAACTAAAGAACGTATATGCATATACCATTGCCCAAGAATACAGATAATAGAGTGGTAAAGGCCTGGGGTGGGAACTGGGTGGCTGGGAGCAAGGGGAAAAAGGGAGGACATCTATAATACTCTCAACACTAAAGATTAAAATACAATAATAAAATAAAATAAGCTGAAAGGATTCCACTCCAATGGAATAAGGTGATTGGGAACTTTCTGGGAAATGTTTGATATAATTTTCCTGTGTAATAGAAGACCTTTAGCACTGGAACCACAAGACCTGAATTTAAATCCTATTCCTCTTACTATTGGGGAAAATAAAAGTTTAACATGTTACAGGAAAAAAATCATTAGAGCATGAACAAAATCAAGTCACGATTTGACTTTGGGTGGTGGGCACACAAGTCAATATACACAACATGTATCACAGAAATGTACAATTGAAACCTATATGATCTTATTAATGAACATCAACCAATAAATTTAATAAAAATAGAAAAAGAATACGAATAGCCTATTATATCTGCAACATAAAGATTCTCATATAAAGTTTTATAAAGAAGCTAAATAAATCCTCTAGATAATATATTTTATTTTAATCAGTTATAAAATATGATATAAAATGTATCTGTTCTATAAGTTTCCATTTTTAACAAAACAGTTATATGTAAGTATTATATAATGCAAAATAATTATAGTCTCTTAAAAATTTGAACCTAAAATATCAAATTAATCTAAGAGAATATTGCATGTGCTCAGATATGTGGTTTATTTCAATTTATCCAGCATCTTTAAGATGCTGTACTTTAAGATGGTCTAGATTCTGTGTACTTCAAGCAAAAAGGAAAAAAAAGAAAAGTGAACTATTTTTTACCCAAAATATTTATTCCAGAGAATGACTATCTTTACAATATTCTTTGTGTGTCACTATTATAATTGTACTGCATATGGATGTGAATTTAATCTGAAATAATGCTGTTATGTTCAGTGTATTAGAGTTCATTTGCATTAATAACTGTTTTCTAAGCAAACAACTTATTTTAAAGTACATTGAGTAATGATTTTCTACTTAAATAAACATTAAAGAATGATTTTAAACTTTGTAACTAAAGAACTGATGAATTCACAAATATCAAACACTGACTGGTCACAATATTTTTGTTGGTAATGGTTTGGTTATGATAATATCAGGCAAACATTTGAAACATCTTTTCTTCTATATTCTTTAAACAGGCCGGCCACTGTTACTGTAATTGTTCTGGTGAATTCTCTATTTACATATAAATTTTTAGCAGATCAATATTATTGTCACTGACCTAAATGAACTGATTATTATGGCTTAAAAAGACATTAGTTCTATTGGATAACATGTGTTATCAAGTGTCAGAAAATGTCAATTCCACTGTCCGGTTTTGCAATAGTTTTGAAAATAAATTGAGGCTGTCATCCAGACACTGTCATATATCAAGGAATTCATTTTTAAGTGACATCATTAGGATGAATTATTGTTTCAGGCTTTAGTTTCAAAAACCAAAAGAGTTAATGAAACAGATTAAAAACACAGATATAATCATAAATTATATTATGTAATAATTATTGTTTTAATATTTTCATTGGGTGTCTGTAATTTAATTTGTAATAAGTATACAATTGGTGTTGAGGTATTAGATTATTTCAAAGATTTCTAATGGGTAAGTCAATTCTAAAACTAATCAAAAAATGTTTAATCAAAAACTCAATCCTGTAAAACCAAAGCTATTTAAAAATGTACTTAGTCATTTTTCAGATGTTCACAGTTATTTTTTACCTTTTAAACATTTTACTGCACTAAATATGACTTTTTTATAATAACAATTTAAACAGTAATTTTTGATAATTGAGTAATAAATGCCAATGTACCCATCATCTATATTTAATTCATCTTAACATTTTCCCAAGTTGCTAAATAATTTTTAAGGAAAATATACATAATGAACATATTTAAAGCCCATTTTTATATACCAATGTTAACTAACCTCCAATCTTCTTTACAAAAAGAAGATCACTATCTTAGGATGGTATGCATTCCTCAAAATATGTTTTAATATTTTATTAAATACCAATACTAGCTTAAAAATTAAATAATTAGCTATCAATCTATTAATATTTGCACACAACTCGTATAAAGAAACAATAGCCTGGCCAGTAGGGCTCAATGATTGAGTGTCAACCTCTGAACCAGAAGGTATGGTTGGATTCCAGGTCAGAGCACATCTTGTGGGCTCAAACCCCAGTGGGGGATAGCAGAAGCAGCCAACCAATGATTTTCATCACTGATGTCTAAAGAGTTTTAAGAGTTATTTGCATATTATGCATAATAGTTTTTTACTAGTATTAGATATGTCTTTTGCAAATATTTTCTTCCAGTCCATAGTTTGTCTTATCAACAATAATGAAACAAACAACCTAATTAAAAATGGGCATGAACAGACAGACACCTAAACAAAGAAGTCATAGTGATGTAAAATAAGCATATGAAAAGGTGCTCCACACCGTATGTTATTGGGAAAGTGCAATTAAAACAAAGAGATGCCAGTATACAACTCTTGGAATAGCTAAATTTCCAGAGCACTGACAATACCCAATGCTCATTAGAATATAAAACACAATAGGGACTCCCATTCACTTCTGATGGAAAATCTAAAATGATACAGTCACTTTGGAAGATAGTTTGGCGGTTTCTTCAAAAATAGTTTTCTAGGTAATATGCTGCATATATTATTCTCATACTTTATTTTTCCACTCATCACATATTTCAGTAAACATTTAAGGAGTATATATGCATATAGTTTATTTATAGTAAATTACATATAGTTTTCTGTTTATCCTATATTTGCGGCCCAATGGACCTGGGTTTCTGTCTGGCCACCAGCAGGCACCCAGGACCCGGGCTTCCCTCGCAGCCATGGCTTCGTCTGGAAGGTTGTCTGGAAGGACATCTGATCTAATTAGTATAGTGTATTATGCTTTTATTATTATCTATATAATAAAAGCCCAGCGGTCTTTACGGCAGAATGACTGGAATGACCTGTCGCTATGAAGCACTGGCCACAGTGCTGCTGCAGAGCCTGAGGGCCCAGGGCCAGTTATCCATAGCCACCAAGGCACTGATAAAGAATGTGAAGGTAGCCAGTGTGAGCATGCAGCTTGAGATGAAGGCTCTGTGGGACAAATTCAACCAGCTGGGCACCCAGATGATGGTCACCAAGGCTGACAGTCAGGGCTCCCAGCTGGGACTCTCCCCACATGATGCCAGTCTGTGGCAGCAGGCTATGGCCTGACCCACATGAGCATGACTGAGAAGCAGGGTGGGGGGCACAGCCTAGCCACCTGCAGGTCCAGCTTCTTTGCTATCAGAGTCCCAGCTCTAGTAATAGCCACCTGGCATGCTGGACTGGAGTGTGCTGCTCGGGAGGCCAGGAAGCCAGAGGAGAGAAACCCTGTGGACCTGCCGCCGAACCAGCAGCCAGGACCTGGCACTGCCAGAAACAGACTGGCTCAAAGCACACTGAGCATGGAGGGGAAGGCAGCCACCTGTGAGGGGCCTTGCCACCAGCCAACTCCTGGTGGATCCCACCTCAAAGGAAACTCGATCTTTGCTTCCTTAGTTCAGTCTAAAAAGGAGCAGCTGGGCATATTTTAAGAGAGAATTAAGACTCTAAAACAGGGTGTTCTGTTCCATGGAGATTGCTACCCAGCAATCTTAAGTCTAAATTCCGGGTGATTTGGGGGCCTGGCTCTGCCACTGTGGCCCATGTCTTCCGATTGGCCTGTATTTGTCTTCCCAAAGAGAAGAAAGGGAACATATTTTTCAATACTAGGATTTGACCAACAGACAAAGGCAAGTGCCGGGCTATGTCTAATGTACAAACAGAGACACGCCACCAGCTCTGAGTCCACCTGGCCAAAGGGAGCTCAGGGCCTGTTTGCAGAGCCTTCTAGTAGTTTTTGTTTCCTAGATGAGGCCGTCCTCCCTGGGAAGCCTGGGGCCCATGCTCAGCTCCAACTCAGTGGGTCTTCTCCAGGCCCCTCCCCTGGCCAGCCCCATCCCTGATTGGCCTCCCCAAACCCCATTGAGGGTGGGGTGGCTGTCTGGACCCAACCCGTGCATGAATTCATGCACCAGGCCTCTAGGAGATAATAAAAGCCTAATATGCTAAGTGTCCAGTCATACGGTCATCTGTTCAACTAATCGAAGTATAATATGCTAATGATATGCTAAGGATGTTTAACCACTTACTATGATATGCACTGACCACCAGTGGGCAGATGCTCTGATGGGTAAATTAGCTTGCTGCTGGGGTCCAGCCAATTGGAACTGAGCAAGATGGGCCAAGCACACCCTGAAGCCCTCCTATAGCCCCTCTCTGGCTGGCCAATTTCCCGCATCCTTCCCTGGCCCCTATTATGCACCAGTAGGTTCTTGATTTAAACTTAAAGGTAAACGAAATGACCTCAATTCTATTGTACCTTACTAAGGCCCTGGTCTAATTATAATAAAATTTTCATTGCAGTTTTGATACCCCCAATTGATTTTTCTCTATGCATTATGGGTAAGGGCATGCACAGAACAAAATTATAGTTATTCTAGAGGCCCAGTGCATGAAATTCATGCATGGGTTAGGTTCCTAGGCCTGGTGAGCAATCAGGGCCAATCAGGGCCAGGCCAAACAGGGCTGCATCGAAGAGGAGGCAATGGTTACTGGACCAGACTTGGAAGGAACAGACATCAGACACCAGATGCTGATACTGCTATTGTCAGTGCCCCAGCACTGTGCGGTTCCCTGCTTCTCCCCCACCTTCTTCCCTCACTGCTGCACTGCTACCACAGTGGGTGGGTGCTGGGCCAATCAGGGTTTGCCAGCCAGGGGTAGGAATAGAGCATGGGGAGTTGGCTGTTGGCTCTGAGGAGGGAGCCAGTCCTTGGCCCCCCTAGAAAAGGGGCCACATCCTCTGCCACCCACCCCTGGTTCCCTGTCCCAGTCTGGGGCTCAAAGGCCTCTGTAGGGTTGGGAGAGGAGGCAATGGGTGCCAGGCCAGGCAGAAAAGGAATGGACGCTGGACACTGACACCACCATCATTGGTGCTCCTCAACCACTCAGTAGGACGGCTGGGGGGAGTTGGCTGTGGGAGAACATTGACCACCAGGAGGCAGCTTATGCATTGTGAGTCTTCCCCCTGGTGGTCAGAGTGCATCATGGCAACTGGTCGTTTTGTTCATTCTGGTCACTTCAGTTGCTTGGGCTTTTATATATATAAATAATCCTTTTCTATCAATCATCTATAAATGCAAATTAAAGTATCCACCCAGAAAATTCCTCATTTAAACCATATAACTCAGGAGTTCGGGGCCATTGTCTCTCTCACTTGGAATGTATATTTGATAAATCACACTTTGCTTTACTTTCATTTTTGTTGACCATAAAATCTTTTCTGTGTCAAGAAGAAGAACCAAGGTCCCAGGCAGTAATCCCAGGGCAGGCCTCACGCAAGCTGTTCATATCTAACTTCCTACAGATGTATCTCTCTTTATTTTAGGTTTTGTAATTATTTGTTTGCTGACCATTTACTTTTCTTCCTCCTTGAACAGCTTGTCCATATTCTTTACCTATATTTTCTTATTACTTCCTAATCTTAAACTGATTTCAGCAACACTTAGTGCACATACGTTTGCATGCATCATCTACTTGGTTATCACTAACAGCTTATTGTCTCAAACACAATTCAGAGGGAGTTTGTTGGACTCTACTCAAGTACAGACTGTAAAGACAAATGTTGATGCATTTTAAAAATGTACTTTATTTTTTAGATTATTTTAAGCTTCACAGAAAAATTAAGCTAAAAATGCAGTTATGATATAGCTCTTCCCTCCATAAATGAAAAATACTTCCCCCATTTTCAACATCCTCCACCACAATAGTACATTAATTTAAATTGATGAACCTATACTAACACATCATTATCACCCAAAGTCCATAATTTATATTAGAATTCACTCTTATGTTTGAGCATTCTATGGGTTTTGACAAATGTATAACACATGCCCACTGTTATAATAGCATACAGAATAATTTCACTGTCCTAAACATCCTGAGTTCTACTTATTCATCTCTTCTTTTCCTCCAACTGCTGATAACCACTGATCTCTTTATTGTCTCTGACATTTTGCCTTTTCAGTAATGTTATTTATTTGAAATCTATATATATAAAAGTCTAAGCGATCATTACAACCAAATGTCTGGAATGACTGGAACCCATCACTGTGACACACACTGACTATCAAGGGGCATAAACTCAATGCAGGAGCTGCCCCCTGGTGGTCAGTGTGCTCCCACAGCAGAAGTACTGCTCAGCTGACAGACATGTCCTTGCAGGCCCACTATCCCATGGCAGCCACTTATTCCCTCAGTAGTCTCTGGAGAATGGGCCAGGCACCAATGGACCAGCGCCTCCAGCACAATCCTGACAGCACCACTGGCCTCCTAGAAGTTGCCTCAGGCACTGCAGCTGCTTCCCCTCCCTAGATGCTCGGCAAGGAGCAAAGGATATAAAAGTGGCCACCAGGTGGCTCCCAAAAAACAGCATGAATGTCAGCAAGAGGAATCTAGATCCCGAGCTGGCAAGGGCATCCCATTGCCTGCCCAGAGAGCTGATCACATCTTAGCCCCCTTCTCTCCCTCCTTGGGACCCCACCCATGCACAAATTCATGCACTGGGTCTCTAGTTATACTATAAAAGTTTTTTTAGATTGGCTTCTCTTTTTTTGGTAATATGTATTTAAAATTTCTCTATGTATTTTTATGACTTGATAGCTCATTTCTTTTTAGTGCTGAATTATATACCATTATCTGGATGAATGCTTATGTATTCATTTACTGGTGGGCATCTTGGTTACTTCCAAGTGTTGGCAATTATGAATAAAGCTGATATAAGTTTCAACTCATTTGGGTAAATAGCACAGATATTGTAAGTTTTGTAAGAAACTCCCAAACTGTCTTCCAAAGTGATTTCCATTTATTTTTTTTTAATCCAGATGTAAATTACCTTGGGTTTCCAAATATCTTCTGTTTACTGCACAATCATCCTCAAAGACCATCTCTGAACTGAGGCTGGACATCTCCATTTCTGCTTTACCTTTCTGACCTCTGGGAAGGGCCTCTGGAACAAGGTGCCAGCACTGTGCAGTGCAACACTAATCAGAAGGTCAAAACTCATATCCAGAGGCCTCCAACATCTGTTTCATGTCATGTCAAGTTTGTATTTCACTCATGGTTCAGTCAATACATTGTATTGGCAGCAGTTTTTCCTAACATGAGTTGGGCTTGAAGATTAATATTCACAAAAACTCTTCAGCAATCTCCATGTGGAGCTGTGAGGGTTATCACCATTAATAGCTGGTTATTTTCCATCAAGCTTTTTAGGATTTTCTCAGTTTGAGACACACTTTGCTGCCATCAGCAAGATTGAAGGGTGAATATCATCCCTATAATCAATTCAGCTCTCTGTAAATGAATTCATTGTTCTTGTGTTCATGAATACATCACACGGGTTCTCTTTTAAGTAGAGGGCATTGGGGCTGGCTTCATTCTGTAGCAATTTGAGACCTCATGCTGAATCTTGGGAAAGTAGTCTTCAGAAGCTACATAATAAATTCAAATGAAAAGTCTTCATTTAGATTTTTTAGGTCATTTTGGTCCTACTATTTATTCATGCCAATCTCCAACTCAGAGCTATCTCTTGGGTCCCATGCAGGGCAAATTGAAAATGCCAGGCAGTTAATGCCCCATACTGCATAATATCTGTGGGCCTATTATCCAGTTAATAATCACATCTTCTATTCAGTTGATAGCATTTTTTAAAAACGTTAATTCTTTAACACTCTTTTTCTTGGCCAGAGCCCCATACTTCCAGGCTTGGTCATGATTCTGTTTTTGGACAGTGTTCTATAAGTAAAGGAGGAAGGGTGCTATTTCAGGGCCTAGGGCTTAAGAAGGTTTTTATGTTTCTGCTTATTCTCTTGAACCTCTGCCACTTCATGAGAAGAATATGCTAATGTAGTAAGGATGAGAGACACTGGGAGTAGAGCCAGTTCAGCTGACATAACAGATTTATAAAAACTCCTCCCACTTTAGCCAGGTTCAAGAGAAACCTAGATGAACTTAACCTATGTACATTAGCTAAATTACAGGATACCACAGATATGAAAATAATAACAAATGATTGCTATTTTTAACGACTGAATTTTCAGGATTTTTGCTAAGCAACAGCAGCAGACTAGATAGTAATTTTAAGGAGTATATGTCCTCTATAGACAGGTGGAAAATATGACTAAGGAACTTAAATATCTGTATTCACTTTAATCTCCCTTTCTTTTTATTTTTATTAAATTTATTGGGGTGACATTTGTCAACATGAACATAATAGGTTTCAGGTGTGGGTTTCTATGTTATAAGAGCTGTATATTGCACTGAGTGCCCACCATCATTAGTCAAATCTCTTTTCTAATAGAAGTAAAACTTATTCTGTGTCAAAGGGAATCTGTACTTCTCTGCATAACAAGACTTCCCCTAAAGGCCACTGACAAAAAGACTTATGAACTGTTGTCAATTTTCCCTGGCCGGTCCTGAACATTTCTCACTGGTTCTAGCCTATAAAAAAGAATTATATTTCATCTTTGCTGATGAGAGATGAAAAACTTAACTGGGAACAGATAATCTATATCCTAAAAGAGTTATAAAGCCTATCAACTTACATAGCCACAAAGTTGGTAGGACAATCAGAGAATAAACATAAGTCTTAAATGAGCCAACATTGTCATGGATTGGGAGGGAAGAATTAATATGAGCATTTGGATCAATGAAAATATGATAGCTAATCAAAAACAGAACTTAATTTTAGCTTAGAAAATTAGGGTAGAAGTGCCAGAGTTGTCATTTTTGTTGTTGTTTTATTTTATTTTATTTTTTTTATATAATAGAGGTAGCAATGGATTCATCAGTTCATAGGCTCATTGGTATGGGAATGTATGAAGAAATCAATTGTACATAAATTGCTTAATTAACCCTTCATTTCTATATTCAGAGATTATAGGAGGGCATTTCATCAGCTAAGAAGGAAGTCCATTCACCCAGGAGGATACTGCACTTGCCAACATTAAGCACAGAATTGGTGAGAAGGCACTTATAAAGATACTTCTTTATTATCTTTATAATCTCTATGGCAATTATCTTTTATAGGCTGGAGATAATGTGAAGTTGGGTTCTCTGATAAGAATTAGGATAATGGGATTCAATGATAGATAAATCTTGTTGAATTTGTTTGCCTATCATAAAAAATAAATTAAGCAAATAACAATACACATCAAGGAAATGGAATGGTGATTGTTAGATTGATTCACAGATTATCTTTGGCTAATCAATGATGGGCTACTAGAAATAAATTAGATGGATAATCTGTTAAGGTGCTACTTTACATATATAGTTATGTAAAGTAGCACCATTTTCAAATATATATATGTATTTATTTATTTTTGCAGGACAAAAATTAGATTTAACTTGCCTTTGTAGGGATTCCTAGGCTTTTAGACAACTTCAGACCTAAGCTTTGTCACACACTTAGTCCCTCAACTGGAGGATTGCAAGAGTCCTTGAAGTAGAAACTTGCAATAAAATCACATGTGTTACACGTTTGTTCCTGAAGTCTCCTCAGAGGGATCTGAGGTCATTTGCCAGTATGATTTCACTGATGAAAGAAAGATATGCATACCTTTCTGAGGTTATTTATAGTGGCCCTGAACTTATGATTTTCTTTGAAATATCTTTGTTCCACCAGTAAAAAGACAAGATTATTTAAATTTGGTAGATTAGCCAGTAAACTATGTTTTATTTTGCTCCCCCTCCCCCCCCCACACACAGTTCCTGAATATTTACTGTAGTCAATATGCTTAGTGATTAATAGACATAATTTTCATACTGGAATAAAATATTATAAAGGAAAGCCCAGCTGAAAGATTTTGAAATGCCCCTTCATACTCATTCAAATTTTAAACTAAGAACAATTTTACATTCCTAAGTGACTTTAGTGTTTAGCAGCCCCTTGGAAAGGCTTGAGAGTTTCAGGGGTAGCGACTCAAAGCATGTCACTATTTACTCCACCAGACTGGACAGTGCCAAAGCCATAAAAAATGATAGAAATAATAGATTACCAGAAATTTAAGCAAATTGTGATACAAATTTTGACCGCAATTCTAGATTCTATATCTCTATTAGGACAGATAAGCAGAGTCCTTGCTTGGAGGGCAATCATGACATAGCAGATGTGTCTTTTTTTATCCTAATCAATGAATGTCCAGTTGAATTTGTCCAACTGTTTTTTTTAAAAATATATTTTAAAAGGTCAATATAAAGAAATACCAATTCTTCTCAAAGTGATCTACAAATTCAATGGAATTCTAATTAAAATTCTACCTGGTCTTATTTTAATATTTTGGATGTAGGGACTTATGCAGAACATAGTTGATTGTAAAAGAAAAAAAAAAAAAAAACGTCAAACAAAACTAAAGCTTCCTAAAGAAGATTAAAAAGATGAGATGTCTTCCCCTGCCAGTATTGAGATATTTGAAAGGTAAGTAATTAAGATTTATGGCATAGGCACATGGGTGGAAAATTGAACTAACGAAATAGAATAGAGGCAGAGAAATAGATATACTCACATATGGGGATTTAATCTGTGATTAAGAAAGCATTGCAAATTAGGCAAATCTGTGTGTAAAAGGCTGGATTATTTAATACATGTAGTAGTCACAACTGGTTATTCCTATGAAAAAAATGAACTCAGAGTCTTACCTAATATAACTCACACAAAATTCCAGATAGATCAAAATTTAAATATGAACAGGAGAACTTTATTTATTTATTTATTTTTTTAATATATTTTATTGATTTTTTTAAATTTTTTTTTATTTTTTTATTTTTTTATTTTTTTGTTTAGAACTTTAAATATTTAAAAAGGGAATAGAAGAAACATTTTTCCCCCTAAGGTAAACACTTTTTTACTTCAGGTTAAATTTATTGGGGTGACATTCTATATAATAAAAGGTTAATATAAAATCTACCAAATGGCAGAACGACCACTTGCTATGATGGTCCACCAGGGGCAGATGATAAATGCAGGAGCTGCCACCTGGTGGTCAGTGCACTCCCAAAGGGGGAGTGCCGCTCAGCCAGAAGCCCTGACCTGGGTTCTCAGCTGGTGAGTACAGCGGTGCAGCAGCACTAAGGATGTCCGACTGACAGCTTAGGCCCACACCCCATGGAGCTGTCAGTCGGATATCCCCCAAGGCTCCTGGATTACGAGAGGGCTGAGGCCAAGCTGAGGGACACCCTGAGTGCACAAATGTTGTGTACCAGGCCTCTAGTAGGAGAATAAGATTACATAGGCTTCAAGTGTATATTTCTGATACATGATCTTCACATCCTCCATAATTATATATTATCCTTTTTTTGCTCTCCTAACCCCCTTTCCTCTGGTAACCACCACACTATTGCCTAGGTCTGTGGGTTTTTGTTTGTTTTTCTTGTTTGTTCATTTGTTGCTTTCAATTTAATATCCCACATATGAGTGAAATCATATGGTTCTTAGCTTTTTCTGACTTACTTCATTTAGTATGATATTCTCAAGTTCCATCCATGTGGTCACAAGTAGGAGTATTTTAGCTTTTTCTTATGGTTGAATAGTATTCCATTGTATATATGTACCACATCTTCTTTATCCAGTCCTCTATTGAAGGACACTTCTGTTTTTCTATCTCTTGGCCATCATGAATAAATCTGCAATGAACATAGGGGTGCATGTGTCCTTGCAGATAAATGTTTTCAAAGTTTTCATGTAGAAGAGGATTTTCATGTAGAAGGGTCAGAAGGTAACTATACTTAATTTTTTTTTTTGAGGAACTTCCAAACTGTTTTTCAGAGTGGCTATAAAAATGACTTGGCCAAAGAAAAAATAAAAGGTGAGATAAAAAATATATAGGTAGACAAAAAAGGATAACAATACAATATATCAAAAATTTGGGAAGCAGCAGAAGCAGTAGTATGAGTGAAGTTTTGTATCATTACAGTCCTATCTCAAGAAACGAGAAAAATCTCGTGAACAACCTAACATTACATCTTAAAGAACTAGAAAAACAAAAGCAGCCTAAAGTCAGCATAAGAAAGAAACAAAAATTAGACCAGAATTGAATGATATAGAGAACAAAAAGACCACTATACAAAAATTAATACAACAAAGAGCAGGTTCTTTGAAGAGATTAGTGAAATTTACAAACCCTTGGCTAAAATCACTAAGGAAAAAAAGAGAAAGATTCATATTAACAAAGTTAATGAAAGAGAAGTTACCACAGGCATCACAGAAATACATAGGGTTATAATAGAATACTATGAAAGACTATATGCCACAACACTCAGTAATTTAGAAGAAATGGATAAAGTACCTAGAAATATGTAACATTTCTGGACCGAATCATGAAGAATTGGAAAATTTAAATGAACTTAACAATAGTGAGGAAGTTGAAACTACCATCAAAAACCTCCCCAAAAGTAAAAGTCTAGGACCAGATGGCTTCACTAGCAAATTCTACCATCCATTAAAAAAAATTATGCCTATCCAATTCTTCCAAAATATTAAAGAAGAGTCAATAAATTTTCCTAACACATTTTGTGAGATCAACAGAACCCTGGTACCAAAACCTGGCAAGGATAAGACACAAAAGAGGGAAAAATACAGACAAATATCTCTAATGAATAGAGATGAAAAAAAAATCCCAAGGTAAACAATATATTCAATACAATTGGATTGGAGGATAGAGGGCATCAGTAATGTTCTACTTCTTCAGTTGAATGATGGTTATATGTATGTTCACATTGTTATTTGTTAAATTACACACATATATTAATTGATTTGGTAAAATATAGCATCTATTCTGTTTGTCAAATCCACATAGGTTCCATTATTTTTGCAAGGTTTAGAGGAACACTCAGGTTCTATTTCACACAGAAGTCCAAGTAACACAGGTCTGCAAACACACCTTTCAAAAAGAAATTTAAGAATTTCATTGATATAAATGTATAAATTCATACCTTCAAATAAGTATAGCATGGCCACTTGTTAATAATAAAAATGTTCAATTTGTCAGTTGAAAATATAAACTTGCATACATTAAACATGCACCTAGATTTCTTTTTGGTTTTCCCTACCTGAAATTGTTGACCCCATCTTCACAGTCAGGATAATTCTTACAAGGAAAGGAGAAGAACTCCTTCATGTTAACGTCACAGTGTTCCCTTCAAATCCTGCTAAGAGAGATCTGAAGAATATGGATGAGCAATCCTCATTTCAGAGTGTGGGTAATATCAGTGATAAACAGTCTGGAGAATTTGCTTATAATGGAACTTAAGGAAAAAAAAGAGAGAGAGAAAACTCCTCATCTCTAGTTTCTAATACACCTCTACTTCATATAATGCATAAATAAAATTATGCTAGTTTCTAATTAATGCATTCAAATGAAAGAATCAAGGGAGGAATACTTTACTAAATCCCCTGGGAAAATAGGGTTGTTGCTAATGTTGCTGTTGTTTTAAGGTATTTAAACAAGAAGAATTCAAACCATCTGAAAAGAAAATGAATTATTGTGATGGCTAATCTTAAAGTAAAATTGAGCATCAATGATCAAATTTATTCAAGGCAGTTAGCAGATGAGGCAGATTATTTAATTGCTTTTCATATCCAAGTGACTCAAAGAAAACAAATTATTTTCATTCACAGCTACATAAGAAGTCATCCATTTAAACACATGCCAGTTACATTTTAAAATAACAAAGAATATTTAAAAATTATACAGACTGAAAAGAGAGGCAGCTGTAATTAGTTCAGAACCATGTCAGAAAAAAATAAGCATAATTATCACTTATTAAAATACATTAAAATTTTAATATATTTATGATAACCACTTATACAATTATTTCCATGATTATATATTAACTAGGTATAACAAAATATATACTTATACTCATTTTGTCTTGATAACATTTTTCTATACTAGTTAGAAAATATAAGAAACAAGATTTTCCTCTCTTCTACATTTTTTAGTAATAAAACTAAGTACCAAATAATTGCAGTGCCATTATATATGTCAAAATATACTCAGATTTGTATTACTCTAAGAACATTGTGTTTATTATTGGCATGCACATAGACTGGTATTGGAACTAAGAAATGTCTGAAAGAGGAGGTGGTCCAACTAGCCATGAATGGCCTTCTTCCTTCCCTAATACCTTCTCACACAGTTTGTCCTTCTCTTTCCATACACAAACATCTCTTCAAGTTCAGAGTCTCAAATAATATATATTATTGGCATGCAGATGATATAATACAGTTTCCCTGGTCTCTATCTTTGCATCATGATTGTTTAGCTTCCAGTACCTATTGCTCAGTGGAAAATCCTCTCCATATTTCCTCAGTCAGATTTTCATGAGAGAACATGGGATTTGCCTACTTTATCTGTTCACATCATACCATGCCCTAAGCCATTGTCCTGCTCTAGAGTATGTACCATCGAGTCAAGTGCTAAACAGTCTTACAGCTGCATTTTGGAAAGCTGGTAATACATTTTCTAAAATAGGGCTGTCTCTTCAGCAGAAAATAATATGTAAAACTAAAAGTAATCTAAAAAGAAGAGTAAAAATAACAAAATACAGATACAACAAATAGAAAACAAACAGTAAGATGGTATATTTAAAGCCATATATATTAACTAGAGGCCTGGTGCACAAAATCCATGCACTTGGGGCGGGGGAGGGGCAGTTCCCCAGCCCGGCCTGCACCCTCTTGCAGTCCAGCAGCCCACTGGGGATGTTCGACTGATGGCTTGGGCCCGGGGGAGTGGGCCTAAGTTATCAATCAGACATCCTTAGTGCTGCAGTAGAGGCTATGGGAGTGCACTGACCATCAGGGGGCAGCTTCTGCATTGAGCGTCTGCCCCTTGGTGGTCATTGTACATCATAGCAATGTGTTGTTCCACTGTTGGGCTGAAACTGGCTCTCTGATATCTCCTGATGGGTCACAAATTGTGTGGGGATGAAGGCCAGGCCAAGGGATCCCTTCAGTGCACAATTGGGGCCGGGGAGGGATGCAGGAGGTTGGTCAGCTAGGAAGGGGCCACGGAAAGGCTCCAGGCGATGTCTAGCCCATCTCATTCAGTCCCCATCAGCTGGATAACAGCAGTAAGCTAACCTATCAGTTAGAGTGTCGCCCTCTGGTGGTCAGTGCACGTCATAGTGAGCAGTTGAGTGGCCTTAGCATATCATTAGCATATTATGCTTTGATTGGTTAAACAGCCTACTGGATAACTTGACACTTAGCATATTAGGCTTTTAATAGATAGGATAATTATATTAAATATGATATTTAAAAACATTTCAATTTAAAGCAGAAATAGACTAAATGAACCATAATATCTGAAAGAAATTTCATTCTATCTAAAAAAATATGAAATATGCAAATTGACCATTACACCATAACAAGATGGCTGTGCCCACAGCGGAGGCCAAGTTTCCATAATAAGCTTTAATGATCAATCAGCAGGGACCTGAGGCTGTGGTGTGCTAGGCTGGGGCAGGGAATCTGAGGCTGCACCCCCTGCCTGGAGGAGCAGGAAACTCAGGCTGTGCTCCCCACCCCAGTGGCAGGCCAGGGGACCTTGGGCCACACCCTCTGCCTGGCAGGGCTTGACAGGGGACCTGAGACTTCACCCTGTGCATGATGGGGCTTGATGGAGGTCCTCAGGTCACACCCCCTGTGCTGGGCCAGGGGATCTCAAGGTGCACCCCCTGCCCCAGCTTGGAGGACCTGAGACCATGCCCCCTGGCCTGGCGGAGCTTGACAAGGATTTCAAGGCATTACCCTGCTCTGGCCTGGGCCGGTGGACCTCAGGCCATGAACCCCACGCCAGTGCCAGGCCGGGGAACCTGAGGCTGCACCCCTCCCCCCAACCCCCTGACTGGTGGGGCTTGATGGGAAACCTCAGGCAGCACCCCTGGCCTAGGCCAGGGGACCTCAAGGCATGCCCCTGGACCAGGCTGGGGGAACTGAGGCCACAGCCCCTGCCCCCGTTGCCAGGCCAGGTGACCTGAGGCCATGCCCCCTCCCCCTGGTGGGGCTTGAAGGGGTTGGGGCCAGCAAGGTCTGGATCTAGCCCAAAGGGGGTGGGGCCAGCTGGGTCTGCGTCTCATACAATTTCAAGGTGCACATGGGTGGGTGGTGACTTGACTCTGGTTCCTGTGGCATGCCCCAGACTCTGACAGAGGAAGATTTTCATATACATTTCATTAATTTTCTTTCGTCCCTGACACTTCTATTATAGAGAAAGGGCAAATCGCAATATTAAAATATTTCTTCTAATTAATTTGCTTTTAATGTGCACGAATTTTGTGCACTAGTTCTCTGGTTTAAATGTAAGTACAAGTATAGGTTAAAAGTAGGAATATAAAATGAAGATGCACCATAAAATATTAATCATGATCCCGCAGAGCCTATGTGACAGGCAGACCAGGCAGTCTTCAGAACAAGCATCATTATAAATTTGTCCTATTTTTTATTCCTCAACTATCAAAAACTTCAAGTTAAACTTTGAAATTGCATGCTTATAATTTCACTCATGTACTAGAGCTATATCCTCAGCATTAAAAATAAAATTTGAGTTATTTCCAAGTTAATATGATTCTCCTAATTTTAGGTGAGCAAGTTATTATTCAACACACTTCACTCATCAATCACTATTGCTGTTATACATAAATTACAAATGTCTTAGTACAGTTATCAATAACATAATAAGCTTGTGCTTTAAATATTTGATTCAGGTTACTTTTTTTTAAGTTAAAAGATTTAGAGTGTTGGATGCGTACCACCATTTCTCCTCTGTGTATGACCAGCTTTGTCTGGGGAGCAGGGCCTATTGACAGTGGGGTGTCTTCAGGAAATGTCCTTTCGGGCACTGCCGCTCAGGGGCGTTAGTTAGAGAAGTGCTAGTTCAGCAGGGCTGATGAATCAGAACAATCAGGACCTGGGAACTCAGCTCACAGGACAAATTTATTTTCCATGATTATACCTTAGTCATTTCGTTTGACATTTCTGAGATGAAGTTTTGTTACAACACATGTCAATGGGCTGAGGAAATGAGATTGCTGAAATGCAGCAGACACTGAGAAGGAAAATAAAGTAGGCATGGATTGCATTTTAAATAAGACAAAGCTTTGTGGAGAAGGTTTGTATTTGAGGGACTTAAGGAAGGGAATGTATACTTAGCCTCTAACTAAAGTTTCCATTGTCCTTTATGTTGGAAGCTGATATTTATTCATATAAAAGGTATTTATTTGCATACCTTCAGTGAGAGCTAAAAGTCTGTCAAAATTAAAAGTACAGTGGATATTAATTCTGTGCTGTTCTCCTGTTATTTATCCCTACCCAGAACTATTCAGCTGACTCTTATTTTATTAACTGCAATGGAATTATACAGAAATAATGAGTTGTACTCAAACTGTTGTCCTCTTGATCCTTTTCTTAGTGTCTTGTTTGGGTATTATAACAGTAAATGTATGTGACTGGTTAATAAATGATATTTTTACACTTATTCACTTCCACTAAACATCCTATGTAATAAAGAGCTAATATGCAGATGGGCATCACCCCCTCACACCATCATGCCGTAATGGCTCAGACACTCAACACTGGGGAGAGAGGATTGGGGACCAGCCAGGAACAAATGAGCTTGCAAGAGAAGAATGGGACCAGCCAGGCGGTAGCCCCAGAGAGGGTCAGCTGCATGTCTCATGGTCTCAGATGCCAGCAGCTGGGGCTGTAGCCCGGAGTGAGAAAAGTTGCCTGCGGCTGGCCTGGGCAAAGCTGGCCAGGGTCCTGGGTGCTATGGCCAGCCAGAGGGAGGGAAGCCCAGGTCACAGGTGTCTGTGTCAGCAGGAGCAAGGAATTCTGGGTCCTGGGTGCAGGGTGAGGCAGAGCGGTTAGGGGTGATCAGGTCAGTTAGGGATGATCAGGCAGACAGGCAGAGGTGATCAGGGATGATCAGGCAGGCAGGCAGGCATGCAGGCAAGTGGTTAGGAGCCAGCCTTCCCAGATTGCAAGAGGCAGTTGGACACTCCCTGAGGGGTCCTGGATTGGAGAGAGTGGAGGCCAGGCTGAGGGAGCTATCCTTCCCCATGCACGAATTCCATGTTCTGGGCCTCTAGTGTAAAATAAGATACTTAACCTACTGCTCCTACTGAAGACCTGAATCAATCAGTTAATATTGTATCATTCATAACCAATGGAGCCTATTTATACTTGTTTCTCTGGAAGAGATGTCATAGAACAAAGTACATCAACAATAGTTGGGTTTTCATAACTGTTTTAGAAGCATTTCATCATTCAGGGCTCTACGTTGACAACTATCACATTGGAAGTAATATCAGTTGAGAAAATTAGAAGTGAAAGTAAATAGGGAAAACCTAGTGTATGTCTTCTTTAAACAAGATAGTGTCACAATTACACATTTTAAAATAAAAAATATTATTATTAAAAGTGAACTATTTTCAACAGCCTTAAGATATAATACTTTTATTTCTTCTTACTTTCCCTTTAAAATTTTTATGAAAACAAAAAAAGACGTTTTTCTCTTCAAAAGTGGGAAAATTTTGTAATTTTTCCTTTATATTTTAAAACAATTCTATATAATAAAAGCATAGTATGCAAATTGTCACCTTGACCGAGAGTTCATCCGGGAGTTTGACCAGGGGATGGGTCCAGCCAGGGGAAGGGAGGGAGTACCCAGTAGGCAGCTGGCAGCCCCTAGGGACCCTACTCGTGCACAAATTTCATGCACCGGGCTTCTAGTATAATACAAATGTTAATATGTTCTTTAAAATTAGCCATTGTTTCAAAAATATTTGTAGATTTAATTTTGAAGACTACTAAAGATAGAACTAATATTTTCAATAGGCCCTAACATTTTTTAATACTGATTTTAAGTAAACTTGTAGAAAATAAGTAGAAAAGCTAATATTTTTGTTAGCTTTTAGTAATGTATATTTGACATTTTAAATTGGCAACAATATATATTTTCTTTGAAGAATGTTCTCACTATAAATTTCCAAGCTATTTAAACCTAGTATACATGCTACTATATAAGCACATGTTTTTAACTGTCAAAAGCTGTAATTTTAAATTTAGGCAAACTATTTTGACAAGTGACATTTACTTGGTGCTTGAAATTATACACCTTAGGTAATGTGCCATTACCATAATAGAAGTATATATACTAGAGTAATAGATACATTTAAATGCAACTGCTTGCCTCCTCTGGTAGTACAAATCCATCAAGCTTAGAATCCCAATTGTAAATCAATATCACATGTAAATGACCTGATTTTTTCCTTCCACTGCATTTCACAAGGAGTCTTTTCCACATTTTAATCCTTTGGAAAGTGTCATCTACAGCAACTTTCCTCCTTTTGTCTTGGCAACATAAAGATGAAGTGGCTACATTTGGAAATTAATCCCTTTAAATTAAATCAAAAGTATTTGATAGGGTGATGTCCCTGCCTATAAACTGAGATATTCCTCTAAGTAGAAAGAGAAAGAATATTTCCTAAAGAAAATGTTATAAAACAAATATATTTTAACATTAAAGTGATTTTTCATCTCTTACTATATTCACAAAGATGATAAGCCAGAAAAATGCTATATTCAATACATATTTACAATCATGTGCAGTCCATCTACAGTTATCTTTACCTCTGTAACCCTGAAGTCATTTTTATATTCCATTTATTCCATCCTGAAGTTGTATTCAGTTTAGTCAACCTCTCCTACTTAATTAGCTCTTTCCCCTCACTGTGTGCTTTAGAATTAACTTTTTCATCACATGCAATATAAACAAAAACAATTAGACAAGGAATGGGATTTATTTGCAGTCAAGCTGGGAAAGATAATAGGCAGTTTGTAGAATTAGAGAAAGAACTATGGGAATTGCCAGCACAAGTTCTTTCAAAAGCATTTATCTCCCACTACATACAGATCACCAGGTGAAGGGAACATGGTATGATGTTGGCTGCATCAACTGAAAAACTGGCAAAGGAGAAAGCTTCTCTTAGCATCAATTCTAAGGAAGATCTCTTAATGGCAATATTCCAGTCATATGCCTACATCTGGATCAATCATAGTCTTAACTTGAGTTCTTCCAAAAGAAAAATCTTAGATAATGATTTGCAAACAACGAGCTTATTTGAGAGTTGATCCCAACAATTATTGCAAGGGAGTAGGGAAACAAAATAGGGAAAGGAGTGGTTTAATGAGCAGGTTGTTGGTGTGGGCAACTAAGGATACAGGCTGCTGGAAATTCTCTTAGAAATCATGTGAGACATAACTCAAAATTGTCACACTAAATGAGAAAGCTGGGGCATGCATCCACAAATACTCTCTTACACATATTTCCATCTTAAATGGGGAAAAAACCCATACATTGTACTTTTAAAAATCTTTATTGTTGAAAGTATTACATATGGCTGAAGCCGGTTTGGCTCAGTGGTAGAGCGTCAGTCTGTGGACTGAGGGGTCCCAGGTTCGATTCCTGTCAAGGGCATGTACTTTGGTTGCAGGCACATCCCCGGTGGGGGGGGGGGTGCAGGAGGCGGCTGGTCAATGTTTCTCTCTCATCGACGTTTCTGGCTCTCTATCCCTCTCCCTTCCTCTCTGTAAAAAAATCAATAAAATATATATATATTTTTAAAAAGAAAGTATTACATATGTCTTCTTTTTTCCCCCATTGATGTCTCCCAGCCTGCCCCAGCCCCTCACCTAAGGCCTTCACCATCCTATTGTCTGTGTCCATGGGTTATGCTCATATGCATACAAGTTCATTGGCTGATTTCTTACCACCCATCCTCCCCTGCCTTCCCTCTGAGGTTTGACAGTCTGTTCAATGCTTCTATGTCTCTGGATCTATTTTTGTTAATCAGTTTATGTTGTTCATTAGATTTCACACATGAGTGAGATCATGTGATACTTATCTTATTCTGACTGGCACAACACTGTAATATAAAATTTAGTTAACTTGTGTGTCTCTCTTTCTCTTGTGCTTTCAACTCCTTGAGGGCATATCTTTGGACTGCTTTATTTCTCAAGAACCTGTCTTGAGACAGGACACATGGCAATAAATCAATACATATTTGTTGAATCAGTTAATAAAGAATAAATTTTTCCAAATTCTAGAACATTATCAACATGCAATTACAAGACGGACATATGTTGTGTACAGAGCATAGCTTAGAGGGGCAAAAAAATAGGTGTAGTATGAAAAAAAATTTAAGGTGTGTAAATTGGTTGCACACTACATCACCAAACCAAATGCTATTGGAATACTGAGTCTAAACTCCATTTGTTTATAGGAATCTTATGAAATTAGATTTCTCTTTCTGTATCATAGTTTATATTTGTTAAAGCACTGAGTTTTATCACATGAAATTTTAAACAAATAGGATTATTAATAAAACACGCCTGTATTGAATTATTATTGCTGAATATGTCTCTGTCTACCTATTTTTCACTAAAAAATGTTCAGTAGCATAGGGACCAAATTAACTCACCTCACCTAAATTCTAATCAGACCAGACAGAGCATTGCTCTTACTTTCTCTTGCAACATGGTTGAGATAATTCTGATGTTTTCCTACAACTATAAGTTTTCAGTAGCTCCAATTGCACCAAGATCAATTAGAATGTTTTGACTGTAAGTTTCAGTCTCACTAAGCAAAATAATTTCCTGCTGAGCAATCAATTTGGCATAAAGTCAAATTTTAGTTTCTGTACTTGTTGGATCCTTAGGGTAAATTTTAATGTAATTTATAATGTAGTTGTCTAGTCTGTAGTCACATTATTGCTGTGGTTCTAGAATTCCATACATATCCATATTATTTATTTTTTAAAATATATTTTATTGATTTTTTACAGAGAGGAAGGAGAGAGTTAGAAACATCAACGAGAGAGTCATTGATCAGCTGCCTCTTGCACGCCCCCTTCTGGGGATGTGCCCGCAACCAAGGTTCATGCCCTTGGCCGGAATAGAACCTGGGACCCTTCAGTCTGCAGGCAGATGCTCTATCCTCTGAGCCAAACCGGTTTCAGCCGTATCCATATTTAAATTGAGATAGAACCAATAGTTTTGACTAAAAACCATTAACAGAATTTCAAAAACATGTGCTGAACTCTGATCTTAAGCCCTAAATCTCTTTGCTCATAACATGCTATGTTCTAGTCACTTGACAAACACCAACAACTTCAGAGTTCCAGGGGAATTTCCAAATCCTATATCTGCATAAGATGTTGAGTCTTGAGTTCTTTCTGATTGGAAATTTCAGTATTCTTCAAAATAGAATTTGATCAAAATATTTTCTTTAAAAAATAGATATAATGGCTTTGACATAGGCCCTGATTTATTTATTTATTTTTTCCTCTTATTTATGCTTTTATTGATTGATTCTTGTATGTCGCCTGCCCTGGGATAGAACCTTTGACATATCAGCATGATGCTCTTAACCAACTGAACACCCAGCCAGAGTCATCTCTATGATTTTTTAATGTACAACTTTTGCCAATATTTTCTATTGGAATATTTGCCATTTATTTATTTATTTGTAATAGCTCTATTTTTTAAATAATATATTGTATTGATTTTTTTACAGAGAGGAGAGAGGGATAGAGAGCTAGAAATGTCTATGAGAGAGAAACATCAACTAGCTGCCTCCCGCACACCCCCCACTAGGCATGTGCCCACAACCAATGTACATGCCCTTGACCAGAATCGAACCTGGGACCCTTAAGTCCGCAGACTGAAGCTCCACCACCGAGCCAAACCGGTTTCAGCTGTATTAGCTCTATTTTTAAAATTATCTTTATTGTTGAAAGTATTATAGATGTACCCCCCCTTTTCTTCCCAACGACCCCCTCTACCCTGCACCCACCCCTCCCAGGCCGTCAACCATACTAACAACTATTAAAGTAAATTAGGGTATAATTTCTAAAATATTTCAGTCAGCCTCCTTTTAATATTCTGAAGTAGTTTTTTTTTTTTTTTTTTTTTTTTTAAGTAATGTCATAGTACTTTAACTACAGAGGTTCAACTATTAAAGGCAACATAAGTAAATATTTTTACTGCAGTTAGACCTCACAGAAGCTTACTCCTACAATCACTTATAAACATTTAAAACTATTTTTCTTGGTTATATATTTGTTGTGCATAAATGATTTGCACCTCAAATATCTATGGGCTGGATCACAATTAGAAAGGGACAGATGATTGAGCCTACCTGCCACTCTATACAAAACATTTATTTCATTAGTCACATTTCTCTGGAAGCCTTAAGTAGAGATGAAATTCCAAGAAGAAATACAGGATTTTACTTATATATAGTAGTAAAATCTGAATTGTCCCTGAGATATTTGTGTAGATGCTCAAGAGGTTGGAAAATCTTATCTAGTTGATAGGTGATGATAACATTTTATGATATCTCTGAACTTATTCCCACAATGGGAAAGGAATCTCACTACATTATATAAATTCACTGACTGCATTTATGAATTGCAAATGAATTATAGAAAATACGATTTGAAAAACCATGCCTATCTTGCAGAAAATTATCTCGGTTGAAAATAGAAGAGTTTTTATTTAAATTTAGAAAATATACTGCCGCCCTTCATTAAATATTTATATATTACTTACATTCTGAGAATATATTTGTAGGACAAGTAAAGCACAATGGAATAATCCTGCTGAATAAAAGAAGCCTGCTATTGGCTAATTTTTCAAAAAGTTTCACTCTCAATTTTTTGTTAAAATTTATTCATTTAAATTATGTACTTCATAATTACTGAGATTAGCAGGACATCAAAAGCTTGCCTCACACTTTATCTTGTCTTGGTTTTTCTGTCTCGTTCCTGAAAACATGTAGCATATGCTTTATATGCCTGCATTATATGCTCTATACCCATGTTATTTTTGCAAAATGCAATTGCTAATGACTTTTCTGCTTGTAGTTCCAATCCCTGTGAAGGCCCAGAAGTTTCTGTCATGTTCAGAGGTGCAAGGACTTGCCTCTATATTCTTATAATAGATTACCTTATCGAATCAACAGGTTTTAAACAGTTTGTAAGAACGAACAGAAATAGATTTAACTAAGGTACCTAATTAATTGATATCGTCTAAGCTGGCCTTTTTTGACAGAAGATTAGATAAGTGTTATTTTTATCTTTAAAAGAGTCCTAGCAGAGCCAAACACGCACCCATGAGTGACTATTAAGAAATAAATAATAGTTGCACACCTCCAAACACAATGTGGTTTTTATATTGTGCTTATGACACATTCTAGTTACAATAAAAATATATGATGTGCTGGTTTTATGGCAGAAGCATCACTGCTGAAGGTGGCAATATCAATAGTTCTTGTGTAGCTAGCAGGATGTGAGCAAGTGACCTTTAGTCCAGACTACTTGTGCATTACTCAGACTGCCCTCAGTTACAGCTAAAATCAAGCATCCTTGGTAATAGGTAAAGTTATTGACTGATATGACCCAGAAAGTTGGAAGTAGCCTCGCTACAGGTATGGATGGATTCAGATATTCCAAGAATATTCTTTGATGTGCCCATTCTCTATCTCTTACTTGGACTTTCTCTTGTAGTACAAAGTAGTCATAACAGTCACATGATACTAGTTTAGCAATCTAAGCAGAAAGAAGTAATGTTTATAGACAGCTCGAGGAGAAAAGTTACAGCTAAGCATTTGATTACCCTAGATCAGAAATACCCAACCTTTTTCATCTCATGGCCCGCAAAAACTAATTACTAAAATTCTGCAGCACACCAAAAATATATTTTTCATTTTGCCAATCTGATCCCTTCCCCACCAGTTTTGTCCAGTCCATCCGGCTGTACATTGACAGCTGAAATAAAGTTTTAAGATAGCTGAAAAATGCTGGTTCACACAAGATGGCTATTGTATTGGCTATTGGTATTTTTTGTTTGTTTGTTTATTTGTTTGACAATATAAGGGAAAGACATCAGTGCCCCTGACAAAATAGGCATTACATGTTTGCTTGTTTTTTAAATCCTCACCCAAGGGTATTTTTCATTGATTTTTACAGAGAGTGAAAGGGAAAGGGAGAGATAGAGAGAAAAACCATGTGAGAGACACATTGATTGGTTGCCTCCCACAGGAGCCCTGATCGAGCCTACAACCAAGGTATGGGCCCTTGATTGGAATTGATCCCGGGACCCTTCAGCTTGCAGGCTGACATTCTATTCACTGAGCCAAATTGGCCAGGCCAGTCATTGTATGTTATATAAATTCTTGTGGCACATCAGTGTGCCTGCAACAGCACACCATTTGAAAACCATTGCCCTAGATTATACTGGTATTGCCACTAACAATATATGGAAAAGATTATTCAGGAAAGAAAAACTGTTAGCAAAGAATGAGAGAGGATTTCTGAAGAAAAAAAAAAGGAGAGAGAGAGAGAGAGAGAGAGAGAGAGAGAGAGAGCGAGCGCGAGCCCACAGCTACAAAATTTCACCCTTTCTCTTTTCTCTATTACTATTAACTTTTTATATGATTCCCCAGGATACTTATATACCTGCATTTGGAGTCAGATACTCCCACATCCCCCAATGGTATATAGGTGTTCTCTCACCCATTCTTAAGAAGTCATCATCCATAGAGAACAACAACAATAATAACACAAATAAGCTCTTACCTTCTCTATGCATACAATGATTTCCATCCACCAAACTCAAGCATGTTGAGTTGTTTCTGCAGGGGTCAGTGAGAGGATCACAGGGGTTATAGTGTTGATGGCAGGATTTTCCAGTATAAAAGGGTGGACACAGGCATACACATTGCCCAGGGATGGTAGACTCCTTACAAAGAGCTCCATTCAGGCATGGGTCAGAGTCATATTCATTTATTTCTTCACCAGTTTTGTCCAGTCCATCCGGCTGTACATTCACAGCTGAAATAAAGTTTTAAGATAGCTGAAAAATGCTGGTTCAAATCTATTCTTTGCATTTTTCAGTGTAATTACAACATTGGACTATGTGTTGTTGTTTTTTTATTTATTTATGACAAGATCAATAAATGACACATACTTTAAAAATAGTTTACCTGATTTCCTGAGACAATGTAATGTGTATTACTACAAAAGGGACTACATTGGCTGAAATACAATTTAAGAAGCATTTGGTAAATTTCTAATATAGTTAGGCACTGCAACATATCTGAGAACAAATGTGCTACCAATTTCAATTCTATCAATTATTGGGATGAATTACCAATTGAGAACATTTTCTCAATTTTTTTCTTTTATGTAAAATAAGTTTTACCAATGGGATCACTGTTTATAAGCCTTAGGTGATATTTCATTCAAAATATCTAGCAACATGTGATTTTTATAATGACCAGAATATTTATAATAAGTGCACCTTTATGTTAAGCATTTTTGTTTCAATTTTTGTATGCTTTAAAAATATATTTCCTATTAATATATGAATAATGTGGAAAATTTTAAGAGAAGGAAAAGAAATAAAAATTAAGGCATCTGGATCTTGTCTGTATATCACAAACTTTAGCTCATTTTAAGCCTCAGCCATCCAATATCTGTCATTCTCTTTGATTTAACTTCAAATATCATTTTTAGTCAAACATCTTCCAGAAAACTAGGCTACTAGTAAGTTCTGCTACTAAGAGCAGAGGAATTCTGACAGGTAACACAGGAAAAAGTGTTTTCTACATAGGTATTATGTAAATAATGGAGATGGACAGGCAACAACGAAATGTGCCAATATGGGATAAATGTGAGGATTGTTGATTGACTGGCTGAGTGGAAGTCAACTAACAAGTGTGGGCAGGTTCAGAGATGGAACGCCTGTCAGTATGCAGGCAAGGCAGAACTCCCAGTCTTGAGTAAATGTACTGTTTGACAAATAAAAAAGCATGAGACAAGGCATAGAGGATATTAGAAGTATAATTTTCAGAAAATAATTCATTTACTGACAGATTAATTAAGGTAACATGAAAAGAATATTAAACTGCTGAAACATCTAACTTGCTTCTTGATATTTTGCTGCAAAGAAAAAAAGGAAGGATAAAAAGTAGGAAAAAAGAAGGGAAGGAAGCAGAGAGTAAGAATAAGGATAAAGAAATAAAAAAGGAAGGAAAGGAGGGAAGAAGAAGAGAAAGGAAAGAAAGACTAAGTAAATAGCTTAGTTTTCAGTGTCAAAGCCCCAGGAATATCTTGCCCATTCTGTTTGAATAAATACAGAGGACACCAATATAGTGAGAGGAGACAATTGAATGACTAGTGTGCACTGGTACTTAAAATTAATTCTAAATAGATATGAAACCTATTGAAATTAATACAAAAATGAATAGGGGGCATGCTAGTTTTAGGCATAATTGACTAATAATGTAGTTACTAATTCCATAACATTGTATTCAATCTAATAAAAAAGGTAGATATTATAGCTATTTTTTTAAATTTGCTAATGTGCAGAAAGTGATTGCTATGATGCAAAATGAATATTCTTTCTATGGCATGCTTGCCAAAGGCAGGCTTTACAAATGAAATAATTCATACCTTAGAAATACAAAAATTATTCTAGAAATGTTATTTCTTTTAAGAATGAATAAAAATCCTTGATATTTTTATCTTTCTTTAAAAAAAATGACTTATTTTGGTGACTATTTGCCTTAATTTGCCTAGATTGTCCTGGTTTAGGCCTATTACCCCAGAATAATTATTTAGAGGGCACCCTTTAACTTAATTTTTTTCTATGGTGTTACTCTCTTCATCTCTGATTATCTCCTATATCCTTTAATGGAACTGATTATTTTCCAAAAAAGACTGTACTTTCACTTATTCACTAATCCTGCACAGGTTTCACCTTGCTTTGAAATTTGCTTACCACATATTTTAGGAAATCATCACATATACTATCTTGTATTGGAAATATTTCATATTTTTTTGCCTACTATTAAGCTTTTTATTCCTTGATATGTAAGCATTTTCTGAATATTTTTATTCTCATGCATATAACATGTTGAAAATATAGATATTGATTAATATATGAACTTCAGTTGGAATCATATAGACATACCTGAATTTCTTTCTTTTGGGTAGTTGAGAATCAGAGGGCTTAATCAAATTGGTAATCTCAGAGAATTGTAAAGATTAAATGCAATAATGAACAAAAAGTATATGTGGTTTCTGACAACACCAATGCCTAGCAACCTACAGTGGTTACTAGGTCCTGTCACAGAATTTTAATATGTATTTGTTACCCTATTTATGACTCAATAAAATATGCACCTAAGGAATGGATATCACTTCAATTTCTAGTAGTATTTTTATTTATTTGTCAAGTCATTATATATTAAAATTGTCAAATATATTAACCAATTTGATACTTCTAATAAAACATTGATATAAATAGATGTTCATATTCTTACTATACAGAAGGGATTTGAAATCACTTTATTTCTAAGGGGTGTTGCACAAATACTTTCATTTTTCTTTTTTTTATATTCTTTCATGGGTAGATGATTTCAATTGGATTACTTTAAAATAATTATGAATAACCCACAATTCTTGACTATTTAGCATATGTGCTGGAGGTTTGTTTTATCTTCTCACATAACAGGTGGCCCGAGATTTTATGTGGTGTCCTTACAAGGATCAAATCCTCTGGAAAGCATCTGGCCATATGTCATTAGGACTAATGATGCCAAGATGAGGACTATGGAGATGAATGGGTATTTTGTAGAAAATAACTTCCAAGGAAGAAAGTCACTACCAATAACTAATAATCAGACCAACACATGCCTATATTTGAATCTGCTTTTGTAGATGTCAGAGGAACTAGTCTTGGATAGATGGAAAGCTACTTTTATGTGAGAGCTGCAGTCTGATCTTTAGGTTTTACCATGAGGTAATTTGGGATTCAATCTGATCTGCCAGGATTTTCCAAACTCACAGCTAGAAGCAGTCTTCATGGATTAAAATAAATAAGCATAGACACAACTGTATAACATTTCAAGTGTATACTTTCTAGTAGTAAGTACTTGAAAACTAATTGACTGTGTGCTTAAAGATAGACTAATATATTCTAATTCACTGTCTTCCCTAGTGAGGGAACTAAAAATTCATTAGCATAAAATACATTGAATTCTAAGTAAGAACAATATTTCAATTTTATATGTTGATTTAAAGTACCAAAGCTAATGACAGAAAGTAGACTTCACTGTTATAAAATAGAGGGGGAGAAGTCAATTCATTGTTTTAAAAAATGTAATAGGTTCAACTATCTGAATATTAACAATTCTATATGCTTACTTTACTAGAAATATTGGTATGTAATAATTAAATATTATTTGGCAGTGCTTATCTAAGTTTGAACCTGCTTTGCATAACTATACCAGGTGTATTGTCTATAAATATTGATATATAAATACAAAACTTATAAGTATATATCAATATAACTTAAAAGGTCTTTTCTTATAAAAATTAGTTCACCTATTGTTTGTTGCATCCATTACTTGCATGTAAAATAAAATTACAATGAAAACTATTAGGTAAAAAATAAATTATGAGACAGTGAACCATAAAATAGTATTATAAATATCTTAAAAATGAGAGGCATGGAAAAAGAAAGAAGTAAAAAAATATGGGTCACTCAACTATGTCATTCACTCTTTATTTTATCATTTTATTCATTTACCTATTCATTCATTTAGTTTTACCACCTGATATATCATCAGTGAAACTATATTAACAATGAAGATGATCACTAATATATTTTTAATCACTGCAATCCTCTTGGAGAAAAATGTGGAAAAACTTTTAGCTCATTGAAACTGCTAAAATTTATTTCAAATAAAAGATTTATATTATTAGTGAGCATTAAAATTAGATAGCAGTATTAAAGAACAATTTGAAGACCAACATTAAAATATTAATATATAAAAGTACACAAAAATTGATATGGATTAAATTAGAGAATGGAGATGACTTTAAAATTACAGTGAGGGACATGAGAGGACCCATAGAAAATATACTTACCTTTTTTATGGGCAGAGACCATGCTTAGACAGATTTCTATATGTAAAAGATGAAACAGAACAAATAAAAGGAAAAATAAGAAATATGGATTGCTAATCCATGCTACTGAATAAAAGGAGCCTTCAAAATTAAGACAAAATGTAAACCACTGTTTGAAAAAACGTTGTTGTATTCTAAGACTATGTTATACTCCAAGGTGAAGCAGTTATTGCTACAAAATTGTATTAAAACTACAATTTTCCTTTTCCCACTCAATGCACTCTTCAATATATCCATATCTATCTATCTATCTATCTATCTATCTATCTATCTATCTATCTATTATCATCTATCTATCTAAAGCAACCAACCAGCCGAATTGGGGGCAGAGCTGACCAGCCAACCTCCCGTGTCCCTTCCACTACACTGACTCATCCTGATCAGCCTCCATCAGGGCAGGCTCATCAGACCCCACCTGTGCATGAATTTGTGCACTGGGCCTCTAGTTTATAATAATAGTCTTAATCAATGTGCCCATTATACCAGGTATGACTCGATTTATTTAGTTTTTCTTTAAGAAGATATTTTACCACATACATTCTTAGGAAACTAGAACTCTCAGAAATGACCTGCTCAAATTTATACAGCTACTACTATAAGAAATTTGAATCTATAACACCTGACCTTCTAAGTATGTGTTTTTACTCCATACGCCATACTGTCTCTGTGCTTCCAAAGATTTTCTATGTATACAAAAGTGCATATATCCTAACATATAACACAGTGAAAATCCAGTTTATATTATAATTATAGTTTATATGTTATACAATTATACCTTGTTATGAGTATCTTTCCAAGTCATTACATAAATATAATTTATTTCAATTACTCCAGATACTATAACTAGTACCCTTTTACTGTCATTTATGTTATTTGTTATTGTTTGCTTTTGTAAGCAATGAAACAAAGAACTTTGAAGGCATATGTTTGTGCTCTTGCATGTATATATTTATAGAAGTAAAATAAAAGCTTTTGGCGCTGACTCATGTTGAATGCATTACAGGTTCAATTCCCCAGGAATCAAACTCTGAGATGAAAATTGGCATGCTAGAGGTTTACTGTGGAGTGCATTTGAAATGTGTGCAATGTTTTTGTAGATATTTATATCACAATAAAGCTTTTGAAATAGGAAAGAAAACATCTGTGGGAGAAATAAAGATGCAGAATGAAGCAGAGCACAAATTGCAGTGGAAAGACTATGGAGACTCCCCAAAACAACTGGGACCTCTAGAGCAAGGATGACCCCGAAGAGTTGTCTCAAACCTAGGAGTAGGGATTCATTCTTTGTGCCCCTGCACCAACCAATTCTTGGGTGTGAGCTGACCCTCCCCTAAAAAGGGAGTGTCTATTTCCAGCCCATGGTAATTCTCATAGCTATCAGCCACCAACATTCCCAGGAGTTAGGAAAATGAGGGTTTCAGTCCTAAGATGAAGGCATTCACTAGTACCTATCCTATCTAATAAAAGGATAATATGCAAATTAACCATCACTCCATCACAAAGATGGTGGCGCCTGTAGGTACAAGATGGCAATGCCCAGTCCTCTCAGCCTCACCAGAGTCCCCCACTCCTGGCTGGGGGGAGGTGGCAGCTGAGAGTGGGCAGTGTGAGCAGCCTGGCAGGATGCCTCTGGGACATGGAGAGCCTCTGGGCAGTGGGCACGGAGTGGCCAGGCCCCACACAGAGCTACTGGCACATGGATTTTGCTAGGATTCCTGTGGCCCCGTGAGGGTCCCAGCATCGACTTTGTGTGGCTTCTGTCAGGGTTTCCTCAGTCCCACTTGCCTGGAGGCAGGGCATCGGGAGGGCATTCCAGGACTCAGGGTCGTCCTGTGGTGCGCTGGCCCTGTGGGGAGGGACTGCGGGACTCTAGGACTTGAACCAGAGGGACAGAGCCTGGATCTATGGGAAGGAGTACAGGTGCCGGTCCTGTGGGTAGGGCTGTGGCCTTGGCCTAGCCCAGACATTGTGGGAGGGGTAAACTCAGGCATAGGAATTACTATAGTTAAAAGCAGAGACATGGGCACAAGGGACAGGTGTGGAGTCAACAGAATGAGGGTGATTACCAGTAGAGAGGAGGCACCATGGAGTAGTGTATGCACAGACAAACCCTGAAAGTGAAGGCATGACTGGTCCATAAGGCATGGCTTTGCAGCCTTCAGAGGCATCGGAAAGAAAGTCCTGCTAGAAGGAGGTTTGAACCCAGGTGGAAGGCAGGGGCGGGGCCAAGTTACCACAGGGGCACTCAAGATTATGGAGGAGGGTCTTAGCAAATCTGAGGTGCCCTTAGGTGGTGTGTCCAGGGTGTGGCTTAAGTTGTTGTTGGGTAAACGGGGGTATAATATGCATAAGCAAAATGATGTGACCAGCGAGAAAGACGTAGCAAAGTGTAAGGGGGCATAGCCAATATGGCCACCCACATGAACCTCATCCCAGGAGCAAGTGCAGGAGTTTGTACTCAGAGCATTCAGGTAAGGTCCCATGGCATGGGGCAGGGGGAGGGGCCCCAGGTCTTGTGTGATATTGTGCGGTGGGCTACTAATCTATATATATATAAAAGCCAAGCGACCAGAATGGCAGAACGATTGGAACCACTGGAACAACTGGTCACTATGAAGTGCACTGTGGCAGCCAATAACCTCCAACCTCCCATGTAGCCCCTCTTCCCAGCTGGCCCAGCCTTCCCGATTGGGCCCCTCCACCTGACTGGGGGCAAGGCTGACCAGCCAACCTCCTGCATCTCCTCATCACCAGTCCAGCCCTGATTAGCCCCCATCTGGATGGGCCAGTCGGACCAGCTGAACCTTCCCCATGTACAAATTCATGTACCAGGCCTCTTGTAGCTAATAATACAGTATTGTGTACTTTGAAATATATTAAGAGGATTTATCCCATGTTAATTATTCTAATCACAACACACACATATCTACTCACATAGACATATACAGACTACAAAAACATTTGGGAGGACATAGTGAATATGCTTATTACCTTGATAATGGTGATGATGTCACGGGTGTATTCATATATTCAGGAATTGGGGAAATGACTGTTGGAACCAGTGAATGCACTGTGAGCTACGTCTGGGTCAGGTGCATTTATAACCTTTTCTTCTTATGCCCTCATTCTATTACCAGGCCAATGAATATAAATATTGGCCTGGTAATAGAATGATATCAATGTCAAATTTAATTCACATCCAACAGCCTTAAGTTGTTTGGCATTTTTTTCTCCTAAATGTAGTTACAGAAGTAAATGGCCACTAGTCCTGTTGGTGGAATCATTATTGTATCTCGATGTATTGGGTCGGCAACTAAGTAATTGCGGATTTTTTAAAGAAAATCAAAGACAATTTTTTCATGGAACTAAATAACTTTATTCTGTAATGTATTGCCCATTTTGATCAATGACCTTTTGCCATCTTTCAGGCAGCATCATAATCCCACGTTCAAAAAACTTCTGGTTTTTATTAGCAAAAAACTGAATCAGGTACGATTTGACATCATCATCATTATTGAAATTTTTACCATTCAAGGAGTTTTGTAAAGATCGAAACAAAAAGTAATCAGATGGTGCAAGGTCAGGACTATATGGTGGATGTGGCAAAACATCCCAACCAAGCTCCATTAATTTTTGCCGAGTGACCAAAGATGTGTGTGGCCTTGCATTGTCATGATGGAATACAACACCTTTTCGATTTGTCAATTCGGGCCGCTTTTCTTCAACTGCATTGTTTAATTTCGTTAGTTGTTCAATGTAGACATCAGAATTGATCGTTTGGTTGGGTGGTAAGAGTTCAAAGTAGACAATTCCTTGTAATCCCACCAAACTGATAACAAAACCTTCTTTTGATGAATATCAGCTTTTGATGTTGTTTGAGTTGGTTCACCTGGCCTGCTCCACGATCTTTTCCGCTTGATATTGTTGTAAACAACCCATTTTTCATCGCCAGTTATCAGTCGTTTTAAAAATGGATCATTTTCATTATGTTTCTTTAGCAAATCGCAGCTGCTAATGCGTTGCGTTAACTGTGATTCTTTAATTTCGTGAGGAACCCATGTATCGAGTTTTTGAACATAGCCAAGTTGTTTTAAGTGATTTTCAATGCATGTATGTGATACATGAAGCTTCTCTGCAATCTCACGTGTTGTACTGTGACAGTCCGAATTGATTATTGCTTTGATTAGGGCGTCATCAACTTCAACTGGACGACCAGAGCGTTTTTCATCTTTGAGTGAAAAATCACCAGAACGAAATTTGGCAAACCAATTTTGACACTGCCGTTCTTTTAAGGCTTCATCACCATAAACAGCACATAACTTTTTATGAGCCTGCGATGCGTTTTCCCTTTGCGGAAATAAAAAAGCAAAATATGACGAAAATGTTCCTTTTGATTTTCCATTTTTCAACGAACGCCAAACGAAAACTACAAAACAGATCAAAAAACTTTTTTTACTGATTAACAGCTGAATAGCCAACTATCAAATAACAAAATGTGTTTTACATTTGTACTACGTCTGCAAACCTAAAAATTCAACTGAAGCCATATATGTGTGAAACCCGCAATTACTTAGCTGCCGACCCAATAGTATTGTAGGGTGTTTCCTCTTGGGCACCTAGCCTTTCCTTTGACCCGTGAGTTTGGGCTCCAAAACCCAGGCCTGGGATCATTACTTATAGCCAGAGAGGTTTCCCTCAGCCTCCTAATCATCCTTGTTTTATTTTGATTGCATAGATTGAGAAATATCTTTGTTACCCATTAATCAATTCTTCGCCAGATACAATGTGTTCTATTATGTGTCTCCAGGTTTCTTCATAAATCAGGGATCCCCCTTACTGTCTCTCTAACCTTGGTGATCGTTATAATTGGCCATACTTATTTTAAAGGTTATTTAGCAGATCACCTGATCTTTTTAAGTTCCAAAATCCCATCATTACCATTCCATACAGGGAGCCAATTTTGGTAACAGCATCTCCTATAATCAGTCCTGGCCCATAGGGGATGATCAATACTAAGCTTCAGAATGAAATCAGTGCCCCTCTGAAAGCATATATCATCTCTGATAAAAGAGTGCCTCCAGGCCCTCCTGCAGAACAAGATTAGTTTTGTGACCTTACTTGAAGCACATAGTGTAGTGTGCTCATTTCTCTGAGCTCTTGATATTTTTCACTAGTTTTCATATTAATAGTTATTTTTAATAACAATTGTTATTTATTGTTATTTGTTAATTGTTATACTACCATCAATTTCTCCAAGCTTCCAAGGACTGACTAACCAAGTACAGAAGGGTTGAGAGAGGAACTAAGACAATATTTATATATATGTTCCATCTAGGTCCTGTGAGACAAGTTATCCTTGAAGGGCATTTTTACAAGATATTTCTCTGCCTTAATTTTCTTCTCCCTTTTCCCTTCTCTATAATATGTTTTACATATTTCTTCATATAAACCAATATCTTCTTTAAAAGTAAATAAAAAGGAGTGTAAGTGTTATATATATATATATATATATATATATATATATATATATATATATATATACACTAATATATATATACTAGAGTCCACGAGCACAAAATTCTTGCAGGGGGTGGGGGGTCCCTCAGTCCAGCCTGCACCCTCTCACACTCCAGAACTATTGGCTCCTAACTGCTTGCCTGCCTGCCTGCCTGATCATCCCTAATTGCTCTCCGACCTGCCTGATCGCCCCTAACTACCCTGTCTGCCTGATCATCCACAACTACTTGCCTGTCTGCTTGATTACCCCTAACTGCTCTCCTGCCTGCCTGATTGACACTAACCGCCTCTGCCTTAGCCCCTGCTGCTGTGGCTTCACCTGGAAGGACATCTGGGATGACATCCTGAAGGTCATTTGGCTATCCAGTCTAATTAGCATATTATGCCTTTATTATTATAGATGCTCTTAAAGAAGCTAATTTTAAATTTTAATGAAATAATAAACTCTTAATCTATATATATATAGATAGAAAAGCCTAACTGACTAATGACGGAACGACCAAACAACCTGTCAGCTAGTCACTATGAAGTACACTGACCACCAGCAAGCCGACGCTCAATGCAGGAGCTGCCCTGATGGTCAGTGTGCTCTCACAACCAACCTCCCACGGTCCCTTCCCCTGCCGGCTGGCCCTGATTGCCCTGATCAGGACCTCTGGCCAGCCTCCCAAAGGGGATTGTTATTTGTTAATTGTTATATTACCATCAATTTCTCCAAGCTTCCAAGTGGTCCCATAGGCCCCGCTCACCAGCCAGGCCGAGGAACCTCACCCTGTGAAGGAATTCGTGCACTGGGCCTCTAGTAATTTTTATTTTATTTTTTTATTATTTTTTAAAAATATATTTTATTGATTTTGCACAGAGAGGAAGGGAGAGAGATAGAGAGTTAGAAACATCGATGAGAGAGAGTCATCGATCAGCTGCCTCTTGCACACCCCTACTGGGGATATGCCACAACCAAGGTACATGCCCTGGACCGGAATCAAACCCTGGTCCCTTCAGTCCCCAAGCTGACGCTCTATCCATTGAGCCAAACTGGTCTCGGCCTCTAGTAATTTTTATATCTCTAAATATTTGTTAGCTTTCTTCTTAAGTAGATTTTATTTTTATATATAGGGTGTCCCCCAAAATGCATACATACTTTAATTGCTGATAGCTCAATTTTGAAAATGAAATGTATTTTAATAAAAACTGCCTTTATAAATTATTCAAATGCTTTTATATATTTTTTGGGTCACCCTATACATATATTTTTTATTAACAGAATATCGATATACTGAAATTTTGAATATTTTCTTGCTTTTCCTATTTTCATATATAAATTTCTAAAGCATTTTAGAGTCTTATTTAATATACTTCGTTATATTCATCTATAGCCTCCTAAACTCTAGTTCTATGTGATTTTCCCATGCCAAAGTCTTTTTATTTTTAATTTCAGATTATAGATGCTGTAATATTGAACTGGGAAAGTAGTGTGGATGTTAGTGCCCATTCTCCCTGGCAATTTCTTCATGTAACTAATTTTATTCAGGTATCCAGACTCTCCATTCCATTTCACACACTGAATGGGAAGCTAGTGCTATGCTGATACTAATCCATGCCAAACGTGAAGTCTCATTGCTCATAGGTAGTGGATTTTAACTTTAGCAACATTAGCATCACCTATTAGCTTTTGAAAACCCCGGAGCTCAGAGTGTACCCAACGCAGATTAAATCTGAATCTCTCAGTGTGGGAAGCAGGTCCTAGCATTTTCAAAGTGGTTCCAGTGTGCAGCCAAGTATACCAGTCTCCTGGAGTATTTTGTTTAGAAACCCAGGATTAAACTAATTAGCATTGCTCTAACATGGGCATTGGTTGCAGTGTAAGTCAAAAAGTAGTGACTTTTCTGAGTAGTGACTTGCTGAAGTCTTGTACAAAGTATCCTTTCTCACAGTAATGAGGCAGACTCCAGAAACAATGCTGCCTCTTTTATCTGATGCCATGGGGTACTGATGTGAAGCCAGGATAGCTAATATCACTTTGCTACCATAAGATATGTTGACACATTTAGCATAAGAATATGGAACAATCAAAGAGTAATTTAAGATGCTACAGTGTATAATATTGATCAAATGAGCCTAATTGCTTTTTGTACTTATAATCATTCAATTACTCAGTAATAAACCAATTAGACTTTTTGAGTCAATATTATACTTTGTAACATTTGACATATAGAACAAAATAATTAAATCGAATGTAGAATTGTAGACATGTGCCTATATTTTAGACATTTCATGTTAATAGAAGGGAATAGATGTTAATAGAGTCAATTATGGACTAAGGCCTACAGATTGTGTTGAATTCAGACTTAAAGCCCTTTGTTTTTAACAACAGAGAATTAAGGGATATATACAAACCTACATAAAGTAAGTAAAAACAATAATAACAAAACATAAACATGGAGGGTTGAAAAATGGTAGTAATTTGTTCTAAGTTAAGCAACCATCAACTTAAAATAGACTGCCATAAACTTTCATATAAGCTTGGCATATATGAAAAACATGGTAACCAAAATCCAAAACTCTACAAGAGAGATACAAAGAAATCTAAACATAGCACTACAGAAAGCCACAAACATACAAGAGGAGAGAAAGAAAGAAAGAAAGAAAAAAAAAGAATGAAATATTGAACTAAAAAAGCAATATAAATAATTAAATAATTAATAAAATGGCAATAATTACATACCTATCAATAATTACTTTAAATGTAAATTGATTAAAGGCTCCAATCAAAAGACAATTGGACAGCCAAAACCTGTTTGGCTCAGTGCAAACTTTTTAAAGTGGGGGCCAGATCACGGTCCCTCAGAGAGCTGGAGGGCCGGACTATATGAACTACTAATTCCTACTGTAACACCTCGGCTGCGCTCACTGCCCAAAAAACCTGGCGGGCAGGATCAGACTCCTCTGCGGGCCGCATGTGGCCCGCGGGCTGTAGTTTGAAGACCCCTGGGATAGAGTGTCGGCCTCCAGACTGAGGGGTTCCAGGTTTGATTCCAGTCAAGGGCATGTACATTGGTTGCAGGCACATCCCCCGTGGAGGTTGTGCAGAAGGCAGCTAGTCGATGTTTCTCTCTCATCAATGTTTCTAGCTATCTCTCTCCCTTCCTCTCTGTGAAAAATCAATAAAATATATATATTTTTAAAAGACAAATGGATAATGAAGGTGTGGTACATAAATAAACTGGTATGTTGCTCAGACATTAAGAAGGTGAAATCTTGCTGAAACCGGTTTGGCTCAGTGGTAGGGCATCGGTCTGCAGACTGAAAGGTCCCGGGTTGGATTCCGGTCAGGGGCATGTACGTTGGTTGGGGGCACATCTCTGGTAGGGGGTGTGCAAGAGGCAGCTGGTCGATGTTTCTCTCTCATTGTTTCTAGCTCTCTAGCTCTTTCCCTTCCTCTCTGTAAAAAATCAATAAAATATATTTTAAAAAAAAAAGAAGAAGAAGATGAAACCTTACCATTTGCAACAACATGTATGGACTTATAAGATATTGTGCTAAGTGAAATAAGTCATATAGAGACAGACAAATAACATATGATTTTTCTTACATATGGAATGTAAGAAAATAAAACTTCCAAAAATACCCAAAACAGCTGAAACCGGTTTAGCTCAATGGATTGAGCGTCCATTTGGGGACTGAAGGGTCCCGGATTCGATTCCAGTCAAGGGCATATATCTTGGTTGTGGGCATATCCCCAGTAGGGGGTGTGCAAGAGGCAGCTGATAGATGAGTCTCTCTCATCAATGTTTCTAACTCTCTCTCTTCCTTCCTCTCTGTACAAAATCAATAAACTATATTAAAAAACAAACAAACAAACAAACAAAACAAAACAAAGCAGGAACAAACTCATAGGTACAAAGAATAAAATAGTTGCCAGGTAAGAGGCAGTAGGGGGTTTGGGGAACTGGAAGAAAAAGGTGAAAGGTAAAAAAGTACAAATTGAACAGCCAGTGTTGCTCAGTGGTTGAGCATCGATTTATGAACTATGTATGGTCTCAAGAAAATTTTGTGGAGTGATGGCTATGTTGTAATCTTGATTTTGGTGGTAGTTACATGGATAAATTTAATGGTCAAAATTTTCCTCAATATATATAGAAGATCTTCCTTCATGTTTTATTATATGTAAACAAAAAAACCAAAAAAAAAACTCTTGAGAACAATTAACTGCCTTATGAAGGGACTATTTCTTTTAATATATTGCCCTACCTGTCTCACCACTACCCCCCAAAAAGGAAACAGAGAAAATAGGCTACTTAAAAAAATGAGAAAAATGTAGGTGGATCATACCATATCATTTTTTTTTTTTATTATGGTCTCACATAATTGTCCTCATCCCCTCATTCCCATCCCAAACCCCTCCCTTCATATGCTCCCACTCCCTGCTGTCCATGGCCACTGGCTAGGCCCATATGCATGCACACAAGCCCTTTGGTTGATCTCTTCCCTTTTAAAGAACATACGATGGAATGATTAATGACATTTTCAGAAAAGCTGAAAATACAGATTTTATTAAAAAGAGATTCACATTTGCATTCTTTGACTTTTTGTCCACTGTTACCTTTTGACCACAGTTCAATAAAAAATATTTTTAGTGGCAAAACTTATACTCCCGGGTTTACATTTTGTGCCTGTCAGTCATTGCCCTCACATGCAACATCAAGTCTGAGGCCACTGAGACTGGTTTGGCTCAGTGGATAGGGCGTCGGCCTGTGGACTGAAAGGCCCCGGGTTCGATTTCTGTCAAGAGCATGTACCTTGGTTGCGGGCAATCCCCAGTAGGTGTGGTGCAAGAGGCAGCTGATCGATGATTCTCTCTCATCGATGTTTCTTACTCTCTATCCCTCTCTCTTCCTCTCTGTAAAAAATCAATAAAATATTAAAAAAAAAAAAAAAAAGTTTGAGGCCAACAGTGACCGATGGTTTCAATTCATTTCTAACAAAACATTCCTAAGTTTGTCTGATTGTTTTGTTTTACATTTTTTCTTAAGTTATAGGGCTTAATTGAAGCATGTATAAAACAGGTCAACATTAAGAAAAAACACAGCACAAATGTTAAAGAACATGCAAACAAGTATAAATCCATTCTAAAACAATAACAGTTTCAATCTAGACTTTTATGTAAGAACTGAGATGATTTAAAATTTGATATTTTTCTAATTACTTTGTTAAATATTAAAAATTATCTTATGAATGTTTCCACACAGCTCTGTGAATAAAATTAAAGATATTTTATGCATGGCTCTACCAAATTATAAAATTCTGGGCTGCCATGGTTATAAGAAATGCTTTAATATCTGTACTGAGAATACATCAAGGGTGTTGTTATGACTTGAATTGTGTGCACCTAAAAGATCTTAACTCTCTGAAACTCAAAATGTGGCCTCCTTTGCAAATAGGGTCTTTAAAGAGGTAACAATGTTAAAGTGAGGAGAGTAATCTAATATGACTGTGGGCCTTAATCTAAAATGGCTGGTATTTTTACCAAAAAAAAAAAAAGAGGAAAATTTGGAAAGAGAGCTAGACATGCACATAGGATAAATCGCATGAGACGATGAAGGCAGGGACTGAAATGATCCATTAGAAGTTAAGGAATACCAAATACTGCCATAGGGAACTAACACAGAGGGTATATAGGGACCTTTTTTTAAAGGAGGGAAACAACCAGGAACTTGATTTATTCTGAAAAATAGCATGGTTTCCAGATAACACTGTATTTCAGTTCACCACTTTCTTTTCTGCTTTAACACAATTTCCATGAAATGAGAGAGTTCATTTATTCATTCAAAATAGTTTTGTTATCTTTTCAGTTTATCATTCATCCACAGAAAATATAATACCATGTCACAGTAACATACGAACCTCTCATTACAAGAAAAAAGGGTTTTCCCTTTCTCTTTTCTGTGCTATTGTTATGAAAAACAATTTTACTTAATTATTGAATTCTGAGGCCTATTTGTAAAATTATAATTGGTCATAGGATGTATTCATCTGTCAAAGAAAACATACTTATTCTTTGAGTTACTTTTTGATAAAATGGGTACGTTGTCAAGTCCCAACCTTTCCATTGAGAAAAGGAATAACTGTTTAATCACTCAGAGATCAGTCAGAACTACTGTGGAGGCTGCTCCCATTGGGAAATGAGGGTAGTCAGTGGCTATATATGTATGATTTGATATTAAAATCAAGACCAGTTAAAAGTAATAAAAAACACAGATTTAAAGTCACATAGACATTGGTTTGATAGATTTACCACTTTTTAACACTGACTTTACCTTAGCTACTAAAAAAATCTAAATTTTGATTCTCACATATATAAAGCATCACTAAGATATTTTGTTCTAGCATAAATAACATGATCTAGAAGTGTTTGGTAAAAATAGTCTAGTTAGTTGTTTTGTGAATATAATAGTAAGTCTGTCCAAGAAATAATTGTATAAAATCTGTCCAAATCTTGAATGCTGGCCCACTTTAATCCATCAATGTCATTTCTAGGAATTTATTGTATAAATATACAGATGTATGCATGAAAAGAGCCACATATGATTAATTTCCCCAAACAATACTTTATAATTGTATAATATTAAAAATTGCCTAAGTGGCCATTATATTATAGCCATAAAATAAAATATGGTGTAGCTACCCAAAAGAGAGGTGAAAGATTCACATACCCACATATGTTGTTCATAATTAAGGTGCTTATAAAGGGGGAAAAAATCTTCCATTTGCTAAAGGTGAATATTGTACCATAGATTGCTGTTTTCTGGATTGAAATTCTGGAATGTTTTACTCTTATATTAGCACTTATTTTACATTTATCATTAGCATTTTGGACTCTATGCATAAGCTAAGCAAAAAATAAAATAAAAATCTCCAACAATATACACCAGAATTTTGTAGTTTTCATTTAATATATTAAATGCATATAAGTTACATTTCAAACATTTTTTAAGTTATATATCCATTATAATTTTTTAAAACATCCTTAGTAAAAGCATAGAAAATGCCAATACATAGCATTTCATACTCTGAGGCATCGAGCAGGACTTTGCATGAATTATAAACTGAAGAAAAGAAACAAAATTCATATGGTCAACTGGGGGAAAACCTTCATGCTGTTTGAAGGTCTGTTTTGTAGTGTCCCATAAGAAAAGCAAACCAAAGCATCTACACGGATGCCAATTACACCGGCAGCAAAGGAATCAGATGCTGTTGGCAAAACATGCTCCAGAGTGTGGCATCTGGGTCCTCTAACTGCCATACAGAGCCCCATCTGTAGCTAAAGCTGTTGACTCTGCTTTGGGGTAAGAAAAATCAGAAATAAAGAAGGCAGTTAAATTCTAAACCATGCCAGGAATGGCAGAAGGCAGGCTGCAGTCAGCATTCAAATTACATCCCTAGCCCAATTTGCTTTTTAATGTCTTGAAACTGTATAAACACTAAACTATGTTAACTCCAATAGTTTAGTCAAGAGTTTAGAGATGAGCACATGTAGGTGGTTCAGTAACTTAGGAAACACAGATCACCTAAACAGATTTGATATTCCAACAAAAATATTCTTTTTTCCTAACATTTTTTCCTCTCAAAGAATATAGCCATATGGTGAATAAAATACAATTCTCATTCGACATATTAAAATATGTTATTTTAAGAATTCATTATGGTATATAATGTGAATTCTCACAAATAGTATGAGATTTAAGAGTTTTCTTGTTGGTTTTTAATGTTTTCTTTAGACTGACATTTCATAAAAGGCAGATACTCATTGCATCCTTGACTGAGACTTCTGACATTTTTACCCAATTGAAATCTGTGGGAAAGCTTCAGAGAGCCTTAAAACTTAATAAACTTTTGCTTAATTACAAAAGAACATGGTAAACTCCTTATAACGTTCATTTGCTGTATTTATAAATATGTAGAATGGTATGAGTTATTATCTATATAGTTCCATGGATTCATCATTTGTAGATTGCTGCTCTTCTCTTATTTATAGACATGTATTTTAAAACAAGATACATGTTGGGAATAATAAAAACTAATAATACTTAAGAAACAGACTCAGAGATGCAAGAACTGCCTGATGGTTGCCAGAGGAGAGGAGTATGGGTAAAAAAAGAGAAAGGATTAGGAAGTACAAATTAGTAGCTATAAAATAGTCACTGGATGTAAAAGCACAGTACAGTCAATAATATTATAATAACTATGCATGATGCCAGATGGGTACTTGAAATACTGGGGGATCGCTCTGTAGAGTGTATGACTGTCACTATATATCCTAGGTCCAGACTTTCTGACTCTAGAACCCATGTTTTCTCTGTATTTCATTCTTACCTGCTCTTGCTCTCTCTCTTATAATTAATATGAAATATAATTTGGTACATTCGCTTCAGTAGTGGTGAAGAAGGGGCTTCTAAAAATGTACTGTTCTATTAAAAAATAAGAAAACTGGCAAACACACAAAAATGTAATCGGAACTCTGGAAATAAACTAAAAGCTTGCAAAAATCTGAGGTTTACTCAAGAAAAAAAAAAAAAAGGCTAAATCTCATGCTCACAGTCATTTTGTGGTGTTTTAACTTGCATTTCCATCTCCCTCTCTCGAGTTCTGTAATAGTCTTGAAAAACACAACTTTGCAATAATGAATCTGTGAAACCTGGAGGCCTTGTGGCCACAGAGGAGGCAGTACAGGTTTAGAGCTTACACATAAGATTCTTCTCTGAGAACGCCACTATTTCATTGGTCTGGCAGCTCTCTGAAAGGTTCCATTCTCAGGAATTGACTTTATTTGACCCAAGTCAAACCTAACTCTGTTCAACAATCCTTATAAGGATTTATTCACAACAATCAGTGGCGATTGCTTAACCTTGCAGCTGTTTGAGGTGATGATTCCGGTGGAGGCTAACAAGACGCTGATCAATATAAAGGTAAAAGTTGGGAATGAAATGTTCAGAGGTCTTTGAAAAGCTAAACATATTCCTGGGAAACTAGAAGACACAACATATAGTCTAATCACAGGCCTAAGAAATACATGGGAGACCTTATCTGGCTGACCTTGAGGCTCTGTGTAAGCAGGTGGTGAAGAGGTAGATGAAATTATAAACTGCCTGGCTGAGTGAAGAATGCGTTCCTCAACACAGACACACTGGTTCCCTCAGAGGAAGCTGGAGACTTACTTGTTAAAGGAAATTGAGAAAATATTGTTAAACCATTAGCTGACAAATAAGGGAGCCAAGCAGAGCTGCAATAGCCACACATGACAAAAAAAATACATAATTTATAAAACTATTGCAGAAAAATCACTAAGTGAACAATAGCAAAGGTAAATAAATAAATACAGTAAAAACTGGAAATGGCCTGTTCTAATGTCCAGATTTGTCATGTTATTTTAAAAGGTCAGGTGTTCATAAAAAAATGTGTCATATAAAACCAGAAAAATATAGCCCATACACAGGAATAAGTAAAAGCTGTCTCTGAGGAAGCCTGAGTATTGGAGTTAGTTGAAAATATATTAAATAGGTAAAATAACTATGCCACCAAATTCACAACCTAGAAGAGATGGACATGTTGTTCTTAGAAACTTGTATTTACAGAGTGAATTATGAAGAACTAGAAAATCTAAATAGACCTATCAACTGCGAGGTAACCTCCCAAAAAGTAAAAGATCCATACATTATTTATCCAATCGTCTATTGAGGAAACTTTAGTTGTTTCTGTGCCATGGCTACCTTGAATAATGCTGCATTGAATATACTGGAATATATGTATTTATGGCTTTAATAGAGAGTCCTACTAAACATTTAATAAAGATTTCATACCTATCCTTCTCAAACTCTTCAAAAAAAATGAAGAAGCAATACTTCCTAACACATTTTTATGAGGCCCACATTGCCGATACTGAAACATAGCAAGAATAAAAGAAAAAAAGAAACTGATAGCTTGATAGCTCTAATGAATGTAGATGAAAAAAATCTTAGTAACATTCTAGCAAATCAAATAACACAATATATTTAAAAAAAAAATAATACATCACAATCAAGTGAGGTTTCATTCCAATGGCAATGGAATGGTTCAACATACACAGATTGATCACTGTTATATACCACAGTAACAAAATAAAGAATACAAATTATATAATCATATCAATAGATGTAGAAAAAAGCATTTGGCAGATACATATATTTATGATTAAAATGTTTAAAAAAATAGATATTAAAGAAAAGTACCATTTCCCTCAAAATAAGACAGTGTCTTATATTAATTTTTTCTCCCAAAGTTGTACTAGGTCTTATTTTCAGGGGATGTCTTATCTTTCCATGCGCTAGGTCTTATTTTCGGAGGATGTCTTATTTTTTGGGGAAACATGGTAGCTCAACATGGTAAAGACCATAAATGACAAACCCTCTACTAATAGCATACTCAATGGTACAAACAGAAAGCTTTTCCTCTGAGGCCAGGAACAAGACAAGGCTGTACTCTCACCACTATTAATGCTATATAGTACGGAAAGCCCTTGTCAGAGCAACCAGGCAAGAGAAAGGAGTGAAAGGCATTCAAACTTGGAATGAAGAAGTAAAATTGTCACTTTTGCAGACCACATGTTTCTTCACATAGAAAACCCTAAGGACTTCACCAAAATACTATTAGAAACAATAAGCAAATAGAGTTGCAGGATACAAAATTGACATACAACAATGCATTGCATTTCTATATATTAACAATTAAATTTCAGAAAAAATATTCCATTTGCAGTTGTAACAAAAAGAATAAAATACCTAGAAATAAATGTAACAAAGGCTGTGAAAAACCCACACCCTGAAAACTATAACATTTTAAAAATAATCGACGAGGACACAAAGAAATGGAAAGATATGCTGTGTTCATGGATTGGAAAAATCAATGTAACTAAAATGGTCATATTACCTAAAGCAACGTACTGATTTAATCTCCACCAGAATCCCAATGGAATATTTTCTTTTTAAATATATTTTATTGATTTCAGACAGGAAGGTAAAGGGAGAGAGAGAGATAGAAACATTAATGTTGAGAGATAATCATTGTCTGGCTGCCTCCAGCATGCCTCCCACTAGGAATTGAGCCTGCAGCCCCAGCATGTGCCCTAGCAAGGAATCAAACTCTGATCTCCTGGTTTATAGGTACATGCCCAACACTGAGTAATGCAGGCCTACCCCAATGGAATTTTTAAAGAGAAATAATCAGATTCGTATACAACTATAAAAGAGTCCAAATAGCTAAAGCAATCCTAAAGAGGAGAGCAGGGAGGCCAGAAGTATTACATTACTTGACTTTAAATTATACTACAAAGCAACAATAATCAAAACAGCATGGTAATTGGCAGAAAAAGAGACATACAAAGCAATAAAACACAATTGAGAGCCCAGAGATGAACCCACACGTATATAGGCAAATAATCTGCAGCAAAGGAGTTTTCTCCACAACATGCAATGGAAAAAAGAAAGTCTCTTCAATAAATGGTGCTGAGAAAATTGAAATGCCACATGTAAGAGAATGAAACTAGAATGCTATTGGTCACCATAGAGGAAAATGAATTCAAAATGGGTCAAAAACCTACATTTGCAAACACCTCTGATAAGGGGTTAATATTCAAAAATATATAAAGAACTCATACAACTACAAAAAATAAACCATTAAAACACACATTCAGACATACACACACACAAACACACACACAATCTAATTAAAGAGTGGGAAGAGGCCCAGAACAGATCTTTCTCCCAAGAAGATATAAAAATGAATAGATGTTAAAATTCACAAGTTATCAGGAAAATGCAAATTAAAATGACAATGAGATAATACTCACACCTCTTAGAATTGCTATCATCAACAAGACAAGTGTAAGTGTTGGAGAGGTTCAGGAGAAAAAGGAACCCTCTTACACTGCTGATGGCTGAAACAGTACATCCACTTTGGAAAACAGGAAAGAGATTTCTAAAAATTTACCCATGCTGTTTTGATTATGGTTGCTTTGTAAGAATAGAGTTACCTGCTCTGGATATCTACCTCCAAAATTTGAAAGTATTTATTCGTAAATACATATGTGCCAATATGTTCAATGCAGCATTATTCAAGGTAGCCATGGCACAGAAACAACTGAAGTGTTCTTTAATAAATGATTGGATAAATAACATATGGTACATATATACAATGGGATACTATTCAACCACAAGGAAAGATAAAATACTGTACTGCCATTTCTGACAACAGAGATAGATCACAGAGATCATGCTAAGCAAAATAAGTCATGTATGGGATATAGCATTGAAAACAATAAAAGAGACAGAAGAAGATATAAACAAGTGGAAGAATACACTGTGTTCATGGATTGATAGAATTAACATCATTAAAATGTCCATACTACACAAAACAATTTATAGATTCAATGCAATCCCCATTAAAATATCAAGGGCATATTTCACAAACCTAAAACAAACTCTCCAAAAAATTATCTGGAATAAAAATAAATAAATAAATAAAGACCCCCAAATAGCCACAGCAATCCTAAGAAAGAACAAAGTTGGAGGGATCACAATACCAGATATCAAGCTATAATACAGAGCCACTGTTTTTCAAAACTGCCTGGAACTGGCACAAGAACAGACATATAGACCAATGGGACAGAACAGAGAATCTAGAAATCAACTCAAGCCATTATGCTCAATTAATATTTCACAAAGGAGGCAAGAACATACAATGGAGTCAAGACAGTCTCTTCAATAAATGGTGCTGGGAAAATTGGACAGATACTTGCAAAAAATGAAATAAAACTTGACCACCAACTTAGACCATACACAAAAATAAATTACAAATAGATAAAGGACTTAAATGTAAAATAGGAAACCATAAAAATCTTAGAAGAAGCCATAGGCACCAAAATAGCAGACATTTGTCATAGCAATATCTTTAATGTTACACTCCTAGGGCAATGGAAACTAAGGAAAACATACACAAATGGGACTATTCTTTATAATAAAAACCTAATATGGTAAATGTCTGGTTGGCTGTTGAACCAATCAAAGCTTAATATGCTAGCGATATGCTAACGTGCTCAACTGCTCACTATGATGTGCACTGAACACCAGGGGGAAGATGCTCTGACCAGTAGCTTAGCTTGCTTCTGGGTTCTGGCCAATTGGGACTGAGCAAGACAGGCCAGACATGCCTTGGAGCCTTCCTGTGCCCCTTCCCAGCCCTAATCATATACTGGTGGGGTCTCTCAGCCTGGCCTGAACCTCTGGCAATCCAGAACCCTGATATCAGAGAACCTGTTTCAGCCCAATCCTGCAGGCCAGGCTGAGGGACCAAACTGGTTTACGAATTCATGCACTGGGACTCTATTATCAGAATAAAAAGCTTCTGCAGAGCAAAAGAAACCATCAACAAAACAAGAAAACCCATCGCATGGGAGAACATATTTGCCAATGCTATATCAGATAAGGGTTTAGTCTCCAAAATTTATAGGAAACTCATACAACTTAGTAAATGGAAGATAAACAACCCAATCAAAAACTGGGCAAAGGACCTACAAAGACACTTTTCTTTTTTTTTTTTAATATAATTTATTGATTTTGTACAGAGAGGAAGGGAGAGATAGAGAGCTAGAAACATCGATGAGAGAGAGTCATCGAACAGCTGCCTCTTGCACACCCCTACTGGGGATATGCCCGCAACCAAGGTACATGCCCTTGACCGGAATCGAACCCGGGTCCCTTCAGTCCCCAAGCCAACGCTCTATCCATTGAGCCAAACCGGTCTCGGCCCTACAAAGACACTTTTCAAAAGAGGACATTCAGAAGGCCAAGAGACATGTGAAAACATGCTCAAAGTCACTAATCATCAGAGAGATGCAATCATAACAACAATGAGATACCATCTCACACATGTCAAAATGTCTATCATCAAAAAATCAATAAACGACATGTCCTGGCGAGGATGCAAAGAAAAAGGAACTGTCATGCACTGCTGGTGGGAATGCAAACTGGTGCAGCCACTGTGGAGAACAGTATAGAGTTTCCTCAAAAAAAAATATTTAATAATGGAACTCCCATTTGATGCAGTGATCCCACTTCTAGGACTATATCCCAAGAAGCCAGAAATACCAATCAGAAAGGACATAGCACCCTTATGTTCATAGCAGCACAATTTGCAATAGTTAAGATTTAGAAACAGCCTAAGTGCCCATCAGCAGATGAGTGGATTAAAAAAACAGTGATACATGTACATAATAGAATACTATGCAGCTATAAAAAAGAAGGAACTTTTATCATTTGTAAGAACATGGATGGACCTGGAGAGCATTATGGTAAGTGAAATAGACCAGTCGGAGAAAGATAACTATGATGTGATTTCATTCATATAGGGATAAAATGAACAACATAAACTGATGAACAAAAATAGATCCAGAGACAAACACTGAACAAAACTTCTACCCTCAGAGAGAAGGGGGCGGGGGCACACTAAGAGATCAACCAAAGGACTTGTATGCATGAATATTAGCATAACCAATGGACATGGACACTGGGGCAGTGGGGGCTTGTCCTGGGAAGTGGGAGTGGCAGGGAGGGTTCATGTGGGGTGGTGGTGGTGAATGTTACATATGTAATACTTTAAACAATAAAAAATCCTACCTAATAAAATAGTAATATGCAAATTAACCATCACTCCACTATACCCACCAGGCACGCCCACCAGCTAATCAGAACAAGTATGCAAATAAACCCAACCAAGATGACTACAGCCACAGAGTGCAGGAGGGAGGCTTGGGATTCCGAAGCAATGTAGGAAGCCAAGATTTCCACCTGCCCTTGCCAGCCTATGCCTCCACTCAAGGCTACAAAGTTTCAATTATAGAAGGTAAACAAATCCAAACAGAAATGGCTGCCGGCCACAGAGCGAGCAGGAGGCTTGGCTCAGCTCCAGGTTACAAAGTTTCAATAGTAGAAGGTAAATAAATTCCAGATACCAGGGCCTCTGCTTGGATCACCAGGGGTCACGGCTGGCCTGCAAACCACCATAGGCCCCTTTATCAGGCCACTTCACACCCCCAAGGGAACCCCCACTCTGATCCAGGTCACCCTTCAGGGAAAACCAGCTGCCTCCCACCCATGCACCAGGCCTCTGTCCTGTCTAATAAAAGAGTAATATTCAGATTGACCATCACTACAACACACAATAGCTGTCCCATGTGATCAAAGATGGCTGATCCCATTTGGACACAAGATGGCCAGCAGGGGAGGGCAGTTGGGAGGCCCCAGGCTTGCAAGGGAGGGCAGTTGAGAGGAACCAGGTCTGCAAGGAAGGGCAATTGGAGGCAATCAAGCCTGCAGGGGAAGGCCGTTAGGGGTGACCGGGCCAGCAGAGGAGGAAAGTTGGGGGCAAATAGACTGGCAGGGGAACAGTTAGATATTTATCAGGCTGGCATGGCAGTTTTTAAGGGGTAATCAGGCTGGCAGGCAGAAGTGGTTAGGGGCAATCAGGAAGGCAGGCAGGTGAGCAGTTGGGAGCCAGCAGTCCTGGATTTTGAGCGGGATGTCTGACTGCCCATTTAGGCCCAATCCCACCAGCAGTCAGACATCCTTCAAGGGGTCCCAGATTGAAGAGGGTGCAGGCTGAGCTGAGGGACGCCCCCTCCAAACCCATGAATAAATTTTGTGCCCCTATCCTCTAGTAAATAAATAAAAGAAAAAAAAATGCAACACTATTTCTTAGAAATAAAATCAGTAATCTATCAAAAATCTGTTGGCTGGTGTGGCTCAATGGTTGAGCGTTGACCTATGAACCAGGAAGTCATAGTTTGATTCTGGGTCAGGGCACATTCCTGGGTTGCAGGCACGATCCCCAGTAGGAGGCATGTAGGAGGCAGCTGATCAATGATTCTCATCATTGATGTTTCCATTTCTCTCTCCTTCTCCCTTCTCTCTGAAATCAATAATTTTTTTAAAATCTAAAAAATGATAAAACGACTAAGAAAGTTTGTGTTAATTTAAATGGCAGAGACTTTTGACACATTTATAAATTTAAGTCATTAAGAGTTCATAATTAGTGGTGTCAGAGTTATCTAGAAAGTCTGATTATGTTTCATGAATATTAAAAATAAAATATATTTATAGTTTTTTTTTTTGCTTGTCTTGTTTTATATCTTTAAAAACCATATAGCAAATCGCAGCATTTTTCTAAATAAAAGTACTGTCATGTTAGATAATTTAATAATTTAATTCTCTCATTCTGTTTGGTATACATGAGAATAACATATTTTGCACTATGTGGACAAATGTTAGTGAAATATTTCACATAAACACACACATACATATTTATTTTTACACATATGTATGACATTGTATTTTGCTAAAGAGCAGTAACTAACATCCAGGCCATCCAGAAGCTATCTAGCACTAAAATCTGGCTTTACTGCTAGACATTGGTGTTGTGTTGAACATTTCAACATACAATTGTATAGAAAATGAGACAGAACTGCTCTGTGATCCTGATGAATTATAACAAAAACAAGCCTACTCCATAATTATTTTTAAATACAGACAAACACATGAACATTATCTGTACCACAAGTATGCCCCAATCATAGCTAGTATGAATGATTGTTGCCTCTTTAATAAACATTTTGGCTTTTATCTCTGTCCAGTCTTGCATCCTTCTAGGTAAGATGTATTATGAACCAAATCATATAATTATTTTCACTTCCTGGCAATATTCAACCTAGGCCAATGTCCCGCTTTCTTATACCTTCCCCCAAATTACATGTCACAGCTCAAACCTCAAAGTCGGTCCAGCACCCTTAAACCTTCCCCCAAATTACATGTCACAGCTCAAACCTCAAAGTTGGTCCAGCACCCTTAAACCTTCCCCCAAATTACATGTCACAGCTCAAACCTCAAAGTCGGTCCAGCACCCTTAAACCTTCCCCCAAATTACATGTCACAGCTCAAACCTCAAAGCTGGTCCAGCACCCTGTTACAGAGGTGCCCCGTGGATTCACACGGTGTGTGTTCTCCCTCTGGATGATGAATTATAAACCCAATTTGTTCAACTAAAGTTGTGTTCCTGCTGGTGCTTGTCTATAAGTGATAGTGTGAGTGCACACATACTCAAATGCAAAAGAAATTTGTTTTTAGTAATTAAGAAAGAACGGAAATTAAAGAAGTATATATTAGAGTCTCTGAAAAAGAAACTGGAAAATTCATATTCTATCTATAATATAGATTATAATTAATAGTTATTTAGGGAAAATAAACATACACATCCATGGAGCTTTTTCCTAGCATAACAAAAGTTGATTCTCCCACTGCATAGACAAGCAGTTAATATTAACTTGTGATATATCAACATCACAAATAATATCTCTGGGGTTTTACATTTTTATATATTTTAAACTAATACCAACTATTAACACAGTGAGTTTTTATATTACCTAGAGTATTCATTTGTTGTTCTTATCACTGAAATTTCAATCTAGCTATTGCCAATTATTTAGAATTCTCCTTTAATGAAATAAACTAAAAACTATGATGAATCTGGCTTTTATATCCCATTTCAGTCCCCCAAAGTTAGAGTGGGAGAACTCTTACATGCTTCAGATGATCCAGAATTCTCAAGGGTAAACATAAGACAAAATAGAGTATATGAGTTATTTTGGAGGGTACCTTGAAATCATTTTGAATTGCCCCTAAAAAGCAATCATCTAAATATATTTATAGTCAATTAATTGGCTTCTGTAACAAGAAAAAAACACATTTCAGTTGAAAAACACACCTGGTTTTGCATTCCCTAGAGAGTACATGTATATACCAAACAAAGCAAAAGATGAGTTAATCAATATACATTTGGTTACTAAACACTTGAATAATCAATAGCTACTCAGAATATCTATTTAGTTTCTTTAAACTTCTCATCTAAAAAAGAACTAATATAGTAATTTGATTTTACAATGTGGATGCTCTATATTGTAAAATGTAACAATAATTTGACTAAAGTAATCCAAACTTGTGAAAATTTCTAGGTTACATATTGGAAGTTAAAATCAATGGACCCACTAAGAAGTCATATTGTAGCACTCATTTAGCATGGATGGAAGGGTCTAAAACAATGCTGAGATGGCAAAAATGTGTTTTGAAGAGTAAATGCATTTGTTAAGTGTGTCACATCAGGAAATTGCATCTCCAAATTAAAAAGGATTTGTTTGTTACTTGAAATATATTAATTCTTTAAATATGTATTTAATAATGTGGTATAAACTTAAGTTGTACAATATGTTTATTTGATACATTTTATATATTGTAACGTGTGTCATTATAACATAGTTAGCACCTCTGATATGTCACATAATAATAATTTCTTTTGCGTGGTAAGAATCTTTAAGATCCAATCCAGTAGTTCCCAACCTTTTTTTGGCTATGCCCCTCTAAGTATCTCTAAAATCCTGATGCACCCCCCATGATATATAATTCTTATTATTCAAAGAGTGAAACCCTATTCATGTGGAGGAAGCCTAAAAGACCATTAACTTGGTCTAAACAAGCTTCTAAAGACCATGGCATCCATGAAAGAAAAAAAATAAAATAATGAAAAGACAGTTGAAGTACTGAGGAAGAAATTACTAAGAAATTGTTTAAAAATTATAATAATATGAACTGATATAAAAGTATCAAATAAAGTTTCAAAGCACATAATATAGAACTGAAACGCATAAATATGTCATCATATATATTTATATACAATATATAAGGCCCCTAGAACAATAAGAAATGCAAAAAAACACTATTCATAACTCATTCTCAAATTACCCCCTTAAAAATCAAGTGGCCTTTCTGTGGGGCGTATGCCCCATGTTGGGAACCACTGATCTAATCTTTTTTTTTTTTTTTTTAATATATTTTATTGATTTTGTACAGAGAGGAAGGGAGAGAGATAGAGAGTTAGAAACATCGATGAGAGAGAGTCATCGATCAGCTGCCTCTTGCACACCCCTCACTGGGGATATGCCCGCAACCAAGGTACATGCCCCTGACCGGAATCGAACCCAGGACCCTTTGGTCCCCAAGCCGATGCTCTATCCATTGAGCCAAACCGGTCTCGGCACCACTGATCTAATCTTTTAATAAGCTGGATGATTACACTATTATTGTCAATATTCACTACACTGTACACTAGAACTCCATGGCTTATATATCTATTCTTTGCAAGTTCATACCCTTATATACACATTTCCTATGCCTCCAACCCTTCCTCAGGTAACCACCATTTTACTTTGTGTTTTAATGGGATTATTACTTGAAGTTTGGTATACATAAATTTCAATTGAATGTGACCCTATTTTGACAGAAAATGGTTCTTCATCTTGGAATAGTTATTTTAATTAAATGGATGTAATGTGAAAATAATGTCTGGATGCCACTCAAGGACATTGAACACTCCAAGGAATTTCGCAAAGAAAATGATAAATACATTACTCACCGGTAGCTTTTGTAAAGGTCAGTACAGGTGGAGTTGTTCTCACAAGGATTCATTTTACAGTCATTGGATTCTTGTTCACGAAAATTTCATTCCCAATCTGACAGGCATACACACTGGTAGCTCTAAGGGAGTAATATAAAAATTATAAAAACCCTAAGTGTGTTTTACTATTAAGCCTAGAATCCAGATATTACTCCTAGCTATTTTGATTTCTTAGTCAATTTATATGTTTTACAAGTTTTATAGAATGTCAATAGATCTCTCAAGTTACTTTTAACACAGTTTAAAAACTGTATAAATAGTATTCAGTAGTATATATTTCAATAAATATTTGAAGCATATCAATAAAGTCTATATAAAATATAAAATATTTATGAATTATGCTCACAATACAGAACTATTGACTTTGTTAAATGTCTTAATATAGTGTATTAGTAATATGAAGGTAGCAATTTAAACTAAGCTAAATACACAATTCAGCAAAGAGCTCACAAGTTGAAAGAAATACAACTAAGATAAATGAACCTTCTGTCAGCTTTGTGGCATTAGCTACAAATAATTAACCTATTAATAGATAAATTAGTAATGATTGATTGATTGAAATAAAACCTTTCATACTATTTTTCTAAAGTATCTACACTAAAAAAGAGAGAAATATGCAAATTGACTGTACTTTCGCAACACCCATCAGCCAACCAGGAGTATGCAAATTAACCCAACAAAGATGGTGGGTTAATTTGCATATGCACCTGCTGAGCAGCCAAGAGCTGCTTGTATCATCGCCATGGTGATGGTGATGATGCAGGTGTTCTGCACTGCCCCAGCAGCTATGGGCCTCTGGGCCCCTTGGGAAGGTGGAAAGGTGACTCCGGCCCAGAGTGAAGGCAGAAAGGCAGTGCCGGAAGTCAGGGGAACAAAGGACCATTCTTGAATGAATCTTTATGCATCAGGCCTCTAGTAGAAAAATAATATTCAAAATACTAAAAGTAAACTTTTGCTTTTCCAGGTTTGAGCAAATAAACAAAAGGACCTAAAATTACTGTGGGATAATAACTTATATATTAAAATATTTTGGAAGAATACTGCTCTTTGACAAAACAGAAGGATTTGAGCTCCTACGTTTATAAAACTCTAGATTTAGTGTTATAAAACTATTAAATTCAGTGTTAGCCATTATCTCGATCTTCACCATTTAATTCAGTAGCCACTAGCCACATGTGGCTATAGGGTCTGATACGCGACTGGTTCCCACTGAGATGAGCTGCAGGTATAAAATGCAGATTTGCTTTTGAAGTATCTCACTAATAATCATTACTTACATGCTGTAAGGGTAATAGATATAAAGAGTTAAGCAAAACACTTTAAAATTAACCTCGCCCGTTTTCTTTAACTTTTTAAAATGTGCCTGATAAAAAGGTTAAACCATACAGATCTCTCATTACATTTCTATTGGACAGAGTTGTATAGATTATGCCAACTCAGTTCCTTTATTTGTGAATAGAGTTAAGATGTCCACATAGCTATGTCTATACACATACATGCAGAGCAGAGTTCCCTGAGATTAGAGAAGGTGTTTAGTTTAATACGTCCCAGCATGTTGGAGAATTCTGGAACCCCAGAGATACTTAATACATTTGTTGAACAAATGAAAATGAATGAATCTGATAGGAAAAATAATGTAAAAGCTGCAGTTAGTACGCAAAACAGATTAAAAAAAGTATTCTGTATGTTTGCTAAAGGTGGATAACAAATGTATTTCAAATATTACAATGACCAGAGAAACACAAAAGTTCGTGTTTCATGTTTGTCCACTTAAGTTACAATAATTCAAATGCGTGAATGTTGCCAGTTAGCAGTCTGCTTTGGTTTCATAGGGCCAAGTGGTTTTGTATGCCTTTGAGCAGCTGAAAAGCAGAGGGATGAGAGCCACCACATGGTCAACACTGGGTTTTATTCCTGACACCTGTTAACTCTCCACTCAGAATACTCATTAGTGGTTTTCATGGTTTGCTGAATTTTAGGAGCAATTTTTTCATGCATTTTCACTCTACATTGTAAACTTACTCAACGAGTGTCTAACATTCCCAAAGATTTCTTGAATTGCATATGGCTTATTGTTGTTTTGTTTTGTTTTTCTTTCTTCCTTTTTTTTTTTTTTTTTTTTTGAGCACTAAAAGAGGACTTACATAAAAACTGAATTTCATGATTAGATTTTGTTTTGTGAATCTTCTAGTTAAAATGGAAGTGATTCTGCAATGGGCAAGTAAAGTGTGTGCTGTGGTGAATGAGGGATAACTACCTAATTTAGTGATGAACATTAGAGCAGAACAAGCTAGATATTTCATATGTAAAATAGGAAAACAGAGGAAACTACCCAATTTATTTTTGAGACTAGTGAAACCTAATTATGCAAACCCAGCAAGTGCAAAATAAGGAATGTTAACTCAGACAATGTCACTTAAGATTTAAAAAAAATGAAAAGATAATTTTTAAGTAAATGAATGTGGCTCAGCAGTTAAGCATAGATCCATGAGGCAAAAGGTCACAGGTTGAGTGGCAGTCAAGGCACATGTCCAAGTTGTGGGCTCAATCCCTATTGGGGGCATGCGGGAGGCAGCAGGTCCATGTTTCTCTCTTATTGATGTTTCTATCTCTCTATCCCTCTCTTTTCCTCTCTCTCCAAAATCAATAAAAAATAACATTTTAAAAAAGTAATTCTTAAAATGTCTCAAAAACATGGTCTATTATAAGCTGGTAGTCCTTCCCACAGAAATAGAAGTATGCTTGAAGACAAGAAAATACATTAAAGGGAAAAAAATGGTTTGGTCATCTCAAATGCAGAAAATTCAACACACATTTATAAAAATTGCCTTAACAAATAAAAACTTAATGGGAATGGTCTTATATTAATAAAATATATTGCCCTGACCATGTGGCTCAGTTGGACAGAACATGGTTCCCTACAGCAAAAAAGGTTGTGGGTTCGATTCCAAAAAACTCAATTCTTTGAAAAATTATAATAAAATTAAAAAAAATTTTCATACTAATAAGCAAAAATTTCCTGTCAAGCATATCTTATATGAAGCTTACTTTTAGAGTCCTGAACATTTAGATACACATTGAAAACAATAAAAATTTTAAATTATGTCCTTTTTCTGATTCATTACTCATATGATTGGAGGCAGAATAATAATTTGTTATCTTTAATAAAATTTTAAAAATGTAGTAAAATTTATTTTGAATTCAGTATTCATAAGAATAAAGGACTCTGTCTTTTGTTTTATTGTCTTTTATAATGTTATTTTAAGCATTATTTTAAATCTATACAGACTTATAAAATTGCTCACTGACACAGAAATTGAAACTACTGGATATAATGATATTTAGACTTAGATATAAACATAGTACTCTTTATTCTTAAAAACAAATTAAACTATATTAATATGATTTCTTTCACCTGGAGAAATAATTTGTCTTGGTGCTATAAATATAACATGAAATAATATGTATTATTCTGACAAAGTTAATGGAATACTTAAAAATAATTTCTGTGAAAAGTTATGAATGCTGAATTTTATTGAACATATTTTGAAATAAGGTAATGAAAATGCATGATAATTAAAGAATAAATTCAAGGCAAAACTGTTTTAGAAAAACACAATTTCTAGAACATGGAAAAATGTAATATAAAAATTATAAAAGCCACGTGTTAGATGTAGATATTTGTAATGTATAAATATTCATAGTGTCAGTACCTTTTACAACACTTTGTGAAAGAAATAAAACTTTTAAGAAATTTAGTCAGGGTAGAATTTTATTTATTTTTATTTATTTATTTTAAAAATATATTTTATTGATTTTACACAGAGGAATTGAGAGGGACAGAGAGTTAGAAACGTCGATGAGAGAGAAACATCGACCAGCTGCCTCTTGCACACCCCCTACTGGGGATGTGCCCGCAACCAAGGTACATGCCCTTGACCTGAATCAAATCAGGGACCTTTCAGTCTGCAGGCCGACGCTCTATCCATTGAGCCAAACTGGTCCCGGCCAGGGTAGAATTTTAGTGCTTATTCTAAATGAAGAACAGTAAGGCAAATTCCCACTAGCTTTATTTCCTGTGTTCTAGTCAATTTATGATAAATATTCATAGTACATTCTTCAAAATATCTCAGCTCTTTGTCCACTATGCTATTTTCTATCTACAGTCCCTATTAACAAGTTAGTCCTTGTATTTTAGTTCTCTTTATTGCAAGCCCTACTTTCATAAATTATTTGTGATTCTTTCCAAAGAGTCCTACCTTTAACTTTTTTATTTTTTTTAGAAGAAAGGTTTTAAAACTAGAATAAAGGTGCTTAGGCTGCCAGTACTCTAATTTTATTCTTTATCAATATTATAGCTACCATGGGAAAATAACTCATCTGCTACCCAACTGTTCAAACACATTTTTTTCTGTTTTGAATGGTGTTTTTTATAAAATCTCAATTTAACAACTGGGGATTTAGTCTATCACTCAAAGTTCTATCTCCAAGACATATAATACTGAAAAATACAAAATATAAAATTTTGAGAGACTATCACAAACATAAATATGCCAGAATATGAATACAATTCTGCCACAGATAATTTAGAAGTTAGGGACAATTACTTTTTTGGTCTAAAAGTCAAATGATAATGAAAATGCAAGCACAGGATGAACCAAAAATTACTTTTTCCTCTCCATCAGGCTTTTTCCAAAATATTTCACTTAAGGATGATATATGGTTCCTTTTCTTAGACTCAGTTTTCTAACACATTGGAAAGCTCCTAGAACTTTACGCCTTTTATTGCTCAAAGCTGTCTTAAACATTAGGCAATTTGGTCCAGTCATTTTAAAATACTTGTTAATTTAGAGTAAATATACAAACATTTCCCCAGGGTGTGTGACTACATAAAGCAGCACAGAGGGAGGTGCTCTGATTGAGCAAGGGAAGAAAGGCCCAGAACCCTGCCCTCTTAGCATCTGAGCCACTCTCCCTCTCTACCAACCCCTGGGGACACTCACTACAACCCCCGCGAGTCTCAAAATACAATTGAAAACCACTGATCTGTTGAACCTATTTCATTTTATAATAGAAAAATTGAACCCCTGGAGGTTAAGTAAACTGCTCAAGCTACTGTAACTAGTTAATGGCAAACTGGAATTAGAATTCATGTCTCCAGACACCCTGTTCAGTATTCCCAAAGGTAACTTAAAACAATCAATTAAAAACATCTGGTGAATTAATACATTCAGAACTATATTTTCTTAAATATACCATTATAAGAACCTGTTAAGTTTTGAAGCAATGTTCAAATTGTACACATTAAGTAATTCGCTTGATGTGTGAATTCCTGTGTCCATTTTTGTCTCCATATCAGAAAGTTGCTACATGGTCTAGTTGACACCAATACGATACCATCAAAACAACAGTGATTAATAATAATTATCCCTGATGTTAGCATTGACACCAGCATTAATTGATTTAAAACCAATGTTATAAGCATGAAGCTTGAACACTGTTTATGTATGTTCACTGAATAAAGAGAGTTATTTTGATTCTGCAGATTACCTTCAGGTTAGATGTGAGCAATGTTCGTCCTCATTGAGCTTCATAGTGACAGAGAATGGAGAGAGCAAAAGCCACTGCTTTGGTTGAAGGTTGCTTCCATGGGATATTTTCAACTTTGGGATATATGCAAATCAACATAGCCAAAATCTTTTAAAACCACTTACAAAACTATTTTCTGGTAGAGTAACTCCAAGTATAATGAGCATCTACATTAGCAAAGTAAGCTATGCTTTCTAACATCTGCAGTAGAAGGAAGCACTAAATATATAATGTAATATTTGCCTGTTGCAATAGATACTTTTCAACTTTTGACTAAAGCTTCTTTTCAGAGTTAAAGAAACAACCTTTAGGAAATATTACACATTGGAATGTTTCTGCATATTTTCCTTATGAAACCTAATTATTTCCTAGCAACTGCAAAGAGAAATTCTAGTTAGAAGAGCACTGATTAAAGAGTCATAGTGTGAAATGTCTTCATCTCCCATGTTCTAAAGATTAAATGCTTTGTAAGTCTGTAGGCTCCAGCTTTCTGATAAGAAGACTATTTTGTCTTATGGTTAACTACCATGATTTTTATTGCAGGATGGTGAGCTACCTTTGGAGATGAAATCAGTAATGAGAAGGGTAAAATAAGAACATAGCCACATGTGTTGTAACCAAGAAAGCAGTAAGCATTGGGCTAGGAAAGTGTAAAAATGCTTAGAAAAGAGAGAATCTGAATAACCATAGCAATACTGAAAAAGAAGAACAAAGTTGGAGGAATCACACTAGAGGTCATAGTAATCCAAACATCATGTCACTGGCTTAAAAACAGACATAAAGTTCAATGAAACAGAATAGAGAGCCAGAAATAAGCCCATGTCTTTATGGCCAATTAATATTTGACAAAGGAGGCAAAAACGTACAATGGAGTAAAAATAGCTTATCCAACGAATGTGTCTGGGAAAAGTCACATATATATTTAAGAAAATGAAACTAGACCACTTTCTTACACCATACACAATAATAAACTCAAAATAGATTAAAGACTTAAATAGTAGACTCAAAACCATAGAAATGAAAACCACAATGAGACAATACCCAATCCCTGTCAGAATGGCTATCATCAATAAATCAACAAACAACAAGTGAGGAAAGGATGTGGATAAAAGGGAACCCTAGTGTACTATTGGTGGGAATGCAGGATGGTGCAGCCACTGTGGGAAGCAGTATGGGGTTACCTCAAAAAATTAAAAATGAACTATGACTCCACTACTGGGAACATACCTAAAGAAACTTGAAACACTGATTAGAAAAAAAAATATATGTACTAGTATGTTCATTGCAGCATTACTTACAATCACCAAGATTTGGAAGCAGCTAAAGTGTCCACTAGTTGATGAGTGAATAAAAAAGCTGCTGTATATGTATGTCCTGGAATATTACCTAGCTGTAAAAAAGAAAGAATTCTTACATTTGCAATAGCATAGAGTATTATTCTAGTGAAATAAGCCAGTCAGAGAAAGAGAATAACCATATAATCTCACTTATATTTTGTTCCTTATAAGGAACAAAATAGCATAATAGAAGTAGATTCATGGATACAGAGAACAGACTGACAGCTCTCAGAGGGTAAGGGGTTGGGGAGCTGGATGAAAAATGTTAAGGAATTAAGAAGAAGAAAAAAGAACTAAGATACACAGACAACAGTATAGTGATTATCAGAGGAAAAAGGGTGGGAGAGAGAAAAGGAGATAAATGGCGATGTAAGGAGATTTGACTTGGGCTGGTGAATGTAAAATACAATATGTAGAAGATGCATTATATAATTAATTATACCTCTGAAACCTATATAGTTCTATTAACCAATGTCACCCAATAAATTCAATAAAAAAGAGTAAACTATAATTTCAAATATCTCTCTCATCATCAGCTTGCTGTGAATGATGAATCCAAAAATAATTCCAAGAAGCAAATTTGTTATTCTCAAGTTTCATTAATTATGAAAACAAGTTCTCCAAAATGCATTTGCATTTTAGAATGTAATGTTATTGATCACTCCTCTTCCTCCTCAGGATAATCTGAGATAGGTATTTCTTTCTTGATTTCTTCCTCTTCCTCTCTCTTCTTCTTCTTGTGGAGTCAGGGAATGAAGGCTTATATTTTTATTCTATCCATAAGTAAATATTTTCTACCTACATTAAGCTGCTTATGCTATTGGTTAGATATAATTGAGACATGAGTAAAATGCCCTGGAAAAGGAGTCAGGGTATTTGATTATTCCATTGGTCTAAGAATGATAGTAAGTGTAGTATATTGAGCAACTTACCTAAGGAGTTATAGTGAATTTAGGATATTGAATAACTCACCTACCAGTCAAAAATAGGTCTTATTTTTTTTAAATCAATACATTTGGATTAAGTATTATAATTTCTAATAACCCTTACAATCTTAAAATTATATTTTATTTATAATTCCTAGAAGACCAGGTGTTAATCAGGACAAACTATTTTGCCAAGTATTCTCACCAGCTGTCTAAAGCATTCCTAGTGATTTGTTAATTCCTGTTTAACAAAATTATGTTCTGAAATGATAGCTGGGAACACAGTAAGTGATTTACAACATACAGCTTTCCTTAGAACCACTGCTAAAGTTTGCTTTTGTTCTAATCCCTTCCACCAGCTCATGAGGCAAATGTTGTTGTTTGTTTGTTTTTTAATAGAGAGAAATATTTTATTATGTCATAACAATATTTATTCAACAAACATACAAACTAGTCTTGATGTATTTTAATTGAACAAAAATCAATAGTCATTGTGTTATACATAAAGAAAACAACATTAATGGCTATATTTTGACTTGCGATTTAAAGTTTACAAATAGTTTTCTAGACATATTCTACGTATAAATAATTAATTTGTGAGTATTTGGAATAATTTTCTTGAAAAATAATATAAAATTATAAGCAATAACCTTAAAATTTTAAGGCAAAAATTAATTTTGAAAGAATTTTTCACAGTATATTCTTAAGTTACTGTCAATGATTATATCACTGATATAGATTCCAGGTAGTCTAACATAGATTATCATATATCTTTCTCTACTTAATATAACTTCCAAAATACTTAAATGTTTGTCTTTTAATCCCCATCCCCTACTTTTAGGAAAGCTAAATTTGACTCAACTTATCTCTACAAATTTGAATCTGCCCCAAAATCGTTGAAATCATCCAATGAAACACATTTGACATTATTCAACTAATGATTCAGGTGGAAGCATTAAAGTCATGCTTACCAAAGTAAAATTTTGCTGTTGCTTACTGATGTTGCATGTATTTGTTGTTGTGATTTATTAATGATGTGTAGAAATTCTGGCATACATGAGAAAATTCCTGTTGTGACCATCTGACATGAATGAATGGGAACAGTATGCAAGGATCAAATACGCAACAGGTTCATGGGAGCTATGCTCTTCATCCCTGAGAAATACAAGCTACAAACTAGACCCCTAACTGATGTGTTAGTATCTCTGTCAAAATCTAGCAGAGAAAAGAACGAATGGATTTGTTTTTGTTTCTCAAAGATTCAACAGTCTTGATGTATTTATTCCAGGAGTGAAATATAACATATTTTATTAAAATAGCCATGCTTTGGATTTACTACTATTGATAAAAGAGACTTTGGAAGGTGGAGTCAAATATTCTCCCCTGTTTATGGGAAGATAAAAAGAGGCCATGAAGTCAATGCTTCTCATAAAAACAAACATCTATGACAATGTGGCTCTCTTGGGAGGCGGGTAGGGAGAAACTGTTTTCTTGACTTTTCCAGCTTCTAGAGCTTCTTCCTGATATTTTTGACTTGTGGTCCCCTTCCTTCATCTTTAAAGTTAATAATGTCGCAGGGTGCTTCTCCTGTCTTCATATCTCAATTTCTGTCTCCCTCTGAGAAGGACATTTGTGATGACCTTTAGGGCCCTTTGAGATAATCCAGGAAAAGCATTTCATCTCAAGATCATTAATTTAGTCACATAAGTAGAATCCCTGTTACGAGGTAAAGTAACCTTCAGAGTTCTAAAGATTAGGCCTGCATGTCTTCAGTGGCCATTTATCCCTACCCACTGTCCATCTGTCTTCCCTCTGGCATTCTATACACACAAGTAGCTGTCCAGTTAGCACAGGAATAAAAACGAAAAACAACACACAAATACACACACACACACACACACACACACACACACACATGTGGTTTTTAAATTAAATTCCATTCCATTTAAATTTTTTTTATTCTATTGTTTTTTGTTTTTTCTTACATATTTCTTTTCAGTCACTTATCACTACCTCATTGCCTCCCTCTATGTCTCTGACCATGTTCACTCTCACTTCATAACAGTCAGAGTTTATCTCTAAAAAGGAACCACAACCATGTTACTGGGCTCTGAATAAGAGTTCGTTAGCTGCTCTCACTGATAGGACACAATCTAAAAACTCTATCATTTGAAATAAATTCTTCTTTCCAGTTTGAGACCAAAGTTTCAGTCTCTCTTTAACTGATGCACATCTTTCCATCCAGCATACCACCCACCACAAACCATATCTGGAATTCACCCCACGTCAGTGAAATTAACTTCAATTCTCTGCTTGGCAAGATCCTAGTTATCCCTCAAGAAGGCACCTACACTTCCCAAAGGCGTTTGTTCTGACTGCGATGGAGAAGCAATGGCTGCTCCATCTTCGTGCCTGCACATTCAGGCATATTCTTTTATTGGACTTGTAGTGTGGTATTTAAAAAAAAAAATGTATCACTGTGTCTCCTCCAAGTTAACCTGGGCACATGGAAGTATTGTGGCCAGTATTCCTTTGTATCCCCACAACTGGGCAGGAAGAAGACACTCAGCAAATGTGATTAGTTGAATGAATGAGGCCTTCAGAGGTAAGTGGGGGAAACTAGTGTGCATGGTAATAACAGAGCTGATGAACTCTTCCCCTCTCCTCAAGACACTACTGCATACTAAACTACGTCTGTCCCCAGAAATAATCACTGAGTTTTAACGTGAAATTAACTGCTCTTTTCAAAATATAGGTTTTCACTCCTTATTCCTCACAGAAGCAGTAAAAATATTATTTAAAACAGCAATTTGCAACCAAGGCACACTGGTGTGCCATGAAAAATTTTAAGTTGAATTAATTAAGGTGGCATGGTTAATAAAATTATTCAGGCTTCAGGTAAACAATTCTAAAACATATCATCTGTACATTGTATTGTGTGCTTATCATCAAGTCAAGTCTCCTCCAATCACCATTTATCCCTCCTTTACTCTCTTTTACCTCTCCCCATCCTCTTTCTCTCTGCAAGCATTTTAAAAACATGCAATACTTGACTGTTTAATCAAGGGCACTGACCTCTTTTCCCTTAGCTTGTCAAATAAAAAATGGCAACAGCCAATGCTATATTCCCAATATTTTTGTCAGATTGGTAAGAAATATATTTTTGGGTGCTACAGAATTTGAGTAATTAGTTTATGTGTGCCATGAGATGGAAAAGGTTGAAAACCGCTGATTTAAAACACCTGCTGAAATATACATTTGACTGAAGGCTTGTTTGACTGAGATTTTAAAACTGGCAAATGTTATATACCTTTATGGTGCCTTGAAAATTATGACGACTTTATATTTTCAAAAACTCTTTTTCCTAATAATTCAGCTAATTCTGCTGCTAAAACTCATGCTTTCAAAATATATTTACATGAGTTCCTTCATTTACATATTAAATAAAGGAATGCATTTATGGAATTTTTTTATGTTAAAACTTCTGTAAACTCACCAAAATATACCCCTCTCAAATCAATCTCTCTTTTTGAATTTCCTTAATTAAGGAAGGTAGGGTGGGGCTGATGCTTGGCTTTGCACAGAGGCTTGAAACAGTATTTTTTCTTCCTAGAAAATAAAATAGCCACGTCACTAAGGCTACCCTGCTTAGCTTCTCAAATCCTATTTGCCAAAGGCTGAGTTTCTTAGTTCACGTTTATTTTCTTTACTAGTCAGCTCCACAGTCTGTTGTAGGCATTGTGTTGTGTTGTACCACTTAGAGTAGGGGTGTCGAACTCAATCAGAGAAGGGGCCAAAATCTAAAATCCAGCCTAAATCGCAGGCCGAATGGTTTACTGAACAGTCATAAACTGACAATGTCATAAACTGACAGCGGAGTGCAGTGATGACAGCGCGGTGCGGGCCACATTGCAAGGCCTGGCGGGCTGGATTTGGCCCGCGGGCCTTGTGTTTGACACATGTGACTTAGAGCCTCCTCTCTATCTGGAACTGTCCTAAGCCTGGCTGTGGGGAGCATTGGCAGTTGACAGCTGAGAGCTGCATCCTTCCTTGGGATTTGTACTTGCCTGAAGGGAGTTGCCTTGCCTAGTGTTATGCCACCCCCTTCCCTTTCCCAAGAATCCACATCCAATGATTGGTTTATACAGAGGTACAAGGACCCAAGCTCCATGGTCTCAACTTGAGACATCTCTAAAGGGCCATTTTCTGTGGGGTTGCCTAAGATTTCTGTTACAACCACCTCACAGCTCACATGTGTGTCTGCCCATGTCTCTTTTCTTCATTCCCTCACAGACACTGCTCCCAAAGTATTTTACAATAAATTTCTATATGAAAAATCTCATCTTTTAGACAGTTACCCGCAGATCCCACCTACAAGGATAGAAGTGGAAAGTGGGTTAGCATGAAAAGGACTATAAAATGGAATTTGGAGTTGTGAGTCCACAGGCAAAGAGAACTCGGTGGTTGACTGTAGTATGGGTGCCCCAGAGCATCACGTAGCAGTGCCCATATTGCAGCCTTAGACCAACTGGGAACTGGGTTGGGATACTGATAGGAGAGAATGCACTGGAGAGCAGGGTGTCACAGGCACTTGGGAGGGTTAGTGGAAGTAGAACTCATAGGAACAACAGAATAAGATGGCTCCCATAGAGTGTCCCTGAGGCATTGAGAAAGACAAAGGAAAATTTGAATGAATAATCGCCATTTAAAGACTAAGAGTTGGGAGACTTCTTTAAAAGACTATAAAGAAAAAAAAGGGGGGGGGGGCGTTTATAATGAGACTCTCATCTCCTGCAGTTGGAGAGCTGTAAAATCTGAGAAGCAGGAGCAGAATTTAATTATAACAGCAGGGGTGCTCAAATCCCTATGGAACACAAAAGAAGTATAAGAGCCGAAATCGGTTTGGCTCAATGGATAGAGCCTTAGCCTGTGGACTGAAAGGTCCTGGGTTCGATTCTGGTCAAGGGAATGTACTCTGGTTGCGGGCACATCCCCATTGGGGGGTGTGCAAGAGGCAGCTGATCAATGTTTCTCTCTCATGGATGTTTCTAACTCTCTATCCCTCTCTCTTCCTCTCTGTAAAAACTCAATAAAATATATTTAAAAAAAAAAAGAGAAGTATAAGAAAGGAAGTCACTTCTTCCCTGTTTGAAGAGGACGCAGATATCACTATCTTCCAAGAGAACATTTAACTGCTCTCCCCCAGAATTTAGCCCATCTGTTGGGAGATTCAAAGATTACATGACCAGACTTTCAGATCACTTCATAAAAGGTAGGAACAATGGTGCCAAGAGTAGAGTATCAAGAGGACCAGTGGAATCTCACCTTTTTGCCACTCAGTTTGTGACCCCACATGTTACATAAAGCCTTCAAGTCTCCTAGTATGTAAATCGCTACAGAATGTTGCAGTGATTACTTAATGAAAATGCACCTGTGATGTGACTTCAGTACAGTTGCTATTGTATAATAAGTATTCAACACATGGAACCACTGATATTAGCATTAAGTATGACAGAGCTTATGCCTATGTAATCCCTTTATTGTCAAAAGACCACTTTTCCAATTCACCTCTAATTTACATGAATCTAAATTAAATTAATGAGTGATTGAGAAGAATTGAAGGATGAAAATGTATGTATTTTAATTATTAAATATCTTCCATATATTAAACACTTAAAATATATAATATTATATAATAAACTAGAGGCCTGGTTCATGAATTTGTGCACCAGTGGGGTTCCTCGTGCTGGCCTGTGGGGATTGGGCCAAAACCGCAGTCTGACATCCCCCAAAGGGAACCGGAATGTGAGAGGGCACCCTGCAAAGTTGCTGTCATTTGGCAGCTCCTATGTTGAGTATCTTCCCTCTGGTAGTCAGTGTGCATCATAGCTACCGGTTGGTCAGCCAGTCAACCAGTTGGACGGTCACTTAGGCTTTTATATATTGATATGGATAACACTTTATATATATATATATATATATATATATATATATATATATATATATATATATATATATGGCTAAAGTAATTAAATATAAAAACTCAATTTTCTTTGACAAAATACCCCTGTGGAAAACTCAGTCTTTGATAAAATAAGCCTATAAAAATAGCATTTTGTTCATTCACTTAACAGATAGTATTTACTGACTCCCTTCTATGTCCTAGGTACTAGGTACTAGGTATGCAAATATTAAGAAATAAGATCAGATCACCACTCTGAGACACAATATCCTGAAGCTCATAGTCTCTTAGAAAGACGTGAAGAAGGGGTAAATCATGCACACACACTCACATGCACACGTACATACACAAATGTGTGTAAAATCACCGCAGTCTAGGGTGTTGAGAGAAAAAACAATTGGCATTGAGAGTGTTACAACAGTTACATAACAAAAAAAATAATTTAGCTTAGTGGCTCGTTTGTTTATCACTCTTTATAGTAAAGACAGTTTATTTCTCCCTGTCTGTAAGAATCACGAGGGAAGAGATTGTGTATTGTTTACCAGTCTTCAATTCAGAGCACACTATTTTTAGCCTTGATTATATTTGAAGGAGTGTATAAACTAATCTTGCAAAGCAAACTGAGAGCTAATCATAGTAATTCTGGAAACATTTATTGACTGAGGACAGTGCTAAATCCTGTTTTTAGCTCTTGAACAAATTGTAGATTGAATATAAGTACAGAACCCAAATGATAAAAAGAGATTATTTTGCAATATTACCTAATTTTTTCATAAATACATGCATTAATTATTTTCCATATTTAAATTGAACCTTACTATCATTTTAAAGTGAAAATGATGAGATAGATCTTTCTAAACATAGATATGTACAATTATTGTAGAATAAAGACATAATAAGTATATAGAAAATTAATTCCTCTTTTTTTTCTCAGGATCAAATCAAGTTTTAGATAATATAAAATGCAGAGAACAAACATATATTGAGGAAAGTATTTTTAACAGTAGGATGAAAAAGCAATTTTTTCACTTAATTATATCATCAAATTACATACAGAGTGGGGCAAAAGTAGGCCTATAGTTGTCAGATGGAAAATAATACAATAATGAATAAATAATAATATATGAATAAATGCTGTTTTGTGCACTCAAAATTATAAACCTACTTTTGTTCCACTCTATATATGAGCTTCTTAAGAATCCATAAGGATTCATATGTACATAAGCAAAATATTTACTTTATTTATTTATTTGCCTATATAATAAAAGGCTGATATGCAAATCTACAGAATGGCAGAATGACCAATCGTTATGATGCACACTGACCACCTGAGGGCAGACACTCAACACAAGAGCTGCCCCCTGGTGGTCAGTGTGCTCCCACAGCAGAGTGGTGCTCAGCCAGAAGCTGGGCTCATGGCTAGTAAGCGCAGTGGTGGTGGCAGGAGCCTCTCCCGCCTCTGCAGTAGCACTAAGGATGTCCAACTGCCTGCTTAGGCCCACTCCCTGCACTGTCATTCGGACATCCCCCAAGGGCTCCTGGACTGCGAGAGGGTGCAGGCTGGGCTGAGGGACCCCACCCCGCTGCCTTGAGTGCATGGATTTTGTGCACCAGGCCTCTAGTTTATTTATATTAAACAACAGTCTTAAGGAACAGTCACATTAATTCAGAAAATGCATATATATCCTAAAACACAAGCAACAGAAAACAGATTCTAGCTAAGTAGTCAAAAGCAAGAAAAATATGACACAAAGTAGAATCATTTGAAGATTGCTGAGTTAACTTATATAAATTAAGGAAAAAATAAAAGCCTGTTAATGTCAAATCTAAAACAACTCCTATGATCTCAAAGAGTTGCTAGATCTGAATCCCCTGAGGTGCATATTATAAATGATGGATTCCTGGGCCCCAGCCCAGAATTACTGAATCAGCATATCTGGAGATGGCCTCCAAATATCTTCTTTTTAACAACATCATGAAAGTTACCTATGCCCTTTAGCATCTGTCAGTGGAGTGTCTCTGCTCTCATGCTCCAAATGCTAGTTTTTCAATGAAAGTGAAAAATTTCTGGAAGAGAGAACTGTGTTTTCTTTTCCAAACCTACAGTACAGTCTATGCACTCTTTTTCTTTATATGATACAGACTACATTCTACTTTAAATTGCTATTATTTGTGTAACACCACTGTCTGTTACTTTCCCATAATTTAAAAGCTTATTGAGGCTTAGCAATATTATATATATATATATATATATATATATATATATATATATATATACATTTTTAGTTTATATATCCTTACAGCAAAAATAATAAAATATTTTAGTGTATAAATCTTTAAAAATTATGAGTTGAATTAAATGGAAATGACTTCATATACAAGGGTGATAGTTTTGTAGGTAAAAGTATTATGTTAACATTTTGGTGTGTGTGTCTTTAAAATTGTTAAAATTAATTCTAAAGTTTACTACTCAATCCAGCTCATATAAGAGAAAAATAAATCCTCAGAAGGCTAATGGTTAAGTTTACTGGAATCCAGTTTCCCAAAGAATAAAAGGCAGAATCAATGATTTTGTCTCATATATTTCTGTAAAATATGCCAAGTACCAAACCTTTTAATTCTCTGAAAACAGCATTTGAGATTGATTAGGCAGGGAGCTGCACACATTTTATTATAATTTAGCTGCTCTCTGGATATCTATCTGAGTTTTCTAAGGCTGATTAAAATTGTACCACTTATTGAATAAGACATAACAATGATAATTTGGTTTCTGACAATGCCCATCTGTATTAGTTTGTGGGCAAGTATCAGCTCTCCTTATAAAAGAGTACATGACTAGAAATAATATATAATTCAGGACTCAAAGCAACAATGAATCCACTTTGTGAAGTAACTTAAACATTTCCCAAGAGGAAAGATTTTTGGCCTTTAAATTGTATGCTTTTATTATAAGTGAGACAGATATATCTATTAGGATATGTTTTTATTTTAAAAATTTTCTACTACTATTGCAATTCCAACTTACTCCACATATATCAAATTCATAGGAATTGAAAGTTTTCTTAAGGAAAAAAACAAACAAACAAAACAAAACAAAACAAAAAACAAAACAAAACACCTCAAAGAACTAATCATTAAGCAATGGTCATTTATTGCAAACATGGTTAAGCTTAAGTAGATATTGCATATAAATGAAGGGCTAATGGAATCAGTGAAATGTCACAGTGAATTTCTGTATCTTTTGCTGGATAAATTCCTAAAAATCCCTCCTTTTGATTTTTCTACCTCATGATTTTTTTAAATTTGTTAATCTTAACATAATCATTCAGTAATGTTTATACTTAAAATTGATTTTATGTTAAATATTAGAGGCCCGATGTATGAAATTCATGCATGGGGGTGGGGGGTCGCCTCAGCCCAGCCTGCACCCTCTCCAATCTGGGACCCCTCGGGGGACGTCCAACTGCCGGTTTAGGCCTGGGGGATTGGGCCTAAACCGTAGTTGGACATCTCTCTCACAATCCAGGACCACTGCTCCTAACTGCTCACCTGCCTGCCTGCCAGATCACCACTAATTGCCCCCCCTGCTGGCCTGGTCACCTCCAACTGTCCCGTCCCCCCCTGCTGGCCTGGTGCCACTAACTGCCCCCTCCACCTGCCTGGTCACCCCTAACTACCCCCACCACTAGCCTGGTTGCCCTCACTGCACTCCTCTGCTGGCCTGGTCACCCCTCATTGCTCCCCTGCCAGCCTGGTTGCCCCACACAGCCTACTGTTCAGTCGTTAGGTCACCCCTCACTACCCCCCCCCCCACCAGCTTGGTTGCCCCACAAAGCCTGTTCGGTCGTTCGGTCAGTTGTTTCTGTTGCAAAGGATACTTAGGCTTTTATACATAGATTTACTCAATTGGACTAAATATTGCATTAAAACTTGGGCATATTTATGTTATTAGAAACTTAAAAAAAAAACAAATTTGATAAAACATTTTAAGCTACATTTTAAGTAACATCTATGGATATATAATTGCATTAATTCAAGTAATATATTTTTATGTTTGTTCTTACTTATTTGTTACTCTTAGAAAATCTCCTTTTTGACTGGACTCAGATGCAGATGTAGAAACTCTCAGAGGACAGCCTATGTCTCTTGGCAATCTGTTCCTGGCGTTTTTCTTTGCCCTCCTTCCTTCTCTTAGCCAAAAGTTTAGCATACTCTACTTTTCTTGTAAGTTGTTTCTTCAGAGCAATATGCCAGTGTTTGTGTGGCAGGATGCATGGAGTAACAAGACTGAATCTTTAGTGATTTGGTCAGAGGTTTCCTAGATTCTTTGTTTAGGGTTTTCTCACACCATATTGACAGACAACATCTTCTTTAGAGAGAGTGAAAGTGTGTGGAATCTGCTAGCTCTTTTGGGCCCAGACGATGAGGCACCGTGGTATCAGTGAGACCAAGAATATCTTCCTCCCCTTCTTTTACAATGACCAGGTTGAGAACACTGAGACTGGCACCCGCAATGCAGCCCCCGAATAGATTTGCACTTTCTCTCTCTAGTCCTCCTTGGTCTATAACAGGAATGACCCTTACTCAGCAGCAGGCAGACATGGCCATGGGTCAACCCACCAAGCTTCATGAGGAAACCCTTTTTCTCATCTCCACCACTGACTTGAACCTCATAAACTCTTCCTCTCTTCACCCAGAGCATCAGGAGCAACTTCTGTGGCCACACGTGTCTCATAAAAGGTATGAAGTTTGCGTTCATCATCCACTTCAGTGAGTTTCTGACAGCCAGGGACTGGGAAAGAGATGTTCAGCTTTATCCTGAAGCAGCTGACCATCTCAGAAGCACCATACGAAAGAGGCCAGTTCAAATGATGGTATTTTAAAATAAACTACTCAAAGTGAAAATAATATTTGCTATCTTTATACTTATGAAATAAATTAATTATAAAGATATATATGCATTTTAAATGTAAAGAAAAAGAACTAAGACTTGTTATAATGCAAGAAGCTGTCAAATTGGACATATTCAGTTATAATGAACAGCTGCTTTTTTGAGGACATTTCTTGGCAGGGTTTAAAAAATCAGTATGCGATGAATAGAAAATGAGGCCTGCTCAGAGTGGCATGGCTTATAATTTTATAACATTGGAGTGTTTTATAATGCAAAGCCCTATTTTTAGTAGAACCATCTTTGGCAACTAGTGTTTATTATACATTATGAAAGCCATCTTCATTCAAGTGGAGACAAAAGAGAGCTATGATTATGTCACCAACGCATTTCAATAATTATATTAAATAGCCAATGTGAAATTAAAATGAGATGGAAATAAATATCCTTACATATGTCAATAAAGCTATGTTAGTTTATTAATTAATAGCCCAATCTCAAAATTGTGGCGAACTTGGCAGGAATGATGTAGGTAGATAGCTGGGTGACTATTTTCTGTGGAAAAGAAGAGAAATCATGATGACCTTCCTGATGACAACTAGTGGATTAAATATCATTGGCAAATACATTGTATTTGCACCAGTTTTCTTTGCCTTTCAGTGCATAAAGAAGAAATGTCTCTCTGAGCCTTGCCTGGGGAAGATTGAAAGCTGTTGTACCAGAGTTAATATAAGGACCTAGGAAAGCACCTACATCTCGACTGGCTGTATAGAATAGTGAGGAACATTCACTGTTGAGAATATCTGGTAGCAAAGAATCTAGGTAACAAAGAATCTCATAGTGATGTTAAAGGTGAGAACATTATTATGGTGCAGGAAAGCAAATTTGAATCAGGGCATATGCAAACAGAGAAATCAAAGCCAACCCCAGTGCAGCTGCAAGAAGAAATTCATTTTTTTTTTTTAGATCACACAAAAGCCTACTGGCTGCGATTCTCAAATGTTAATTGCTATTGGAATTATGTGGACGGCTTATTAAGGTATGTGGGCCCCACTCTAGAGCTTTCGATTCAATAGTTCTGAGATGGGGCCTAAGAATTTGCATTTCTACAAAGTTCTTAAGTAATGTTAATGCAATTGATTGAGGGACCACATTTTGCCTTATAGGATATTATGAGTTTATCAATAAATAAAATAATAGAAATAAAATTAAAAGCAGTGCATTTACCACAATTGAGATGGGCATGCTATAAATATTTAAATATGTTTATATATAGCATGTGTACATATATGTATATAAATATACAAGAATAGACCCACCAACTATTGGAGGTGAGACAAAGAAATCAGAAAATGATGAGAAACAATATTTTTATCTGGAAAGAGCTTAAAAATGGACATCAACTACAGTTGGGAGCTTTTCAAGGTTTCCAAGAACAGCTAGATCAGAGAACATACCCTGGAAGCATCTGACTGCAGTTAAGAGTGAAAGCAAAGATCAGTTGTTTATAGGTAGGTCTTCATGGACACCACCAAACCCTTCTGTCCAAGGTGATTGCGTATTGTAGACAATTCTCTAAGTAAAATAAATGATACATTTCCCATTACTAAAATTTTAAAAATAACAAGGAGACGTTTCATTCTGGAATGAGCAATATAGATAATATACTGTAAGCTTATTTTCCCCTCCATACCAAATATGGCAATGCTAAATTTTACTATAATTTAAACATGCTACAATAATGTGCAATGATTATGGAGAAATTATCTTAGTTTAAATCCCACCTTATTTTCTCAAGTCACTAAAAACAGCAGGACATTTTCAGAGGGGCCAAGTAAAAGCTAGCTCATGAATAGAATATATGGCTGTTTTCATGAAATGGCCCAGAATGTGTGTATGATGATATTTTAAATTAGTCTGTAGCCTCGAGAAAATTCTCCTGAATGTCATAATAAATATATCATACATTCCTCTATATAATGTATTTTATGATACATTATTAATGACACATGAATGTTTAATGCATATTTTAATAATTAGTAGCTGAATTAATATTACAAGATGTCTGATGATATCTAGTAGAATTGCTTTTATGCAGCTTCATTAATGCATACATTTTAATATGTCCTAATTTCTTTTATATTAAAAAGAGACATAGGTTTATATTACAATATGCTTTGTTAAGTTTTATGAATTAAACAATATAAAAATATCAAGGGGAAAATAGATGCAAGGCTATTAGCAATGTCCAACTGCATAGGAGGAAGCATTTTAAGGTTTTATAAAATTTATGACTTCTCAATAGGCCTAAAACTTTGCTAACTTGGAGCTAGTTTCTAGTCTTCAATTTCATTAAAACATACCTGGGAAATGGTCTATTTGAGCAAGTTAAACCAAAAATAACTTGAGCGTCACAATACTCTTAATTTAGAACTTGATATCTTAAAAGCCAATAGAACTTTATAGGTCAATCCAGTTCTCATTGTAAAACAAATAAAAGCAGAAAAACCAAGAGCCAGATAATTTAGGAGATGCCATCCTTTGTTCATAGAATTAAGTCAGAAAGTTTTGATGAATGAGTCAACAATTACAAAACTGTTTTAAAGTCACAAAGCTCATATTTCTGAGGAAAAACAAAACCAGCAAAAAACAAATTAAACAGAACATGGCCCTTTCTGCTACACTCAGCTGACGAATTCAGGAGTGAATTATTTTCCCTTTTGCAATTACATTTCTTCAGCAAATAATTATTGAGCACTTATTTTAACCCAGGTAGTTTCCTAGAATCTGTAGATTCAAAGATGAATAGTTAATGACCCTGATGCTAAAGAAGTTTGCATGGAGAAAAATGAGGACAGTGAACATGAATTAGAAGGTGGTGTGGTAGAGCAAAGGAAGAATTAAACCCCAGGAAAAGATAAAAATGTAGTCCAATTTTGTTACACTTCTATTCAATTCAAAGTGCTTCAGTGACATCCTCTCTCATAGTAAAAAAAACAAAAAACAAAGTATTTATAATCGCCAATCATAAATATTCAATTCTCTACCTTCTTTCTGAACTCATCCCTCATTGACCATATTTTGCATTCTAGCCACACTCACCTCCATTTCTATTGCCAGTCCAAACACACTCATGCTCTTTCCTTCACTTTTCCCACAGATACTCAGGTGTAACACTCACTTTTTTTTTTCAGATCTTTACTTACATATCACTCTTTAACTTTTCCTGATCACATCACAAAAATATCAATATGTTCTATGACTATATATATATATATATATATATATATATATATATATGCCAAGCAGCTGAAACCGGTTTGGCTCAGTGGTAGAGCGTCGGTCTGCAGACTGAAGGGTCCCAGGTTCGATTCCGGTCAGAGGCATGTATATTGGTTGCGGGCAAATCCCCGGTGGGGGGTGTGCAGGAGGCAGCTGGTCAATGTTTCTCTCTCATCTACATTTCTAGCTCTCTGACTCTCTCCTTTCCTCTCTGTAAAAAATCAATAAAATATAAATAAATAAAAATAAAAGCCAAGCAACTGGAATACAGGAATGACCAGAATGACCAGAAGGACTGGCCGCTATGACTCTCACTGTGGCGGCCAACTGGCCAGATCTGGGCCCTAATCGGCACCCCCCAACCTCCCATGTGCAGCTCCTCCCCCACGGCCATCCCAGCCCCAATCACCCCCCTAACCCTGATTAAGGGTGGGGCAGGCTTTCCAACCCCCCACATCTGACCCTCCTCCCCCTGCCACTGGTCTGACCCCAATCAGGCCAGCCAGACCCCACCTCTGCATAAATTCATGCACTGGGCCTCTATAGACTTTACTCATATTGCCCAGAAAACTGAAGCACAAAAAAATGACATCCTTAGCCCAAACTTACAGAATGTATACATGGTTGAGAAACAATTTGAATACAGCTACAGACCCAAGATCTGAATCACTTTATTATACTGCCTCAATAATAGTGGAATCCAAAGAACTGGAAGAAATATTGCAGACCACTTTTAAAGAGATTCTCTCAAAAGGGTTTCCTTTTTGGCTTCAGGCTAGAAGAGAATGATAGGAGGTAGAATGGAGCAAAAGGGATGTCCAGTGACTGAAGGAGGAGAGGAGCCTTGCCAGAGCTGTGGTCAGTGTTACCAGAGCAGTGTCTCACACACACACAAATAGAAAAATAAATAAATAAATAAATAAATACCTTTTAAACCAGGCAACTATGGATTTCAGTGTTATCAGGCCACAATATCATTTACAGCAAAAGCAAGGAAAACAGAGAAGAGGAAGAGGACCAAGTCAGCATCAGTAATTGTCATTTCTAATCATTTAGTTGGGTAGCATTTATGCTTAATACTTTTTGGCCAAACCACCGGACACAATTATTAATACTAATGTTCTTTTTGTATGTGACTTACAAGAATCTGCTTCAGCTCTGCAGTAACAAGATCTACATTTATTTGGGAAAATTTTTTTAAAATTATGACATTTAGCATTGCCAGGGAAATGGGTGTCTAGCATAAATCTATTAAATAAATAGATATCATAGATTAAATACTTCTTATTTTATAACATTATGAACTTCATGCCAGTATTATTTTTTCTTCACATTGATAATCTGGCTCTTTAAAAAGATAAATTGTTCATATTATACTTCATCTTTTGATTTACTTACAGAATGCAACTGAACAGGAATTAACTTTAAAAGAGGCCATCCATGAGTAAAATGTCAACAGAATTGTTATGCTGCCTAAACAGAATAAAGTATAATATGAAGTAAGAGTGGCTTAATTAATTTAATTTGTCTCAGTAGAGTGCACTTTTTGTATAGTGAAAACTTTGAAAAAGATAGATAACTGCATTGTGACAATTAATCTACTCACATTCCAGTGTGACTATAAGAAATGAAAAAGCATATGAGCTACCCATGTCAGAATAAATTGATAAGACATATACATACTTGTGCCTCGCCAGCACTGCCAGGTTCGGTGAGCCTGAGAGGGGGCGGTGAAGGATTAAGAAAAGACAGACAAGAGAAGAAAGACAAGAGAAGAAAGCTGGGGCTGGTGGGACGCTGCCCTCTCTGATGGAGAGGCAGTGCCATGGCCTGCAAGCCGGGTATTTATTTTATAGGAGGCAAAGTAAGGGCATGGTTCTCGCGGGTTTTGAATCTACTGAATTTCATGCAGCTGATCAAGCTTTGTTTACTTCCTGCACCTCCCACAGCTTCTATCACCACAGGTTCAGACCATAAGGTCAAGCTCACAACTATAGCCTTCGGCTCTAATTTGCTAGGAGGGCTTTGCCCTCCAAGCTGGGACCTGCATGTGGCTTTGCCACGCGAGGACCATGAACTCTTATTAGTCTGAGGCTTGAACCTGGCCAAACCCTGTAGTGCTCTGCACACACTCTCACTCCTTCGGGACTTCATCAAGCATTCTCTCACACAGAAATTGTACTTTAGAAGGTCACAGATATGACCGTTCCAACATTAAAAAAAAGGATAAAATTAAAAACACATAAACACACAAAATCGGTGTCCACACATTTTATTTTTTATTTTTATTTATTATTATTTTTTAAATTCTTTCTTTTTTTTCTTTATATTTTATTGATTTTTACAGAGAGGAAGGGAGAGAGATAGAGAGCCAGAAATGTCGATGAGATAGAAACATCGACCAGTTGCCTCTTGCACACCCCCTACCGGGGATGTGCCCGCAACCAACGTACATGCCCTCAACCAGAATCGAACCCGGGACTTTTCAGTCCGCAGAGCGATGCTCTACCACTGAGCCAAACTGTTTCAGCTGTCCACACATTTTAAATCATTATTTAAAAGTTATTCTAATGGGACTATGAAGTCCACTTAATTCCTCCATTTTTTTCTTTCTCTTGTGCTTGCTGTTCTGTATTAATGAGGTTACTGTTTCCCACCAGATTTGGTTATTTTTTTCTAGATTTAAAACTATCTGGGATAATTTCTTACTGTGTGGGACTAGATGAGACAAGCTCTCAATACGTTGTCACATTTACCCAGCAGCATGTTAGACACAAGGTAGAGGACCTTAGTACTTAGACATCTGAGAAAGTAGCAAAATATAGCTATGCTTACAGCATGTAGAGTCTACCAACTTCAGGATTTTTTTAATGTTACAATCTGGCCTGGATTTACCACATATCCTGATTCTTTAAAAGAAGATGAACATTTTGATTCTTACATAAAATTTTCCTGAAATTAAATTGTAAAAGATAATTCAAACATAGATAAATGATTACAGACCAACTAATGGGAAACAAATGTAAAGGCATTTGAGGCCATATTTATTCCCTGGGCTTCTAGTAAGTCATTCATGTTTTTTATTTTTTCAATTACGTAAAGGGAGAAATGGCATCACTCTGGACTGATAATCCTACTAAACAACTTACTCTCTGTGTAGATAGGTTATTGGACTATCAATATAAAATCTCAAAGATATGAAATATGTGAGAATATTTTTCACAACAATGTTGTGAAGCAGGGTATTCTGGTTATGTTGTTTTGGTAGTAAGATAGCTCAGCAGTCTATGTAGTAATCAATTTTAGTATACAAAAAAAGACAATGAAATTTGAAAACATAAAATATATTTAGCTAACATTGTCAGAAGAGTCATGATTTTAACTTGAAAATGAATATGCTTTGTTATAAACTTATTTACAATGGATTTATAAGATGATCTGAACTACATTTTCTTCTTATAGCGCCCATGATCTATTTTTCTGTTTGACTTTTTCTGATTCAATCAGATTTTATTCTCATCCAGTCTAACACTCTTATGTAGCAAAAAGTTTTTGATAACAGAAAAACATTTATTTTCTAGCAATTGAAAACTTCAGGTTTTCAAGAAATTTTGAGATCCTCCCTTTAATAGCCAAAAGTTAATATATGAAATATATATTTTAAGATTCATGGGATTTATAACGTATAAGATTTTTTAAAAAGTAGATAGTGGGTCCTCCATTGACATTACACTTATTAATTTTCTGGTGCAGTCTTTCACGTATATGTGACAAGAATTATCTTGCTTTATGAATATGCAGGACAGAACTTACACAAAGTGATCTAGTAGGTAGCAATTGATTTGATGCAATCACAGGTCATCACTGAGAGCAAAAGCAGATGTCCACTAAGACAACCTTTGTCAAAAATATGACAGGAGCCTGTGAAAAGGACTTAACTATATAAATGTTATACGTTTGCTTGAGGCTAGAACGTCTACTCTTCGATCTACTGATCTACCGTTAATTACATGAACAACAAGGGGTTCGGATTAATTAAGCCTGTCAGTAAGCACCTCAGGCACTGGTCCTATTCGTTTGATTAAATTGACAGCCTAGAGCAGTGTTTCCCAAACTTCTCTCAGGATGAGAATCACCTGGTGGAGTTGTTAAACTACAGATTCCTGAATCCCAACTAAGAAGTGCTAAATTAGAATTTTTGGGAACATATAAGCTTAGAGCACTAGTTAAGTATACAATTTTACCTATATGTTCAGAAATCAGAATGGCATTAATATAGTTTAGTTTTGAATTTTTAATTGTATGAGTTAAAGCCTTTATTTATTTATTTGTTTGTTTGTTTATTTTTTTTTTCCTCAGAGACAATACTAGCCAACTTATACCCAGACACTATGAAATAAACTGAAAATGTGTTTGCAAAATTATATTATTTTGGAAATTTTAGTATCAATTTTAAATTTTGTTTTAGGTTTAGTTAACATTTATTTTAAAGGTATGTTTATTTACCTTCAAATGCAGAAACATACAGAAAAATGACATCAAAAGTTTAGTGTGACTTCAGATACATTTGCTTCAATTAATTACACACAGGACCAAAGGAAAACTGGGAGCACAGACAACAGAAATCTATTGATTAGGCTAGTTGGGTCAGAAAATTTTAAGAAAAGGCCTGCCTGCTTTCTCTATCTGCTGGAACAGGTTAAGAAAAAACATCTGTTGACTTACAAGTGGTAGTTGGTAGCAGTGACCAGTGGTTCATGTCCTTAAAAAAATAGGTTTCAAAGCTTTGGATTTTTTAAATTATTATTATCATTAGTGTAGTATAATGGTTCCCAATAATGCACAAAAGGCTATAGGGTAATTACTTTTTCCTCTTTTTTTTTTTCTTGTTATATTGAGTTCTTCTTAAAAGTGAATATTTGGGGTAAGCTTTTAATTATTAAATATATTTATAGCTGGATTAAAATATAATACCTTAGAACCTTTTCCTATTATAAAAAATATTCATTTTTGTATATATATATATATATATATATATATATCACATTTAATAAAACATATTAAATGTCAAATTTTGATAGTTTTTAATTTAAAATTTAAATTATTCAGTGAGTACAAATCTTTACTAAATAGTTTTGGCATTGAAGCTTTAATGTGTATAAATACATTTTTATATTGTCACCTTGGGTAATTTCTGGTTGAAGTCATTCATTTGATATACTCTATTCATCTGAAGGATGAAAATTGGACTTCTAAAATCTGTATCAAGCCAATAAATATCTGTTCTGAGGCTTATGAGACAGCAATTACCAATCTGCAATGTATATCTGAAAATCTCCTCTTAGGCTCCTCTTACCTCCTGATACCGCAAACAACTCTCATCTTCCTCTGAGTGCCTATGCTGCTGGAGTCCACCCATCCCATCAGTGCTTTTCATGTTCCATAACCTGGCCGTTTCTGATTCTGCCATCTTTCACTGACCAAATGCAAATATCATTCCAATGTCTAGAGTGCACTGAACCACAATCACAGGGAGAGAAATCAAAGCCCTTTTGTAGTCCCACAATCTGCATTCGGCAGTTGGATAAATTGATCAAAGTTCTAAAGTAATTTGCATCCCCAGCTTTTGCTATAGCTCTTCCAGTTACTGTGGCCAATAGCTTCTCATTAAATGACTTGTCTAGGGTGAGTATCCTACCAAAGAGGAAAGCTGCTGAGTTTATATGATTTTAAATTATTTTCCATACTGCATGTCTAGTTTGGAAGTCAACTAGGCTCCAGTGACCTGCTTATAAGCCTAGGGACTAACATCCTGAATTTCTTCACCTCTTTCATCCAGTGCAATTGTACCTAGATGCTGTAAGTTTCTCTCACTGCATTTCTACTAAGGAAATAACTGCATCTTTCCTAGCCGGCATTCTCTCTGCACCTCTGGTTCTCTACTAAGCTTTAGCAAGACCCACAGAATGAGAGTCCGCAGCATAGGCCAGGCTGCTTGCAGCATTAAGGTTCCAGTTTACCTTTTATATAATTTATGCATGATGCTCTACCCAAATTATGGAAGAAAAATTTCAGCTGTCTAGCAAGAGGTTGGCATATTAAATTCCAACTATTCTGCAAGCATCACAAAGTAATTTAGTTAAGGTTGCATATTCTGGAGAAAAATCCCCAAGGCCCCATTGTGTTCAATAGCCTTTCAAATCAGTCCTCAGCAATGTCCCTTAAGGGCTCGCCCTGCCCTTTCTGAAACAATGCCTTCTGAGATAGCCATATATCCCTGACGACTAGCACTTCTGGAAATGCTCACCAAAACTAGCTGAGGATAGCACTTTCTTCATTAAAAAAAAAGAAAAGAAAAAAAAAAAGAAAAAGAAATTCCCACTTGAGAAAGAATCATTTAACATCTTATCAGACTTTCTCCTAAATTTATGTTTTATCATTCTAGCTATAAACTCTCCTCAGCTCCAGTTATTCTGCGGTTGATAGATGAGAAGCCAATGCTTAAATTTTAGCCTCTGTGGCGGCATCAGATCACCTATTCCCTGAATCAACCTGTCCTCCCAGTACCTCTCAGTGTGAGTTTCCAATTCAGATTACACACTGGCTGCACACGCAGGGTTCCATACAGAAAGCTTTCAAACATGAACTTACATCGTGCCCATGACCTTCTCCAGACAGCCTCCAGAGAGTATGGATAGCCTAGTAGTTGTGCATTATGCTTCTGCATGTGACTCTTCTGTGGAGTCTTTTAAAAATAGGGAGGCTCAGCCCTCGATCCCTACTTACTAACTCAGAATCCCCAGGAGGTATGTGTTTTTAGAAATGACACGGGTGATTGGGATGTATTATGGAATTTCTGAAATACCGATTTACTTGTGGGATTCTCATCCTCCCCAGTTTCTCGAGTCCTGTGGGCAATTGAACTCAAACTCTGATATTTTCAGAGGCACAGCAAGGTCAGAAAAGAATCTCAGGAGAAGTATGTTGTCCTCAGATCTGTCTTAAGACTGCTATGTCTGTATGTATTACTGTACAACCATAAGAAACCTGCTTCACTTCTATGAACCTTGTTTTCCTTTTTGTAAAATACATCTCCTACGATGTGCCAGTGAACTACAAAAAGAAGTCCTGGAAGAACACAACAACACAGAAAAAAAATGGGATCCACATTTTCTGACAAAAAGTAACTCTTGAATGTACACATTTTAAAAATGTACAGGATCAGCACTGTTGGGTGGCTCAGTGGTTAAGCATAGATATATGAACCCAAAGGTCATGGTTTCATCCAGGTCAGGGCACATGCCTGGGTTTCAGGTTCAGTCTCTGGTATGGGGTATTCAGGAGGCAGCCAGTCAATGATTCTCTTCATTGATGTTTTGTTTCACCTCTCTCTTTCTCTCCCTTCCTCTCTGAAATCAATAAAAAATATATATTTAAAAAATTCTACCCCCAAAAAATAAAAGCCATTTATAGGATCAGAAACAACATGGCAGTCCTATAGTTATGTTACATTTATGTTTTTATACTCATTCACATTTATATCCATGCTAATCACATTGGTCTCTTTTAAGCTTTTCGTTTGAGATGTGTTTAACTAGGAGGGTAAACTTTTTTTTTTTTATCTCAGTGTTTTAAACACAGCAGTTAGAGGAAGAGAGGTTTTCTTGCTCTGAGAGGGCACAGAAGGCCAATTTAAATCAGTTAATGAAAGGAATTTTAGAGATAAAATAGGCAAGTTTAGGGAGTCTGAGGAATGAAGAGGGTCCATGGGGGAGGAATGCATATGTGAGGGCTTGGAACCACCAGAAGGCATACATTCACAGAGAATAGAAAGGTGCCAAAAAATAAGGGAAGAGGAAGGCATGCTTTCACAGAGGATAAAGAAAAGCCAGAGAGTATGGGAAAGGAGGAAACATACTTTCACTGAGGAGAGAGAAATGTCCACAGATGCCGGAAAGAGGGAGACATCTTTTCACGGGAGATAGAGGAATGTTGCAAGATAAGGAGACGAGAATGAGGGGGGCACCACGTGGATTTTGGACTTTGAAGCTGATATTCTATACAAGACTGACCAATTAGAAAAGGCACAGGATCATAAAATGGGGAAGGGGTCCAATTAGAAGGGAGCATGAAGAGACAAAGAATTACAGCATTTATAAACCTTAGAAAAGGGGGCTGAGTGTTAGCCCCTCTAGAACTCCTCCCTAAATGGGAGTTTGTATGTGCTTCCAACAAATTCCCACCCTTTTACTAACAAGTCCTTTTAGTCCTAGAATTTTATTCTTCAAACTTTGCAAGGCAAGAACCTGCAAGGGGGAGATCCACTCCCCAACCCCATGTTTCCATAAGCTTTAGGTGGAGTTAATCAGACCAAGGCTTGATGCCTGAAGAGAAAGAGATTAGGTTGCCATGTTTTGCTTTGTGTCTGTCAGACAGAGCCTTTCACCTGAACTGTAGCAAATTCACATTGAGCTTTCAAGGGTGTCCCAAGAGCCCCAACAGCCTGGGATCAGGTAAAACAAAAGCTATCACCAGCTGTGGACTCTCTGGGATCTTGGCATTAGTAGGTTCTTCTTATGAAAAAAATCTCAAAATAGTTAAAAGATATGAATAAAGACCTGACCTTCATTTATTCATTCATTCATCCTTTATTTCCTTTCTCTCTTTATCTCCCTCTCTCTCTCCCATCTTTCTTTCTTTTCTCTCTTTCACTCTCACAATTAAATCAGCAGCAGCAGCAAATATGGTAAACATTTGTTAATTACATGTGAGAGGCACTAGGTTAAGCATTTACATGTGGTATCTCCTTGAATCTTCATAACAATATTGCAAAGTAGCTGCTATTAATTTGTTCATTATTAAAATTAACTGATTGAGGCTTAGAGATATTAAGTGACTTATATGAGGTAAACTAGTGAAGGCAAAGCTGTCTACCTCCAAAGCCCCCCCTTGGAATGTGCAGCCTTTGGGTTTGAAAGGGCATGCTGCAAAATTTCACCCTGCGATAATCGATAATCAAGGTGATGCCACAAGACACTCTCTCATTCCAAACCAAAGTTGTTCATCATTTATCTGTTGGCTCAAGTGAATATGTATATATCAATATTTATAGAATGTTTATAAGACCAAATGTGAAGTAATTGACATGGACTCCAGAACTTGATTTTTAGAAAGCTTGTAATTTCTGTTTAAATCAGGGTGATTAGCAGAAGACTATAGACGATAGATAAATTCTCTTTTCTGTATATGTACATGCATACATGCGTGCATACTTGCACATATGCTTGTGTTCACAAATATATATCCATTGCCTAACTCAAAATTACCTAAACTTTTCACTATTGGTAAATTCCTCACAGACAGATTGGGAAGTTAGGATGACATCATTAGAACATAATGACATTCTTAATTGATGTAGGTAAAGGATTGACTCTCCTTGACCAATGTTCTTTTTAGTTAATAAACTGTGGAAGTGAACCCATAATTCTGTAGGAAGATGTGTTTCTCTCTTACTATCTTCTTAAAAATAATATATGCACAAAATATAGCCATTCAAAAATCTTATATAGACTAGCCGAAACCGGTTTGACTCAGTGGATAGAGTGTCGGTCTGCGGACTGAAAGGTCCCAGGTTCAATTCCGGTCAAGGGCATGTACATTGGTTGCAGGCACAACTCCGGTAGGGGGTGTGCAAGAGGCAGCTGGTCAATGTTTCTCTCTCATTGATGTTTCTAGCTCTCTATCTCTTCCCTTCCTCTCTGTAAGAAAAATCAATAAAATATATTTTAAAAAATCTTATATAGACTTAATCAATACTAAATGACGCCTGCCCTATCTAAATGGCAGAAGGAATGATTTTTAGGAAACAAAAAAAAAATACTGTAAATTTGTTCTATGACTTATTACAAGCCACTTAAACTTATTGGAAGTAACTTAATTTATTAAGTAAATTCTCAGAAATAAATTGTGAGGTCTAGAGTTGAGTGCTAGTTGTAGTTATATATGCAAATAAATGGTAATCTAAAAGTACATTGTTTGTATTGAACCAAATGGAAACTACATTTGTCTCATAATTCTTTGAAAATAACTATTTGTTGGTGTATGTTGGCTAATATTGGCAATGAAAATGGTTTTCAAATCTAAATAATTTTAAGCTGGGTGATTTCTGGGAACTGTCCATTTTTATTAGAGAGTCTGAAAATAAAATTCCTTTCACCAATCTGTTATGTTCTCACACAATATTTATGAAATTCAATTCTGTTCTATAGATTTCTTAAAGCTCAAAAGTTTAACTGTCTAGTAAATCTCACTTCTCTATAATGAATCTTGGAATAAGAAAAAGGAAAAATATGTCTGAGCTTCAAAAAATAGATTTCACAAGTCAAAGTACTAAATCCCATGTATTTCTTTACTCATGTGGCTCAACAAATCTTTTCTCAGTTTCTGTTTACTTTTGTGCGGCATATAATTAAAACATTTTTGATTATTTGTGTCAAGGCTAACCGATTCAAAAAGAGATCAGTTGGGAAGAAACAGTGTGCTACTGAAAGACAAATTAACTATGATCAAATAAACAATTGAGACTATATGTAAAACAAACCATATGATGAATGAACTACAATCCTATATTGGTCATGGGTTATGGATTATACAAGGAAAACAAATCTATAATTTACTGTATTGTAGAATGGATAGAAAACTAACACCCATTAACATGAACCACTTTCATACATATAATGTTACATTATTTTCAATAAATTCTTAAAGAATCTGTCTCACAACAGGTTGAGATCTGGGTAACAAAAATATTTAGATAGATTTTTATTCTATATAGACAAAAGTAGGCTTTTTAAAATGGACAGGACCAAATGAATCAATTTGTTTGACCTAATTCACACAGTGTCTTTGTTAACTGGGTTTTGTTATTAGCTAATACATTAAGGTTAAGATTGAATTTATGGCTATCTTATCAGTACTTAAGATGTAGCAACTAATCAGTTTAATCAAAAGATTTCATTGAACATTTGGAATATCATTACAATCGCTCAGTCATTGATTATTTTTTAATACTCTCAAAATGATATGAACCATTTTACTCAGTCTCTGTAAAAATCTGTAATTTCACGCATAGGTTTTCTGATTAGCAAATATCAATACATAAAGAGTAAGAGCTCACTAAGTTATTACAAGTGAGGAGAAAACTATGTTATTATCTTCCAATCACAAAAGGATTAGAATGAAAAACTGAAGATTTATTTTCTTTGTGTGAAAAAGAAAAGCACAGAAACAGATGGGAAAATCCAAAAGAGAATAGTGCCTTTAAATAGAAGATGCAATGAAATATGCTGCTAAATACTCAAGGAATAAATCACTCCATTTTTCAGACCTTCTTTTTTTTCTCTTTTAAAGTGATAAATTGCAAGGAATTGGCACATATGAAATAGAAACCTCTGTGCTTCTTCCCGAATATCACACTTCAGAGCTAGAAAATGCCATCAGATACCTAGTTCAATGATTCTCAAATAGAAGTACACATCAAAACTGCAAGGAGTTATAAATTACCTAGGTACCCATCTACTGAATCTGAATTTTAAGCATGTGTATTTTCAAAGATAAACCCCTAGTTAAGAACACTTGAATTCAATTCTCTCATTTTTATTAAAATAAACTAACTAAAAGAAAAAATACTTATATATATTTTGAAATATACATATATTTATATATGAAGTGAAAAGCTATCCTTAAATAAAATAGTGTCAAAGATAATGAATTTGAGTGAATAGTCTATTGCTTCTTCATTTTATGCTTTTAGTAAGTTAAGTGACTTGTAATAAGTCATAGAACAAGTCCATGTCAAAGACAGAGGATCTTGAATGTTCTCTCTACTGCTTTAGTTAACAAAACTTATAAGACATGTAACCTGACCAAGTTACACAATGAATAAGAAAAAAAAATTTGATTTTTTGAGGTTCACTATTTCAAATAGTATTCTATAGGGCCTATGACTTCAAAGCAATCTTTGCATACAACACAGTCATAGTAAAAATTTTATAAGTGCTAAGACATTTGAGGCTTGACGCATTTTGTCATGTTCCTATGTAACAGAGAAATTATTGAGACTAAAATTCATTACCATCTCCTTTTGCTACCAAAATGAAATTTTATTTTTCTACTAAAGAGTATTTAGACGATTCTGGGTGTTTTGAGAATTTCAAAGCTCCCAAATTCTGACACTGAGTCAGTCTGTGTCAATTTCCAACAAATAAGATTAAGCAAATCTTCGTAAATCCGGAGAGAGCTGGAACAAATGAAGACTTTTGTATTGAGACACAGAACAGTTGGACTGAATCCTCACTAATGAGGGGCCGGTGAGAGAGAGAGAGAGAGAGAGAGAGAGAGAGAGAGAGAGAGAGAGAGAGAGAGAGAGAGAGAGAGATTGGGGAACCTCAGGTTTCTAATTAGGCATGCAGAAGGGGCAATTGGGACCTGGCCACTAATTCGCTAAGCACCAGGAACCAGAGGGATGTAGAGAAGATCCTGGGAGCCAGATTCAGTATGAAAGGGGCTGGAATCCCTTGGCAGGTTAGCCTGTCTCTGAAAGGAGCATGGGGATGACACAACAAACATTTCCGTAGCAGCCAAACTGAACTGTGGAGCAAGGGCTGTTCCCTCATAATCCGGGTTCCAGCCACCCCCAGCTTTTACGCTACAACCCCAAAGGGAAGCAATGAGCAACATCGAATGACTGACATGGATTTTTCAGCCATCTGGTGGTGAAGGTAAAGGCAGTTTTATTTTTTTACTCTAAAACCTACCAATTCAGTTCAGTTATTGCTCCTGAGTGTTAGAAGTAAGTTTATATCTCCAGTATACTAGTACATATACCATGTATACATTTTAACAGTTGTATGTGAATAAAAACTGTTCTTTCCACATGTTAATTCCTGTGCACTCTTTTAGTTCCTCCTGCTGTTATCAAAATTAAGCATTCATTATTCATGTAAGATACAGAGGAAAATGAAAGTAAAATGGGAGAGAAAATACTAGGATAATTTGATCATACATATTTAAATAATCACAAAGAAACAGTTATTCTCAAATATGCCTAAGTAGTTACATGGAGGAGTAGATTTTATTCTATCCATTCTTAACATTGTATCTCATTATATGCTAAGTATTAACATTTTTCTGGTTTTATCCCATTGTTTTCTTAGGCTTACTGAACCATGGAAAAAGGAAAAGAAGAAAACTGCTCACTGTTACAAAATACTTATCCTGGTTTCAAAGTCTTCTGATGTTTTATTTAAACTCACATTCATGATGCCACATATACTGGTAAGAAAATTCTGCAAAAGTGAAAATGTTCATTTAAAGCTACACTGTACCAAGTTTAAAGAATCAAGCCTCAGGTCTGTGATATTACCTGGATTGGGTTTTGAGATTATGATCCATACAAAAAGCAGCTGCTGACTCCTGTAGCCAAATGAGAGTGCCTTATAGATTGAGCAAAATAATTTTTCTGTTTATCACAATTACTAAGTATTTTCTTTCAGAAACATCACACCTCAGGCTTTTCTTTTCTCTTCCCCTTGAAAGCCATCTGCATTTCATGTTTGCTATTTTACCAATGAGTTGATGAAAACAAATACGAAACTCAAACTAGGCCTTGCTTTATTTCAAAATTATCAGTTTTTATTTCTTCCTGCCTGACTTAGTATCATCAAAATGATTTTGTGTTTCAATTTATTATTATGAAGTGTATCATTTGTCTAATTATGTACCATTTACTAGAATTTCTATAAAAATGCAATATTTATCAGGATATCGAGGCAACGGTTAATTAATTAATTTATTATTATTTCTTTTAATATATTTTATTGATCTTTTACAGAGAGGAAGGGAGAGAGATAGAGAGCTAGAAACGTCAATGAGAGAGAAACATCAACCAGCTGCCTCTTGCACATCCCCTACTGGGGATGTGCCCGCAACCAATGTACATGCCCCTGACGGAATCAAACCTGGGACCTTTCAGTCCGCAGACCGATGCTCTACCACTGAGCCAAACCGGTTTTGGCTAGGCAACGGTTAATTTAGAATGGCTTGAGTGCTCAAACCCTAGGTATTCCACAGGAAAGGCAGGCTCTTACTGGCTTTTTGGAAGACAACCTCTGAGCTTTGGACCGTCCCACTGATGACAGTGTGCTTGGTCCCTGACACGCTGGGCTGTGCCAAACAGTTTATGCTAATGATGAGATTTACAAGGGAAGCTTGTTTTTAAACCTGGGCTTGGACTAGGCTGTATCCCTTGGAAGGCTGCAGGAGCCGAAGCCGGATTAGCTAAAATCTGTGCCTTGTGAATGACCCGGATAAACACCCTGGGCAGCAAGGCTTGAGTGAGTTTCCTGATCGACAACACTTCAGTGGGCTTCCCACCCATCGTGTCTGAGAGAATAAAGTGCTGCACACACATCTCCCCAGGAGAAGGCACCTGGAGCCTGTGCCTGCTTTCTCCATGGCTTCACCGTGTATGTCGTTGCTTTTGCTACTTTTAATCCATAACTTTTCAAGGGAATAAACCCTAATGTGAGTATTCTGACGCATAGACAATCATCAGATCTCAAGATAATGCTGGAGTCTCAGGTACAGTATCTAAAAGCGATCAAGTCCTTTGAACATTTAAAACATTTTAAACAATCTATTGTTCCCATCACATCTCCTCTTGGAAGAATATTAACAAATCAATAATTATATTTTGTCTTCTAATTGATATATGAATTATGGTCAGAATTAGGTAATTTCAATAATCAATTGAATCAAAATATGACAATCTAGTTGGTAAACACTATTTAGAGGATTTTATTTCATTTTTAACCCTGTTGCTTTTTGCTTCGTTTCTTTATTCTTTGTCCCCCAGCTTAGGGAGGTATAATTGACAAAGTGTTCAGAGTGATGATTTCATATATATATATATATATATATATATATATATATATATAAAATATACTAATATATATATATATATATTAGTATACCTTATTAAATGATTTAATTGAATAAGTATTAATTAATAAAATTAATATACCCATCTCACATAATTACCTTTTTGTGCATGTCATGAGAATACTTAACATCTACTCTCTTAGCAAATTTCAAGTATACAATAGACTATAATTAAGTATACTTACTAAACTGTATATTAGATTCCCAGAACTTACTCATCTTGTAACTGAAGACCTGTACCTTTTGACCAGCATCTCCCTATTCCCCCCAAACCTCAGCTGTTGGTAACTGCCAATCTATACTGTTTCTATGAGTTCTATCATTTTTTAATTCTTATTTTTTTATTCTTATATAATAAAAACATAGTATGCAAATTGTCCCCTCGACCAGGAGTTCATCCAGGAGTTTGATCAGGAGGTGGGGCCAGCCGGGGGAAAGGAGGGAGTACCTGGCCAGCAGCCGGCAGCTGCTAGAAATCCTATCATTGCATGGATTTCATGCACTGGGCCTCTAGTTATACAATGAAGCAAGATTGTAAACTAATACTAGTCCAAGGCTAGTCTGAATAACTTCCTACTGGAAATTTATAAAATGTATAAATGAGAGAATGCTATACAATGCCATGTGGAAATGCTATATTTGATACAATACAGTTTCTAAAGTTGCAGTCCCTGACTTTTCAAATGATTGGCATAATGTCACACAGAGAAGTCATGGCAAAGTCAGGACTAGAAGTTGAATATTATGATTATGGGTCTAGAGCTCTTTCTACTATAATAAACTCCTATTATTGCTGAAGTTACAGCTGAAATCATAGACTAAAACTCAGTTTAATCACATTATGGAAATTAGATGATTTACCTATAAGTTAAAGGGACTCTAATTTAAGCCATATTTAAAAATTGGACATAAGTGATCTCATAATTAGATCCGGAGGTTGGGCAGGCACCTGGGGTGGGGGAGGAGCTTCAATCACTTCAACAATTGATCAAGAGCCAGGTTTCTTCTACTTCTCAGCTCTGCTACCATCAGAATCACTCACTATTAAGCAGCCCCTCACTCCCATTCTTGGGGTCTGACAATGGTAGCATCAATTATAGGTATAATTCCAGATGTTAGAAGGTCTTCCTTTAACTTACATCCTATTTGCTTTCCCCCAAAAGAACTTCACTCTTAACACTGAAATTAGCATCAGATCCCATACCAATTCCTACAGGAATCCTTGCAAGTGGATGAGATTAGCACGGCCACCTCACGCAAAGCATCTGGCGTGAATTAAGACATAGCATCAGGGCCACTACACAAACCTCAAGGGTGATTGGATAGCCAATGGACCTTCTTGTTTCTGGACACAGCCATCCAAACACTAGTTATAATTCTTCATCTAGCTGTCTGCCTTCCTTGTGGGAAAGACACAATTAGCCACAAATGATCCTCTCATTGTAAGAACAAACAATGTCGGTACAGGTACACTCGTGGTCAAATTATGTCCTTGAAAACTAGTCTGTTCTTCAAAGCATTTTTTTTTTTCCCTTTAAGCTCTGCTAGTGTAGTCCATTTGTGAAAATCATCTCTGTTGCTAAGGAATAAACAGTAAGCCTATACTACTATTGCAGCATTAACCTATGTTGTCTGTCATTTATTCTCTGAAGCCAGTCCGTGAATCCACCTTGAGTAGATGTTTTTCATGTCAGCCTTTCTGAAAAATGACCAGCCGGAGGGGATCCCATTGATTTGCCAACTGTGTCAGTTCGTTTAAGGCCGAATGGCACATGCTTCTGACAAAGGTGGTGACAAATGGATACGTACTGAAGGGGCAGTACTGACACAGGAGAAGGAAGAAAATGATGGAAGTCTACAACGCCAGGTGGAAATCAAAATATAACTCAAGCTTGCATATTACGTATGTGTATACAATGCCTTGAGTTAGGTAAAAGTAGGTGCCTATGAGACCAACAGCACTTTTCATAATAATTTCTGAAATCTTACACAAATTTAATATCACCAAGTCTTGTGAGAGCAGAGTAAGCAGTTTGTTTTTAATATTTACATCAACCTGCATACAGTGGTGACTAGAAAAAAAAATTTTTTTTACTACCATTAAGTGAAAAAAGCATTTCTCCAGCTTCTGATTTCTAATCTTAATAAGTACTCATACATACCAACATGCCACAGAGGCGAAAGGTAACTATATATGTAGTGTTAATTTATGTGACCACATAATAAAATATATTAATAATATTCATGGATACTAACAAGATGCAGATCTTGGCAGGTGGGGTTGTGCTCATAGGACTTCGGGACGCAGTCATCAATGTCCTGCTCACACCTCAGGCCCTTCTAGCCAGGATTGCAGAAGCAGAAGCCAGCAACCACTGAGAACAGCAGAAGAGAGAAACTCATTCCATTCCTTTCATCACAGTGTAGGTAATGCTAAATACTCTGAAGAATGTGGTGCTCATTTAAATGTGTGTCACTTTTAACCCCAAATTGTGAATTCTTATACATAATACTCTGGTGACATACTTGCTCTCTGCAATATTTTTTAAAAAAATTCAGTTCTGTTTAACTTAAACACTTACATTATTTAAAGTAAGAATAATCACAAAGAATAGTAAGCATTTGGGGATGCAAATTAACAATGAAAATATCCAGTTTCTTTTATTGTTTTGTTTTGTTAGTAAGAATACCTATGGTCAAGAGGTTATTTTTGTATCAATCAACTTTTCTCAGGTTGTTTTAGGTCTACTAAACCAGAAGTTAACTGCTTCTCAAAGCTCTTGGTACAACAAGGTACATAAAAGTGCACAGAGATCTGAAAGTTGATTTTGAACTATTTAAGCGTAGTTCGAAAGAGCTTTTACATTTCATCATCATAATCTTTTAAAAGTCATGATCAAAACACGGCCTCTATTTTATCATTAATGATGGGAAAGAACTGTCTCAAGGAAATGGCGACATCATGCATTGCAGCTGGAGCAAGCGGGGATTTGTAGCCGCTTCTATAAATCCCTGGGTTCCTCATTATCCCTGAGACCTACCACGAATTCTCCACTGATACTCTGCCTCTGTGTAAGTGCCTGCTCGTACTCTCATTAAATGCTTAGATCCTGGCTGGCAGAAGCATTTTTAATGTAATGTGAGGTGCTTAGCCGATTTCTAGATGTCTGCAGCCATCCTTCTGTGTAGAACATGGAACTGGGTCCCCGAAGGAGAACAAGCCCACTGACAGCCCTCAAGGAGAGACAAGGGAGACACAAAATATGGCAGCTCTTTAGACAGACGTTTACTTCTGTCTTACTTTACTTTTTTCATCCAGGACCCTGGTTTTCAATGTCTCATTTAATATAAATGATCAATTGATATGCAGGTATCATACATACATTAAAATGTGTCAGTCGGTGCATCTTTATATGTTCGAATCTAAAGGATATTATGATGACAACAAATTAAAACCAAGTGTTATGCAGTATGTAATGAAGACATTATGGAATCACATCACTCATAATAATATTTTTAAAAGGGTTTATGACCATAATTCAAGTTCATATATATCAAGTTGGCTCATAACAAACAACTAGAGTCAAGTGAAATCTCAGTGCAGATATAGACATTTTCTATGTAGATAAATGATGAATTATTTTAAAATCAATATGACAACAGAAGATAACTTTGAATTAACAAATAGTCTGAAATATAGAGATTAGTGTCTAAAAATAAAGCATGTTTTTATTATCAACAAATATGCTTTTTGAATATTAAATCTTATGGGCTAAGAAGCTGAGAACTAAGCTATGTTCTGAATAAGACCCCAATTGATTTTATTACCATAAAGAAAACAAACAAGCAATTGATTTTATTACCATAAAGAAAACAAACAAGCAACCATAACTTTGTTTAAAATTTAAAACAAACAAAAGCACTGTTTTTCCCCAAATCTATTAGAACATATTAGTAAAGCATATTGCCTTATTTTCCTATTGATTTTACCAGAAAATACAATCACTATGTTAATATTAGTCTTTGTTTATAAATATTCCATACTATTAATTTTTAAAAAATATATTTTATTGATTTTTACAGAGAGGAAGGAAGAGGGATAGAGAGCTAGAAACATCGATGAAAGAAAAACATTGACCAGCTGCCTCTTGCACACCCCCTACTGGGGATGTGCCCGCAACCAATGTACATACCCTTGACTGGAATCGAACCTGGGACCTTTCAGTCCGCAGACCGACACTCTATCCACTGAGCCAAACCGGTTTTGGACCATACTATTAATTTTAATTTTCATCAGATAAGCCATCTGTAAGTCATTATTATTACATTATTCATTTTATACTTAATTATACACTAAACATAATGCATTATATGTACTGATTCAAAGTTCCTGACATGATAAAACTGTGTTGAAAATACAGAGGTGAGTATTTTAGCAAATCTGCTAAAAAAACCACACTGTGTCTGAAATTTACAAAGCCAATATACATATGAATAAATGTTTCTTATATATTGTCATGTAATAAATACTACTAACTTGAAATCAGAAAGTATTTCTAAATATTTTATTTTTGAGGAAGTATTAACAATACAGTGACTTAGATTTATGCTATCAGTTTAGGTGTACAAGTTAATTTTTAATACATATTTTGGTTCTATTGTAGCTAATTTCCTTGAATTTGGTCCAAAATATACCATGAACAATCATATTATGAAATATAACAATATATCAGGACTCCAAAATTCACATTTTCCATGATATATTATGTATGAATTTCAAACATTTAATAGAGAGCACTTCACTATTAGGTAGCATATTTGGAAATCCTATTTTCTTATCACATAAAGAATTATGAATTGTAATATATATGAAGACCTAATAAAAGTAGATTTTCCAGCTATGAGTACATGAAACAGTTTATTCTTATATTCTTATTTATTAATTATTATATTATTTTCATACAAACTAATGTAAAGCTATTTTTTGCCCACACCAGTATATAAACCTCCTTCACGCAGAATACATCTGAAGTGTTCATATATAACCATTGTTATAGGGCTGTCTAGATCTAAAAGAGTTGCTAACCTCTCTCTTAGGCATACTTTTTGTTTTCCTTATTTTATAGTGAGCACCAGCATCACCAAACATTTGTGGGTTTAAGCTCAGAAATAAGATAACTATGGCTTATTTTAAAGTAATTTGAAAATTTTACAAATTTAAAAACACTATATTTAAAGTGCTGAATTCGGGGGGCGGGGGTAGTTCAAATTAAGAATAAGAAACAAAGGGCCTAGAGCATAAAAATATATTTTGCTTAGCTAGCACAGTATTTAAAAAGTATTCCATTTTAACATCTATGTAGAAGTTTCAGCTTGCTAGTGCCTCCCCCTCCCCTCACACACACCCCCACGCACATACACACTACCTATTGCTTGATATCTGAGCTGCTTTATCCAGTGTAAAAAAAAAAAAAAAAAATCCTATTATGTTCTTTAAGGACATGCATTGGGAAAACATTGGTTGAAAGAAAAGAATGCATAATTTTGGTTAAATGATAGCCTTTTCAAAATAAAATGACTTTCTATCACAATATGCTTTTTCGCACATCACATTAACAATTTATCTATTTACTGAAAGATTATGTAGAAATATATTTGAAAGGAGCTAAAAGAAAGCTAAATAAGATGGGCAGAGTTCTCTCTCTCTCTCTCTCTCTCTCTCTCTCTCTCTCTCTCTCTCTCTCTCTCTCCTTTTTCACAATCTATGTCTCTTAACCCCTCTTAACCATGCCCAAGGCTCAGGGCTATTTCATACCCTGTTTTTCCTGTATCTAAAAACAACAAAATCCATTATCCAATATTGAACTTTCTTTTTCCACCTCCTCTTTCCCCCGTCCCTTCCTTTTATTTTTTCCTTCTTTTCTCTCTGACTTCTTTTTATTTCTCTATAAATTTATATTTTTCAGGAACATATATTTTAGTAAGAAGTGTGTTTGTCTAATAGGCTAAACTAATGAGTTACTTTAAATCATTGTAAACTGCTTTCTTTTTTTCCCCCCTGTACCTACAGGTAAACACTTTAAAAATCTACCATTAGCCGGGACCAGTTTGGCTCAGTGGATAGAGCGTTGGCCTGCGGATTGAAAGGTCCCGGGTTGATTCTGGTCAAGGGCATGTATCTTGGTTGCGGGCACATCCCCAGAAGGGGGTGTGCAAGAGGCAGCTGATTGATGATTCTCTCTCATTGATGTTTCTAACTCTCTATCCCTCTCTCTTCCTCTCTGTGAAAAATCAATAAAATATATATATTTTTTAAATCTACCATTAAAAAAAGGTGAAAAAGGGTTAATTTTGATATCTGAACACAGAAGTCACATTTCATTAACATTTTTCATTTGCTACTATAAGACTCACAAAATATAAATGAATTTGTCAGAGGTTGGGAATGTTCTGTGAAAATAATTGGCATTGACTTTGCTAGTCGAGGCAGGGTAAAGTCAGCAAGTAGTCATGGCTGCATCCTGAACTATTTCATTACTCCCGCCAGATTCTAAGCTGCACTGCACAACAAGGATAGCTGTGGCTGAGTGAGTTCACTGCCATAGAAATATCCCTTCAGGCCAGGGCTGGATCTGCATTCATTGACATTGATCTCAGGGCGTGGACCAGCAAAGCCTTTCCCACACTGGCACTGGTACCAAGGGGAAACATTTCCAGATCTGTTTTCTCTCTGCACATGGCTCCATTCTCACAAAGATGATTAGCCCCACAAGGCCCATACTCACAGTGTGGGCCTAAAAGGAAAGAATCAGAGTCAGTGCTTATATAATGAATAGATCCTGCAGACTACTGTCAATGATTTGGCATATTCCTGCATAAATGCATTCAATTCAGTCTCTAGGTAAAGACTCACAATTCTCTTTTATATTATCAATGTGATTCTCTCTCTCTTTCTACATTAAGATTTAAGAAAGAAATGTTATTTATGCTTTACATGCTTCATCTAACAAAGAACTAACAGGCAGCAATATCAAGTGACAGTATTTTTTAAAATACCATTTTGTTTCTTCATACTTTCAATTCCTATTTAACAATATTCTCTGAATACATCACAATTAAGAAAGTGCATTATTAAGGATTTGATGCTCCCTGTATTTTCTTTCTGGTACCCTAGAAGTTGCTATCACTATAAGCTTAGCTTGATGGATTTGTTGCTATTCTCAAAACAAGTACACAATGAAAAAAGAAAATGATAATAAGCATTTAATCTTAAGAGTAGCACCTTAGATCTGAAACTTAGTCATAATTGTTATCATAAAATGTAACTAGAGCCCAGTCTGTATGACTCAGTGGATGAGCATCACCCTATGAACCAGGAGATCATGGTTTGATTCTGGTTAGGACAATACCTGGGTTGTGGGCTTGATCCTTGCTGGGGCGTGCAGGAGGCTGCGGATCAATTATTCTCTCTCATCATTGTTAATTCCTCCATCTCTCTCCCTTCTTCTCTGAAGTCAATAATATATATGTGTGTGCGTGTGTGTGTGTGTGTGTGTGTGTGTGTGTGTATGTGTGTGTGTGTATGTATATATGTATATAATAAAATGTGTAACTAGTTAAAATGGTTGTCACTAGGTGACATGCACATAGATATTTGGATACAAAAATTATAAGGCATGACACAAGGGAATCAATATTTTAAAAAATGAAGCATAAACAACATAAAATTGTACATCAGAACAAAATCATTGCTCAGCTGTCAGTTTTCCAAGCATAGGGAATAAATTTGGACAGTATTGATTTAGAATTTTTTTAAATGATAGCATTCATTCACCAAAATGTCTAGCATCTATGCACAAACATAGGCTCAGAGAAAAATGTCCGGGAATCAATTTCCTAACTGCTTATGTTTTATCAGTAATTTTATAACTTAGGGAGTAGGGCAAAATAAAAATAATTTAGGTCTTTTGCTCATTTTATTATTGGATCATTAATCTTCCTTTCGTTAAGTTATATGAGTATTCTGTAAATTTTGGAGATTAAACTCTTATCTGAGATATCATTGGCAAATGTGTTCTCCCATGCAGTGGGCTCTTGTTGTTTTGTTGATGGTTTCTTTTGCTGTGCAGAAGCTTTTTATTTTGATGTAGTCCCATTTGTTTATTTTCTCCTTAGTCTCCATTGCCCTAGGAACTGTGTCTATAAAGATGTTGCTATGACATATGTCTGTTATTTTGCTGTCTCTGGAGTCTTGTAGAATTTTTATGGTTTCCTGTCTTACATGTAAGTCCTTTAGACATTTTAAGTTTGTTTTTGTGTATGATGTAAGTTGGTGATCTATGATCTAGTTTCTTTTTTCTTTTTTCTTTTTTCTTTTGCATGTGTCTGATCAAATTTTCCAAAATCATTTATTAAAGACTAAGGAAGATAAGCAATCCAATAAAAAAAAAATGGGCAAAGGACCTAAATAGACACTTGTCAAAAGAGGACATATAGAAGGCCAAGAGACTTATAAAAACTTGCTCAAAGTCACTAACCATCTGAGAGGTGCAAATCAAAACGAAAATGAGTTACCATCTCACACCTGTCAGAATGGCTATCATCAACAAATTAACAAACAACAAGTGCTGGCGAGGATGCAGAGAAAAAGGAACCCTCATGCACTGCTGGTGGGAAAGCAGACTGCTGCAGCCACTGTGGAGAACAGTATGGAGCTTCCTCAAAAAACTAAAAATGGAACTCCCATTTGACCCAGTAATTCCACTTCTAGGACTATATCTGAAGAAACCAGAAACACCAATCAGAAAGGATATATGCACCCCTATGTTCATAGCAGCACAATTTATCATAGTTAAGATTTGGAAACAACTTAAGTGCCCATTAGCAGATGAGTGGATTAAAAAACGGTGGTACATCTACACAATGGAATACTACGCCGCTATAAAAAAGAAGGAACTTTTACCATTTGCAACACCATGGATGGAACTGGAGAGCATTATGCTAAGCACAATAAGCCATTTGGAGAAAGATAAATATCACATGACCTCACTCATATGTGGTATATAATGATCAACATAATTTGATGAACAAGAATAGATCCAGAGACAAATGGCAGGGAAGGGGGTGGTTAGAGAGCAACCAAAGGACTTGTATGCATGCATATTAGCATAACCAATGGACACGGACACTGGGGCAGTGGGGGCTTCCCTGGGGTGGGAATGGCTGGGGGAGGGAGGGAATCAGAAAAAAAGGAGACATGTAAAACTTTAAACATAAATAAATAAGTAAATAAATAAATAAATAAATAAAATAATTGAGATATGGGATAAAGTTTTCAAGTTTAGAAGTACAGTGGCAGTTGGAGAAACTCTAAAACTTCAGGATTCCTATTCTTCCAACTCTGATCACCAGGTTTTAAACAACAACAATAAGTGGGCTCTAGAAACTGCTGAAAACAACAATGTATATAGTGAAGGATCCAAAAAAGATGTAGTGTCCATAAAATGAGAGCAATAGAAACTGTACCAAGTTAAATATAGACCTGCCTGGGATTTCATGTTTCTAAAAACAATAAATAAATAAATAAATAAATAAATAAATTAATTAATTAATTAATTAATTAATTAAAACTAAAAACTACATTAAGAAAGCATAGAAATAAAGATTTTCTTCAATTAAAAAATACACACTGTTATGGCTATTTTTTTTTGCAAGAGCTGTAGTGAGTCGTGTAGAGAATTTAAATAGAGACAAGATCGGTTCCTTGTCCTTAAATCATTATGAGATTGACATATATATTGCAAATGATATATTTCTGAATAATATTTTATATTAATGAAAGTATATTTCTTTATAAGAGAAATGTCATTGAACAAACATCCACCAGAAACACATAAAAATTGTTCTCCAACGGTTTGGCTCAGTGGATAGAGTGTCAGCCTGCAGACTGAGAGGTCCGGGATTCGATTCTGGTCAAGGGCATGTACCTTGGTTGTGGGCACATCCTCAGTAGGGGGTGTGCAAGAGGCAGCTGGTCGATGATTCTCTCTCATCGACGTTTCTAACTCTCTATCCGTCTCTCTTCCTCTCTGTGAAAAATCAATAAAATATATTAAACTTAAAAAAATAATAAATAAATAAATAAATAAATAAATAAAGTAGGCCTCTTTTAAAAAAAATTGTTCTTATTGTAATATAAGTTCTCATGCAAACCATTTTTTGTTAATTATCTAATTCTAAATGTTTAATTGTGAGAGTAACTGTTTGGCTTTGCTGGTGAGAAGTTACTTTGGCCTCTTTCTTCATGTATAATCTCATGCACATGATCCATTATGTTGCTGAATAATAATTCATAGCCATATTTGAGGAAACACTGATGATATTTTATTTTACACAATATATATGAGTACACTGTACCCTCAATACTATGCTGATTTGTATATTCATTCATCATACAAATATTTAATAAGTCCTTAGTCTGTGGCAAGCAATGTAGCAGATACTCGGATTATAAACAGTGAGGGGTTCAAAAAAGCACCTAAATCAATGTAGTATAATAAGGAGTAAATGTGACCAATTTTTATGCTAATGAGTCACTGTTGTGGGTAGAATTCTAATATAACCTCCATGATTCTACCCATGGCCTGTAGAATCCTCTCTGTCAGTGAGGGTGAGATTTGTGAGTATGATGGACTATCACTCCTGGGATTATGTTACATTATACTGCAGATGGGATTTATAGGTATAATTAAAGTCACTAGATCAGATGACTTTCAATCAATTAAAATAGATTAACTCTGGTAGATCTGACCGAAGCCTGTGAGACTTTCAAAGAAGACAAAGGCATTCTGTTTGCTGGAACCAAAACGAACACAGTGTCCTGGAAGGTGCATGTGACCCTAGCTGCTGAGAGTATTCTGTGTACACAGCCAGTAAGGAAGCACAACTCCAATCCTAAAACCACAGGGAACTAAGTTCTATCCACAACCAGGGAGCTTGGAAAAGGAACCTGGGTCTTAGATTAGCTAAGCCTTGTGGGACAATGAGCAGAGAGCTCAGCTAAGCCATGCCCAGTCTTCTGACCTGCAGAAATTTGAGATAATAAGCAAGTTATTTTAAGCTGCTACAGTTGTGAATACTTGTTAGATAGTATAGAAAAGTAATACAAACAAGTATAAGGATAACCAAGGCATCTGAAATTGGACAGTTTCCCAAAGATGATATAAGTATTTAAAATGAGTCTTAACGAATTAATGCTGTATATTATCAAGGCTAGGCATGTGGGCTATGGAAAGGATGGGGAGAGAGGTTTGCTAGACAGAGGTAAAAGCCAGAGGTGATAAAATTGAGGAAATTGAAAACAAATCAGCATGAATGAATCACAATGCAGGAAGAAAGGAGATACTTTACCTCATTGCATCTATTATAACCTACCACTGATTTCAAGAGATTTTTTTTTTTTTTTAATGTAACATTAAGGGTAGTTTGGTAGAATAAACAATACCTCCCTGGAAAGAAATCTAGGTCTTAATTCCTATGACTGTTACCTTATATGGTAAACAGGGATGTGGTTAAGGATCTTGATATGGTGAGATTACCATGGTTTATCAGGTGGGTGTTAATGGTAAACTGAGAAGACAAGGAAATAGAAGTTTGCCAAAGGAATGCAACCCAGCCAAGACTTTTATTATAGGTTTCTTGTCCCCAGAGCTATAAAATAATAAATGCATGTTAAATTTGTGACAATTAGCAACAACAATATCAGGGAACTAATAGATGGGGCAAAGCTGCCAGTCAATTCTGACAAAGAGGTTAAAACATCATTATTGTATTGTAAAAATGAATACCAGTGTCAAAGATGGTAATGTTATATGTGATAATGTTAGTTATTATGTGTATATGTGATTAAAGAATAAGGAGGGGTTACATTAAATTCACCAATTTCAAATAATGTCTCTGTAGGTTGGAACAAGAGAGTAACTGCATTGTGACCTGCAGGACTTGGACCTGTGCACATTGAGAAGCTGTTGTAACCTTTCATTACAAAGTGATAACGGAGTGTACTTGGCCTCCTCACACTGAGACTCACATTTCAGTTCCAACTTGTGCTTTTAAAAACATCAAATGTTTTTGTCCCTGAGGTTCAATTTACTACAAATTGTATCCTGTTGAGGCAATTTAAAATTGAGAAAACAAAGTAATATACAGTGTATTTATATACATAGCTAGAAAAAGTTAAACCCAATTTTCATTAGTTTTTTTTTTTTTTTTTTTTTTTTTTCCCTACAACTGTCATCAAAAGAAAAAAATCAGAAATGCTGAGGTTCACACTGGAATTGTATTGGTAGTAGAAATGTGCATATAACTGAACTATGTTTCCTCTAATTAAAATTTGCATCAGAGACATTAAGATGTTACTTTTGAGTGCATAAACCAATTTTAGTATCAAGTCCTTTATAATAATTTTGACCGTCTTAAAAGATGGTCTTTTTAAAAGCTTTAAGTGTATATAGCTATTTTTAAACCTGTGAAAATGCTAAACATGAATCCATATTAGTCCTGCAGTTTCAATTTTTCTTAATGATTTGATAACTTAAAGAAAAATGCTCTTTAAATTTTTTAAAGGGATAGCAGAATCCAGAAATTTACAAAAACATGGCAATAAGTTAGCAAGTAATAAGGTATGGGCTACATTTCTGTAAGGAGGTGTCCTAGTAGAAGTGTAAATGACTGTGATAAAGGCATTTAGTGGCATCCACAATAAGAATAAGTGAATTGGATACCAAGTCATCCAACTTCAACAATCTGCAACAAAAACTTGAAATGACCAGACTAAACTGTAGAGAGCACCTGGGAAGGCACATTAGCATTTCTTTAAATTGTCAGCTGAATTCCGGTCAGTAGGCAAAGCCAAGTGTTGGAAATACATTCTGCCAAAAGACAGAAGTGTTGTCAGCTTGACCTTCATTTTTGCCCAGATGCCAGGGGAGTGGGTTTTATTATGTAAATCTAGTCAAGCACCAGAAATGAATAGGACTCAGGTCCACCCAAGAAAATCTCCTTTGTCTTTACTTTTAGTAAAAGGTCCTGGTATTTGGGGTATAAAATAAACACCCTGTATGGGCTCTGGATCACTGACCCTGTCTCTGACCCTGTCAGAGGACAGTGGTCCCACCTGGCCCCAGCTTTTTACTTCTATTTCTGTGTCTGTCTCTTTCATTTTCTCAATCCCCAGCCATCCCTACTCATGAACTGGACTGCTCTCTAGCCCCGCTGGACATGGAAAGAGAGAAATATTTACAACAAACATTATGCATTCTGTCTCTGAAGTGATATGAAGAGATATGCATTGATAAAAGGAAACATACCACAGAATATTAAAATGTACTCTTTACATCTTGGTAAAACCCCTTATGAATTATCCAAATTCTAAAATGAGACAATTCTTTTTAATAACCAGAAGAACTAGATAACACAATATGTCTTTAATGAATATCAGGTGGTAATATATAGTTTTGTGCTTTGTATTTGACCAGAGAAAACTACTATTATCTATTAGATACAAATGTCATTGACCAATGGAACAATGGAACTATAGCAATGATTTTTATAGAGTTTTTTTTCTCTCTCTCTCCACTTTCACCTTCATCTCTATCATCTCTGGTCTTTCAAATGTTCAATCTACAGCTCCCAGTTATATTATAAAATTTGATTTTTCTCAAAGCTAGTGATCAGTGAGACAGAGAGCAATAGAATCAACTACATTTCCCCCATAATCCTTACAAGTTTTCTCATTTAATTTCCCTAATTTACTAGTGCTAAATGATATAGATTTATTTTACAAATATTGGTCATATATTAGAATTTATAATTTTAAAATAAATTGTATGTTTTAAGGTATATAAATGATATTTTATATAAACAAAAATAATATGTTAATATATACATAAGATATACATAGTGATATGATTAATATAGTCAAGTTAATTAACATATCTCCTCACCGAGTCACGATTTTTGTCTGTATGATACAGCACCAGAAATCTATTCTCTTAGCAAATTTGACTATTCAAAACAGTATCATTAAGTACAGGCACACTGTATTTAGATCTCTAGACTTATTTATCCTATATAGCTGCTACTTTCTCCCCTTTGACCAATATCTGCCCCTTTCCCTAACCTTTATGCTCCTGGTAACCAACATTCTACTCTCTGTTTCCCTATGTTTAATTTTTAGACTATATAGTTGAGTTCACATAGTAATTTTGTTTTTTTATGTCTGGCTTAGTTCAATTAACATAATGTTTTCCAGGTTTATTCATGTTGTTGCAAATGGCAGAATTTTCTTATTTTTTAAAGCACAATATTATTCCACTATGTATAGTCTTTACAGGTATGTGTTGCTTAATGACAGGGATACGTTCTGAGAAATACATTATTAGACAATTTTGTCCTTGTGCAATTATCATTAAGTGCACTTACAGAAACTTAGATCTTATAGCCAAGTACACACCCAGGTTATATGGTATACCCTATCACTTCTAGGCTACAAAGGTACTGAATAATGTAGGCCATTGCAACACAATGATAAGTATTTGCGTATCTTGTGTATCTAAACATATCTAAATAAGAAAAGATAATGTAAAAATACAGTACAAAAGATAAAAGTGGTTTACCTGTATAGAGCACTTACCATCAATGGAGCTTGCAGCACTGGAAATTGCTCTGGGTGAGTCAGTGAGTGAGTGGTGAATGGATGTGAAAGACTACACATTACTGTACACTCCTATAGATGTTATGAGCATTGCACACCTGGGCTACACTAATTTAAAATTGACTTTTTCTTTAGTAACAAATTAACCTTAGTTTACTATAACATTTTTACTTTATAAGTATTTCCTTTTAACTTTTGGCTTGTAATAACACCAGCATAAAGCATCATACAACTGCATAATATTTTCTTTTTTTCTGTATGCAGTTGCCACAGAAAAATTCTGTGAGATTTTTAACTATTATGTATTTATTTACTTTTTGAACTTTTTAGTTAAAAAGTAAGACACAAGTACAACACATTAGCCTAGGTTTGCACAGGGTCAAGGTCATCAATGTCACTGTCTTCTACCTTGACATCTTGTCCCACTGGAATGTCTGCTGGGACAATAACTCACACAGAGCTGTCATCTCCTATGACAGCAGTGCCTTCTTCTGGAATACCTCCTGCAGGACCTGCCTGAGGCCCCTCTTATGGAGATGTCACTTATGTTTTACAAATATGTTCATGCTGGCTTGCTTAGTTTATTTATTTTTTAATCATAGATTTGTTTATAATTGTATAAAGTACCATAAATATTCCTCTATTAATGGAAACTTTTTGATGTTGGAGTCCATGTTTTCAAACATTTTTCTTTTATTTAATTTTTCCCCATCACCATCTATCTCCCTATACCCTCTTCCACCTCCACACCAAACCTCCTGTAATCAACGCACTGTTGTCTATGTCCATGAGTGCTTTGTCTTTTTTTCATTTTTTTGCTCAGTCTTCCACACCTCCCAACACTTCTCCTCACCAGAGCAGTCTGCCTGCTCTCTATCTCTAAGCCTGTCTCTATTTTGCTTGTTCAGTTTGTTCACGAAACTCCACATATGAGTGAAATCATGATATTTGTCTTTCTCTGACTGGCTTATTTCACTTAGCATAATGTTTTCCGGGTCCGTCCATGCTGTCACAAAGGTTAAAGTTTTCTTCCTTTTTAAGGCCAACTAGTATTTCATTGTGTAAATGTCCCATAGCTGTTATTCACTCATCTACTGACGTGTGCCACACCAGCAAGACCAAGGGTGAACCTGAGGAGGGGAGGTGAAGAATTGAGAAAAAGACAGATAAGGGAATACAGCTGGGGCTCAGTGGATCTCCTGTGCCTGGATGGAGACCACAAAAAACCCAGCCTGCAAGCCAATGCTTTATTTTATTTTATTTTATTTTATTTTATTTTATTTTATTTTATTTTATTTTATTTTTTTAAATATATTTTATTGATTTTGTACAGAGAGGAAGGGAGAGAGATAGAGAGTTAGAAACATCGATGGGAGAGAGTCATCGATCAGCTGCCTCTTGCACACCCCCTACTGGGGATATGCCCGCAACCAAGGTACATGCCCTTGACCGGAATCAAACCCAGGACCCTTCAGTCCCCAAGCCGACGCTCTATCTATCTATTGAGCCAAACCAGTCTCGGCGAATGCTTTATTTTATAGTTTGATTGAAACAAGGGTAGGTTAACATGTATACAAATGTTCTTGTTTTGGCAACACTTGCTGCACCTCCCACCACCCATTAGCTACTTGGGAAGAAATTAGGGAGGGCTACAAGGTTAGGCTTAATTATGCTGGGAGAGCTCTGCCCTCCAGGCTTGACCCTAGAGCCACTCCCTACACTGATGAACACTTGGGGCTGCTTCCAAATCTTGACTATTATAAATAGCGCTGCAATGAACATAGGAGTACATATATTCTTTCCAGTTTCTTCAGCTAAATTCCCAGTAGTGGAATTTCTGGGTCATAATGATGGCAATTCCATTTTGAGGAGATGGTTGATAATCTGCAAATGCTTTTGCTAAATTCTTCATTGTGAACTTTCTTAGGTGTTCCTCTTTTTTTGTTGTTGTTTTACTGTACTCACCTTTCTCTTGCCTGTTCTTTAGCTATGTGTTCCTCTTCCAGTTCCAACAACTCATTTGTCTATTCCTTAGGATCAACCTGTCGGAGTTCCCTGATGTCATCCTCATCCACACTAAGGGTAAGGTTATTTGTCATCTCAACCATAGCCTTGTTAATTTTTTAAAAAAATATATTTTATTGATTTTTTACAGAAAGGAAGAGAAAGGGGATAGTGAGTTAGAAACATCGATGAGAGAGAATCATCTATCAGCTGCCTCTTGCACATCCCCTTCTGGGGATGTGCCCACAACCAAGGTACATGCCCTTAACCGGAATCGAACCTGAGACCTTTCAGTCCGCAGGCCGACACTCTATCCACTGAGCCAAACCGGTTTTGGCGCCTTGTTAATTTTTGTAACCTCCTCATCCTTGGCGAATTCTTTGAAGTCACAGACAATGCTCTTTACTGTATTCTTCCAGATGCCATTCATACACTCCTTGGTGACATCACCTCAGGCCCAAACAAAGTTCCTTATGTAGTCATAGATGCTATAATCCAGAATTTCATCAGTGTCTTTTTTAATTGCAGCAATGTCCTGGGCCAAGGTCCTCCTCAGGGAATAGACCTTAAAGTCACTATCACTCCTTAACCCATCTGTTGGATAAAACAGGTCATGATGGGAGGGAGAAACACAACCTTGATGCTGGGATGAAGATCACTGGTAAATGGAGGATGTCCAGAAACATTATCAACAATAAGCAAAACCATGAAAAATATACTTGTGGGGGTTCTTGTTCCAGCATTAAGAAGGGTTCAGTAATCTGGGGAAAGGCTGAGTGTAACTTAAGTAAGAGTCCAGAGACGAAAGATAATTTTGAAAGGTGCAGGGGGTCAGAGGAGCCTAGCTAAAGAAACTAAGTTCTCCTAGTCTCAGGACCCTTGCTTTCTAATGACACAATTTGCCCTAGGCAATGTGAAGATGTACACTTCGAAGGGTAGGGTTTTTGTACAGAAGCATTGTCAGATTGGAGAATTGCCTTGGCTGTTCAGGTGTTTGGCCAGTTGGAGGCAATCACATGTAGATTAAGATGCCCTGAGCTGTCTCCCAGCAAACAATCAATTTAATGCATCCTTTTCAGGTTTAGGGAAATGCCTTTAGCCATCTCCAACAGGCCATTACACATGTGACTCAGCCCTTGTTGAGACCTCAAGCTCTATCAACCTTTCAGTGAAACTCTTGCAATTATGACATGCTGGAATTGGCTTCCAGCATATATTTTTCTCTAAAATGCCCTCCTGAATGGCTATTTTATTTTGCTGGCACAGCCATTCTGGAGGCCATTTTGGAAGAGGATCTGGGTCACCCATGGCATCCAGCTAGTTCTGTAGTCTAGTGGCAGTGTGTGCTTATGGAAGGCCTTAGGCTTCTCACTGTGCCTGATCATAAAGGGTTTCAATTTGTGGCCTGCAACATTGCTCCCAAGCAAGACAGTTATCCTGTCCTAATAAGCCTTGAAATCCGGTATTGAGTTGGCCTCCTTATGGATGAAAGTTTTCTCAGGCATCTCTTTCCATAATAGAAAAGTTTTATTCATATTGAATATGTGATTTGGCAAGTAATTTTCCTCCACAATCAGCTTAATTTAGAGTTTCTAAAAATTCTCCAGGTGCCTTTACATCAGCACTCACAGACTCACCACTCACTTTCACAATTATATAATGAATAATGATTCTTAAATCATTTGAACCACCAGGGCTAGCAGTAAATGACACATTGCAGTCAGATTATACCTGGCATACTTTTTTATTTGGCTGTGATTGACATAGTGCTGAGAGGGATATGCTTCTGTGTCTGTTCTTCAATCCAGGTCATTAGAAGATTTTCTATGTATGATACGGGCCCTTCTGAAATTTTTGTTAGACTCGCCTTCAATGAAGCAGATCTTTAACAGCTTCCATCACTTTGTTTTTTATTTTGTATTTTTTTTATCTTCCTTGTTGAAAGTATTATATAAGTCCCCTTTTCCCCTCATTGTCCCCTTCTAGCCCACCTCCCACTCTGCCCCAGGCCTTCACCACACTACTACCTGTGTTCTTGGGTTGCCAATATAGGCATACAAGTTCTTTGGTTAATTTCTTTCTAACCACTCACTCTCTCCCACCTTCCCTCTGAGATTCCAGTCTGTTCATTGCTTTGTTTTTGTTCTTAAAGAGCCTAGCTATGGTACAATGGGATATTTATGACTGAAGAGCAATGACTATCACTGATTTTCTGCCTTCATAGTTCTTAATCACTTTTAATTTCATTTGAGAGTCATTCACACAATCTGGCCTTTTACAGACAGTAGATTATGTGTGCTTAGGGCCATAATAAACAAAACAACATGAGATTAAGTCAAGCATGAGAGAAAACAATACAATCAAGACCAAGTAAACAGTGTATGTATAGTGCTTCTGCTGGAGTAACATGAGATGTGGTTTTACAGAAAATATTTTTATAAGCACAAAGTACACTCTAAAATAGTGATAGAGAGTATAGAATACTAAATAAATAAACCAGCAACATAGTCATTTATTATCAATATCAATTATCATGAGCTATACTTAATTGTATGTACTATACTTCTATACAACTGACAGTGCAAAAGGTTACCACAAGCATCATCATAAAAACATGAGTAATATGTTGTGCTATGATGCATAAGAGCTACAACATCCCAGAGGATAGGAATGACCTGCCTTGGGCACAAGCTATTTTTATATCATGGGTATTATGAATAATGCTGCAATAAACAGGGATACAGATCTCTCTTTGAAGTACAGATTTTATTACATTTGAGTAGATACCGAGAAGAAGAATTGCTGAGTGGTAATTCTATTTTTACTTTTTTGAGGAACCTCCATATTGTTTTCATAATGGCTGTACCAGTTTACATTTCATCAACAGTGTATCAAAGGGTTCCATTATCTCTAGGTCCCTACCAACACTTATTTACCTTTTATATTTTGATAATAACTATCTATGTGTGATCAATTAAATTGTTTTTTGAATATCTTTTTATTTATTTCAGAGAAGAAGGAAGAGGGAGAGAGATAGAAACATTAACAATGAAATAGAATCATCAATTTAATGCTTCCTGCCTCTCCCATTCTGGGGATCCATCCTGCAACTCTAGCATGCGTTCTGACCAGGAATCAAACTATGACCTCCTGGTTCATAGGTCAATGCTCAACCTCTGTGCCAAATCAGCTGGGCTAAATTGTGGTTTTGATTTGCATTCTCCTGAAGATTAGCGATGTTAAAAACTTTTCTGATGTATATTAATTGGACATTTGTAGTTTTCTTAAGAAAAATATCTATTTTTCCCCCCATTTTTAAAGTTGAGTGTATGCTTTAAATAGGCAAAGTTTATGGTATATGGATTATACCTCAATAAGCTATTAATATTTATTAGGGTAAGATTTACTATTTAATAGTATGAACTGATGTGCCTGTTGAGTCTTGGTAGGTCTGTTTTTGGTCAATCTATTAATTGATCTAAAGAAGATCAGATACCATATGCAATCATGAATTTAATTGATCAGAAATATTGCCTGGTGGTTTTATTTGCTTGCAGTGTCCTAATCTGGCTAAGATATCAGGGCAATGCTTACCTCAGAAAATGGGTTGAGGAGTGCTCTCTCCTCTTCAAAGTCTTGGAAGTGTGTGAGAAGGATTATCATTAATTCCTCTCTAAATGTTTGGTAAAACTCACCAGTGAAAGCATACTATACTGGACTTTACTTTGTTGGAAGGTTTTTCATGACTAATTCACTCTCCTTACTCATTATCAGTCTATTCAGACTTTTGATTTCTTCATGATTCAGACTTGGTAGGTTTTATGTTTCTAGAAATATATCTATTTATTTCTTAACATTGAAGGTCCTATTGTTGCTGAGGAAATAAAATAAGCTTCACTAGTAATGGTATTGTGGATTTTGTTCATATAAGGTGGTGGTAATTCCCAGGTAAATGCCAATATCTTTCGTATTAATAATCTGTGTTTTGGGGAATTTCCCCCTTTTGGGATTTCTTCCCCCTTTCGGTGGCATTTGGGTTTAGAGGTAGTAATGTAATATCATGGCTTGTAGAAAATTATTTCATTTGTATGTTGAAACTGAGTTTTCTCTGGCTTGCACTGAAGTTTCTCATGGTGCTTGGGCTGTTTTCCCTCTTCTGCTATTGTAGCATACTCTGCTAAGAGACCAAGATAGATGTGTTGTGGTCTATTCACTTTGCTTGTTCACTGTAAGATGATCTCAGATATTTTGATAAATATCCCAAATATTAAGCTCTTGGACCTAACATTCACTATGCTTGAAAGTGCTCCAAAATAACATTTTTTAAAATATATTTTATTGATTTTTCTTTTTACAGAGAGGAAGTGAGAGAGATAGAGAGCTAGAAAGTCAATGAGAGAAACATCAACCAGCTGCCTCTTGCACATCCCTTACTGGGGATGTGCCCGCAACCAATGTACATGCCCTTGACCGGAATCAAACCTGGGACCTTTCAGTCCGCAGGCCGATGCTCTACCACTGAGCCAAACCAGTTTCGGCTCCAAAATGACATTTTTAATAACCTTGAAAAAAGGTTAGCTATAGCTCTAAGCATTCTTAGAGTATTATCAGTCAAATGATTGGTTTCAACAATTTCCTGGTTTAAATTCTCAAATAGGTAGTGAATTTAGGTTAAAGCTTAAAATTGAATTGAAGCAAATGAACTCCTACTTCTCAATTTTATGTATGAAAAAATATTAGTTTTTTGAGAAATATATTGTATATTTAAGCATATGCAAATTTGAGAGGTATGAGTTCCCTTGAATACAGACCTAGATCTAAGAGACTGTCAGTGTCTAGTTTCTTCCTCTAGAAATACTTGCCCTAAGAGTAGGTTTAACAGTATCAGCAATAGTGACATTTTTACCAAATAATTTTGTTGTGTGGCACTGCCTTGCTCATTGTAATACGAATGTGGAATTTTTAAGAAATACAAACATTGCAATACCATGACATTTCGACCTGATAACCAAGATGGCTAAGTGACTAATAGGCCGGGGGCATAAATAGTGTGGGTACACTGAATAAAAGAATGATTCACAACCCAGGAGGGATGAAGGAATGAGAGATTTCATCATACTACTCAGCACAGCATGCAATTTATAATGTACAAATTGTTTATTTATGGAATTTCTCACTTACCATTTCTATGATAGCTGAATACAGGCAGCTGAAACCATGGAAAGTGAAACCCTTTCTAAGGGACCACTGTTCTATCTCCAAATAAGGGCAAATTCTGAGGCACTTAGGGTTATGATTTCAATATATGAATTTTGGGAGGGCACAATTAAACCCATAACATCACCACTAACTGGCCCCCTCACCTCTTTAGTCTCGACAACCAAAACTATCTCTGGGCTTTGCCAAATGTCTCCTGCAGGACCCAGCCTATGTGTCTCAGTGGTTGAGCATCGACCCATGGAACAGGAGATTAGGGTTCAATTCCCATTCAGGGCACATTCCAGGGTTGGGGTGGTTGCCCATTGGGGAGTGTGCAGGAGGCAGCCTATCAAAGATTCTCTCTCATGATTGATGCTTCTCTTTCTTCCTCTCCCTTCCTCTCTTTGAAATCAATAAAAATATACCATTAAAAAATGCCTCCTGAAGGGCCAAATCATCTCTATTTGAGGACCACTGCTGTCAAAAGAAAAAAAAAAAATCATACTTAAAGAAAAAGTCTTCTGAAACCGGTTTGTCTCAGTGGTAGAGCATCGGTCTGCGGACTGAAAGGTCCCAGGTTCGATTCCCATCAAGGGGATGTACCTTAGTTGTGGGCACATCCCTGGTAGGGGATGTGCAAGAGGCAGCTGGTAGATGTTTCTCTCTCATCGATGTTTCTAGCACTCTATCCCTCTCTCCTCCTCTCTGTACAAAATCAATAAAATATATTTTTAAATATTTTTAAAAAAATATATTTTATTGATTTCGTACAGAGAGGAAGGGAGAGAGATAGAGAGTTAGAAACATCGAGGAGAGAGAGTCATTGATCAGCTGCCTCTTGCACACCCCCTATTGGGGACATGCCCGCAGCCAAGGTACATGCCCTTGACCGGAATCGAACCCGGGACCCTTCAGTCCCCAAGCCGACGCTCTATCCATTGAGCCAAACAGGTCTCGGCAATAAAATATATTTTTAAAGAAAAAATCTTATTACCCTTGGACCACCATATTGCGAGGAATACTAAGTTAAGTATAGGGACACAAAGGTAACCAACCAAGCACAATCAGAAAATAATAAACAAACAAACAAACAAATAAATCTGTCACCACTTTAATATGTATGTACCACTCAGGCCACTATACATCACGTCCCCTAGATAGAAACTAAACTCTTCACCCACAAATGTCTTATCCTAATGGAATTAGGCTATTATTATGTACGCTAAGTCATATGTAGAAGAGACTAGTTGATCATAATTTCTTGGGGTATTTTTTGTGTTTTTTCTTTTAATTTGTCTTTGTTTTGTTTTAGTGTTTGGGTATAGCTTTTCTTGACTCAGATTTACAGATTAAAAAGACAATTTATCTGCTCACTCCTATTGTCAATACACAAAGCTGAGGCAGAGAGAAGAATACTGCAGTGGCCACACACACAAAAGTGGGGAGAGGTAGGCAGACACATAGTGAGGAGTAGCTATAGTACTTCCATGGCCTCTACTCTGCAAGCCATAAGTAATGGCTCATGTTTACACCTGAGTACTGCTCACAGCTTGCTTGCTGCCAGACTCACATTTTTCTTTGAATTATGCTCCCTCTACCTTGGAGTGTGAGTTTGGCTATGTGCTTAAGGTTTTCAGAAGGGTTTTTGTCCAGCTGAGTTTGTCCACATGCCTCTGCCTTACATCATTCTGTAGTTTTAACAGAGTATAAAAGCCAAGCTCCCATGCTGTGTCCCCGAAAGCCAACATTGACTGATACTATTCTGGATTTGATCATTGCCCTGAGTCCATTTTGAAAATCCTTTTCCAGCTGCAGAGTCTGGAAATAACAGTCATATTTATTTTCCAACACAGCAGTCCTGGGTTAAAAATACATTTCTAAAATATGGTTGTAATCATCACTAGCTCATCTCCTTCTCCTATTTTAATGTAGGCCACTAAATGAAGCTATTTGGTAATTTCACCAATTTGCCCTGAAATCCTATATGCCAGGTCTATGAGGTCATTTTCTCTATCTTTCTTAACACAGGTGAGATTCTTGGCAGAGATTCTTGGCAGTATTTGGTCAACATATATCAGGATTCCCATTTCTTCAGCCTCTAACAACTATTTCCTGTCTCTTCCTTAAAGACATCATTAAAATTGCCTCACTTTTCATCCTCTTTCCTAAATCATTCCAATGCAAAACATATATACATTATATCTATATATCTATATCTATATCTATATCTATATCTATATCTATATCTATATCTATATCTATCTATCTATATGCATGTGTGTGTAGAAATATACGTACATATATATTTATACACACACACACACATATATATATATTTTTAGTTATGAAAGTACTTTATTTCTAGATACTAATTACTGTTTCCATTATTTTTATGCAACTAACACTAATTCACATAAAGACCTACAATAACCATCTATTATTTCTCATGGATCTGTGTGTTGATAGGGCATTCTCACGTCTCTACATGTTATTGGCTTGAGTTACTGATAAATTGACCTGTTACTATTATGATGTTGACTTTTGAGTTCTGACCCTAAATATATTTTTTCTAATATACAATAAATCCAGCTTTATTATATTTTTAGGCTTTTAAGAAAATGGTATACATTTATCTTTTTTTTATCATAGTACTTATATAGTATATGTGCATTTCTTGAGACTAAACAAAGTTGGGTCTTGGTTTAATCCAACTGAATGTAAACCTCACTTGGATTTTTGGTAGCTCATGACATTCATTGTAACTGCTATGGTAAATGCACGTCTCTCATTTGGTATTTGTTTCCAATTTTTCCTATTTTCTGTTTTGTTTTTTGTTTTTTTGCTTCTGTATATTTCCTGTTTTCTTTTTGGTTAGTTAAATATTATTTATTTTATTGTTTTAACTATAGCTATACCTATTTACTTTTTTAATTGTTGTTGTTTTGATTGCCATTTGTATGGTCTAGAGTTAATTTGTTCTATTTCATATAAGATGTAAAAAAAAATTATACCCATAGAGTTTCATTTGCTGTTATTTTTGTCATATCTTAAACTTACTTATGTTATATTTACATTATAAATCCCATTATCGTGTTGTAAAGTTTGCCTTAAACAGGGGTACATGCTTTAAAGAAAGTAAAAGAGGAAAATTATCTTATATAATAAAAGACTAATATGCAAATTGTCCCCTCTATCAGGAGTTTGACCAGGGGCCAGGGCTGGCTGGCCAACTGCCCTCAGCACCTCCCTCCTGCTGGTTGGACCCCACCCATGCATGAATTTCTACACTAGACCTCTAGTATATTTTATATATATATATATATATATATATATATATATATATATATATATATATTTAACATTTACCATTTCCAAGGTTTTTGTGTCTTCTTATAAATCAGAGCTTCCATTTGGTATTATTTCCTTTCAGCAATAAGAACTTCCTTTGTGATATCATATAGTGAAGATAGGCTGAGAATAAAGTCTTTCTAGCATTATTGAATTCCATTCTTATTATTGCCATATTTTGTATTGTCCTTTGATTCTATTTTCTTACCTGAAGTAATAATACTATTTATTATAGGAGCACGTTAGCATGGCTGAGCTCAAACTCCAAATTCTATCTCATTGGTTTGGAAGCAGCTGACATTTTTCAGCTCTTCATATTTTCAGTGGTCATTCTCATTGAAAACATTGGAATTCCCCTACATGTGTGTCATTTCAGGCACCAAAAAGAAATTATGCAATTTAAATGAAGTCTCTGAGCTCCTCCATATGCTGCTCTCTACTTCCTGGATGCCTGCCTTCACTTTTCTGCCATTTTGGAAGCCTCAAAATCTGACTCTTCACACTTGCAAGGTGGCAATTTCTGCTATTTTCACTGTTTATACAGTGTGGACAGAAGGTACCCTCAGGTTTACTGCCTACTTCTGGTCACCCTTTGAGCCTTAAAATACTTGTTTTTATAATTTGTTCAGAGTTTGAAGAATGCCATATCTATGTGAGATTCCACTGTTACCAGAAGCCCTCAGAATTAATCTCTACTTCTGTTTTCTAATCCCTTCATTCCCTTTCACCTCTATGTTTCCCCCACAAATCAATTTCCCATTGCTATGTCTTCCTAAGCTTGTCACTTCACCCCTTTCACAATAATCAATCTTCTATATATTATAATATTTAGTGGAACATTTCTTTTACATTCTCGCCTCATTAAAACACTCTGTTGTGGTTATATCTTATTACTTTCAGCACTCTACAGGACAGCAACTTTTCCTATATCATTGAAACTTCAGAGTCTAGAAGTGAGATTGAATTTCTCCTCTTATTCACTGACATACAAGCAAATAATATTTTCTCTGCATATCTTCAGTTCTGGACAAAGTGGAGCATTTCTCTTCCATTCTTCCTGAAGGGGTTGAGTGAGCTAGGAGGAGAACCCAAGACTGCATGGACAGAGAGACACTAAGGAGACCCCTGTCTTGGGGAAGATGTGATAATCAGTGAAGGGACACAACCAGCTTGTGGTAATGCACAAGAAAAAGTGAGGGAACAAACATCTTATGAGGTATCTTTTCCACTTACTATGACTGGAGTCTCATTTGCCAAGCTCAGAAGAAAAATACAGATAATCACAGTTTAGTCCTTTGACATAGAGTAGATATGAAAAGGCAAATAGAAGATATCCATATATCCCATGAACCATTAAAAATTTCAGAGGTAAAGATCTTTCTCTTGCCTCACACTCTATCTCATTGGGTCTTTCCCCCCCTCTCCCCCCCTTCTCTCTCTGGAACCTACCAAATAGTTTCAAGGAATAAAACAGTCTCAATCTTGCTACCTCCACTTTCTCATTTCATCTATATATTTCCTACCTTCCATTCGATACAACCAGTCAACTACTAAACTTCACTGATACTTATGTTAAGGTCACCAAGTTCTCTTTAATAATTATTTTTGGACCATTTCCACACTGAATTGTGGACTGTCAACAATAGTTGATACTTTCTTACAGTGTCTTTTTGAAACCCTCTCTTTCTTTTCCTTTGGTTTCTCATTGTGTATTTCTTTCTGTATCTATTCCTTAGATTTTAGTTTCTCTGATCATTATTTCCTTTGACATCCTATATATTTCTTTCTAACTGATATCTTAGCAAACTATACTCCTTCGGGACTCTCTCCTATGCTCCAGATGCACATATTAGGATGATTTAAGGGAGACTTTCACTTTAATAACTTATAGTCTGACAAACTCAGCATTCTGAAGCTCTGCTGATTTCCTTTTCATTATACATGCTTCTAATATACCTGTAGCCCCAGGGAAATAACTCATTCTTTCCACCCTGGGAATCTGAGTATGATTTTTTTTTTTCTTGTCCTCACTTCACATATCTGAACATCTTTTAAAAAAAAAACTAACCTGTGGCTTATTACCTAAATATTTTCTGAAATCTTCCAATTCCCACAGCCTTGTTTCCATATCTTTATTTTATTTAAAAAAAAAATTTCTTGATTTTTTACAGAGAGGAAGGGAGAAGGATAGAGTTAGAAACATCATTGATGATAGAAACATCAAGCAGCTTGCCTCCTGCACAATCCTTACCGGGGATGTGCCCGCAACCAATGTACATGCTGCCCTTCACCAGAGTCAAACCTGGGACCTTTCAGTCTTCAGACCGATGCTCTATCCACTGAGCCAAACTGGTTTTGGCTTGTTTTCATATCTTTAAATAAGAGCTTGATTATTGTGAACACTTAACTTCTCCTCTACTACCAGTATATAACTGTTTAAAAAAAAAATCAAATTCAATTTTATAGTTTAGGGTGATCTCTCAAAAAATACCTTTGATTATGGTTGTGTGTTTTGATTATGGTTGTGTGTTTTTTTTCAGACTCATTACTTCCTATAACCCCTGGTATTCTTTAGATGACATTTCTGATTTAGACTGTGCTTTATACTCCAACCTCATTGCTCTCAAGTAATTTTGATTGCACTGAACACATTTGAGCCTTTTGAATTCCATGCTCTCTTTTCTCCTCTGTTTATCTTCTTTTATTTTATTTTAAATTTCTTACTGGAACATTCATAGTTCTTAGATATTCATAAAACTTCAAAAATTCATCAACATATAATTTGTTCAATTTGAAGGGAAAAGACCATTTTCTACATGCTGGGAAAAGGATAGTTGCCACAAATGGATTTCTTTGAGAAATCTGAAAAGGACATATAGTGAAAAGGTTAAAAAAGAGTAGAGGACAAGATTCTAAAAAAATACCAAAAATATTAAAATAACCTGAAAACAAAAAAAGGCATGAATTTATAAAAACAATAGCTGTGCCATCACTTTCTAACTTTACAGAGTTCAAATTATTATAAACAGATTGCAAGTCAGTCATTCTTTGTGATTTTCAACTTAATTATAATTTCACCTACATGTTACAGATTCAAGGGTATATTATCTCCTATTAATAATGCAAATCAAAGGTGATAAATATAAAATGTAACTTATAGTTAAGGATTTCTCTGAATCTGTCAGACCTATCATTCTATCACTGCATGTATTGAGTTACTGGAATGGGATTAGCTCTATAATGTCTTGCTGATTAAACTCTATACAGCATGCTCAATATAATATAATCATATATATATGTGTATATATATACTTAAATTATATAATTTATATATATAAAGTAATATATATATATATATACTTAAATTATATAATTAATGAAAAAATTGACCAAAATATCAAATACCTCTAAATTCCAAAATAAGAAAAATAAATTAATAAAAGAAGCAAAAAGACTTTATTCCTATTATAAATACAACAAAGAGATATACCTATGCTCTACTCAGGTTGCCTTTATTCTTGCTAAGTGGCCTCAATACCTAAGTATTTATATTGAACTAAAACTAATCACCAAGAAGGTGAAAACAGTATGACTGCCAAACCAATATGTATTACTACATGCTTCCTGTTTTAGTTGTAACACAAAAGAAATAGAAAATAGAATTATCAACATAAACTACTACATTAATAGTTTGATGTTGTTATTTTTGGCTAATCCTCACCCTAGGATATTTCCCCCATTGATTTTTAGAATGAGTGGAAGAGAGGGGGAGGAAGAGAGAGATAAATATCTACATGAGTCACATTAATTCGCTGCCTCGTGCACAAGCTGCAACTGTGCTGGAGATCTAGCCTGCACTGAGGTACATGCCCTTGGCTGGAATGGAGCCTTTTACTCTTCAGTACTAGGGCTGATGCTCTCACCACTGACCAGACTGCCTAGGGCTGAATGAATAGTTTCTAACCACTGACCAAACTGGCTAGGGCTGAATGAATAGTCTTTTGTCTTAATTGAAAATGTATTATGAACTCGAGCTATTATTTCATCCAAATTATTTGAGCCCTCCAATGTAATACTTATAAAAAAAAAAAAAAAAACCTTTCTTAATGTACTTAATTAATATGTAATTGATTTAAATTCTTTTCAAAATATTAGAGATGGTTATCTGTACAGTCGAGGCAAAATATTCTGTCCTCCAAGAATGTTAAGATAGGTGCAAAAAGACTAGATTGGACCATTTCATTACAGCATCTGTAGCTCCCTGTTGTATTTCAACACAAGAGTGACTGAGATGTGGCTCATAAAGGCTGAAAAACTATTTTCTCCATTATTCATACTCCAGTCTTTTTCACTTCTGGGGAGTTAAAAGTATGTACTGAAATCTGCTTTTTAATTCAAAGTTCCCATACAGAGTGTCCTAACCAGAAAACAGCATTGTTATTCTGGCTTTCAACACAATTAAGCATTTTATTTTTTTTTCTTTTCTTTTGAAAACATGTTTAATGGCTCATTATCATTTCTGCTTTTTTAACTTAATTGCTACACATTTAGGGATAGGTGTCATTAAAGCTTTAGCAGATAAGACATTGACTCAAACAATATTTCTATTCTACTTGCACACACATAGCCTTATTAGTTTAAGCACTTATTTATTTATGTATTTTTGAACACTAAACATAGCAAAGCTCTGTTTTCTCTGTATTAGAGATTGGAAACTTTGATATTTTAGAAGAGAAACAACTTCTTTCTTACCACCAAAATGTAATAGAAATACATAAACTATTGGTTTAACAATGGTATGTGCAGTATCATTCTCTCTCAGATTCCTTTATTTAGTGAAATTTAATAGGCAAAAGTTTCATTTTATGAATTATAGAATCATCAACAGTTTATTTACTAGTAAATATACAATTAAAATTTTAGATTTACCATAGTGTTTGTTTTATGTTTTTGTGTTGCTATTGCTGTTTTGAGAGAGAGAAAATCATTGAGTGGCTGCCCTTTGCAAGCACCCCAAGTGGGGACCAAAGCCACCGGCTACGTATGTGCCTTGACCAGGAATCAAACCCTTCTGATACAAGGATGCTCTAACCAACTGAGCCACACCAGCTAGATCATAGATATATCAAAGTTTTCTATAGAGAACTCCGTTAACTTAATATAGATCAAAGTATTGCTGATGTGTAATGGGCAATTTAAAAGTTGTAGTCATCATCACCTACTTAAAAAACACTTCAAATTCAGTGATTAAGTTTGCCTTTTTACTAGTAAGTGCTTCACTGGTAAGGAGAGCAGTGGCTAAGTCTGTCAGGATCAACTTCTTTTATATGTAGTCTTCATCTTTACCTTTTATTTACTTTCATTAGATTTCATGGTCATTATGTTTAGAATTTAAAATTGCTTATTGGGCACTGCTAATTGGCACTGATTTTATATCTATACTAGAGGCCCAGTGCACAGATTCATGCACATTGAAAGTAAATTGATTAGAAGGTGGCCGAGGCAGGACAGAATGAGATGGGCTGGACACGCCCTGGATCCAACCTCCTGTGGTCCTTTCCCATCCCGCTGCACATGGGGCGGTGCCAGGACTCGAAGGGCATCTATGGAGTGAACCGGGTCCCTCTGGCAGGTGGGATTGGGCCAAAACCAGCACTCCACCTTCCCCAGAGGGGTCCCAGAATGTAGGAGGGCACTCTGCAAAATTGTTGTCACTCAGCAGCTCCTGTGTTGAGTATCCCCTGGTGGTCAGTGGGTGTCACAGCTGTGGCCAGGGTGCTGGTTGATTAGCCTTTTATATATATAGACTAGAGGCCCAGCGCACAAAATCGTGCACGTGTAGAGTCCCTAGGCCTAGCCTATAATTACAGCCATGTCTACTGTTCCTCAACGCTGCCACTGCCCTGCAAGTCTCTGTAACACTACTTGCTGCCACCCTAGGATATTCCACGACACTGCTTGCTGCTGTCCCAGGATGCTCTGTGATGCTGCCACCGCCCTGTAACCCTCTGTGATGCTGCTGCTCCTTGCGAGTTTATCCCCAGTTCTGGCTCTATTTCCACCCAGCCCGGTTCCTGTGGTTCCCTGTTGGCCTTCCAACAATGGAAGGGGGTGGGGAGGGTACCAAGAGATGGTCAATGCACCTCATAGCAACTAGTTGATTGGTCACTCTGGTCATGACACCTGGCCTTTTATTATTATAGATACTGGAGGCCCAATGCACAAAAATTCATGCAAGGATAGGTCTTCCTTCCCCGGGTTCTTGGCACTGGCTTGCCTCTGGCATCCAGAACCTGGACTGCTTCCGTCTTCCAGCCATCCACAGGCACCCAGGACCTGGTGACTTCCTTCGAGCTGCCTACAGACATCTGGGACATGGCTGGCTTCCACTGGGCTACCCACAGGCCCCCAGGACCCAAGCTGGCTTCCCTCCAGTCCTGGCTTCATCAGGAAGGATATCCAAAATGACGTCTGGTCTAATTAGCATATTACCGATTTATTATTATAGATACTAGAAGCATGGCACACGAAATTCATGCACTGGGGGGGGGGGGGTTCCTCAGCCTGGCCTTCACCATCTCACAGTCGAGGAGCCCTCGGGGGATGTCTGACTGATGACTTAGGTCTGCTCCCCACAGGGAGCAGGCCTAAGCCATCAGTTGGAAATCCTTAGCACTGCTGTGGAGGTGGGAAATGCTCCCACCACTACCACTGAGAAGCCCAGTCATGAGGCCAGCTTCTGGCTGAGAGGCGCTCCCCCTGTGGGAGCTCATTGACCACCAGGGGGCAGCTCCTGTGTTAATTGTCTGCCTCCTGGTGGTCAGTGTGCATCATAGGGACCAGTGATTCCACCTCCACTGTTCTGTTGATTTGCATATGAGCCTTTTATTACATAAGAGAATAATAACTGTATTTGCAAAACATGACCACATACACAATTGTTTTTAGTTCTGGAAGAAAGAAGATTGAGTGTACTTAATATTGGGAGAGAGTGTGTGTGTCTGCATGATTAATAATTTTCTTTTCATTTCCTATATAGAAGAACATTTTATACATTGAGGCTTTATCTATTTCCATCTATTCCATATGTGAAAATTTATTTATTTTTATTTTTTATACTTTATTGATTTTTTTTACAGAGGGGAAGAGAGAGGGATAGAGAGTTAAAAACATCAATAAGACAGAATCATTGATCAGCTGCCTCCTGCATACCCTTTATTGGGGATGTGCCCACAACCAAGGTACATGCCCTTGACCGGAATTGAACCTGGGACCCTTCAGTCCTCAGGATGACACTCTGTCCACTGAGCTAAACTTTGTAGGTCCAGAAAATTTTTTAATAACCTACTTAGTATATTTCGCATAGCAAGATAAATTAATATTAATGAATAATTTTTGGAAGTGTTAGAAATATCAGGCTATAGAATAGGGTGCCCCAGTTAACAATGACTAGCTCCAATAATAGACTAGTTAATGACAATAGGACTCATTGGGAATGTTTGGTATTGGAAATATTCTTATTTTAACTAAAATAGAAAATTGTTATTTTGTACTTTATAAATATTCAAATATATATGCAATTCACATTTTGCTTTTTTTTTTTTTAAATCTATTAGGTTTTCTTCAAATAAATCATAATAATTACATCTATAAAAGAAGGTGAAACACATTTTTATTTATTAAAATTCTGTGTTCACGGCTGAAAAAATTCTGTTTATAGTAAATAATAATAATGCCATTTCTTTCAAAAGAAAATACATTTTGATATTTATTTGCCAGCTTCATTTTCTAAGACTAGAACACTAAAAGAAGCCTAAGGTAAATTAAAACTAACACTTGCTAACTCCAATGAGGAAAATAGTACTGAGAAATTTATTTTCTGTATTTGTTTGCTCTTTAAAAAAAACAAATGATTCTACAGATTTCAAAAGATATATAGCATTAATAAAATTATCTGTACAAGTCATGCTACTTGTGGAGGATTTGTTGTTATAATGCTAGAAAGTACAATGCATAACATATTATATTATTCAGCTCTCCAGAAATAATTATATAAATATTTTTCTATTGTCCCCATAAATGGGCTATAAAATCACAGTCTGCTTTTTGGATAAATCCCTTTCTCTATAGTGTTTTTCTTTTATTTTAAATTATAACTAGGAATGCATTATAACTGTTGCAAAGGACAACATGTTTGAGCAAGTGTATATTATTAAAGTACTCAAAGCATTATATCTTACAAATTCACATATGTGTAAGAAACAATAGCATATTTTAAATTTTCCAAAAACAAGCTCATAAAGCTACTTTTTCCCAATACCCATTTCTGTGATGTACTTTTTATTCATATTCCTCACCTGGGGATACGTTTTGAGAAAGAGAAACACCTATGTGAGAGAGAAGCATTGATTGGTTGTCCCCTTTATGCATCCTAACTAGTGATTGAACCAGCAATATGGTATGTGTCTTGACCAGAGATTGAACCTCCAACCTCTAGGTGTATGGAAGGGTGCTCCAACCAACTGAGCAACCCGGTCAGGATTCCATAATGTGCTTGAAAAAAAGACAATCACTATATGTAGCTCACATTTAAGGAGTAAAGAGTCATGTTTCACCTCTGAAGTGCAAAGTTTCTGCATACATTATTTGAAATTATTCTGTACATAAGGCACATGTATTGTTCCCTAATTTTTTATTCAATCGTTTATTTGTACCAGGTGAACTCATGGATGATTATTTTGTATAATAATTAACTACTAATTTATATTCTTGCTCAAATTATTCTAGCTTTGGTCATTGGGAATACCTTCAGTTGGCTCCTGTGACCCTTTGACATGCAGTCATAATTTTGTTTTTTTTTATTAATTCCTTGGTTTGTGGTATTCTCCACACTTATTTGTACAGATGGTGTCCTTGTCTTAGAATCAACTAAATCTCCAAGGAGACCTGATTCCTCTTATTGGAGGATAGTATAGGAGGGGGAAAAATCTGGGCATCAGGCAATCGTTATGCTAAGTGAAATAAATCAATCAGAAAAAAACTAAGAACCATGTGATTTCACTCATACATGGGTCATAAAACGGAAACTCATGAGCAGAAACAGCAGTGTGATAGTTACCAGAGGAAAGGGGGTGGGAGGAGAAGGAATCCTAATATATGGTAACAGAAGATTTGACTTTTAGTGGTGGACACACAGTGAAATATACAGATCTTGTAACATATCTATAACTATAATGCTAGAAACTACGATGCATAAAAACACTGTACCATTCAGCTCTACAGAAGTTTCTATAAATTTTTTTAAAAATCTTTTTTAAAACATATCTACACCTGAAACTTATATCTTCATGTTGACAAATGTTATCCCAATCCTATTTAATAAAAGTCTAATATGCAAATTGTCCCCTCCACTGGGAGTTTGACTGAGAGTTCAACCTGGAGTTCAACCAGGGTGCGGGGCTGGCCAGCCAACTGCCTGTGGCTCCTCCCCCTGGCCATGAATGAATTCATGCACCAGGCCTCTAGCAAATTTAATAAAAAAGTAAAAAATAAAGCAATTTTAAAAATATAAATTTAGACTATTATGTATGTATCTTTACAACTGTATAATTAAATATGTATTGTCATCCTACCTAACCAAACATTACATAATATTGTCTATTGTATGGATTTTACATAAATGTGTTACAAAATTATTTAAAATTACAATTAATCAGGTGATGATTTCTCATTTCTGGCAAACAATGGTATTTATAGGACATATCTCATTTAATCTCTATTCAACTCAATGAGGTAGGCATAATCTCAACTTTATTTAACAGACAAGAGAACTATAATTTAATGAGATTAAGCAGATGTAAAATATTTGAAATTAGGCATGCAATCTTATATTTCTATTAATAATTATAAGAAGCGATCTAAAAAAATTAGGTGTAACTTTTAAAAATATTTCACCTGGCCAGTGTTGATAAGTGGTTAGAGCATCAGCCCATGAACCAAAAAGTTTTAGGTTTGATCCCCAGCATTGGTCAGAGTACATGTGGGAGGCAATTTATGATGTGTCTCTCTCACATAGATATTTCTCTCTTACCCTCCCACCCTGCTTTCTCCCTTCCACTCTCTCTTAAAATCCAATGGGGAAAAAAATCCTCTGGTGAGGATTAAAAAATATAAAAATAAATACAATAATCCAAATTGATTATATTTAATTGAAAAGTAAGGTGGTTAAATGTGTAAGTCAAGTTCATTGAACTACTGGGTACCCAGATTAAACCTTTTATCAGTGTGTGTCTGTGAAATTGTTTCTTGATGAGATTACCATTTGAATCAGTGAACTCAGTAAGGTAGCTTGCTCTTTCACTATCTTTTGGCATCAGCCAAATTTAAGAGACTCCCACTAGAAAACACACACACACACACACACACACACACACACACACACAAAAGTGTAGGAAGGGAGAATTTGCTCTTTCTTGCCTGCTTACTTGAACTGCATTATTTTTCTTTTGTCCTTCAACTGTGATTTACAGCACTGACCTTCCTGGTTTTTAACTTGCAGATGGCAGGTGTGGGAATTCAAACATCCTATAATTGTGCAATTGTGTGATACAATTTGAGAGAGAGAAAGAGAGAGAGAGAGAGAGAGAGAGAGAGAGAGAGAGAGAGAGAGAGAGAGAGAGAGAGAGAGAAGAGAATCTCCCATTGCTTCTATTTCTCTGTAGAACCATGAGTGATATAGTTTTTAAAATCTGTGGCTTAGAAAATGATACTAAAGTTTAAAGAAGTATTCAATGATTTTTATATACCAGTACTAGTTTGCACAGTATTTTTATCAAATATATATTTTACAAGGAAACCATCTATTTATTTTTGAAAAAAAAACTATAGTTTCTTAACTTAAGCTAAAGAAGTATGATCAAAGTTGAAATTCATTAAAAAAGTATATGTTAATGGCAACTATATTTTAAGCCAAATATAGCTACTTCCAAAAATTAAATAAGTGATTCTATTATAAAACAATTTTATGAGAAATGAAATAATAAGAAAAGGTATTTTAAACATAAAGTGATAGGGTGCTAAGATATTTCTTACTTTTCAGTGTGTCATTTGGTTGTAATGGTGGCCTTTTTAATAAAAAAAAACTAAGATAAATGATTATAGTGGATGGAAAAACGAAACTCATTTCAGTCTCCGTAAGGGATAATTGGTTGGTCACTTTAGGAGCTGACTTTAAGAAAACGAAGGACTAATAATGTTGTTGGAAGACTAAAATGAGTTCAGACAAGAGACAGGCCTGCGTTTTAATTATGTTTGCTTGTCCTCCCTTGGTGATCATTACCTTTAAATGGGGCCACACAGTGGCAGAAGCAATTCCCAGGTTGCTCAATGCGAGCAGCTCCATTCTGGCAGGGATGGAAGCACACGCATCTGCATCTATCTCACAGGTTGTACCTTTGAAAAATAGTAAGTTTTCAAAGGAAAGCAGATACCAGATTATAATTCTTAAATTTGTCTAAATCGTTTAGTCTACTTGGGGTGGTAGCAGAGACTAAACTCATCAAATAAGAGCACCACACACATTAGTGTCAGAACCCTTTAATTTCACCTTACTAAATCTGCAACCACTTCTCTTGAAAGTACATCCTACAAGCTAATCTGAGTAGGTAAGCATTCAGAGTCTGCTCAGATGAGAACCAATTTATATTCTACTTTGGAGTCTAGAGATGGAATAGGATGTTTCGAATTATTGGGATGCAAATCAAATGTTAGGCTAAATGAAATTAAAAAGGGACAAAAAAGATATACTACTGAATCAATAACTTCCTGATATAATTCCCCAGTGCTAAGTGACCTTTACAAGGCACAACTGTCAAGTTACTTACCAAGAAAGCCAGGGACACAGATGCATTTGAATTTATCCATGAGCTCTGTAGATGTAGTGTTATGGAGGCTGGAGGGTAAATCAAATTTCTTTCCATTAATTTCACAAAACAGGCCTACATGGAAAGAAAGAAAAACAGAAGTGTCCATTATCTATAGTCTTAATGTTTTCTTTTAACTAGTTTTGCAATGCAGAATTTCCAATAATGCTACACCTATAATTGTAAGTTGCCATAACTACCCTTTCATATCATAACACTTGGATTGTTTCTTAATATGCAAATGCTAGAAACAGCCTAAATGGACATGGAATTAATTCTTAAGACTAATGACAGCTAATTTTTTTGCTAATTTTTAACAAGGATAGACAAATTTACATGTTATACTTACAAACAAGGTAAATGGAAATTTTCTTAATAGTCTTAATTTTTTCTCTAAAATAGTTAAATGAATATGGGCTAGGGAAAATTAATGTAATATACATCTAAATAGGAAAAATAATACCTAATAAATAGAAAATCTACTTTTATAACTATTATCCTATATAATAAAGAGTTAATATGCAAATGGTCATTACATTGTGACGTGTAATGACCAAATAGCAGGTTGGCGGGGGGGGCGGGGAGGGGGCAGTGAGCTGAGCTGCAAAGGGCCAGATTCATGCACAGGGCTACTAGTCATTAATGAGATGATATATTAAGAGGTAATATGACATTAGGACACAAGGTTAAACTGAAGAAAAAAGGCATAAACAAAAAAATAATATGAGTCTATAATACTTTGTTTAAACCTTAACAATATTTATTTGGTAATTTTCCTTATGGATGAATTTTATGAAGGGAAAAAAGGCACATTTAAAACTCTGTGTGTGTGTGTGTGTGTGTGTGTGTGTGTGTGTTTTTTTTTTTTTAGTAGATGAGGATATAGCAAAAGTGATCTCTTCAAAAGACCTGGTATTTGCTCTCTATCATACAATTTTAAGAAACCACTTTGAGTTTTTGTTGATGATAATAAAGAACAGTTTTTATAGTGCCTTCATTTTTTTTTTCCTGAAGATGATCATTCTTAAGGTTGACTATGTAAAACCAGTTTTCCAGATTTAGTAGAAAAAATGCTATTGCATTCGTGATTTTCAAAACAAATTTAACTTTATTACTTATTAAAAATAATGTTTTATCAATCAATTATTAACATAGAAGTAGAATTAGGAACAGTTTTGGTTAGTTAGAATTTTGGGTAACATTTTGGCTTGTAATGTTGGCAATTTTGTCATATTTGCTTATCATCTAAGGAAAGTATTGAGAGTCCTATGGCTTTTTTTTTAATCTATGAAAACAAAGGTCCGCCTATTGTTAGTTTCCTCCTACTATATAAAAAACAACAACAAACCAAAAACAAAATAAACAACAAAAATTCACACATATTTTAAAACGTAATGAGCTCTTTATCAAAAATAAGTGACATATCTTGTCAAGGGTAACTTAAAGAGTTACCATAGTAACAAAATGAAATGTGTTGTAAAAATAAATACTTCATGTTTTAAGTATAAGTGTCCTGGATTTATAGTTTATAAGTCTTCTAAAAAATAAACATTCATTTACAGAAGCAAAATATTCATACCACACTGAATACAACTATTCCTATTATGATGTGAAGATGTAGTAAAATAATCCAAGCAGATATTAAATATTCAAATGTTCTTTTGGGGAAAAATCATTTGTATGCCCATGTAATAAATTGTGACTTCTAGAAATAGAGTTACTTACATCTCAAATTAACTCTCAGTTATCACTGACCTTTGGTTATCCTATGTGTCTACCTTGAAATTCATCCTTACACAGGACAGCAAAGGTGCTGTGAAGATTAACACAAGTGTTTGCATTTGCACAGGCATCACCTGGGCACTCACTCATCTACCTCTATCTCACAGCTCTTACTTAGAAACAAGGGAAGGATTCATTTAATCACAAATGTGTTACTGATGAAACCTACAATTAACTCTAAGAATATGTTTAGAACGTATGAGATTTTTGACTTGTCTGAAAAAAAAAAATCAACACATTGCCTGATGCTATCAAATAGATATTTACTTTTTCTGTTTTAGTTTTTATGTGACTGTGGCTTTATTCTTATCTCAGTGAAACTAGAAGAATTCAAATTTTCCACTATTTCCTTAAAAGTAAACATACATGACTGTAATTAAATCACAAAATTAAAAAGAGCAACAGTAACAGAAGAAATAAAAGAAGGCACTATTTAACAATGTGTTTCTCTATTTAGTGGACTTGATGGTAAGAACTGATCTGAAGTGCTTTTTATTCTATTGACTATGTTCAATGCTTAAATTTTAATAGTGTTACCGTTTTAAGAACATTTTGTGAAAATAGCTCACCTCTCAAGAAACACTTGAATTTAAACGGATGAGCAAACACAAGGTTAGTGTGAAGCTCATAAAAATGACCAGTTCTGTGATTATCATTAGGTAAACTAGGATTTATAATTCTCAATTTTCTAATAAAAAAAACAAAGAAGTTAGTTATCTTTAAACCAGTTTTTTGTTATACTCTATATAAAGCATTCTGTGAAATATTCTCCCATGATTTATATAACAGCCTGAGAATTATTCAATAAATCCTTTTTACTGTTCTTTGAAGTTAATTTATAATCAGTACCTCTCTTTAAAAAAAAAATCATGAATAAATGTGGTTTACTCTGACAACACAAAGTCAGTACCTCTACTTTAGAATAAAATAATAGTGCTTTTCCAACACAAATAAATAATCATACAGCAACAGAAATATAGATTTAGCAAGGGAAAAATGAATACATGTAAAGGAAGACAAACTCACTCATGAAAAGTTAAAAGCTGATGAATTGTGAAATGTCCTTCCCAATATCTGGCAAATAATAATAATTAAAAAAGCCCCAAAGTGGCATTGTTATTTGCCCAGTTATGAATACAATACTTGGTATGCCAAAAGAGAGAATTTCCATTCATTAAAAAAGATTGTTATTTTTAATGTTGAAAAAATGTTTTATTGAGTGTCTGTACCTTTCTCTTGTTATTATTTTATATGCAAAGGCTTTTCGGAGAAAAAACTTGAAATAGGTTATCTAAAATTACCTATTTCAGTGTGTTGATAATGTATCTCCCAATCAAACCAGAAGGATAAAAATTACACAGGGGTTAGTATCTTTATGTCAATTCTGTAACCTCCATAACAACCATACTGGAGGGATACTGTACTTATTTCTATTTCTATCCCTCCATACTGGAGGGATACTGTACTTATTTCTATTTCTAACAACCATACTGGAGGGATACTGTACTTATTTCTATTTTAAAGGTGTGGAATTTAGACAAATAGACACTATAAAACTTGCTTACATCTCTCACCTGTGAAACAGTGGCAGAGCTATAATTCAAATCCAAGCAATAAGCTGCAGCATTTCTTAATTTTTATATGTCATTCATTTTAATGGGATCTCTCACTCCATAGGCTCACCAATATATTTCTGGTTAGTTGAGCCCAGGGAATAATTTATTTGATTACCAAATGGCATGTGGCATTCCCAGAATCTCCTGTTCTGACTCTTCCTATCAAAATGTTGCTTGTTGTGATGCCTTCTGTCAAAATATTTTGGGTCCCCAAAATATCAGTAAAGAAGTCTTATCAAGTATTACCCCAAAAAGCTGATGCAGAATTTCCAAAGTGAACCACTCCTAGATTTCCATAATCACACTAACTGAATATGCACCCACTTATCTGTGTATACCAGCAAGCCCTGTCCTGGAGAAGGTTTGAGAAAAGTGAAGTGCAACTCAGGGACTTAGTCAAATCCAGAGGAAAAATGCAGTGGGTTTTAAAAAAAAGGAATTCAAAAATATAGCTATAAATACCTTATTGCAAATATTTTAATTTGTCTACTAACTTTATCCAAATACTAGAGGCTTGAGGCATGACATTTGTGTATGGGATGGAAGGGGTATCCCTCAGCCCAGCCTGCACCCTCTCCAATCCTGAACCCCTTGGGGGATGTCAACTGCCAGTTTAGGTCTGATACCTGTGGGATCAGGACTAAACCAGCAGTCAGAAAACCCTCTCACAATCGGGACCACTGGCTCCTAACCACTCACCTCTCTGCCTGCCTGATGGCCCCTAACTGCCTCTGCCTCCTTGCCTGATCACCCCTAACCTTTGACTGTCTGCCTGGTTGCTCCTAACTGCTCTCCCCTGTGACTTGCCACCCCTAACTGCCTGTGCTTCAGGCCCGCCACTGTGGCTATGTCCAGAAGGAGGTCCGGAAGATGTCCAGTCTAATTAGCATATTACCCTTTTATTAGTATAGATGTCTAGCGCACAGAAGAAACTGTGGCTAGTTACACCATTTGCAGTGTTCATTATGCTAATATAACAACACATTACTGACTCAAGAGAAAGAACAATTGCTCTTGCTACTAAGGCCAGGAAGAAATGACACTACGAGGTCCTTTTAGGATATGGGTAACTTTTCTGTACATCTTTGCAGATGACAAAACATGAGTTTCACACAGCAGTTTATTTTCTGTTTTTATGCACACCAGAGTTCAAAAAAAATCTATTGAATTTAGTGCATTTTTCTTCTTAACTCCATTCAGAAGTGGACTATGGGATATCTGAAGCACAGATAAATTTAGATCTCCCTTACAAACTGTTTCTGTCCTTCAATCTAATTTTTGATAAATATTGACTAGAAATAACTTTTTAATTATACTGATTAATACATTCTCAAAGAGTTGGTTTGTTAGTTTCACTATAAAATAAAAACTCTGTGTTTCAATAAAAATGGAGTTTACTCAAGTACTCAGGATGAGGTGACACAATTTTATGGAAATTGAGAAACCTATTGTCATCACAAAATTTTCACCAAAGTTAAACAAGCAACAAAGACTTCAGTTAAGGCAATTGTAATAGAGCAGAGGGGCCAAAACTCAGTCTGAATTTCAATCTGTAAAACAGAGTGAAAAGGGTTTTAAAAGAAAAGAACTAGGGTCTATGACAATAGGCTATATGTGTTTGCTAATTGGCCTTACACAAAAGAAAGGAAATCTTTACCAATCTTCAAGACAAGAAGCCATTTGGTAACTGGGATAAAGGTGTCTGCTAAAGTTATCTACTTACCACCCACACAGACTGGGAGACACAGGCATGATCTTTTTTTTTTTTTAATATATTTTATTGATTATTTTAAAGAGAGGAAGGGAGAGGGACAGAGAGTTAGAAACATTGATGAGAGAGAAACATCAATCCTACATACTCCCTACTGGGAATGTGTCTTCAACCAAAGTACATGCCCTTGACCAGTATTGAACCTGGGACCCTTTAGTTTTCTAGACCGATGCTCTATCCACTGAGACAAACCAGTTTTGGCATTGGTTTTTTAATATATACTGAGTGGCCAGAGTATTATGACCTCTGAACACATAATAATCTGGCCACTCAGTATATGTGGTATATATATATCCCGATGCATATATTAGATGCCCGGTGCATGAATTCAGCATGGGTGGGGTCTGGCCAGCCTGACCAGGGGGAGGAGACATGGACGGCTGGCCAGCCTGCCTGCTGGTCGAGGGGACAATTTTCATATTAGCCTTTTATTATATAGGATATACACTGAGTGGCCAGATTATTGTGTGTTCAAAGATAATAATAATAATCTGGCCACCCAGTGTATATTTTTTAATTGATTTCAGAGAGGAAGGGAGAGGGAGAGAGAGATAGAAACTTCAACCATGAGAAAGAATTGTTGACTGGCTGCCTCTTTCATGCCTTCCTACTGGAGATTGGGTTCACAACCCAGGCATATGCTCTTGACCAGAATCAATCTGCAGGCCAATGCTCCATCCAGAGTCGAACTGGCCAGGGCAGGCATAATCTTTCTTGATGATTACATTTCAAGGTGATGGCTCCTTGATCCTTGTTTATGACAACCCGGGGTTGTAGACTTGGCAAGAGACTTTTAAGAAGATACACACCTTAAAGGACAGAGAAAGAATTTATAATTTTAAGTTTTTCTGAAGTAAATGCTTTGTGAAAAGGCAGGAGAGGAACTCTGGTCATAACATTTGGTTTTTAAAAAGGAGAAGAAAGGCAGGAACAATCCTGTTTAAACTTTAAATTGAGGGAAACTTTACAGCTGTCTTGGTATAACTAGTCTGTGACTGATAAGATAATCTGTGAAGATTCCTATAAAACTGTAGTTTCCAAAGAGTGGAAGGAAATAATAAAATATTAATTTATATTCTTAATACAACATTCTTCTCACATTCTGAAGTCTAAGAAGTATTGAGTCATATCTCCACACTAAATAAAACAGATCATCATGATTCCTAATGTGACTCCAAGTTGTCTGAGTTCAAGTTCCTTAAATCAAATGAACTGTTACACTGCTACCAACTTATATTTTTAAAAAAATATATTTTATTGATTTTTACAGAGAGGAAGGGAGAGAGATAGAGAGCTAGAAACGTCGATGAGAGAGAGTCATCGATCAGCTGCCTCTTGCACACCCCCTACTGGGGATATTCCCACAACCAAGATACATGCCCTTGACCGGAATCGAACCTGGGACCCTTCAGTCCCCAAGCCGACGTTCTATCCACTGAGCCAAACCGGTTTCGGCCCAACTTATATTTCTAAAGACAAATGTGATGAAATACCCTACAATTTTAGCCTCCAATTGCTCCCTGTCCCTCATTCAAATTTCTAAAGCTTATCTATTAAAGGAGTCTCAAGTGATGAAGATAGATAATTTATGTTTTCAAACATCAGGAGGGTTTGATTAGATATCTATTTAAGGCATTTATTATTTATTTCTTTTTAATTTGACACTTTAAAATTTATGTAAGTCTTTAATGTTACACCATATTTTATCCCTGCTTAGATATTCTTCATTCTACACCATGGTACATATCTCCATGGAAGCTTAACAGACTAAGATGATGCTTTAGTTTTGTGACACAATAAACCTTCCATAAATACCTCTAGACCAGGGTTTCCCAAACTTTTGACATATGTGTACTGCTTCTATAATTTTCGTAACGCTGAGTACCCCTCGTACTCATGAGAACGTAGAATTAGGCGCAGCTAAGCACAGTGCAGTGCATATCCCCACCAAACTTCTGTGCAATGCTTACCCCCACCAAACTCTTCCTGTACCCCTGGGGGTACGCGTACCACACTGTGGGAAACACTGCTAGACAATACTGCTCTAGCCTGAGGCATATAGAATTAGAGGATAAAGTAAAAAGATTACAGCAAAGTCCATAGAAACATTAACCCCTTATCTGGCCTACCTTCCTGGCACTGTCTTTCTTCTTCTGCCTTTGTCATGCATCTTCTGCTCTAAGCAAGCACAATCAATCTGTTTATTTATTTTGAATTTATCTTTATTGTTGATAGAATTCCAGTTGTCCCTTCCTTTCCCCCTATTGCTCCCCTCCACCCTGTTCCCACCCCTTCCCCAGGCCTTCACTGCACTATTGACAGTGCATAACCACTTGAATATATTCAATAAAATAGTATTTATTCATACTTTCAGTTTTTGTAGTTTCTGGATAGACAAATTACATGATGAAGCATTTTAAAATTTATTTAAAATAAGTTTTAGAAGTTAAATTCCAAATTATCTTAATTTTTCCTAATATATTTTAAGTCTATATTTTAATTATGTCTAAAAACACACAAATTCTAATTAGTTTTTCTTTTTCATGTTCAGATAGCTTTGTATCTGTTTCTTGGTGATATTTTTTCAGGCAAAGTTCTTTAATTGCTTGCTTCTCTGGACTAAATCCCGTGGTGATAGGTTCCTCCTTATGGGAGCCATAAAGTAGGAATGATGCCCTGACCCCAAAGCAATCTTAACACTCAGAGCCCTGTTTCGTACAAGGTACCGCAAACATTCTATGCTTTCTTTACTCTGTCTCTACAATTCTTTCCCATTCCTTAATTCTTTAGTGGTTTGCCTAGAAATCCTTTCTTATCTTCTCTTGCCCATTGGTTATTGCTTTCTTTTTGTGTTTATGCATTCTTCATTTCAAACATACATTTTTCTTTTCTACCTACCGTAGGCAGTTCACTTAATTGAAATCATTAACTGACTTATAGAAACTATCAACTATACCATGACTTCTACATATCAAGTTAAAATGATTAATCCTGATGGAAACCCCAGGGCAATACCAGTTGGTTATCTAATAAGCATCTTAAATTCAACACAGGCAAAACTCTCTAAGCAGCTCTACCTCATTCTTCCTTATTAACTACAATAAGTTATAAAACCTAAGAGGTTTTTATTCCTCCTTACTATCATTGAATTTATGCAAGCCCTGACAACTTTATTTCTTAAAATATCTCAAATCTTTCTATTTATCTGTATCTCAATGACTAATATCCAAGTTGGTCATAGCTATCTCCTTCCCAAACAAAAATAATAAACATTCTAACTGGTTTCTTGTTCTCACCCTCCCTCTACAACAGTCTACATCACAACCAGAGTGATTTCAAAATATGTAGGTATAATATTTAAATGCAGTATGATGGTTTCTGGCAGTTCTTCAGTTAAAATCTAACCTTGTTGCCTTATATAGTACTAGAGGCTCATTGCAGGAAGATTCCTGAAAGAATAGGGATTCCTGAAGCCTTCTCTTTCATCCTCCTGCTTCCCTCCCTTGTCCACCACCCTGCTTGCTTCCCTGCAGCTTTACTCTCTTCTGCAGCACTTGGCTTCCTTTTATGCTGTCTTCAGTTTCACTCTGTGCCTGGATATGCAAAGTAATGGCTATGTTAGGTTGGTGTTAATTTGCATATCCATTCCTGATTGGTTGGGGGCGTGGTTTGTTGGTGTAGTAGAGGTGTAGCTAATTTGCATGTTTCTCTTTTATTATTTAGGATGGTCCCTGACAATTTTTCAACATACAACTCATCCTATTCCTGTCTTGATCCCTTGGTTTATAGACTCATGAATTTCTCTAAGTTCACATTAATTTTTAATTAAGGTTTTTAGACTAGCAGACCTCTAAAAGTAGTAAGACCTTCTCCCACCCAAGGTAACCTCTTATTTAGATTTTAGTATAAATAAAAACTCCTCAAACAGGTTTATTTGGGCAATCCAAGCCCCCTCTTACATAACCCTGTTTTATGTTGCCTTATATAACATATTATTGGTATCTCACATACTGTGTGTATTTCTTGTTTTTGTCTGTTTTTCCTCTCCATGAAAATTGAGCTACATAAGAACAGGTGTCTTGTTTGTGTATTAGCATTTTTCCTTAGGTGGAAGAGAGGGAGTTAAGGCACTAATTATTTCACCATCAACAAACCAATATTTGTTATAAAGATGAACTACATTAAATATTTTAAGTGAATTAATTAATTCATGGAAAGCAGATACATTATTAGTATATAAAATATTTTATAGATATGCAATCATATGATAACTAAAACAATAAAATTTTTGGAATAAGGATATTTATATATTTTAATTTTTTTCTGAAATAATACATACATTATTTTTAATTTTCCATAAAGGTGGTAGCACTGATCTAGACATGACTCATTAGTTTGAAGGCTGAAGCTGCTATTTATCCTACTGAATTTGTTTTAATTAGTATTAAATTTTTATGTGTATATGGCTTTGTGCATAATTAATACTCATTTAAAAACTCTAAATTTACTACAAAAATCTCACTGCATAGCATAGCATATTAATTTTTCCTTAGGTAGAAGAGTAAGAGTTAAGGTACTCAGTGCTGTTTCTGTTGGGATATTAGAACAGAATCTGGGCAAAAAAGTAGGGGGGAAATGATCCTTGAATTTCAAATCAAATCAGAACTGTAGCTCTCCCATTTAAAGTCCAGATCAGAGGTAATATCCCAGAGGCCTGATTGAAGGAGCCTAAGGAAAAAAAACATTACTTCTATTGATGATAGATTTAAATGAGGTAGAAACCTTTAAAGGAAACCTTTAAAGGAAACTTTTTTATTCTCAATTTCCAGTTAGAGAAACTTTGCATTAAAATTCTTGGCTTCTTTGCCCTTCCAATTGTTTTTCCTCCAAAACTGTGCAGTGAGTCACCTTTGTGGTGCAAATAGCCATTGATTCAAAATTCTTAGTTTAGATGGAGCTAATCTTTCAAAAGCGCAGTGGATCACTCTCTTTCACATGGTAGTGGGCAATGAACTAAGTACTGTGCTTTGCATATTGGAGGTACCATTTGTATCTACATTAAGTCAGATCCTTCTAGAGATTATCATTAATCAATTTAATATCTTGGTTTTCTGTTGGATGTATTATTATTTATACATTGGTTCAAACTCAGACACAGAAGAAGAATGCTATTTCTTGGTTGAAACACTCACAGACGCGATAGGTTGAAGGGTGGTTTGTGTAACTGTACTACCTGAAAGATATTTTCACAGTGTAGGACAGTTATAGATTATTTGAAGTGAGTAGGAAACAACTCTTTACTCAGGACTTGAACTGAATGCTAATAAATTACATCTCAAGATCTTAGACATAGGGGCTGAATGGGCAGAATGTCCTTGCTGCTTATCTTCATGTCCACACATAGAATCCACCACAAAGTCCAGGCACTAGACATGGAAGCAGCAGGGTGACTTGAAGCTTGGTTCTCATGTCAGTCCCCTCCCAGACCCATTTCTCCTAGACCCATTTCTTCTTAAATTAGGGTCTAGGCCTGCTGAACCTGCAGGTGTTTAATAACATGATGTGTACTGTGAGCTTATATAGTAAGCAGAAACCAATGAACATGTATAAAAAATTTGAAGTAACTCAGTAAAAGCATCACAGGGACACTCTTATGAATAAAAAAACAAAAAAACTCATTCATAACTATGCATTTTGCTGACTAAAAATATTTACTTCACAGATTCTAATCTGTCGATTGTCTGGTTGATGCTAATTAAATCTTTTTAAGTTTCAAAAATTAAAGCACAGGGTAGGCTCACTATGAAATCATTTATGTAGAAAAGCAAAAACTTTCATATGAAATTACACAAAATTAGATTTTTAGTGAATCCTTTTTACAATGTTGCCACACATGTCTATAAAACATTTAGAAATGGCAATTGACCTTGTAAAGTAATATTTTGGGGAATGCATGAAAGACTATAAATCACATATTTTAGTTTTAAATCACTTTTTCTATCCCCCCCCCCCCCCAATGAACATTGCTGTAAGACCAATCCCAAAAGTATTAATTGCATTTCTTCTTTGGGATATTTAAAAATATATAAAATTTAATAGCATTAGTGCAAAATAACCTCACTGGCTATCTTTAGTTTTCATTATAATGTCTCAGTTTAATTAATTCAATGACAATCAAAAATATAAAGTGGATAAAGATATCGTTATTTGTTGAAGGCAGAGAATTTTCAAAGCCATGTGATTTTAACTTGAGTTAATACCAGGTCTTCTCATTCTTGATTGATCAGAGAATCCTCATAATTACTGGACAATTAACTTAAAAAAAATACCTGTTTTCAAATTTAATGTTATTTTTTTCACTGTCCAAACATAAATATTGTTATTAGAATTACAAGGAAGTTGGTGAAATTATGTAAGTTTCTTAAGGCTGTGAGACACATAAATGTTAGACATTATCTCTGATTGTACTATTTGCAATTTTGAACCTATTTCCAAGTCATAAACAATTGGTAATAACAAGATTACTTGTGGTAATTATACACTTGCAGATTTGCAAATAGTCTATCAGGTGGAATAACAATATGGAAACCCATTTTCCTATAATGCTCAGTCTAAGAAATGAATATATTTTTTCTGTATAATGAAGCAGGAGTTTATTAGGCATGTCATCAGACTTGAAAGGAAAAGTACAACAGACCTATTTCATGGTACAGCAGACTTTATATCAAAGAGCTCTTCAGAAAGAAGACATTAGATTTGCAGAAATAATCTTGTTTCAGTTTTTAGTCAAAATTACAATGCATTCAAAGGTCTGAGTATAAATTGATTCAAGCTTGAATTCATCAGGGAAGCTATCTAAATTGGTTAGATTTAATGCTTCCAAATCAGTTCCTTTCTTAGAAGACACTTGCTAATCATATACTAATCTCACTGCTGTGAAAGTATTTATTCATTCACAAATAGTTACACATAGTGCTATGAGGATCCAAATGAGATACTGTGCATGCAACAATTGGGAGATGAGCTATGTAATATCTGCTTAACTATGGAGGAATAGCTAATGGGATTGGTCATTCAAATATGATAAGTCAAATTTAGCATGTATAATTCTTATTCTTGGATGGATATCATACAGAAAGTGGTCTATTTCCTAGTTCCACCTTTAAGCATTTTATGAAAATGGCCTTGTTGGGAGAAAAATGGCAATGTATTTTTCTAAAAATTAAATACCTACTTTCATTACATTAATACTTAGAATAAAAGAAGAGGAAAAGTAGACAATGAGAGAAGGTTACATAAATTCAAAAAGTGACAAAGAGATATACATAAATAATTTAGATTGAAATTTCAATTTTCAGACTAACTCAAAGTCCCTCACCAAATAGTTCTTAAACATCAGGATTAAAATGAATGTCTACCAAGACAGGATATTCCTTCTAAATATCTGAGCATACATAGTTATACTTCTACAGTCCCTAAACAATTGGTACCTAATTGTAAGGAGATTAAAGATAAAATTTTACCACCATATTTAGTGAAATCTAAGAAATCACAAGTTTTTAGGTGTATCAGAAATTGATAAACACATTAAGTGTTGGACTTTCTCTTGTTTTAGAAAGGGTAAAATATGGCCGAAACAGGTTTGGCTCAGTGGATAGAGCGTCAGCCTGCGGACTGAAAGGTCCCAGGTTCGATTCTGGTCAAGGGCATGTACCTTGGTTGCGGACACATCCCCAGTATGGGGTGTGCAAGAGGCAGCTGATTGATGATTCTCTCTCATCGATGTTTCTAACTCTCTATTCCTCTCTCTTCCTCTCTTTAAAATATCAATAATATATATATATATATATATATATATATATATATATATATATATATATATATGAAAGGGTAAAATGTGAAGAAAGGCACACAGTGTGCTTTAGAATGCTCTTGTAGTCAGATACAAATGGTTGCTACTCTGGATGTGTCAGTCATAATCCAGATGGGAGTCAGAAACCACATATAAAATTTGAACATGGAATACTTAACATAAAGAATTATTAAGCAGCAAAGGTGATTAACTACTAATAGGAGTCAGGAGACTTCTAAAGACTCTACTCCCAAAATTATCATGTTTTCTTTTAATTTGATACTTTTAATACTTTATATTACATGCTATGGAATCAGTATATAGAAATTAAAAATTTAATCCCAATTTCAGTAAGTCATATGCCTCTTAAAGAAGCATCTGTCAATCCTAACACAGGAAGTAACAGTGCAAAGAGAGGGTTAAAATTCTCAGTTACACTGCTACTTGCTGGCCATCAATTCATATGGATGTAAAAATCATTGTATTGTTAAGCTTAATGTTATTTGTAACACTATCTTCAACTCCTTTATCACTAATGTTTCTCAACCTCTTAGTAACTTTTCTTGTCACATTGAATAGTTTATTACATGAGAAATATGATTTTTCAGTTCTGATTCCATTTTCTTGGATAATGCCAGCATCCATTGGGCCACCTATCATATTAGTCTCATTTCCTTAGGATGTTATTCTCCAACTGGAGTCCTGTTGCACGGATTTATGCACCAATGGAGTCCCTCAGCCTGGCCTGTGGGGAACAGGCGGAAACTGGCTCTCCAGCATCCCCTGAGGGGTCCCAGATTGCTAGAGGGCAATTTCTTGGGTAACACATCCCAGAATTGGGTTCCCTCCTCTCTAGTTCCAGGTTCATTATCCGAGAACAGCAGCTGCCAAGTCACTTCAGCTCAGCAGCTCCTGCATTGAGGTTCTGCTCCCTGGTGGTCATTGTGCATCATAGGTACTGGTCAGACAGTCAAACAGTTGGATAGTTACTTAGGCTTTTATATGTATATATATATAGATGATCTTCACATTAAATTAATTTCAATTGCACAGTCCAATGGATAAGAAATGGATATCCCCTTATAAGCACATTGATCCATCTCTTTAAATAATAAATACAGGCATTTTGCTGACATATTGTTATACAATTAATGAATTTTTAATATTGACTTGATAGAGGGAGCAAGAGAGAAAGAGAGAAACATCAATGGGAGAGAGAGACACATCCTTTGGTTGCCTCAACATGTGCTCTGTCTTCAGGGGATTGACCCTGCAACCCAAGAATGTGCCCTGACTGGGAATTGAACTGATGACCTTTCAAGCACTGAACCACAGTGGCCAGGGCCAACTAATATTTTTGATCTATATCACCTGTCCTTATTACCTATTTTCACTTTATCCTGATTGGCCCCTAGGCCTTTCTTCTATTTAACCAAACAAACAAACAAAAAAAGAAAAACAAAACAAAACAAAAAAAAGAAAGAAAGAACTCTCTTACAAATATTTTACTTTTCATGCTATTTTCTTTAGTGGTATTCACCAGCTAGCTCTACCTTGAAATAGACTTATCAGTGTATAACAAGTGTTATGTTCCCAATTTTCAGGTGTACACTGACATGGAAAAGAGAGAAAGAGAGGAAGAGAAAGAGAGAGAAGAGAGAAATTGGTAAGCACTGCTTTGAATGAAATAATCTTATTTGTTGGTGTCAAACTGCTAATAAACCATAATCTTTGTTATCTTGCGCTATTCATGAACCCTTCTTAGATAAAATAGTACATGTTTAAATTTCTCTATACTCCTCTCATCTCTAATCTTGCTAACATAACACCCTTTCATGAGGTGACCTGAGCTCTACCTGTAGACATTGAGTTCCACTCCAGATCTAGGCTCACATACTGTTCTGTTTGTTCTGAGATAAAACCATCACTTGCCCAAATTCCGTGGCTCCTCTAGAGCCACGAATTGCTGCAGCCAGCCCTTTGTAGTGGTGTGTCCTGGGCTGGGGCATGGCTGTCTTCACAGGAGTGATGGGAAAATACAAACATGGAGTTAATCAATGCTCATTTATCTCTCTTTAATTTACCAAAATGAGAAATGAGAGACTTTGACAAAGCATAGAGTTGCAATGTGAACATAAGACTAGTGACAGACAATAAATTGTTAATAAAGATAAGTGCAAAGGTAAGAGAGAAACCGAGAGAGAATGACCCAACTAACTTTTAGCAAAACAGGGAGAACAGCAATCATAGGAGAACTCTATCAAAGCAGGATCTTTCATCTTTCAGTTTTAGTACATTTACCTGTCTTTTTCACATCCCCTTTTCCCCCTAAGGGAGATATTGTTACTTCTACACATGTGGTTGGAAGCCTTTCCTAGTTTGGGGGGATCTTCCTCTGTTGCATCTTCCTCTGTCACTGGGGTTTTCAAAATTCCCCTTTTTACCATTTTCTCTCATCAGCATTTAAAAACATTCTTTCTTAAAACAAAACATTCCCCATCATTTTTCATTCTTGAGTCTCTCTCTCTCTTTGTCACCAAGCTTCTTAACTGTTTATTTATAGCCTTTTCATTGTTTCGATTCAATTTCAGTCACACAAGTAACTTGTGACCCCACTCTTCACAGAAATTAGGACAATGTTATGGGACATTAAAGACAGATCCAACTCGTCCTCCTTGAGTCCCATCCTACTTCCTTTTGAAGTGGTGTTTTCTGGTATACAGTTCTGTCTCTCACTGTAAGTGTACTCCTCACTTGGATACACTTTTCACTGTGTTTCTGCTTTATGAGTCTCCTGAGGTGGCATCCCTTATTTTACTGACATCTTAAATACTGACATGCTCTGCTTTTGTCATCGACCCTCTGAATATTCCAAGAATGCCTGGAATTCAACACATTCCAAATGAAGACTTCATCTCTCTGACCAATGTTTGCTTTCTATTTCTGTTTCTCCTAAATAATAGCAGTTCTATCCAGAGTGTCCAGCCAGAAACCTGACATTTCCCCTCAGCACCTCACTTCCATAATGAAACACCAATGCTTCACACATTTGGTAATTTCACCTTGATTTTGATAGACATATGAGATCAGCACAATTCTTAAATAACTTCCTAATCCACCTTTTCTCCACCCACCACTGCAAATACCTATTTCTGACTGACGTCCAATCTTTCTTAAGTGTGAGAACAGCTTTCTAACTAGCCTCCCTGCCTTAGATCTTATTCACCTACCAATTCACTCTGTATCCTGAAGCCAGATGTACCTTTCCCCAAAGCGTATAAAAACATAATATTTGGCGGTGTAAAAACCACATATGTGTCTCTGAACATAAAAGTCCAACCCCCTTAACATGTTTGGCAAGGTTTTGGATAATCTTCATCTTGATTAGATCTCCAGTCTTATGTCATGTCATTCCCTCTCAATCTATATACTCAAGAGCCACAGACTCACAAGCACTCACCTTTGGACTAAACAAACAAACAAACAAACAAACAACACAAACATCACAAAATCTTCCTTAAATATTCTAAGTATTACTCTCACTCCTGTTTCTGAATTTGTTCTCATGCTTTCTCCTTAGCTATAAAGAGTTTACTAACATCTTGGCCAATTGATACTCAAGATTGTGTGCTAGTCTAGAGGACACATAGTTAAGAAGTCTTCTCTTTCTTGGGAGGACCCATAGGTGAATCCCTTCTCCTCTGTGTTATCCCTGTACTTTTTATGCATCTCATGGCATTAATCTGTTCCATAGGACTCCTAATTTCCCCTCTTTTTTCAAGCTTAATTTACAAATAAAATTATATATATATTTAAAGCCTAAAATATGATTTGACATATGTATGCATTGTGCAAAGTTGACCACTAACAAGTTAACATATCCATCACCTCACAGTTACCTTTTTTGATGAAAATGTTTTACTCTCTTAGCAAATATCAAGCATATATTATTAAATATAGTCATCATACTGAACATTAAATCCTCAGAGCTTACTCATTTTATAACTGAAAACTTATACTTTTTGATCAACATTCCACAGACTCTAGCCACCACCAGTCTGCTCTCTGTTTTGTTTTAAGAAACTACATATAAGTGGTATCGTGATTTATTTTTTCTGTTTATTTCACTTAGCATAATGCCCTCCAGTTTCACCGTTGGTATTAAAAATAGCAAGATTTCCCCCTTGGTATTAAAAATAGCAAGATTTCCTTCTTTTCTGGTTAAATAATATTCCATTGTAGCATTATTCACAATAGCTAAGATATGAAAACAACCTGAATGTCTGTGGATGGATGAGTAGAGAAAGAAAGTGTGGTATATATATACTATGTTTTATTATCCTGTTGATTTCTATAAATTTTTCTTTAACTGTCTCTATCTCCCACACTATGATTCACTATTTATTTCCCAATGCCTACCACCATTCATGATGATAAATACTTACTAAATACATGATCCTAATAATAATGTAAGGGTAAAAATGGAAATAATATTTAAATAAATGGTAAGAAATTACATATATAAGTATTTATCACTTTTTATTTCAGAATTTATGGTTAAAATAACATTTATTCTCTTAACTCATTTATGTAGGAAAAATGGTCATTCATTTATCTCTGCTAGACCCATTGCTTAGTTGTCATTATAACAAAGTCTTCACCATAGCCAAATCAAAGCAACAAACATGTTCATAATGGATTCAATTATGAGTAAATATATAAAATTATTATCACTGACTAAAATGTATAATGAGTGCAATTTAGAAAGCAAAAATGTTTGACAAAAATAATTTAAAAATTGCAAAATCACTCTAGAAATAAAAAAAAGTTATTAATACCTTAATTACCAACCAGGAACTTTCATTTTCAACATACTTGATATTGGGAGGTTCACTTAAGATATGCTCACAAAATTAAGAATACATAAAGATTTTAAAAATAATCAACATAGACATATTCTGCACTAGAAATGGGGTTCAGGGGAAATGGTGGTTATGATGAGAGAGCCTCTGTATTTCCATCTAAAATCAGGCTGTTCAACTAGATAATGAAACCAAAAACCCAGGTACAAAATTTGGTGATACTGTCTCCACCAGAAAATATACACACAACAACAACTTTTCTAAATAGCCACAAAAACTAAGAGCTATATGCCATGTGCATCTGTTCAATGTTAACCAAGAAAAGTAATAGCAAATCTTCTAGATCATAAGACAAGGGAATCCCCGAATAGTTGTCATACAGTCACTGTAAAGCACAAGAAGTCAACATAAAAATAACTGAAGCTTAGGAGAAGGTTTGTTTATTATAGCGAAAAATAATCAAAACTTCTTCAAAATTGAATTTCCATAACTCTCTTCCAAAACAGGAGGCCCTCATACTGGGGAGAAACCGTTCCAAGTGAATAGAAATTAAGCAGCATAGGAATGATATAGGTGAATGGAGGAGAAAGTCAAACATCATTGGGAGAGGTGAGGGAACTTAATAAATGTGTGCAGGTAAGCCGCCATATACTAGAACAATACATAACAACAAAACAACACTACCCTCCCCTGCCAGGGTGCGGGGGAGTAAACTAAGAAAAAACCCCATGAAGTGAGAAAAATTACCCTAAATCCGTGGTCAGCAAACTGCGTCTAGCTAGTCACATGCTGCTCTTTGGTCCCTTGAGTGTGGCTCTTCCACAAAATACCACAGCCTGGGTGAGTCTATTTTGAAGGTGTGGCATTAGAAGAAGTTTAAGTTTAAAAAATTTGGCTCTCAAAAGAAATTTCAATCTTTGTACTGTTGATATTTGGTTCTGTTGACTAATGAGTTTGCTGACCACTGCCCTAAATCAATTATCTTTCTAAATGTCCAAAAAGACTATTAACACACGGAAATGAACAAGAAAAAGTATCAAGGTCAACTCAAATACAAAGTTATTAAAAGAAAAACAATAAGGAATAGAATAATATCATTACAGAAAATGAAAGTTTCTAAAATAATAAAAGCAAATGACAAAGACATTGTCAAATAATTAGATCAAATTTGCAATGTATGCTTTTAAAATATGCTAAAAGACATTCAGAAAATAACAAAACCTATGAATAAACAAAATATATGCAGATTAGAAAAACTCAGTAATGAGGTCACAGAACTAAGGAAAGAATCAGTAAAACAAAGATATTCTATAAGAACATAAAAAAGAATGAAACACAACAGACAATTGCTTAGTATAATTAGGAGATGAAAAATATTAAACTAACAGGAAATTTAAAAAGAGATACAAAGGATTTGAGAGACATAAAGAAACATTAAAACTAAGCAGATAAGATTCAGTGTGTGAATGAAGGATTCCCTGAAAATAAAACAAAATTAAGGAAAACAAATTACATCCTAAACTATAATTCAAGAAAACTATTTAAAAAAAAAAAAAGGTGTTTTGAAACTACACAGAAAAGTCACAACACATAGGCAAAACAATCAAAGTCAAGACATATTCAAGTAAAATTATTACATTTTATTTTTTATATACTTTATTGATTTTTACACAGAGAAGAATTGAGAGGGATAGAGAGTTAGAAATGTCAATGAGAGAGATACATTGACCAGCTACCTCTTGCACACCCCCCCACTGGGGATGTGCCTGCAACCAAGGTATGTGCCCTTGACCGGAATCGAACCCGGGACCTTTCAGTCCACAGGCTGACGCTCTTTCCACTGAGCCAAACCTGTTTCGGCAAAATTATTACATTTAAAATATATATATATATATATATATATATATTTGGGCCTGTAGGGGAGGAAAGCAGCAAATAATATGTATATTGGAAAGAAAATTAGATTAACATCAGACTTTTCAGTAGCAAGATTATGTCAGAAGAAAATAAAATACTTAAATATGTAAGAACATTTAACATATTTAAGACAAAAAAGAGAAAATACAAACCAAGGATTTTATACCAAATAAAACTTACTCTCAAGTATAAAGAACACAGATCTACAGAATAGCAACACACAACAATGCTAATATTATTCTCATGAGTTAATCTTGTGAAATTTCTAAAATATAAGCAGTAGACAGCCAATATGACTGGAGAAGCAGTAGACAGCCAATATGACATCATGATAACAAGTGGTAAGCACTATACATATATACTTGTAGGATTAAAAATAAATGAAGTATAAAAAGCAAAGTTCATTGTCCCATTGTCAGTAATAGGTTCAGAATATAGAGACACAGTACAAAAAAAATGCCAAAGATGATGATGAGACCACAGTATATTTGAAAACAAAAAAAGCATTCATACAAGATTACTCTAATAACTGAGACACATTAGCTAAGGGTTTCAGTAATTTCATACACTGGAGTAAATTGAAGTATTATTAAAATCACATGATATAATGCAAGTATAAGTAAACTAAATTCATTGTCTAATAAAATGTATATAATTTTCATTTCATGTTGTAGTTCTCACCGAATGTTCTTGTTATCTTCAGTATATTTGTAGGAGGATTTAGAAATTGCAAATATGAGATGAGTTCTTAGTCACTGTTTTGAACATTTTTGTCCCTTTTCATTGTGTTTATATCCCACCAAGAGTTTTGGTACATTTGTCAAAAAGCAAAGGTTTAAATATCTACCCACTTCTACAATTCAATGATCTTATAATTAGGCAAATGACTGCCTACATGCATTAACACATATTAAATAATTTTAGTATAACCAATAGCTTAACACACACACACACACACACACACACACACACTCAAAACCAACTTCACATTTTGAAACCAGTAAATCTTTTTAGGGGTTGAAGACACTATATAAACATTCAAGAATTTTTAATCTGTACATTTCAACTACCTCTTAAATAACTCATTACAATAAATATTAAATTTTATGAAATTTTCTTTATAGTCTTAGCTTTACTAAGAACTTCTAAAAGAACAAAACAGAGAAATAAATATTTTATTAATGATCTCGGAATACATTGTCTAAATATTCTTTTGTATATCCCTGTTTTAATTCAAAAGTCTGTTACTATGCCATCTCCATAGAATCCTACATTCTGTAACTATAATATATACTTAGAAAATCACATGGTAGAGTATGAGTTTTACAGAGTCTAATATTTCTAAGGGGAATCATATCAACTGCTGGAATATTGTTAACATGGCAAGTATAACCTCTAGTGAATTGAAAAAAAATATTATTCGAAATAAAAATTCATTTGATGGCCTAAAATGTATAAATATCTGTTTTTCATCTGGCAGGCAACTATGTGAAATCATACACTTCATTTATTACAGGGCTTGGAAGCACATTCATGAATGTCTACCACAATTTTTATTTGACAGAATAAGATAATCAAACACTAAAACAGTAAATCAAGTTGAATTTGATGAAACAGAAAGTTACTTTACAGTCTAAATGATACCAACAGAACTTAACTATAAGAGGTTGACATCACATTTTATTTTTTCTGGACAGTGTAAATGTAGAAATGATAGATTGTAACTGTTATTTGTACAAATTAGATTCTCCAAATAAAAATACCTATAAATTTAAAATAAATTCAGAAATGCATTTTGACATTTTTATTATGGAACTTTAAGAGCTTCATTTTTTCTTTGAAGCTAAAATTAGAAAAAAAATGAACTCAAATATTTTTTTATTTCTATCATTTTGTCAAAGTATCATATTATAAGTTAATATTTTAGTTTTTTCATATAAGCTGATTGAGTAATAATTAACACTGGACAATCTGAGTCAGAACTGCATATGTCTCAGAATAGTAAAATTATTTATTTCTGCAATAAATTTGAATATGGATCATATATAGTTTTATATTAGCATATACTATATAGATAGAATATCTCTAATATCATATGGTTACTTGATTAGTATTATTTCCCTCATCATTAGCATTAAAGAAAAACAATTTCTATGTGTTTTCTGATTTTCTTTAAGTATGGTAAGGAAAGAATATATGCAAAACAGCTAAAATGGAATGAATAAGTCTGAGTTTACATATACTAGGTGTACCAGTTAATAATGTGGATTCTTTCAATAGATGGAGTTACACATATGTTGATACATATGCAATTTGATATGTATGCTATTTTGTTGTATTGACAGCAAACTTCAAAACTTCATATAAAATTTTCTGAAGATGTTAACATCATAGACATTTTTATGCTTAAAAATGTCGAATCCTGTGCCAAAAAAAGGGCATTTGCACAAAGTTTTATTTTTTTTTTTAAGTTGTCATATACTTTAGGAAGCTTATGGTGAGCATGCTCCATCTCAGGATACTTTTGAATGCTGATTTAAATGCTGTCAAAGTGATGGTTTTGAAGTGAAAGACAAAGAACGTCCAGGCCAACCGAAAAAATTTGAAGACCATCAATTACAAACATTATTAGATGAGGATGTGTGTCAAATTCAAAAACAACTTGCAGAAAGATTTAGATGTTGCTCAGCAAACAATTTCTGATCATTTTCAAGCAATGGGAAAGATTTTAAAGGAAGAAAAATGAGTGCTACATCAACTGAACGAAAGACAAATCAAAAACCAAAAAGTCATCAGTAAAATATTGCTTAATAGCACAAAATAAAGTCCTTTTTGCATTGAATTGTGACTAGCGATGAAAAGTGGATTGTTTTGAGAATCCCAAACCCACAAAATCATGAGCTGATACAGGTCAACCATCAACCTCAACTGCAAGGCCAAATCGCTTGGGAAAGAAGACAATGCACTGTGTTTGGTGGGATCAGGAGGGTGTGGTGTTTTATGAGCTTCTAAAACCAGGTGAAACTGTTAATACTGATTGCTACTGACAACAAATAATAAATTTGAACCATGCTTTGATTGTGAAACAATCAGAATGTGCCAGAAGACATGGCAAAGTATTTTTGCTTCATGATGATGCACCACCACACACTCCAAAACCAGTTAAAGACATGTTAAAAGATCTTGCTTGGGAAGTATTAACCCACCCGCTTTATTCACCAGACCTTGCTCCTTCAGATTACCACTTGTTCTGATCGATGGCATAAGCAGTTTCTGAGCAGCATTTCAAAACATACGAAGAAATGGAAAATTGGGTCTCTGAATGGTTTGCCTCAAAACAAGTCAAGTTCTATTGGAACAGTATCCACAAATTATCTAAATAATTTGTAGCTAGCAATTGATATTACTTTGAATAAAGCACTTTTGATATTTCTCTTGAAATTATAGTGTTTTCTTGGATTACAAAATCCCCCATTATTTATTTATTTATTTATTCATTCATTCATTTATTTATTTATTAAAAATATATTTTATTGATTTTTTACAGAGAGGAAGGGAGAGAGATAGAGAGCTAGAAACGTCGATGAGAGAGAAACATCAACCAGCTGCCTCCTGCATACCCCCCACCGGGGATGTGCCCGCAACCAATGTACATGCCCTTGACCAGAATCAAACCTGGGACCCTTCAGTCTGCAGACTGACACTCTACCACTGAGCCAAACCGGCTTAGGCAAAATCTGCCATTATTAATGGGAACACCTAGTAAACATATATAGACTTTCTTATAAGACAAACTTATAATATACAGCACTTCAAGGACAAGTCAAATCAAGTGATTTTTGTTGTGTTGTTTGTTGTTTTTTCCCCACAAAAAAATTATTTCATTTGTAGGTGGTAATAATAACAATATTATTTATCATTATTTGAACCTTTAAAATATATGATGCTTCATATACTGTATATCCTCTCTTTGTACTTCAAAACAAGTTTGTGCAAAGTTATTATGATCATAATTTTAGAGACAGAAAATCCGAGACTCAGAAAAATCACTTATTGCTCATGGTTACATATTTAGAAAGCAATAAAACTATAACTCGATTTTATTTTGCCAGTCCAAATTAGTAGAATTTATCCTCCACACTTTTGGTAAAAAATTAGCAAATTGTGAGTCCAAATTAGTGGAATTTATTCTCCACACTTTTGGTAAAAAATTAGCAAATTGCTAATATATCTATATTATCTTTTCCTCTCCTCGTGGTCTAAGAGGCATGCTAACTACTTCCGGTGTCAGGTACCTGGGAAACAGTACAAGACTTGTGGAGGGGAGACAGCTGTTAACCACATCAGAATAAACAGGTGTTCCTTGAAACTAACTATCAGAAATGGGTTTCCCCATCAAGAAACACCTCTCAGATATTCAGACTGCCTTTGGGGTTCAGCTCTCAGCCAGGCAGTGAACTGGGAATCAAGAATTGGGAAACAGGATCATTAAAAAGAACAACAGTAGGTTTAGTCTACTCTAAACTAAGGTAGACATAGAAATAAAACCACAGTGATCAGTGAGTTTGTGGGATACCAATATTTGATATCAAGCATGAAGGCGATAGAGTCTCCCCCAACCCTCTGGAGCTCCTCATGTATAATTAATAGACCAGGATCTATTAGCCCGGGGTCTGAGTGTGAACAAACCTACAAGTGATTAATAATTATAGCCATCAGCTCTGTGTGGTTGTGGCCTCTGCAGAATAACATTCTCATATAAGGCTCACATTTTTAGTCAAGGGATGCATTTATAAGATAGCTGCATGAATTAAAGTCTTAGTCTGTCACCATTAAAGAAAGAGACAAATAGAAAAGGGGGTATTCAAACCTATGCTGCTAGTTGCATCAGTTCTCTTATTTAGCACTTAAGCTAATCACACACAGGAGAAAATGCTCTTGGTTTATGGATAAAATTGCATGGTTTATAAAGAGAAAAAAGTGAGTAGCTAATAAAACACATGAATACATGCATTGTTAATTAAGTTAGGTACAAAATCAGATTAAAAAAATTTTCAAATGTAATTACAACTTCATAACTTTTCTAATTTATTATTAAAATCAAAGTTAAATTACTTGTATACTGTAAAAGGTTCATTGAGCATAAACAGAAACCTTGTCCTTGATGGGACTTTACTCTTTTCAAAATTGATGTGTCAAGGGAACATTTTTCAAAAGTCACAACATGTATGGCAATTCTTTTTATTTCTTTGGCTCCACCTTAAATTTAAAGTGTCTATAGAGAATTGAAAAATGTGTCATTCTTTATTTACAAGAGAACAACTTCAAATCAATTTTTTGAAATGCTTTGACATAATTTTAATGTTTCTGGAAAATATGAATATGTTTTTCCCTCAGATGATTCCAACTGTTGTACTTCTCCTCATAATTAAACAAGCAATGCTTAATAGTCATAGATGAAAAACTCTCAGACGATTATGCCATCAGGCTTCCTGTAAACAAGGCACTTTTGTTAATTTCTAACTGATTGAGAAGGTGGATTGTTGAAGTTTAATTGATTTTTCTCTTTTCTATTTTGTGCAGCCCAGTGGCTGTTTTCTTTGGTATATTATTATAGAATGATTCCTTAATTTAACTTTTGGAATCAGAACAGCCTTATTGTAATCTAGCATGTTCACATATTTATTTACCTATATGCACTGGATGTTTGCAGTCACATTTGGAATTTTTTCTCAAATCGTTATTTCATCATTTTACAGTAAAACAAATTCTAAAAATAAAAATAGTAATTAATTAAAATATTACTATAAACATTAAATAAAATGTATTTGTTAAACCATCTTTATTTTATATATTTTTCCTACAGCTTAACTGTTGAGAAAGGTATATGATAGCAAAATAAAAGGTGTTAAGATTACTAAGAAAACAAAACAAAACGCTACTTAAATAATGCCTTGAAAAAAAAAAATTAGAGGTCAAGGGAGTGTGACTAAATCTGATATTTAAAATGGCCTATGTCACTGAGATATTTTATGTATATGAATGAAGTTCCAATTGTGGACTGGCTAAAAACCCAAAGTAATAATTACTTTGGTTGTATAATGCATGTAATGTAGGGCAATTGGTTTTTATTAGAAATAACTGAGGGTGCAAAGTTAGGAACTTTTTGCTCTCAGAAGTAAAAACTAATTGCAAGAAAAATAAGTGAATCTGATAACTAAGGTTGTTACATACAAACTTATATAGAATTTCTTATTTACAAACATATTAACTCTTTGATCTGTTATATAAATTTAAGTGTTATATAAGAGTGTAGTTCATTCAATTGATTTGATGTCAAAGAGTTTGGTGTCTTATGAGAAATGCATTTTACTTAATAAAAACTGTGATTGATGCATTTCTCATAAGAAGCCAAACTCTTTGACATCAAATCAATTGAATGAACTACACTTAATGTATCTACTGAAAAGTAAATTTACATATATGGCTCATGTTATATTTCTGTTGGAAAGCACTGATAGAGAATCAAAATCTACAGCATAATTGATGTATGTTAGAACTATATTTTAAGATGATCTACGTTAAATTTACTATATTTTTTCTTTTATCTCCATGTTCATCTCTCCCCCCACTGTTATCAACCAGAAATTCTGACAATGTAATCCATAGTTGTTGTTTTGATGGGGGTAGAAAGGCATAATTAGGATGTTCACAAAGAAAAGAGGATGGTAGAAATACTTTAGTTTTTTATTTTCTCATAGAATATCAGTCTATTTATATTCACATCATCAATTAACAACAAATGGCAATAAAAAAAGTTTTTTAAATGGGAACAGTGAAGACTCAAAATAAAGGAAACAATTTGAGAAGATTGAGGTGGAGAACCCATCTCCATAATTCTATTCCGCACTAGTCACCACAAGGACATGTTTTCTCCAAGAAGCCTGAGAGACTGAGTCACCACACAGATCATTAAGAATAAAATGAAGGAAGGAGCTCTGCACAGATTGAGATTTAGTCAAGCCAGGCCCAGTGTTACAGGTTGTTGTCAGAGAAGTATTGGTGGTCTTAGGAAAACAGGCCATCTGTGAGAACAGTCTGGGTGATATTAGTAAAAGGAAAGTTATAAACAACAACAACAAAATTGTTTTCCTGTCCCTCCAGGAATTTAGCCAAGTTCACCGTTAATATGAGTTTTTTTAATCAATACTAATTTTAGCATTCAGTGTTTTCTCCTCAATTATGTTTTTATTGTTAAGCCTAAGTCCCTGTAAATTTACTCTAAATACAAAGCTTTTATAACTTCCCTCTCATGGCTGAAAGAATGGCTTCTTGGACTTACTTATTAGCACTAGACAGGATAATTTGGCATTTCCTCAGTACACTGAGCTAATTTGGTCAGGACAAAGAACCTGTGAGCTGCACCAGAAGTAGTTTAAAGAAGGAAGAATTGATTTTCTTGATTTTATAAGTTCCCCAAAACCTCAAGGATATATTTTTACCAAAATGGTCATTTTTTTTGTTTTTTAACTGTGTATTTATTTAGAAACATAAAAGAAACTATTAGCTAAGTCCTAAACTCTCAATAAGTTGACTAAAAATGGAATATGCTTCTTTAGGATGGATAATTTATGTTCTAATAGTTCAAAAAACATCAAATTGTGTATCTTTTTACACTTAACAATACCTTAGTTTTTATTTTATTTGATTTGATTTTTTCCAACAACTCAAGTTCTTTGTCTATATTTATAAAGCCATCCAATCTGTAGGGCCTAAAGGGCAAACAATAAACCAATCTGCACTAAAGTCTAAACAGGTAGAATGCTCTCATTTAAACCATATTCATTTCCCAAAGTAGCATCAAGGCTGTGATCCACAAACACTTTCACTTTAATAGCAAAGTGTGACATAGTCCTTTCAATGTTTATTTAATCGTAAATACTATATTAAAGGGTGAATAGATTTTTCTTAATATTATTAAGTTTAAATGATCATAAGGGAAATAATTTATGTGTTTATTGTGTTTCAGGTACAAGAATGACCATTTTCTATATGTCAACAACTCAGAAAAATCTGTTTGTTAAAATTGCTATCATTTCTACTTTAAAGTTTACAAAAACAAGGTCAGTAAGGATAAATAACTAACCCAAGGCAGCTACTAGAACATGTTAGAACCTAGACTCCTCTAAGTCTGTTTCCTAACCCATACCCTTACAGTCATTCTGTTTCTTTTAATATCCATCACCTGATATTTATTGTACGTTTATAATATTTTGTTTTATCATACAGAATACAATTTGAAACTGAAACTTCTCAAAATTGCTTGGTTACTTCAAAAATCACTTTACAAGCATGATATTTATATTTGCTTTTATGCTATACTATGTTCCATTTAAAAAAAAAAACTGAGAAAAAATATAACTCACTGATGTCACTTAATTGAGAATTTTTAAAGAACAAACTTTTACATTGTTTTCTTTGGCCTTGATCACATGTGTCAAACACAAGGCCCGCGGGCCAAATCCAGCCCGCCAGGCCTTGCAAATCCAACCCGCCAGGCCCGCACTGCGCTGTCATCACTGCACTCCGTTGTCAGTTTATGACATTGTCAGTTTATGACTGTTCAGTAAACCATTCGGCCCGCGATTTAGGCTGGATTTTAGATTTTGGCCCCTTCTCTGATTGAGTTCGACACCCCTAGCCTTGATTGTCAATATGATTGTAGTGTCCAATATACTTGTTTTTAAAAAATAAGCGTAATCGATTTCTAATCAGCATTTTCCTATTAGTTTTGAGATCACGTATGCATAGGTCATAATGTCAGGAAACTTAAACTTCTGGGAATATGCTGTTTCTTGTGCCAAGAACTGCTGAAAAGTCTTCACTCCTTATTTGACATTTTATGCTCCTCTAAATGTATTCTAATGCATGGTCACGCTACCAAATGACTCTCATTAGTGCTGTCACAGGCCATAGCTGTGGGAAGACCATGACTAATGCTAAGTTATCAGCACTATCAGTGCAAGGTGTATTCTCATAATTTCTCAAACTGACCATGGAACCAATTTTCACTGATCCCTAAGTCATAAAACTTTACAATTACCCTGAGTTCATTAATAATGTATTAGAGTTCTCATTCTCAATCAGAATTTAATCAGACCCGTGTCTCATAGGAAGGTTGACAAGCAAGCCACAAAATCATCCATATAAATGTCAAGATTTATTTTCCTAACACAAATGATCTAACCAAGTCAAGCATAGTTAATAATAAAATCACTCTTTCTGAGGTGACCATTCACCTGATTTTTATACCAATTTTGGCCTTATATCTCACCCTCTTCAATGGGGGAGGTTATGGATATGGTCCACACAAATAAGCCAATTTATATGTGTCATGTTCACTTTTCACTTGAAAAATAAAGTACTATACATGCATAGAACACTCTGTATTACTTCTTTGCAATATGCCTAATACTTCAATTTATGTCATGCCGATGAGACAAATATTAAGAAGGAAACATACGTAAAAGCAGTCATTTTAGTTACAAATATCTCAGGCTACTCTCTTAGCCAAAATCACAATCACAGGTTTCTGCTTCAAGGGCAGAATCTCAGAATACTTCCAAGTAGGAAATCATGTATTAAGACACTCTTTTAAAAAGTTACTGCACAAGAAAATAAACATCTTGCATTTATTGCATGTTGCTGCCAGATTCTTTAAATAAAAGTATTTTATATTTTAATAATGAAGAATATATAATAAAAAATTTCTGAATTTTTTACAGCTATCTCTTTATTGTTGCATTACTAAGTACTGTACTCATTTTTGATGTACTATTTTAACTTGAAAAACAGTTATAACTTGAAAAACATACTTGATTTTCATGTTATAACTTGAAAAACATACTTGATTTTCCTCACTATAAATATGTAAATTCTTAGTTTTCTAGAAAGGTAACACAATAGATAACTAACTACATAAACATTTGTTAATTTAAGAACATATATGCAAGAGTAGTTTATTTGCTTTGGGAAGATTGATAGAGATAAATAGGTAAATGGATAAATGATAAATGCAGATGAGATTTCCAAAATAACATATTGATATGGGAAATACTAGACTATATTTCAAGGCTGTTAGAGAAGAATTTTAATATCATCTGCCAATTTTTATATATTGTCTTTCTTAATAAAAATACTTTGTTTTGAGTAGCTTTCTTTCTAGGCATAAATAACGTATTGAGACAATTCTGACAGCTCACTGAAGCAGAGAACAGTGTTACATTCATTTATTCAATTTCCACAGCATTAAACTCACAAACCTTTAAAAGAGGGGAGAAACTTTTTAATAAAGTTGGTATTTTATAATTTATTATTTCATTAAGGTAAATAAATCCAAATTAATAAAAAAATTAAAAAGCAAATGTATTGCCCAAGTTCAGTGGTCAGCAAACCACGGCTCATGAGCTGTGGCTCTTTGGCCCCTTGAGTGTGGCTTTTCCACAAAATATCATGTACAGGTGCACACGTACAGTGTGATTGAAAATTCGTGGCCTATGCGCAGAAGTTGGTTTTCAGCCTTGGGAGTCTGTTTTGACGAAGTGGTGTTAGAACTCAAGGGGCCAAAGAGCTGCATGTGGCTAACGAGCCGCGGTTTACCGACCACTGCCCTAGCTGGTATGGGTCAGTAAGTAGGAGTGTCATCCCATGCACTGAGAGGTCAAAGGGTTCAATTCCTGGTCAGGGCACATACCTAGGTTGCAGGTTCAATGCCTAGTGGGGACACATGGGAGGCAACTGATCAATGTATCTCTCACATCGATGTTGCTCTCTCTCTCTCTTCCTTCCTCCCTCTCTAAAATCAATAAAATATAATAAGTAAATGAATTTCTTTTTCTCTCAATTCAATTATTTTGTCTCAGCTAAATCATTTAAACTTCACATTCCCTAAAGTTAAATTGACAGTATTGATAGAAATACATATGGAATTCAATACTATTACTCTTTACATGAAGATGTAGAAGTTGTGATACATTTAGTTTCATTATTATTAAAAGTGTGTATATAATAATATATTTGCTATTTTTCTGGATGCATTAAATGGACTTCTATTCAATGTTTTTAAAATAATTGGATAAATAAAAATATATCTGACATCACAAATATTATTTTGTAATAATGACTACTACTTATTCAACCCTTTTTTTCTAATGTTAGAGAGAAATTAGTTGCAAGTATGCTATGGAGGCTGCACTTAGAATCCATGTTACCTCCCTTAGATTTTGAGATAACTTTCACTCAGTTTACCCACATAAGTGTGGGCTTGCTCCCACAGCAATAAATGCATGCCCAGCATGGGACATAAAACCGGGAGTGAGATTTCATTAACATCACTTTTTAAATATAAATTTGGTCTGCCCTAGATGATACCTTGTTGAAACATTCCTTTCATGCTAGTGTATTCTATTGTCTTATATGCAGTTCTAAGACTGATGCCTCTTACCTGACATATAATCAGTATATAAGGTATTTTTCCTATCTTAATTAATACCTTTTTAATTTAAAGATTATGAATGGGGAAATAATAATTTGGATCAGATTCTATAAGCCTTTGGAGATATACAGGGGTTTTATTTTCCTTTAATTCTCTATCATTTATATATGACTTTTCTGCTTTTAAGTTTGTCAGCATTTCTATGACATTAAATATAAGTAAATGTCTCTAATCATAATCAGAGTGTTGTGAAAGTTTCAAAATAAAATTTGTATTTTTGGAAGAAAAAACTACAGCACCTAGCACTCTAAAAATAGAAGGAATAGGAATAAAAAAAAAAGTACCCATAGCACCAGCTGCATCATTCCAGAAGAAAAAGAGTGTGGATTGCAGGGACCAAAGAAAGGTTAGGGCAGGGCATAAAATTCCAGGCTATATTTCTAGAGCAAAGCATACAGGGAGTTTGCCCTTTCCGAATTGTTAGGTTTCTGACAATATTATAATCACATATTTAAAGATGTCAATCAGTCTAGAAAATGCCTTTTGACATTTTTATTGATAAACAGAAGACAGTGGAAAATAAACAATCACTAAATCGTTAGTGAAGCTGAAAGTCATGACAAACACTAAAGGTAAAACCAAGAACAACTGGAAAGTCACGTGGCACCAGACCTACTTAAAACTCTGACATAGCTCAATCACTGAGGCTCAGTCAGGCTTCGCCAGGGTCTTTGTGCTACCACATGCAGTCAGAGGGTAAGAGCAACTCAGTGCACCGGTGAGTGATCGATCTCATATGAGGAGCTATTGCGTTTCTCAACATTCTTGTCCATCTAATTATTTTTTGGAGTTTTACCCATTATTTAACCTTTGAATCTCCTTTCATTGGAAGAAGAATCCACAATCCCATCAATTTTCCAACATTAAATGAATATACAAATGAACAATCAGAATGTTTTAAGCCGGCCAGAACAAGGATTCATCACTTCCTTTGCAATTCTGAACAGGTTTCTTAAAATGGAATAATGCAAATTCCCAATTTCTGCACACCCGAGAATCAACTAGGATAACTGAAATAAGCCCAATCAAATTCACGGTGATAGCAGAGCCCCATCCAACTCCCTCCCTTGATTAAAATTGTACAATGACTTTTTCATACTCCCAGTTCACAATGCAAATACCTCAACTCAGAATTCTACTTTGTCCCTACTATCTCTTCCATCTGCCTTCCAATATCCCCTGTGCATGGCATCCCTTTATGTGACTTTGGTGTAGGCACATTGAACTTTTTGCTCATTCTTCTTTTGATGTATCTGCCTTTGCTCCTGCTACTTTCCCCAACTTTAAACATGCACTCCACTCTCTCCCTCAAGGACCAATTTAATGTTTATTTTCAATAAAGTAACATTTCTATGCCTCTCTCCCTTCACCTTCCCATCAGATGAAAAAACTTCTCCCCTGACCTCTGGATCTAATCTTTCCTGTGTCCCGGGGAGCACATGAAACCATGCATCTTCCCTTCTATTCATATTTTTCTTTTCAAATTTTCCTTCTCCATGGTATCACTGTGGGATTTAGTTCAGATTGCTGAACTGTGAATGAGAGCTCTGAGTTATGAAGTCTTGTTTAAAATGCATTGTTTGATAAACTTCTATCACATGTGTCTGAATATAAACACAGACCCTCACACAAAAATACAGAAACAGAATAATGTCATTTTTTTAAAATCCAGTAACTATTTCCAGGAAAAGATAGTGACAGGTGCCTATGCTTTTAAATGTCCTTCCTATAGTACTCCCCTCGCACACTAGATAGCCTGCCCCACTTCAGCAGTCTCCATATTTCTCCATTTTCCTTACCGTGATCTTGAAAGCAGCCATAGTCATTGTCTTTAATTACTCATCCTTATCTACTTTCTTCATTAACCTAAATTTGGCTTTTCCGCAATTATTCTGTGGAAACTGCCTTTTTTGGGGGGTCGGGGAGTCCATCTATGCCTTTCTTATTGCCAAATCCAGTAAGTGCTCTTATGCTGTATTTTTTTTTGCCTATGTTTACCTACATGCATCATTTAAATTATCAACGATTCCCTATTTCTTGAATTATTCCAATGCACTGGTTTCATGACACTATATAGTATTGGGTCGGCAACTAAGTAATTGCGGGTTTCACACATATATGGCTTCAGTTGAATTTTTAGGTTTGCAGACGTAGTACAAATGTAAAACACATTTTGTTATTTGATAGTTGGCTATTCAGCTGTTAATCAGTAAAAAAAGTTTTTTGATCTGTTTTGTAGTTTTCGTTTGGCGTTCGTTAAAAAATGGAAAATCAAAAGGAACATTTTCGTCATATTTTGCTTTTTTATTTCCTCAAAGGGAAAAACGCATCACAAGCTCATAAAAAGTTATGTGCTGTTTATGGTGACGAAGCCTTAAAAGAACGGCAGTGTCAAAATTGGTTTGCCAAATTTCGTTCTGGTGATTTTTCACTCAAAGATGAAAAACGCTCTGGTCGTCCAGTTGAAGTTGATGACGCCCTAATCAAAGCAATAATCAATTCGGACTGTCACAGTACAACACATGAGATTGCAGAGAAGCTTCATGTATCACATACATGCATTGAAAATCACTTAAAACAACTTGGCTATGTTTTAAAACTCGATACATGGGTTCCTCACGAAATTAAAGAATCACAGTTAACGCAACGCATTAGCAGCTGCGATTTGCTAAAGAAACGTAATGAAAATGATCCATTTTTAAAACGACTGATAACTGGCGATGAAAAATGGGTTGTTTACAACAATATCAAGCGGAAAAGATCGTGGAGCAGGCCAGGTGAACCAACTCAAACAACATCAAAAGCTGATATTCATCAAAAGAAGGTTTTGTTATCAGTTTGGTGGGATTACAAGGAATTGTCTACTTTGAACTCTTACCACCCAACCAAACGATCAATTCTGATGTCTACATTGAACAACTAACGAAATTAAACAATGCAGTTGAAGAAAAGCGGCCCGAATTGACAAATCGAAAAGGTGTTGTATTCCATCATGACAATGCAAGGCCACACACATCTTTGGTCACTCGGCAAAAATTAATGGAGCTTGGTTGGGATGTTTTGCCACATCCACCATATAGTCCTGACCTTGCACCATCTGATTACTTTTTGTTTCGATCTTTACAAAACTCCTTGAATGGTAAAAATTTCAATAATGATGATGATGTCAAATCGTACCTGATTCAGTTTTTTGCTAATAAAAACCAGAAGTTTTTTGAACGTGGGATTATGATGCTGCCTGAAAGATGGCAAAAGGTCATTGATCAAAATGGGCAATACATTACAGAATAAAGTTATTTAGTTCCATGAAAAAATTGTCTTTGATTTTCCTTTAAAAATCCGCAATTACTTAGCTGCCGACCCAATACATCTGTGCATCTTATTTAACTGGCTCCTTCTTCCCAATCTCTCTGGTTGGTTCTCTCCTCTCTTCCTATCCCCTGGTAATTTGCAGACTATGCTGAATACAATCACTCGTCAGTTTGGGTGAATGAGTCATTCAGTCTTAAAGTGGAGAGATATGAACCACGGCTACAGAGCACACAGAAACCCTAGTGCCCAGTGAGTGAGTGCCAAGCATGAAAAGGGATATGCATATTCGCTGAAACAAAGAGTCCGCTCCTATAGGTGTTCATCTTTGGTTGTCTGACCATCGCTGCTTTTATGTTGTAACATTAGTCCACTTTTCTTAGCTCAGCAAAGATACAGTAAAGTCTTTGTGGGTCAGAAATGATTTAGATTTGATTTTATGGTCTCCCTAGTTGGAAAATAGAAAGCCTGTCTACTTAGGTGATACCAAGCAAAAAAGCATAAAACTCAATGGAAATGGAAGAGAAGCAAAAAGACAAGGAATAGGGAAAAGGCTGATGGCGGGGTCTCTAAAAGTGTGTGTCATAATTCTAAATCATTTGAAAGATATGATTTGTGGATCAAGAACATGAAGCTGTTGTCCCCAATAATCTTTTACTTGTTCTTAAATCTTGGGTGACTGATTTGACATCTCTATGCTGTTTCTTTCAGGTTTGTGAACTGGGTATGAATGACCAGTCGTTTTGACTGGCACTGACCACCAGGGGGCAAACACTCAGGAATTGCCCTGACCACCAGGGGGCACTGACCACCAGGGGGCAAACATAGGAATTGCCCTCTGATGGTCAGTGTGCACCCACAGGGGAGCATCCCTCAGCCAGAAGCCAGCTGACAGCTGACCAGTGCAGGGACAGTGGCAGGAGCCTGCCCTGCCTCTGTGGCAGCACTGAGGACCCCCCTGAGGTTTCCTGACTGTGGGAGGGCACAGGCCTGTCTGAGGGATACTGCTCCCCACACATGAATGTTCTACCCCGGGGCTCTCCTTATCACCAGAATATATGACTATGCAAATGCAAACACAAACATTATGCAACAAACTATTTTTACATCATAGTTTACTTCCAAACTTTCACTTCACTAATCTATTTCAATCCTATCTTTGTTAGTTTCTTTAATTAGACATTAAATAACCAAAGTTTTAAAAGGCATAGTTCCTTAGTTGTCATAGTATCATATTGTCATCTTCAGCCTGCACATTTCGCTTTGTATATCCAAGCACATGTGTGATAATCTTTCTGACTGAAGTGACAGATAATTGCAGACAAAACATTGAATTTACTGCTCTGTTCTTATAATACACATCTAGGCATTTAAAATATTTGTAAAATAGCTTGTATAATATTTTATGAGTGATTTATAGTGAAGTGGATAAGAACTCTGTTTATCAAATCAAAGTTCTAGAACTGTGTTGGTCTAAGCTAATTATGTCACAATCTAACAACTTAAGAATGGCCCATCTGTCAAATTCTCTGGGCCTCAATTTTCTCATTTGTAAATTGAATAAATAGTAACATTTAATTCATTATGCTAATATAAGCAATAGTTAAATAATTTATATAAATACTAAGCTCAACATTTATTACTTGTATTACTCAATTATTACAGTAACTTGTTATATTTCAATCAATAAAATATTCATATTAACAGAAAAGTAAAAGTATTTTATGTTTTTTAAAATAAATTAATAGAATGTATTGCTAACACATAAATAGAAGAGGTTAATTTAATTGTTCCCAAGTACAAATAGCTCAATATTAATTGATTATCACCTTGAGATAATTTGAGACCAAGTGTATTAATTTCCTAGGCTGCCATAACAAACTACCATATACTGGGTGGCTTTAGAAAGTGAAAGTTGATTGTGTCACAGTTCTGGAGATTAGTAGTAAAATCAAGGTGTCAGCAAGGTTGTGGTTCCTTATTTGATTGTCAGGGAAGGGCCTTCTTTAGATCTCTCTCTTGACTTTCGATAGATGGCAGTCTTCTCCCTATACCTCTTCACATGCCTTCCCGCTATTCTTATCTCTGTCCCCAGTTTCACCTTCTTAAAACCTCCATTAATGTTGGATTAGGTTGCATCCTAATGACCTAATTTTAATTGGATTATCTCTGTAAAGAACCTACTTCCAAATAAAGTCACATTCTGAGTTGTTGGGACGTAGGACTTGAATGTATACATTTTGAGAGAACACAATTGCATCCATAACACAAAGTATATAATCTTTTTTTTCGTTCACTATCTGACTCTTTGTTACCTAATGCATAAATGATTCTTTATAATAAGAATAGTACCATCAACTTATGGATTATGTGTTGTGCAATATTTTAACATTCTGGTGAATTAATCTGTATCCCACTGCTTCTCAACTCCATTACATCACATGCCCCTTAATTTGAACTCTCCTCTATTTCTGCAATTTTCCCCTCTCTGTCTCCTTCATTGTCTTTCTTCCACTGACCATAGTTAAACATACACATTCCCAAAGAAAGCCTTGGTTCTTTCTAGATAATTCATATGTTGTTTATACTACTTCACACTTCTGACTTTAAGTCACAGGTATTAAAATTTAATTGCCTAAGGGCATCATTGTCCTTATTCCTCTCATAACTGACTTAAATACAGGTTAGGTTAATTAAATGCACCATAATTACACAATCACTATTCAGGGGTGGGAACAGTAGGTTTTCAGTGTGTGTACGTGAAACACAGAATTAACAAGACTATTGTAATAATCATAAGTTGCATGTCTTTTCCATGACTCAGCAGTAAACCTTACTTTTGCCCTCCCCTTATTTGAAAGCTTGATATCATTAATTTATCTCTCTCATACACCCAAACTGGTCACGATATTTGGTTTATATTATTTAAGGTGCTTCCTACATTCAGCCTTTCCCCTTCATCCACATTACTGCTTCCTTCATCCTAGTCCTTAACATCTCTTATTTGGCTATTATGCCTTACCTCTTTTTCATCCATTCTCTTCCTACTTTCTCTGGAATAAAAATAACAACTCTTCTCTTTGCAAATGTATGCTGGCTTTCCAATGCCTAGTTGGTAGAGTTAACACTGTGCATTTTGTGGGGCAAAGCATTTTACAATTTAGTACAACCTATCTTTGAATTCTCTGTTTCTGCCTCTCCACACTGATTACAGCCTTGTCGAATCATTTCTACTTCACTAGTAAGGGCATGGATAAATATTACCTGTGCCAAGAAATACCCTTTCTAATGCATTACCTTCCCCTCTCCCTACCAACTACTTTTCACCCATATTTCCCTGTTGCAAAGTTCCTATTTATGCTTCCAATATCATCTCATATATAACCTCTACCCTGAAGCCTTGTAAGACTTTCCTGAAAGGGAAGTATATCTGCCCCTTGTGTTCCTGTAGTCTTCCCCCAGCCCCCCTATCAACATATTGCATATCAAACTCAAATTTACCTTCATGTAATTACACCTCTGGCACTAGACCCTAAACTTCTTAAGATGATTATATTATGATGATTAAGAGCCTCAGAGAGCTCACATCTAGGCTTTTAAACAACTATACACTGTTGATTTCTTATATTTACATAAATTCTCTGAATATTAGTTGTCTCATATAAAAAGGGGAAACACTAAACTATATATTTCCAGTTTTTGAGATGATTAAAATATAATGTACAAAATGTCTAGTTCATTCAAATATTATTATTAGTGGTAATAGAATTATTGTTGTGTTTATTGCAACTTCATAATTAAGTAGCACTGTGGGCTCAAAAACAAGTGTTTTACTACTTAATGTTTTCCACCAAAACTTTATGAAGTGGACAATAAAGCCATACTTGCATTTAAATAGATGAGAAAACTGGTTCCCAAATAGGCACATATTTTTTTTCTCCAAGTGCACATGATTGATGATTGGCAGATTAAGTTTAGAACACAACATAAGATTTTTAATGCTTTCTTTATTATGAATTTCATTTTCTACTTTATGGAGATATAATTTCAGAAACATTTCTTCATTCTGAAGAAGATACAGGTGTTTAATCTGTCATACATACCTGTGGCATCAATTGATAAAGATCTTCTACTTATACAAGGTAAATTTCTGTAAAAGCACTGTGACATGCTCAAACTGAGAATGGTCGATAGATGTGGTAAAGTTGAGCTTTCCAGAAGAGGTTAGGAGTTTAATTACATTATAGAAACAGAAACTCAAGGAATACCCAGATATTTCATAGTTTTCTTTTCCTCTTAGTTTAACTACAAAATAATTTTCAGAATTATTTCTTTGAAGACAATTTTATTTGATATGTACATGTATAAAATAATTATTTCCAAAGTCCCATGTTATGCTAGCTTAGTAAAAGGAGCTAACCTTTATGAATTGTGATCCTTTTCGTTAATTAATTTACATATTTCATTTCACCATACATGATATTCAGCAGTAATTCACTCATTCATGCATTAAATATTTATTTAGCATCCACTCTTTACTATAGTCAGGCAAACATTTATTCAGTAAGTACTATGCCAGATGCTGAGGACAAACACATAAACTAAATAGACATGGTCATTACTTTTTCAAGAATTTACATCTATTGACAATCTAAGGTAGTTTAGTTATATTTCCCAAGAATTTTGCAAAATACTTCCTAATTAAGGAATTAATTTATTTTGAATAATTAAAGAAAAAGCAACTGTTAGGTCACATGTCAGAATTTTTCCAAATATGATTTTCCTAGGAAGATGGCATACTGAGTCAATATCATGTTAACATAAATATATATTTTGCTGTTGTTTTTAATTCCTACTTTTAAATAGAATTCACACCAATCCCAGCTAGTGTTGTGTAACAATTCAAAATGTCCCACCTACTGTCTCTGTGAGGTATACTCCTTTGTTAAATACAACTGAAAGGAGATGGAAAAGAGATTCCAAACAGGCATGATATAAACATGCTTTTCTTTTCTGATACATTGGTAAGGTATATATATATATATATATATATATATATATATATATATATATATATATATATCTGAATACAATTGCCTCTGTTTAGAAGTATAACAGGAATATACTGAAGTCAGTAAATACATTTTCTTTGAGTAAAAGCGTTATCACACAGACATTTGTAAGGAGATATGTCACTGCTATAGCCTCAGGGTTTTAAAAGAAACTTCTGTGCTTCAAAATGAAGCCAGCTGAGATTCGGTTCCTCTTAATATGAGAAAGAATGAGGTATAAGTGAAGATTTAAAGTACTTCAGTCAGCTTTGAACTAGTCAAGCTGAAACTAAACTCCCGTATCCCCTCATTGCAAGAATGTTTCCAGGTTGTGCAGGACAAATCACAATAGGTACCAGCAATAAACTAGCTTATGTATTGGACCAGAAGGAATACTATAAATGGAAGTTAAAAGCAAGCTTTGTCAACTCGTGAAATAAATATACCTTGCAAAAAGTCATAGACATTTTTAGTGTACAAAACAGCTTTACATTATGTAGGAATTAGACTAAATGTTGTTTACCACATTACCAAAAGAAAAAGTTTGATTTGATCAAAACCTATTTTACCCCGTAAGCTAAAGTATAGTGAAACATTATTTAAAATTGAATTTTTAAGTGGAGGAAGCACCAAAGGTAACAATCCCACAAACTGAAAACCAAAACCAAAACAAAAAAGGTAAAATTGAAATCTATTACCAAATTAATGAATGTTAAAAGAAGCCATTGGCTTATTCATATATTCTACTAACAACAAAAGCCATACTTATGCATTTAACAAATTCAACCACCTTTAAATAATCTATATTTATAAATAGTGTGTGATGCAGTTCTCAGTGAATTATGAGTGTACAATAAGTACTTCGAAGTAACTGCATGCCTATAAATATAATAAAGAGTGTAATTTTCTAAAAAAAGATCTGTTTTAGTGGTAATGAATATTTTACATTACATTTCTGGATAAAATAAAACTTGTCACCAAGATTATATATTGAGGTTCATTCTGTACTTAAATAGTAAGGTCTAAGAAAAAACACATACATACATTGTATAATATTTGGAAAATATTTGTACAGATGTTTAAAATATATAAGGACAATTAAACAGAAAGTGGTTGCATGCTCAAGTTAAGACTATAAGCATTAGCAACTGGAAGTATAAGATACATAACACATAAAAGTAATGGGTTTAAAGAATGGAGATAGGAGGTTCTGACCAATAGTTTTGCTTTAAGTTAATGGATTGAACTGCCATAACTAGAAATAAATTGTAAGGGCCATGGAAAATAAATAAAATGTAAGACTATAAGGATTTTCAAGGAAAGTTAAGTATGTTGACTGGAAATTAAATATAACAGACCTTCTATTAAATGGATTAAATGAACAGATACCTACTCAAAGGAAACTTATTTACTACTAGAGGCCCAGTGCATGAAATTTGTGCATGGGGTAGGGGGGTGTCCCTCAGCCCAGCCTGCACCCTCTCCAATCTGGGATCTCTCAAGGGATGTCAAACTGCCCTGTGGGATCTGGTCTAAACAGGCAGTCGGATATCCCTCTCACAATCCAGGATTCTGGCTCCCAACTGCTAGCCTGCTTGCCTTCCTGATTTCCCTAACTTCTTCTGTCTGCCAGCCTGATCACCTCCTAACCACTCCCATGCCAGCCTGATTGATGTCTAACTGCTCCACTGCCAGCCTGTTTACCCCTAACTTCCCTTCTCTGCCAGCCTGTCCACCCCTAATTGCCCTCCCCTGCAGGGTTAATGACCTCCAAATGCCCTCCGCTTCAGACCTGGGGCAGGATCTTTGACCACATGGGGGCAGCCATCTTGTGTGTTTGAGTGGTCAATTTGCATATTACTCTTTTATTAGATAGGATAGAGGCCTGGTGCACTGGTGGGGGCTGGCTGGTTTGCCCTGAAGGGTGTTCTGGATCAGAGTGGGGGTTCCCTTGGGGTGTGGGGTGGCCTGGGCAAGGGGCCTGTGGTAGTTTGCAGGCCTGCCATTCCACCCCTCCCCCCACTGTAATCCAAGCAGAGGCCCTGGTATCTAGAATTTTTTTACCTTCTACAATTGAAACTTTGTATCCTTGAATGGATGCCTCGGCTGGCCAGGGTGTGTGGAAAGCTTGGCTTTCTCTTTTGAAACCCAAGCCTCTCAACTGGTTTCTGTGGCTACAGCCATCTTGGTTGGGGTTAATTTACATACTTGCTCTGATTTGCTGGTGGACATAGCTTGGACTTGGCTGAGGGACTGGCTTGAATGGAGTGATGGTTAATTTGCATATTGCTCTTTTATTAGTTAGGATAAGAGATTAAATATTATTGCATACCAAAATATCTCTGATTTGTTATAAATCAAAGCTAGGCAATTCTCAACAAAATAATTTATCATAGATTAAAAAAGAGAAAATATAGGTGTTACGAACAAAATTGAAACACATTAAACAACACTAAATGACAAATGGGAAATGCATTCAAAGCAAGATGTAGTTATCAAAACATATTGTTATCAAATTATCAATTAGAATTCTAATTTACATAAAATTTAAGTTTTTGTTGTTTTTAAAACAACACATTTATTTTTTAACATAGTTTTAATACAGTTTTATTGATTTCAGAGAGGAAGGGAGAGGGAGAGAGAGATAGAAACATCAATGATGAGTGAGTGAGTGATCGGCTGCCTCCTGCATGCCCCACACTGGGGATTGAGCCTGAAACCTGGGCATGTGCCCTAACCAGGAATTGAACCATGACCTCTTGGTTCATAGGTTGATGCTCAACCACTAAGCCATGTCAGCTGAGCTAATCAAAGTTTTAATAAATATGAATATGACATATCCCCTTCCATATAGAGCAAACACTTCAAATTGTAAATAAGTAGGAATTATTTATAATGAATCAGGTATGAAGGGCACCTAAGGTAAAGCAACCCTATCTCCTTAGTGGAAACAATTTAATAGCTAGACATAATCATATGAAAGAGTTCTGGAAATAGGGATTCAAAATATTGTGATTTCCTGGCACAATATTGCAGATCTTATATAGCTATGAGTCAGTTTTGTGTCCTCCTCATTGCTTTTTTATTTAGTAAATATATTATAGAATAATGATAGAAGCATTTTGTTAATTCTAAAATAACCTAATGTCTGACAATTAAATGAGAAATTCATAGGGTATTCCAGGATAAATATAGAATTAAAACGGACATATTTAAAAGATTAGAAAGAAAATTATGGAATCAGTAGCACATATTGCTATTCTTGAGTTTTATAGCAAACAGTATGATTTAAGTGATTCTGTAGTCAATGCATCAAATGCAAAGAGGTTTGCAAAAACTTTAAAGGGTAATAAAAAAGGAAGGAAAGTATCCTGGAGCTTAACACTGGAGAGTGGTTTTGTTGTTTGTTTGTTTGGTTGGTTGGTTGGTTGGTTTGAGATGTGAGGAAAGTGTTCAATGACTTGCCCAGAATCACATGATTGTTCAGGAAGAGAGTTGAAAATCTATTGCTGACCCTGTTTGCTTCAACAAATTAAAACTTCCTCTAAAAGGAACCCCCAGGAGGAAAATAAAGTTGAAAGGCATAGCATAGGAATCTTAAAATATCTGAAGGCTGACAAGAAGAAGATGTGTTAATTGATCTTGTTTTTAATCACTCGAGGGATGTAATTAGAGAGATAGGATAAAAAGATGAAATTAGGAGAACACAGATATTCATTCCAAATATGAGTGTAGTTTCAGAATGATTATTCAAAGATGAAATGAAGCAACTTTGGGAAGCATTGAGTATTTAGTGGAAATGCTCATGTTTAAAGGGGGTAAGAATAAATCAGAAATATTGAGGTAGGATTCAAGAATCACTGGTATAGTTAGACTAAAGGAAATTTTATTTTTTACGAGACTATATTTTAAAAAGGTATGTTCAAAGTGATCAAATTTTAAGAAGTAGCAAGCATCCTTTTGCTTGGTAACATCATAGCTGAATTTTCTAAGATTGGGAACTGTTCAAATAAGCCTTTGTGTTAAGGTTGAAGGATGTGGCAACAGATTTTAAAACATTTTTATTTCCTTTAAATGAGTTAAGGAGTTAATACAAATTACAAACTACAGTGTATCTGATATCATTATATATACTCAGGAAGTGAGTGCTAAATAATTAGACAAAACAAATCTAGCTTCAGAAAAAAATATTGAGAAACAGAATGGTCCTTCTAAATCACCAAGTTCTATTCCATTCTGACTTTTTCAATGGGCCATTTAATTGCTTGATGGATTTTCATTTTCATTACTCCACTCAAAACTAAGAAGCCCCTTTCTACAGAGAGTTTGGTTTACAAACATACACTATTAAGAAAGGTAGGAACAACTATATTTTAATTAGTAAACTACCTGCAGATGGCAAATAGTATGTGTTCACAGTGTTCTCTTTGACCTTCCTATACTTCCTGACTTCTTGATTTTGTGAATAGACGACTGATCTCTAAAATACTCTGTCCTGTATCAAATTGCAGTGCATCTTGTCTGACATCTATCTTGGAGTAACAGTTCATCTTGACCTTGCTATTTGTCTACGTATCAGATTGGCTAGTGACCTTGTTTGTCACTATATTTCAGATCGTAGTTATCCATTTGGTATTTATGGTCAGCTTTCTATTTACAGTCTGGTGCTGGCATATTCTCTAGACAATACTACATGTTACTCATTAGCATTATCCTTTTCCCTTTGAAATTATGGTCTAACGTAAATCCTCCAAGTTCCCCAGACACAGTGTACTGTGAAATTTTTATGAACTTGAAGCAATTTACTAGAGTAGTAATTGTTTTTATCTAAAATTATACTGCAAATCATTTTTGAATACATGCAATTTTCTCATTAAAGTAAGACATGTTTTCTGCCGAAAGAGAAAAGAAAAATCAATTATATTTTATTGTGTTTATAAGAGTAAATGACAATGTGATGCATAGAAAAATACTGTCTTTAAACACTGTAGGATAATTAGAATTATGCGAATAGCTCTGGAAGATATAAAAAAAATACATATTCAATTTCTTTTCTATATCTTTAATGACTTTGAGAAAATATATGCAATTTGTGCAAAGTGACTTTTATTAATATTAATTTGTATCTCCTGAAGCATATTATTCATTTTCAATACTGCATTATGCACTATCATCATGTTTATTCAATACTGATTTAAAAAAATGACAACTCACACTCCAAAAATCAATTAGTGATTTAAAATGCAGTGAAAGAACATTAGTCAAAGCAATATATTTCTTTTAATTTTATCTAAACAAAAGAAGCTTAAAGAAATCATTGTCTTTTCTACTTGTTAATGCAGCTAGAAATAACACCCAGAACTTACATGCATATTTTATTTTCTTTAATTAATTTCACTTCAAGGTCCATATTTATAGTTTATTTTTGTATAAACTATAAATACGCAAAGTGTTTTAGAAATGTTAAAACTAAAATTCTGTAAGAAGTTTAGCAGGGACAAACTTCAACTCAACTTTGATTAATTTCTTATAGATGAATTAAAAATTTAGTTAGTACGCTGAAGTTAAAAATAATGATTGCTGCCAAATTACTGCAGTTCTTAGAAAAAGCATCTGTGTGTCATTGAGTAAGATTATAATAATTAAAGCCTATTGCCAGAATAACAAGATATTTCTTACTTAAAAAATATTCTCTGCTACTAAGTATATGTGTCCAGAAGTATATGCTACTAAGTATATGGGTTCAGCTTGTCCCATTAAGGTATTATTGTTTTAACAGGGCTCAATTAATATGTGTGTTTTTTTTTAATTTATGAGATTGTAGATGTGACATAAATATCTAAATATTTGTAGTTTAAACATTGGACACTGAAGTTATTCAGCACTGTTTTGTTGTTGCTGATAATGTTCGTGTTTCAGTGTAACCAGTGGTTTTCAAAGTCTGATCTTTGGGACCAGCAGCATCACCATCACCTGGAAACTTGTTCCGAAGCAAAGTCTTTGATTCCATCCTCCACCTCCTGAATCAGTAACTCTGGGATGAGGTCAAGCAATGGGTGTTTGGACACATTTACTGGGTACTTCTTCTGACGTTTGAGAATAACTAACCTGGGAGTTCTCAACTGTGGTGAAATATTAGAATTATCAGATAAAGTTAAAGTAAATCCCAATATATAAACACCCACAGTCCGTAATGACTGAAGGCTCAACTGAACACCAAGCTGTGCATGCAGCAGGCTCTGATGGACTGGGGCTGAACTGCTGACCTCTCAGGGAGAGAGAAAGGTGGGGCTGATCCACAGCTACCATGGCTGCTGGCTAGGCCTGGAGAGAGAGAGAGAGAGAGAGAGAGAGAGAGAGAGAGAGAGAGAGAGAGAGAGGGAGGGAGGGAGGGAGGGAGGGAGGGAGGGAGGGAGGGAGGGAGGGAGAGAGAGCAGCAGGGTCCAGACTTTGTGTTCTCTCTCTCTCTCTCTCTCTCTCTCTCTCTCACTCTCACTCTCTCCCCCAGACCTCACCAGCAGCTCGCCAGCAGCTGTGTCTCTCTCTCTTCCAGAGAGATCAGCAATTGAGCCTGCTTGCCAGCAGCCTGGGTGGCTGTTGATTAGCCCCGCCTCTCTGATCATACCCAGAGATAGGCTCAGAGATGCTGACTGGCATAGAAACTGACCAATCAGAACCAAATCTGGGTGACCTGCGAGGAGCCAACGACTAGGAGACAGAGCTTGTGACACTGATTGGCATAAAAACCAACCAATCAGAACCTAATCTGGATGAACTGTGAAGGCAGAACCTAAGGTGGGGGCTGAGGAGGGGTTTTAAAGGTAACAGCTATTTGGTGTAAGGTGTAAGAAAGCAGTTCAATTTTTTAATGACCGGTTTGACAGGATAGTGCATGTGTCTGGCTATCAGTCCAGATATAGGGATTCTGTATTTTTGTCTGCCAAATGCATCTCCTCCTGCTTAAAAAGGCTCCCTCCTTCTCATTTAAGCAATCCTATCCTATATAATCTATCTATACTAATAAAAGTGTAATATGCTAATTAAACCCAGTTGACCAGCCATCTTCTAGACTTCTGACTTCATTCCTAACAAAGCTATGGTGGTGGAGACCGGGGCAGAGGCAGTAAGGGGTGATCAGGCTGGCAGGGAAGGGCAGTTTGGAGCAAGATCAGGACAGGCAGGCTGTTGGGGGCAATCAGGCAGGCAGAGGGGTTAGCGGCAATCAGGCAGGCAGGCAGAGGCACTTAGCGGTGATCAGGTAGGCAGGCAGTTGAGCGGTTAGGAGCCAGTGATCCCAGATTGCCAGAGGGATGTCCAACTGGAGAGGGTGCAGGCTGGGCTAAGGGAATCCCCCCTCCCTGTGCCCAAATTTTGTGACTGGGCCACTAGTAGATATATAAGTCTCATCCTATACCCATTAAAATAAAATATCTGGTTTGAAAAATACAGTGTTTGTTAAAGCATCCTCATTTTAACACTTAGCCACGCTGGGCTTTCCTAACCCTCAAGAGAGCTTGCTTCATTTCTTTCACTTCTCAGGACCTGGGGCCTGCCTGTTCTTCCATTGACCTTTTGATTACAAAGTGACTGCCTGATCACCAGACTTTAATATCCAATGCCAATCTTTCTCATTATTGTCTGACCTCCTGATGGGATCCATACCATTAACTTATTTTGATAATTGCTACATCAATTTAAATAAACTATTACCTGTACACAGATTATGTAATTAATACTTTTTTGGCTAAGGTTCATTGCTCCTCTAGACCACACATCTTATCCCATAGGATCAGTTTCCTGATATTTAGGTAGAGTTAATCACAGCGGAGATTCATTATATGTAAATTAAATTTGCTCTTCATTTCAGAACATAGCTAGTTCCTACCATAATATTGTGTATGCTATTACATTAATCTTTACCTCCAGAAGTAAAACTAATAATTTATAATGAGATGACAGAAACTTGATATTGACATTGATGTGCAGGCAAGTAGTAATATTTTCAGACTATCTAACAAACTCCTAGTTTTGATAGGCATTTAAGAATTCCAGCACATTTAAAGTAGCAGGATTCTTTAAGTTATTCTGTCATTCTTTGTTCCAAGCTCAATATTTCTAAAAGAGCTGCAATATCTGTGAATTAAGAAATAAATTTATATTTTACAGAATTGTGAACTCTTCAGATATTTCCCCCCCTCTTTTTTCTTTTTCTTCCAATGTGTTGAGAAATCCTTTTAGGAATATGGGTACAATGATCCTGTTAATCTTCTTTTTTTGTTATTGTTGTTCATCAATTATTTTCTCACTAATTTTTACGTAATTTATACATGTCCCACACCTTCCTTTGGACTGGCCGCTAAAATGGTTTCAACATCTAATGTGAAAAAAAAAAATTATTTATTGTTTAAATTATTTATTCTATAGCTGCAGTGCTCATTATGTTTTTATCTCTTAGAAAGCTTAAATCTCAAATAGAAGCTTATTTTTGTAATATCAATGTGAAGTCTTTTAATCTCTACTTAATGTATAAAATAACCACGATTCAGTTTTTTAGCAATGTGCCCAAGGCAGACCTAGAACATCAGGGTTTCCGGACAAACACATAAACATGTTCTCCATTACTTGATGACTATCCCAAGGTCAAAGGCTGTATGCTTGCCATTGAAAGTTTATTCTAATAATCATGAACCTCACTAGTTAGGCAAAATAACAACCTAACCCTATGAGTTGATATTTATGACATAGTCATAACTTTAAATATAATATTTTAAAACATCATCATGATAGATTTTCAAAGTCACATAGGAAGGAGTAAATTACCTCTTATCTCATGCCAAAGAAATAAAGTAGATGAAATAAAATTCTCATCTTATAATTTTCTTTCTATGATCATGAGTTATCAAACACACACTATAAGAACAGGAGAATGTTAAAATGAAAAACAAATTAAATTAAATTTCTCTTGCATCTGTGGGTAATAGTAGGAGTTTTGAGTAGGAATTGGGTCTATGTAGTATTTGAGTACTAAGATTCCAACCTGTAAATAAGTAATTGAAAGAAGAAATGAAGCCTGGTCAGTGTGTCTCAGTAGTTGAGTGTTAACCTAAGAACCAGGACTTCACAGTTTAATTCCTGGTCAGGGAACATGCCAGGGTTGTAGGCTCCATCCCCAGTGGGAGGGTGTATAGGAGGCAGTTGATCAATGATTTTCTCTCATCATTGATGTTTTCATCTCTCCCTTCCTCTCTGAAACCAATAAAAATATGTTTTAAAATATAAATTAAAAATGAGAGAAAAAATTTAGAACCTCTTTTAAAAAATGCTGAAATGACTCTTAAATTTAAGTAATATTATAGATATGACAATGAATAGCATGTATTACATAGTGAATTTCTGTATGCTTATATTAAGTGAATGACAGGTAATTAAATTAAATGAATACAATTTAAAAGGAGAGATGCCCTTAATTATGCAATGGTACAATTCCTGGATAAAAAAATATTACATTATTTTTATTTCTTCAAACCTCTACTAACTTTAGTCTATACTGCTTTATCAATTTTGCAGTAAAAATCTAACACAAGCTCAGTGAAACAGCTATCTCTCTACCAGTTGCAGATAATAAGATACTTTACAGTAAGTAGTCATTTGTATTACATATAAGTTGTTCTTCTTAAAGCACTGGTGCTATGTATTTTCAGCATTTGCTTCCACTCTTCCGGCATGCAAGTATAATTATTATACAATTTTTCTGAAGAGTTCAGCATATTTCTTTACATTGGTGAAAACAAATTGTGATAGCATGCAATATTAATATAAAATGCTACTAAAATTGCTCACATAATACAACTTTCACACTAGAGGTTTTAAAAACCTCAATCTTGCTGTTGCAAAGCTCTTCTTAGTTGTGCACATAAGTAGACAGATGAGGTACTAAGTGTTCTATCCCTTTGGAAAATGGCTCTTCTCTTTGGGGATCAGAATAAAACTGCTTGGCAAAACATTATATGTAGACTCAAAGAGCAAAATACTAATCCCAGTTAAATCTAACTGTTTCTTTATAGCTAGTGCAACTTGGGGGGAGGGAGGGCAAGATTCTATCTATGAATAATAAAATGAGAAGTTGATAATCTGTCTGTTATATAGACCTATCCATTTCCCTTTCAATGTTATACAGTATATTGAGTAAGAAAAAAAAAGAAAGAAAATTATAAGAATTTACCATTGGGAAAATACTGATAGAATCCTATCTAATAAAAGAGCAATATACAGACTGACCATCACTCCAACACACAATATGGCTTCCCCATGTGGTCAAAGATCTTGCCCCCATGTGGACACAAGATGGCCACCACAAGATGGCCAGTAGGGGAGGGCAGTTGGGAGGCACCAGGCCTGCAAGGGAGGGCAGCTGAGAGGGACCAGGTCTGCAGGGGAGGGCAGTTGGAGGCGATCAACCCCACAGGAGTGGGCAGTTAGGGGTGACCAGGCCAGCAGAGGAGAGAAGTTGGGGGGAAACAAGCTGGCAGAGGAGTGGTTAGGGGGTGATCAGGCTGGTAGGCAGAAGTGGTTAGGGGCAATCAGAAAGGCAGGCAGGCGAGCAGTTGGGAGCCAGCAGTCCTGGATTGTGAGAGAGATGTCTGACTGCCGGTTTAGAGCAATGGCAGGGTTTAACTCCAGCTTTTGAATTTTAAGAACTTTTCAGAGAGAAAAATCTATAATCATTCTCCCAAAGAGTTAATTTACTAGTTTTGCCCATATAATGCCCTAGCTGACCTATTAAGCAAAATATGGAACCAGATGGCATGGGTCCTTAAGACAATTTATAGAAGTATAAGCCATAGAGTTCCAAAGGGCAGAGCTTTTCCTAATTGTCTTAAAGCAGAATTTTTATTTTGAGAAAATAAATTATTTACAAAGAGTCACTTTTAAACTTCTTTCCTCCTATAATGTCCTACACGAATATGTCTTTAAATCTTTATACTATTAAATGAAATAAACAAACATGACATCATTTCGCTCTTTGCCCTCTTGAGTATTATGGGAGGGACAAAACAATTTGCTGGCTTTGTTTTATTTCTTCCTGTGACTAATTTATTCCTGAAAGTAGCTGAAGGCCAGGGGGCCCATGCTACATGATTGTTAAGAGAAGAGACATACTACAGCAAATTTAAAGTATAAACATCAGACTCTCCTTTCTAAGCATGATTTTTAAAAGCACTTCAACTTCTCACCAATATCCAGTTCTCCTCCATCCCAGATACATCTACTTCCTTAACGTTAGGTGTGGAGTGGAAATGAGAGTTGTATCAGAGAAGCAATAATGTTAAGTCTGCACACAAATAATAGCATTTATAGAGTTGTTTAAACCTATTGGACTTCAGGTGAGCTAGTTATTCCTCTTTATTGCTTTAAGCTCCTGAGGATGTGGGATGTTACTATAGTATTACTTGGGCTAAACCAACTGATTCACAGGCCAAAACTCTTCTGTAAAAGATGCTTTCTTTATAGCTGTAGCTCTTTGTAACATCATTCCAACTTAGGTAATGAACCTTCAGCAGCTATTTGGGCACTCCTAATTCCAGAATTAAAGTCAGTATAGTAGAAAGTGTGTAGGTGACAGTCTTTGCTGTCATGACATTAAGGGCATGGAGGAGAGGGGGGGCACTGAAAGGCAAAATGATCATCAAGTGTTGAGTGCTGTGGCTCTTCACATGCTCATTTTGTAAAGGCAGCAATTTGCAGGCTGCTTCAGCTTATCCAAAACCCTTGTCCCTCTGCTCAGGTCACTGAATAGGATGTTCTAAGAATGCATCACGCCCCAGTCCACATGAACCATGACAGAAAATAAAAGGTAATTATTTAGCATAGGAGAACTTGGCCAGGCAATATAAGCACCATTTATATATGAGAGAGTTTGATAATAATATATGCTCTTTTTATTGGAAATAATTGTATTCTGAGCTTAATTTAAAAAAAAAAAAAAAAAGGAAAAGCAAAGCAGAAAAAGTACAGGTAATCGAGAGGATTTCCATGGATGAGTCAGACACACAAAAATAACTATTAAGTGCCTTATTAATGTCCCCTGCTCTGATATTGGGTGGGGAAACACTACAAGAAGAGGTGATTGACAAACCAGTGTAATATGACCATCACTTACTGTTATGTCTTATAAATCATAGAAGCTTTGGTGAAAAACTTGTAATTGATGACTGCCTCTGGCTTTCTTAATTTTTCCCTAACTGACTTAACACACACACACACACACACACACACACACACACACACACAAGCTCAGTCTAACAAGAAAAAAAAGGAATTTCTCACTATTTGGGGCCAAAAATTTTCCTAAAGCCAGAAATTCTAAACTGGTAAAAACCTTCATTTAATTAATACACTAGAGGCTCGGTGCACAAATTTTGTGCACAGGGGTGTATTTCCCTCAGCCCAGCATGCATCCTCTCCAATCTGGGACCCCTCAAGGGATGTCCGACTGCCTGGTTAGACACAATTTTGGTAGGATTGGGCCTAAACGGACAGTCAGACATCCCTCTCATAATCCAGGACTGCTGGCTCCCAACTGCTCACCTGCCTGCCTTCCTAATTGCCCCTAGCCACTTCTGCCTGCCAGCCTGATCACCCCCTAACCACTCCCTGACAGCCTGATTGATGCCTAACTGCCCTGCTGCCAGTCTGATTGCCCCTCACTGTCCTCCCCTGCTGGCCTGGTCCCCTCCAACTGCTCTCCGCTGCAGGCCTGGGTCCCTCACAACTGCCCTTCCCTGTAGGCCCGGTCACCCCCAACTTCTCTCTGCTAGCCCATCACCCCTAATTTCCCTCTCCTTCAGGCTTGATCACCTCCAGCTGCCCTCCCTTGCAGGCCTGGTCCCTCCCAATGCCTTCCCTCTTGGCCATCTTGTGGTGGCCATCTTGTGTCCACATGGGGGCAGCCATCTTTGTATGTGAGAGCAATAGTCAATTTGCATATTATTCTTTTACTAGATAAGATATTCCTAATATTAAATTTAACATTGGGAGCAAAGGGTACCTCATGTACCCTTTGCTTATGTGTGTATAGAGACATAAGCATTTATTATTAGATGTTCCTTTTTGTGTTACATTTAGAAAAGTTACAGATTATTATTTTCAGATAGTAATTTAAGCATTAAAAGTCTATGCTATACTAAAGAGAAAAAGTGACTTGCAATTAATAATCTCCCAAAATTGGTCATGTAGAACATTTATATATTTATAACTTATTTCAGCCCAAACCAAGTAAAAAAGGACAAAGAAATTTGCACTTATATTTAAGGTTTTATCATTTTTATCACAATGTAAATATCTACCTGTCTAATGAATATGCATTACTTCTCTTGGATGTATCAGTCTACACTAAATCATAGTGACTGTTTCATTAATAGTTAAATGTAAAGTCTATCTTGCCTGAACAAGCGATGCTTTGTTAATCAGAATCGCACAAACCTGTACATCTCCGGAAAACAGCACTGGCCAGGAATTCCATTGTTCCTGCAAATGCTCTGTGAAGTGCTTGAATAGTTGTAATTTATTTACCTAGAAATTATCAACACAGATACTCTCACCCATCATGCACCCCTTTTGTACTCAACTACGATATAATGGATTCTTGTACAAAACTAGTCTAAGCCAATTAAAAGGCAAATAAATAGTCACAGTGGAGGGTAAATTGCCTTCTCTGCCCTCATCAAGTATGTGTGTACCAGTAAGATAAGATGCTGTCAATCTGTTAAAAACCTCAGCGAATCCATCCTCCTCCAGGGCTGGAAGCAAAAAAGCATTAACACTGTGGACAACTGTGGAGGGTCATTTGTCTAAGTTGTGGCAAAACCTAAGGGGCAGAAAGGCCATAGTGTTTCTTGCAACACATTCATCTTGACTTAAAATAATGGAAAATGTCCCAAAGGGTCACTGTTAAACACACTTTATTGGAGGCTTAATTTAACCTCCATTTTCCCCTTTCATATATTTCAACTACAATAATACAATATGTTGAGGAACACGCAGCAAAGCAAATGGTTCAAAGTAGACAGCCCATCTATATAGTCTCCATAAAAACAGTAGCTAATCTGTCTATTTAAGGTAACGTAATGCTCTCCCTTCTGGTCACTCCCTTCCCCTACCAATCTGCAGGTGTTTAAAATGTTGCTTCCCTTGTCTAGAACAACAATGGGTATAGTGATTAAGATAATAATGGGTGTTCTGACTTGGAAAATGGTGGGCACCTTAATTTTGCAGTTCCATTTTAACATTACTAATGTAATTTAAGAATGTATGTCTATTGTTTCTATTTTAATACTATAGATGAACACTTTTGTAATAAGAATTCTGTTCCCATTCAGCCCCACATCTGAGACAGCTGATAAGAAGGCTGTGTGCTCCTTCTTTTGACACTGGTGGGAAGTTCAACCCATGTAAGCCCCTTCCCATACACAGAAACCCTTATCCTGGCCCCATGCCCCACCCCCTTACAACAGGAAGACCCCAAGTCAGTCTCCTCTCCTTGCTCTCTCAAGCCATTTTGGATTAGCTTTGGAGGCCTCCGTTTCCCTAGAAGAGCCCTATTAGGTCAGTAAGAAACATTTTCTCCACTCACGGTGTGTTGTGGCCTCCTCAGTCTCTATGTCTGAATCAAGTTGTGGGTGTGGGGTACATCTTATATGTGCAGGTTGTTTAAAATAGCTTTGTGATTTAAAAAATGAATTTAAAATTTTTACATAAGAACTTCCTGGTGAGATGATAAAGTGTTATTCCTAGACCTGACTCAAGTTTGTGAATTGGACAGTGTAGTGAGTCAACAACAACAACAAAAAATCAACCATTTTTATCTGGTTCTGCTGCATATACCAAGATTTTGAGAAATACTCTTCCTCACTTACTCTTCTATCTAAAGGCCTACTTCCCATTATGAGCTATTCTCTGTGGCTTCACCTTTCTATCTTCATTGGCAATAAGACTCTAAGCTCAATGTGCTCAATTTACTTCTGCTTTAAAAATAATGAAGCAAAACCTGAGAGTTCTCAGTAGCAATAATAAACTAAAAAAAATGTCATCATGGTCTCTTATGTCAGTTTTTACTAGATTTGACAAATTGCTGGTATATACCCAGAGTAAGCCAGGGATCCCCACTGGGCTGCTTGAATTTTCCATCACATTGAATTCTTTATCATGTGCAGTTCCCAAGGACCAGTTAATGGACAGGTATCTGGCTGACCACATCGGCAACACAAAAAAGTGAGTATTAAAATATAGATTCCTGCACCCACACCCCAGATAAGTCTGAGGTAGGGCTCACACATAAACCGTTTTAAGAAATACCCCTTTAAGATTTCTATGCAGAGAGTCAAGTATAGAGATACTAGTAATGTATTAGTGTATATTCCAGAGCATTGGGGCATTTTAGAGCAGGAAGCTCCATTTATTGTGCCAAGTTTCCTCTCTCCCTGATGAAGCCCAGAATGTCAACTGATGAAAAACTATTGCCATTTCAAGGAGCTTGGGGGTACTGTGCTCAGGAAACCCCTGCTAGGAGCTGGATTGGGTTTTCTCAATTTAAATTTTCAGCTAACAGGTGGCACCCTGCTGATAGCTGCTGTCCTGAGGCTCTTTTGGATTGCAGTAGGATTATGAATTGTGACCCATCACTCTGTAGAATCTTGAGCTGAGGCTATTAGCGCCTGGCTTTGGCAGAGGAAGCTTGACACAATGGAAAATGATCTCCAAAACCTGTTTGATACCAACATTCTGAATTCTAGAATTATCAACTAAAAGTAGATTCTGTTGTACATGAGAATGTGATAAAGCTACTCAACATTGTTCCAAGTAAGTTGTCCAGAAATCTAGGATTTTTTTTTTTTTTTTTTTTACAAACTGACAAGACAACTGAAGTATTTAAAGAGCATACTGAGTATACTGGGTGTACCAGTTAATAATGCAGATTTTTTTCCACAGATGAAATTACACATATGTTGATATATATGTGATTTGATATGCATGCTATTTTGTTGTATTGACAACAATCTTCAAAACTTCATATGTCAAATTTGCTGAAGGTGTTAACATCATAAATATTTTTGCACTTAAAAATGTCAAATTTCGTGCCAAAAAAAAAGAGCATTTGTGGGAAGTTTTAATTCATTATTTATTTTGAAGAAAAAGTTATATACTTCACGAAGCTTATAGTGAACATGCTCCATCTCAAGATACTTGTGAACACTGGTTTAAATGGTTTAAAAGTGATTATTTCAATGTGAAAGACCTAGAACTCCCAGGTCAACTGAAAAAGTTTGAAGACAAACAATTATAAGCATTATTGGATGAAGATGCGTGTCAAACTCAAAAACATCTTGCAGAAAGTTTAAATGTTGCTCAGCAGCCGAAGCTGGTTTGGCTCAGTGGTAGAGCGTCGGTCTGCGAACTGAAGGGTCCCAGGTTCGATTCTGGTCAGGGGCATGTGCCTTAGTTGCGGGCACATCCCCGGTGGGGGGTGTGCAGGAGGCAGCTGGCCGATGTTTCTCTCTCATCGACGTTTCTAGCTCTCTATCTCTCTCCCTTTCTCTCTGTTAAAAATCAATAAAATATATTTTTAAATAAATAAATAAATAAATAAATAAATAAATAAATAAATGTTGCTCAGCAAACACTTTTCTATTGTTTACAAGCAATGGAAACGTTTTAAAGAAAGGAAAATGGGTGCCACATCAACTGAAGGAAAGACAAATGGAAAACCGAAAAGTCATCAGTAAAATGTTGCTTCGATAGTGCCAAAAAGAGAATTTTTTGCATCCAATAGTGACTGGTGATGAAAAGTGCATTTATTTTGAGAATCCCAAATGCACAAAATCATGGGTTGATCCAAGTCAACCATCAGCATCAATTGCAAGGCCAAATCGCTTCAGAAAGAAGACAATGCTCTGCGTTTGGTGGGATCAGGAAGGTGTGGTGTATTATGAGTTTCTAAAACCAGGTGAAACCATTAATACTGATCGCTACCCACAACAAATAATCAATTTGAACCACACTTTGGTCATGAAACGACCAGGATGTGCCAGAAGACCTGGCAAATTATTTTTGTTTCATGATGACGCATCATCACACACTTCAAAACCAGTTAAAGACACATTAAAAGATCTTTCCTGGGAAGTATTAACCCACCCGCCATATTCACCAGGCCTTGCTCCTTCAGATTACCACTTGTTCTTATCAATGGCACATGCACTATCTGAGTAGCGTTTCAAAACATACCAAGAAGTGGAAAATTGGGCCTCTGAATGGTTTGCCTCAAAACAAGAAAAGTTCTATTGGGATGGTATCCACAAATTACCTGACAGATGGGAGAAATGTGTAGCTAGTGATGGACATTACTTTGAATAAAGAACTTTTGATGTTTCTCTTAAAATTATCATGTTTTCTTTGATTACAAAATCTATCATTATTAACCGGTACTCCTAGTAGAATATTTACATTCCTAGAAATGATATATACATTTTTGTACATAATATAAATGAAAATAGACCTCATTAACTATCCCTCTTTTAATCAACATAAAACATCTCCTTTTGTGAATGTTCTGAAAAATGGAAAAAGGAACACTGACCTCTAAACAACTGTTAAATTTTAAATGTAGCCCCAAAATACAAACATCAAATGAGAGCAGATAATCAATACAATGAGCATTTATAATGTTTTAAACCATACCATAGCTACAAACTGGAGAACACAAAATGATCTAAGCTTTTTCCATGCACTGGTGGTGCTGATTATACAATAGTGATTAATGGCATGTCTTGTGAAATTATTTATAAATTAGAACCAAGCTTTTAAACTCCTAATAATTAGTGTTATATAACTTTTATCTGAACATTAAGTTTACTTTATTTCCATTAAGAAAGGCCCATAGAGTCATATACATATAGTTTATCTAATGAGAATATGGTCTCCATTCCGAACTCCACTATTTATGTTTTATGAATATCCCAATACTGTTTAAACACATGAATTCATTTATAATCATGCTATAACTGCATTATATATATTTAATACATTTTAATGTTCATAGAAATTCCATGGAAAGGAAGGGCAAGAAACAACAAGTTAGAAAAGAATAGATGTAACAAAAGAGCAAATATAAAAAAAAAAAGTGTGTAAAATTCTTACAAAGAAGAACAATTATTATAGAACATGCAACACAATAGAGGAACTCAGCATAGATAACCTGAATATTATATAATTGACTCTAAGCCTGTCTGCCCTTTGCCCTGGAAAGAGATTTCATCTTTACTACACTGAGCTATAAACATGCCTGCCTTTTGCTCTTTTTCTCTAAGAGAAGACATTTACCTTGTGTTCCAAGGCCGGAGCAAACTCATCCTTTGTCCCTGAGGGACACTATTTCTATTTTCCAAGACTGTTTGCCATACAAACATGGTCTGGAAATAGTCAGCCCAGATTTCTGCTCAGGAGACATCCAGAAATCTGAGAAATTTATGGAGCATTATCTTCCAACAATACACTACAAGCACTCCTGTTCTAACTAATAACTGTGAATCATGTAAAATTTCTGTAGAGCTGCTGATATTATAAACGAACATGTCTTTCTTAGATTGCAAAGTGGAGACCTCAATAGTGCTGCACACTTTAATGTAATAGTTTAACTTTAAGGAAACTATGCTGAGGAAATAATAAAAAGTATAGGAAAATAATGACAAAAATGATCCTAGCCTTGTTTTCTAGCTGAGACCAAACTTATATACCTAACAATAAGTTAAATTTTATCCTGTTTAAATACGTAAGTATTATTCAGGCTTTGAGCACATTTGTTTACACTTGAGTGAGGTGACAGAATGTCAGCTGCCCCCTCAATATCTGTCCTACTTTTTTCCAAGCATAAGATAGCCTCATAAGGAGGATATCAATAAGAAATTTTGTGAGATTAGGGTACTCTGTACATATCATAAGATACCCTCAATGAAGTCTCCACTTCCTAGCTAGAGGGTCCCAGAGACTAAGTTCTCAGACCTTGAATAGATGCACAATAAATATATGCTACTTTACTCTGAGTGTTTAACAAGAAATTGCTTGCTCAGACTCCCAATATTTCTTCTTCCCATAAGCAAACACACACACATGACAGATACCAAGCTTTAACCACACAAGTGATAAAAGCAATTCAAGGGATGTCAGATCCCAAAATGGAAGCAACTGTGCTACTGAATGACTTTTTAGAGATAAATCTTGTTTGCAAGTCAGAACACTCTATGTATAGACTATATTAAGAGAGAGATAAACTTTCATCGTATCCATATCATATTTTGTGGTTTAATTTTTATAGTTTAACCTTCACCCTACCTCATAAAGGGTAGGAGAGTGAAAGGCAATATTCAAAATTGTATTAATGAAATAATCAAATACATATTAACAGCCAGGGGAAGGGAGTGAATGAGAAAAGCAATATGATATTAAAAATTATATTTGCAAAGTGAGATTATAAATAAATATTATTTTCCTTACTTTAAAAATATTTTTAAATTATGGGAAAGCAGAATTTTAAAATTATAAAACAACTGAATGCAAATTTAAAATTGAAGATGTTAAAATAACTAATACTTTTTAAATGTTCTCTCAAAAATAATAGTAAAAATGCAATTAATTAACTGATTTAAAATGAGTAAGATATATATAGAAGAATAAATTTTTGGGACACACACACAAAGGATGAATTAAATTTATTTATTTGGAAAATAGTATTTTAAGTCTAAATAAGCATATAAAAATCCAAAATAAGAAAAGGAAAAAATGATAAATTTAATATTAAAATTGACATAAGTTTTTTTTTTTTTGTTTTTGTTTTTTTTAATATATTTTATTGATTTTGTACAGAGAGGAAAGGAGCGAGATACAGAGTTAGAAACATCAATGAGAGAGAGTCATCGATCAGCTGCCTCTTGCACACCCCCTACTGGGGATATGCCCTCAACCAAGGTACATGCCCTTGACTGGAATCGAACCTGGGACCCTTCAGTCCCCAAGCCGACACTCTATCCATTGAGCCAAACCAGTTTCGGCATGACATAAGTTTTAAGAATGGCAAATTATATTGTGGGGTTAGGGAACTCAGTACATATCAGAATATTTTCAGACAGGATTTATAGAAAAATAGTAGACAGATTATGGGACACACTAACAGTTGTACCGAGTTGAAAAACAGAGAAGTTGTTGAGAAAATCTGTGACCATATGAGTGATAATTGAGAAATTTATGAGCTTGGAGACCGGTAGTTTCCAGGTCAGAGATCATTTGGGTTTAGAACTAGTGTAATGGCTATGGGAGTTGAATGGTGAATGACATCACATTTCAGTCACTCAGAATCTCGTATGTCTATATCTCACTTTGGAAAACAAATTTGATATCCTAGGGAAATGACAGAGAAAGTCTGTTATTTCTACTGTAGGTGGAGTGCCTTGGGTTATCTTATTTACAATGGCTGAAGAGGAAAACCACCACATAACTTCATTTTTACCTTTCATTTAGTCAGACACTTTCCCCTGTTATCCTCAACTGAATTGGGAACATTTTAAACAGATTCATTTGATAGAATTGTGGGGTGTTAGTGTGAATGTCACTGTGTTTTGTGTTTTTTGTTTTTTGTTTTTTGTTTTCATTCTGCTTCTCATTTAATATCATTTGCCTAAAACCTGTTTGTAATTAAGATAGAAGACCTATTGTTGAAATGCTATTTTTCCAGACATGATTGGATTGGTTCAGTGGGTCAAACATAGATATATGCATAGAACTTTTTAAAAAATTACTTAGCTATATTTCCTTTAATGAGTCAAAAGTCCAGTGCTCCAAACCTCTAAGTGCTTCTCTGTCAATGTGTTTGTCCTAGCCTGCAAAATGTTTCTCCTGTTAACAATCCTTAGAACTACTTGTGTTTTAATTCTCAAACTACATAGAGTGTATGAATATGTTCAATATAACATATTTAAATGCTTGTGTAAGAAAAAAATGTGTTTACCACCTGTCTCTATACCTTTTACTCCTACTATTCTGGACTGAATTGTGCCCCCTCCTCCTCCCTGGTCCTTATGTTGAAGCCCTACCTGCCAGCAGCCCAGAATGGGATTGTATTTGACTATAGGGGAAGTTTAAAGAGGTAATTAAGTTACAGTGAGGCCTTTAGGATGGGCCCTATTCCAATTGACTGGAGTCCTGATAAGAAGAGGATATTAAAATACACAGAGAGACACCAAGGATTGAATGCATGAAGGGAAGACCATCTAAAGAAGTAGCAAGAGAGGAGCCATCTATAAGCCAAGAGAAGAGGCCTCAGATGAAACCAACCCTGCCGGCAATGTCATTTGCACTTCTAGTCCCCAGAACTTTGTGAAAATAAATATCTGCTGTTTAAGCCATCCAACTGCGGAATCTTACTATGGTAGTCTGAGCAAACTAAAGTACCTAAGTGATATGAAGAGTAAGCATATTTAGGTCCTTTTGAAAGCTTTATCTTTGCTTTAATGGTTCAACCATAAAATAAGACACCCAATTATAAATAGTAGTAACAACATAATATTAAAGAAAAAATAATTATAATAATAAAAGCATAATATACTAATTAGACTGGACAACATTCCAGATGTCTTTCTGGATGACCTTCCGGATGAAGCTGGGTTGTGAGGGAAACTTGGGTCCTGGGTGCCAGAGGGAAGCCGGTGTGGCAGCCAGGAAAAGGAAGGCCTATTCTTGCATGAATTTTGTGCACCAGGCCTCTAGTTACTTTTATGTAAAGAGTAAGAGTATCCACTACTATATAGGATACCCCCCCAAAAAAGGATATACACTTTTTTTCTGATAGTTCAATTGTTGTTTCTTTCTTTACAGATTTAACCCATTGGAATGAATAATTATTCAAAGTCTGTGTACATTTTGGGGGGCATCTTGTATTAACTAATGTCTTCATTTGGCTTTCTTTTTTTGTTTTTAAATTTTTTATTTTGTTGTTTAAAATATTACAAATAGTACATGTCTCCTTTTTTTCCCCATTGACCTCCCCCTGGCCTTATATTACAGTTTAAATAACATTTTGACAGAGCACACATATGATTATAATGAGCTAAAAAATTTCTACCATCTAGTGATATTATAATTGTTGTAACAATGCAACAGGACATGCTACTTGTGTTTGTATGGATGCTGGCCCAAACATACCTATGCTTTTAGTTATATAAAAGTACAGTATATTGTATTTTTTACCTTTTCTATATTTAGGTATGTGTAGATACACAAATACCATTGTGTTATAAATGCCTACAGGAGTCAGTAAAACCCATAGGCTGTACAGGTTGTAGCCCAGGAGCAACAGCTGTACTGGAGAGCCTAGGTGTATAGTAGGTTAAGCCATCTCAGTTTGTGTAAGTGCACTCTGGTGTTTATACAAGGACAAAATCGCCCAAGAATGCATTTCTCTGAACATATTCCTATCCTTAAGCTACACAGGACTTTACATGGAATAGGAGTTTTGCTGCTGCTCTGTTAATTATTAATCAAGAATCTACTTTATATGACCATACACAGGGAAATATATCAGTCCCCCTTATCCATGGATTTATTTTCTGCAGTTTCAGTTACCTGCAGTCAACCACAGTCTGAAAATATTAAATGTGAAATTCCAGAAACAGTTCCTAAGTTTCAAATGCCATGCTGTTCAGAGTAGTACGATGAAATCACATCGGACAGGCATGTTCCCTTTGTCTCCTGTATCCACATTGTACATGCTGCCCACCCACTCACCACCCAGCAGCCCTCTGGGTTATCAGATAGGCTGTCACGGTACGGCAGTGACTGTAAAGTGCTCCTTTTAGTGAAAAGGTAAAAGTTCTCAACTTAAGGGGGGAAATGCTGAGTTTGCTAAGCTTTATGGTAAGAATGATTTTTTTAAAAAATCTATGAAATTATGAAGAAGGAAAAAAAAAATACGTGCTCGTTTTTCTGTTGCATTTCAAACTGTAAAAGTTTTGGCCAGACCGCATAGTAAAATGGGATAGGCGATAAATATGTGAGTGGAAGATGTGAACAGAAAACTTACTCTTTTCAAATTTGTACATGCCATATTTTATCAACTTTCTGAGGGAAGTCTACTAGCTGATATAAATATTTTAAAATATTGGTATCTTGTAGGCAGTAAATTTTAGATGATTATATTAATACAAAGAGTTTTGGATTTTTCCCATTTATACTATTAATCTAATGTTTCATATTATAAGATATGAGTTAATATAGAAAGCATCCTTAAATATTAAGCATTGTTTACTATTTCTGGATTATAAATTTTAGTGCAGTGATAATACAATTTCCTGTCTAGTCTTATCCCATGAAGAACTGCTAGTATAAAATAATCTATATGTTATTTTCTTTCTGTAGGGGATTACATAGTCTTTTTATTAACATTTGAAACATAACACTTTAAAATTGATTTTGAATAAATGAATTGGCTCAAGACAGAGATTTCTATTTAATTAATGTTTTTTCAGGGCTTCCCTAATGTTTACTTAATATATTATTTTAGACTAGAAGCCGGATGCACTAAGATTTGTTCCAGAATAGGCCTTCTTTTCCCTGGCTGCCAACACTGCTTTTGCTCTGGCCAGAGTCACCTTTCTGCTCCAGCCCAGAGCTGCCTTTCCACCTTCCTACACAAGTGTCCTGCCATCTTTTTGGGTTAATTTGCATACTCACTTCTGATTGGCTGATGGGTGTCACAAAGGTATGGTCAATTAGCATGTTTGTCTATTATTAGGAACAATAGCCATTAGAAATTGTTGTCCATTTTTTTTTGGAAACTCTTGACATGGTTTTATCATGCAAAGAAATGTGGTAAACAGATGTCTGTACTTCCAGACATGTACCATATATTCTATTTACTTAAAATTGTGGGGATAAATAAAACAATTCCAAAGACAATGGAAATAAATTGCTTGTATAGTTCACTCAGAACTGACAGAACATAGATCATAGTTAATCTCTTGGATCTGGTAAGTAGGAGATATCGTTGGCTGAAACAATTTTTACCATGTCCATCACTCTGTCCAATAGGAAGATACTTTCAAATCAGAACTTCTTTGGGGAACTACTTAATCAAATATAACGCATGCAGTGAAGGATCCAATTTAGTAGAATGTGAAATAATGCAAAATATAGTACCCAGAGTATTTCATATTGCTTCAGCATTAAATAAAGGAACCCCCTTTTTTTTTTTTTTTTTTTTTTTTTTGTGCCAATTGGATACTTTTCTATAGCGTCTAATAAGTAGTAAATCTCCTCAGGAGCATTATCATAAATTCATTTTTCACACATTTGTAAACAAGGATAAGGACAGTATATAGTATATCCAAAATAATTACTGGGGTAGGCAGAATTCTCAGGAAGCTCCCAATATTCTCATGTCTAAGCTTACATGCCTCTGTATAATCTCTTTCCATTGAGAGATAAAAGAAGTTATAAATATGATGGCGTACCACCATTATTAAGTAGAAATAATTTTTTTAATATAATAAGGTGCCTCATCATTTGCCTTGAGTTAAAGAGTTGTTATCCTGAATGGATTTGAAGATATTAACTGAGCAATTACAAGAGAATGTTCTGCAGGTCCTCAAGAAGCTGACATGTGAGAAACCCTATGGGAGAGGGTCATGTGTAAGAACCTGAGAGCAGCCTCCAAGAGCTGAGAGTAGCTCCTAGCTGGAAGCTAGCAAGATATGGGGACTCTGTCCTACAACTATAAGAGACTGGGTTTTTCGGAGGAGCAGTGAGCTTCGAAGGCTACCATGGGCCTCAGATAAGATTATATCCCTAACTGATAAGTTGTACGCAGTTTGTGAGACCCCAAAGACAGGACCCAACTAACCTTTGCCCAGACACCTGAATTATGGAAATTGTGATATCATACTATTTTTGTTGTTTAAGCTGCTAGCATTGTAGCAACTGGTTACAAAGAACCAGCAGAGCAACCTGCCATGTAGTGAGCCACTAGATGGAGAGAGCTATGCACAAGGAGTGGAGGTGGCCTTCAGCCAATGGCCAGCAAAGAACTGATGCCCTTAGTTAAGCAGCCTGCAGGGAACTAAATGCTTCCAATGACGTTAGGGTATTTAGATGTGGATCCTTCTCAAACTGAGCTTCAAATGAGCTCACAGTCCCTGACAATCATGATTCCAGTGAGACCTCAAAAACGAGGACTCCAGGAAATTACACCTGGAGTCCTTACCCACAGAAACTGTGAGATAATATTTTTAAAACCACTAAATGTGTGATAATATTATGTACCATAGATAACAAATACAATGCCTATCTTCAAATAACATACAAAGTTGTTTGCTAAATATTTTAGCTGAGTACTTATTTTAAATGTTATCTACACTGTTGACCAGAAAAAAATGGCTAATTTGATATCATTATCCTAGAGAAGAATCTTTTTTCCTGTAAAAGCTCTGCTTGATCTACCATGTTTATATCAATAACATCATTTTGATTTCTAATATCAGCTTCCTATATTCACGCACATAATTCATACTGTAAAATGAGGGTGGTCATCAGTGAAACTTCTATGTAAGATCCAATAAACAAATTGAGATCATATTTCTAGATTTTTTTAAAGCACCCTGTAGTTATACAAAAAAGTTTTTGTAGTGCTAGTGACATGACCTACTGTATTTTGTATTTTCTAGTTTTTCTTTCTTTTTTACCCCCTGCCAGGAAATGAAACCTAACATTGTCACTGGTAATTATGGAAATTGTGATATCATACTATTTTTGTTGTTTAAGCTGCTGTAAAAAGAGCTGGCCAACTTTGATGGCTCTGAATGGTCGGAGCTATTAACTCATCTTCTAGTTGAGATAGTGGTGGTTTCAGAAACTTTAATTTGTTAATCATATGTAAATGTAGATTCTTGTTGATTTTCTGTTGTTGGAACTTCCCACCTAAGAGATGTCTTTGTTTCAGAATCTCAATAAAAGGAATGGTAAAAGGCCAGAGCAGGGGTTAGTCTTCCCACTAGAGGTGGACTTCCCGCCTGGCCCCCATTTTCCCAAATTAACTCTTTTCCAGTCTCTCTCTTCATTTTAGTGTGCGGCCTTCTCCAGAAACCGGACTCTGAGTGGGCCCTGAACCATGCGGGTCATGTTAAGAGATCCCCCCCCTCCCCCACACCCCCTTCCCTTTGTATATATACAGAGGCCTAGTACATGAATTAGTGCATGGGTGGGGTCCAGCTGGCCTAATTTTTTTCTTTCTTTTTTTTTTTTTTTGCGGGGAAAATCAGAGGCGGGGCCTGCCAGGGGGAGGGGACACTAGGTGATTGGTGTGCTGGCCCTGCCCCCTGATCCAACTTCGGTTGAGGGGACAATTTGTATATTAGCCTTTTATTATATAGGATATTTTTATTGAATTCAGAGAGGGAGGAAGAGATAGAAACATCAATGAGAGAAAATCATTGATTGGTTGCTCCTGCACATCCCCTAATTAGGGAGTAGGGGGAAACTGAGCCCACAACCCAGGCATGTGCTTTTGGCCAGAATCGAATCTTTAGTCCAAAGACCTATGCTGTATTCACTGAGCCAAACTGGATAGGCCATATCTAGCTTTTAAATGTTACTTTTAAATAGATGGGATGTATCTGGTCTTCCCTTTACCCCACAACAATCTTTATATTATTTCAAAACACAGTATTATTGCCTGATATGATTTCAAGTATTTCAATGTATTTTACAACTAGACCATCAGAATTATTGCCAGAAAAGATCTCTTCTCTTCATGTTAACTGAACTTTGTGCCAAATAGCAAATACCCATGACAGACTATTTTAAGATACACATATTAATTTGTATGTCTTAACTTTTCTACAATATAAAAGCTCATGAAAAATAAGACTTAAGTCTTAAAAATTTATTTCAAACTTCATAGTGACAACTACTATAGATACTACATCTAAATAAATATTTTGTTTGCATGATCATATAATTAATTATTCAATAATTCATTCTATTTAGGAATCCTAGAACACTTTATTTATTTTTTAAAAAGAAAATAAAAATCATGTACAGCAAGGTAAAATGGAAAAATAAATGTTTTAAAATGACAGATAAATGCAGGGAATAATAAAATAACTAAATATGCAAAAAAGGAAGAAAATAAATAGGGTTGGAAAGAAAGAAGAAAAAAATGATAGAATAAAAAATAGAAACATAAGGAAAGAAATATGTATTAATAGTATTATATTCTACAATAATATAATTAGTTTACTATAGCTGATTCCAAAGTAGAAGGTCTATAAATATTTTTCTGTACAATTACAATGATATCATATATAGAACAACTTTATGATGATGTGTTTAATACTTTTAAAGATTGTACTAAAGCCTTTGTTATTGGGTAATTATGAAGATATTTTTTCTGAACTGTAAAAATTATATTAACTAAAGAGGAGTGAGCAGAGTAGGAGGATTTTTTAATAGTTGGGATAATCTTTGAATATTCCTTGACTAAGTAGTATTTAACTATATCCATTAAGTATAGCCAATGTTTGATAACCAGAATAGATTATTTTATAAAACTGAACTATTTAAAAAATGTATCAGAGTCGATATTTACTTCATGGTATATAATTCTACTGATTAGTGAAAAACAATTTCCAAGATGATTTTTTTCTCTATTTAAATAAGACAAGCTGCTAACCAAAATTAATAGTTTATAAGGAATTCAACTAGAATTTTTTCCAAAAATTAGCCAAAAATTAGAATATTATTTTGTTATATCATTTCAAAATAGGAAAGATAAAGGTGCCATATGGGTTTATAAATAAAAATAAGTACATACACTTCATCTTGAAATATAGACAGTGCAACACAGACACACTGAATTTCCTAAGTTGTTATTCATAAGAAAATGGACTTAGGGGTTTAAAATAATTTTGCATCTTCATCGTTGCAAAAAGGTACCATGTCTTTGTAAAGGGAAAGTGGTTTTATTTCAGACCACATTCTATCAGTGTTTCCACTGGCAGTTGAGTATTACCTGCACTTTATCGAGATTAAGCCTTAACATAACTCTTCCATCAGAGCTACATCCCTGACATGCAGGTGAGTGATTCTAATGGAACTGATGAAAAGAAGACAGAGAAAAGGCTGTCCTGCCCACGCCAACAGCTTTGCCACCTCGCAGGAACCATTATTTCCTCTAAAGCTTTCAAATTTGACATTGAACAGGAGGTTTCACTGGATACAGCCCTGAAGCAATTGCTGTTACTGAGCAAGACAAAGGTATTATAAGAATTTTCTTCGGAAAAAAATTTTTTTTTCTCAACTGGGAACTTTGGAGATTAAATGAATCTTAGAAACATTTGTTGAAATTCACAAATTATTTTTATTATTATTATTATTATTGGCTTGCTTTGTAGACACTGTCTTACGTGTCATTAACTCCATAAAATGAATATTTGGTACATTGATTTTCTTTGCTCATCTAACTTTTTTTTAAAATAAAAATTGTCCTCTGATATTTTAGACAAGACTCAATGAATACCATGTATTTGTTCAACAGAGCGTTTGCCTAGTATGTGAAAGCCCTGTATTGTAAATAAAAATTAAGCAAGACAAAATCCTGTGGAGGAACTTATGGAGTCAGAGAGATAAGTAAACAAATAGATAAAATAAAATGTGAGGCATCTTAAATAAAGTTTGAACCTAACTATTCCAGGCAAATCCACAAAAGGTTATAACTAAACCCAGTCTTGAATATCACCAAGAAGGTTACTGAGTAGAGAAGACTTTTGATCAAAGGGATTTCTAAAACATAAGACGTGGGAACTCCATCACACTGGGAACTACAAACAGCTTAGTAGTGTTAAAGCTTTGAATGAATATGGAATAGGGCAGGAAATTACACCAGGAAATATCCAGATCATGAAGATTCTTGTAGGAAATGGTTAAGCAATTCTTGGAAAAAAGGTTTTTTTTTCCCTCTTCCCAAACTAGCACAGAGAAAAAGGTGGAAAATATATCAAATAATTAAGAGATATAATTAATGGGATTTAGTGCCTAATTAGATTTATTGGGGCAGAGTAGGGGCAATGATAATAACAATAACAATAACAATAACAATAACAATAATAATAATAATAATAATAATAGATCTCTCCAGAGTCCAACCTTCTCTTTGAATTACATTGTATTACAGAACAATTAAGCTCTTAAAGATCAAGAGCCCTTCTCCTTCAGTTCCTATCCACCATTACTAAGATAGTTGAGTTGTATAAATTGTGCTTCATTTATCTCACATATTTGTAATAGCTGGTCTCTGCCCCAAATGTATGATTGTAAGTCACATATTCTCTCACATAGCATTGTTCCTGTATTTGTTAGATTTCCTATTTTCAGTTCCAACACCCTACTGCTGTCTTTATTCCCCACATTTTCCACTCTGCTCTCCCAAAACTTCCTTCTATAATTAACAGACCAATAAAATAAAAGTAAAAAAAAAAAAATTAGAAGAAAAAAACATTACAAGAAATACATCCCAGGCATTTATAGCTCTATCAGAAGCTTTTGTCTGAACTGTTTCTTTCTGGGTTTACTAAACATTTGAGCAAAGTGCCAGTATGTGCTCCAAAATTATCTTTAAAATAATTCATAATTAAAAATAAATCTAAATAATTTAAAATTCTTTATAAATCATATTTCATCATATGAATGAAATATAGATCTTATGTTGTAGCCAAGTTTTTCAGCAGTTATGTCTTGGCTCACTATAGTTTTTTTTCTTTGTAAAGATATACCATTTGATGTTATCAAGAGGTCAACTTTGCAAATGATTTCTTTTTACAAAAAATAATTGTCTAAACTGGTCTTAGTACAATTTAAACATGCTTTATGGTGGGAGAGAAGAATGATAGGGTTTAAAAAACTGTTGGGAAGCTCAGTGGTTGAGCATCAACCTATGAACCAGGAGGTAAAGGTTCAATTATTGGTCAGTGGTTGAGCATCAACCTATAAACCAGGAGGTAAAGGTTCAATTATTGGTCAGGGCACATGATGGGATTGTAGGCTCCATCCCCAGCAAGGGGTGTGCAAGAGGCAACCAATCAATAATTCTCTCTAATCAGTGATGTTTCTAGCTCTCTCTCCCTCTCTGAAATCAATAAATATATATGAAAAATAATTAAAAAATGAAAATTCCTGGGAAATTATCAATAATTTGATTGTTTCTACAGAAATGTATTGTGATTTAAAAGAATGTAACTCACATTTTTCATTCCAGATAAAATGCTGGAAATATATGTTTTATTGAAATTTCTAATTCTATTTTTAAATTTTATTTTAGCACACAAAAAAGCATTAAATAGGTAATGCTGCACTGTCTTTCTACTTTTATGAATTTATACTTTTGACCCACTTCTAATTCAAAAGCAATGACTCATTATATGATTCCTATAATGCATATCAATAAAGCATTTTTTAATGTTGTAAAAACACCCACCACAAGGTCTATGCTCTTAGAAATTTAGAGAACAATGCAATTTAGTCAACTGTGGGCAGGATGCTGTACAGCATACCTCTAGCAATGATTCATCTGTTAACTGAAACTTTATACTATAGAACAGCAATTTCTACATTCCCCATTCCTCAGCACCTGACAACCATCAATCTCTTTGTTTCTACAGGATTGACTAATTTAGGTATCTCGTACATATAGAATCATCAAGTACTTGTCCTTCTCTGACTGGCTTATTTCTCTTAGCATTATGTCTTCTACCGTGTTTCCCCGAAAATAAGACATCCTCTGAAAATAAGACCTAGCGCAACTTTGGGAGAAAAAATTAATATAAGACACTATCTTATTTTCACGGAAACAGGGTAGAATATTGGTGCTACTGAAATTAAAAATATCATAAGAGATTACTAGGAACCATGATACAACAACAAATTGAATAGCCTAGAAGAAATGAATGCATTGTTGGGAAATGCATTCTACCTACTAAGATTGAATCATGAAGAAATAAAAATTGAACAGGCAAAAAATAACTAAAAAGATTACATCAGTATAGAAACACTTAAAAAAAAAAAACCATAAATTCTAGCAAACATTTTAAAGAGAAATTAATGCCAATCCTCTTTAAAGCATTCCAAAAGGAAGACAGAATGCATCCAAACTAATTTATGAATCCAGCAATACCCTGATACCAAAGCCAGACAAAGACTACAAGAAGAGAAAAAACTAGAGGCTGATATCCCCAACAAAAAATAGATGCAACAATCCAAAGAAAACTGAATTTAATAGCACATTATAGGATAATACACCAGAATCAAGTGAAATTCATCCTTGGATGCAAGGAAGGTTCAACATAGGCAAATCAATTAATATGCTGCACCATATTAACAGGATGATGGATAAAAAATCACATGATTATCTCAATAAATGCATAAAGAACTTGACAAAATTTAACGCCCTCAACAAACTAGATGTAAAAGAAATTTACATTTAAAGCATTCTCAATCTCAACTACCAGACTTGCAACCAACAAACTTTTAAATGTGCCTTAAAGAGGTATTTTAATGTGTTTGTTGTTAATATTTTATACTTTTATTTGAAAGTTACAGTGTAAGGTGGTATCACTGAATACCCACTGAAAAGTCTGAGTTCTCCTTATTTGTTTACTATGGGCTCTCTCCTTTATGTTGGAAATTCGCCTCAAATGCCACATGCTTCTTGCCTCTTTATTCAAGTATGAGGGACTAAAAAGCTAGTTAGAAAAACTCTGTGGGCAAAATGCATTAATGTCTGACCATTATTGGAGACAGCTTATGTATTCAACATTCTTTTTACCTGAGGACGTCTACTATGAAAATTTCTAGGCCTTTTCTTTTTCACAACCTTTACAGTTTCTTCAGATAAGGGCTATCTAGTGGCCTGAACTTGGGCATTCTAAACATTGAGGAACCAGAAGAGAGCTGGAGGTATGCCATAGTACCAAATGCCCTATTTAAGTTCTTTGTGTTGCATTCCAATTGCAGATGACATAGTCTTATCCATAGAAAACCCTAAAGACTTCTCAATGACAAGAGATAGTTAGAAATAATAAACTGATTCAAACAAGTTGCATGCTTTCAAATTAACATACACAAATCAGTTGTGTTTTTATATAATAAAATGAACTATCTGAAAAGAAAATTAAGAAAATTATTCCATTTATAGTAGCATTATAAAAGAACAAGATACCTAAGAATAAACTTCACCCAGGATTTAAACAACTTGTACACTAAAATCTATAAAACACTGATGAAAGAAATTATGTTGCACACACATGTAAGTGAAAATGTATTTGCATTCATTGTTTAGAAGAACTTACATTGCTAAAACTTCCAAACCACCTCAAATGATCTACAAATTTAATAAATCCCTGTCAAATTTCAAATGGCATTTCTTATAGAAATAGGAAAACAATCCTAAAATTCATGTGAAACCATAAACCCCCCCCCCCCAAAAAAAAATCAAAGCAATCTTGAGAAGAACAAAGCAGAAGTGACCATACTTTGATTTCAAATATATCGCAAGTATGGTACTGTCTTGAAGACAGACATATAGGCCACTGGAACAGACTAGAGAGTTTATTAATAAATCCATGCATATAATGTCAAATGATTTTTGACATGGAGCTAAGAATACACCATTGGGGAAAGGATAGTCTACTCAACAAATAGTGTTGGGAAAACTGGATATTTGCATGCAAAAAGAATGTAATTGGATCCCTTATATTAGTCACAGAAATCAACTCTAAATAAATTAACAACTTAATCATTAGTCCTGGAAGTGTAAAAAAAAAATTCTCAAAGAAAACTTTGGGAGGAAACTTCTTGAGATTGGTCTTCGTAAAGATTTATTGGATTTGGTATCAAAAATACATTACAAAATAGACTTGTGGTACTGCATCAAACTATAAAGTGCTGAACACCAAAGGAAATAATCAACACAGTGGAAAAGCATCCTATGAATTGCAAGAAAATATTTGCAAATCATATATCAGATATGGAATTGACAAAATTATATCAATATTTTCCCAAAATCAAAAGCAAAAACAAAAAGCAACCAATCAAAATATGGGCAAAGGACTTGAATAGATATGTCTCCAAAGAAGAAAACAAACAAACAAAAAAAAAACCTGTTAACAAATACATGAAAAGGTACCAATAGTGCACCAGGCCACTAGTTACAAATAAAATGACCATATGATCAGTAATCTCACTTCTGGGTATTTATCCAAAAGAATAGAAATTAAGGTCTCAAATATCTGCATCCCCCTGTTTATTGAAGCATTTTACACAATAGCTAACATATTGAAATGATTCAAATGTTCATCTATGGATGAGTGGGTAAAGAAAATGTAGTAAAGATATACAGTGGAATATTATAAGCTTTATGAACATAGGAAATCCTGCCATTTGCAACAACATGGAAAACCCAAAAGGATATTGTTCCAAGTGAAATAAACCAGACCCAGAAGGAAAGGATTGCATGGTTTAATTTGTATGAATTATATAAAATAATGAAACCTATAGAAGTAGAGAATGGAATGGTGTGTTTTTTTCCAGTTGTGTGAGATCATTTGTAGAGATCTGATGTATAACGTAATACCCATAGTTAATGTAGTATTGTACACTTTAAAATGTGTAAAGGAAATAATTCTCATGTTAAACATTCTTACAGAAAAAAAAAAAAAAAAAAGCCAGCGCGCGCACATACACATGAGATTCTAAAACAATAATTCTTGAGTTCAATCTCTATTCATTGCAATTATGGGAGTCAATCAATCAGTTTCTCTCTCACATTGATGTCTCTCTCTCGCTCCCTCTTCTACACTCTAAAATCATTAAAAACAGACTATTATTAATTAAAGGAAATTTTTGGAGGCGATAGAACCTTGTTTCTTGTGATGTTATCACACATATTAACTATTTTGTACAAATTCATCAATATGTATGCATTAAATGTGTGGGACTTTTATATATTAATTAGATATCAATAAAGGTAAAACTATATACTTTATTCAGAAGAACTAAAGAAAATAAAAACAAAAGTCCTTGGAAATTTTGGCTTAATTCATGTACCTTTTGTCCTTTATATGGTGTAGGAGAAAGGCATATTTTGACTGAACCAGGAAAACTGGTCCATGAAATTTAAGAAATTTTTAAACATGCTCTCAAACCAATCCTTTGTTTTCAGTACCCCAATAAACTTTATTAACAAAACTTTCATGAGTTTGTCCAAGGAAATTGAATTGTTTTTCATTAGTATCTGCTTCTGTAGGCCATTAATTTTGTCTTCTCTCAGCTTTACTAATTCATAACCCCCAATCAGCTCTCTGTTCACTCATATGATGGTTTGGTATTGCAGATGTTCCATTTTATCAAAAATAGAATTGCATCTTTTCCTTATATCGTCTTTATTAAAAGAGAAAGGAATAAACATATCTTTATTATCTTAAAATTGGAAACAATTAGAAATGAGAGTTGGGAACAGAGAAAAAAAGGATATAAACATCTTCCCTTTGTTATCTTGAAATTCACAATGAGAAATGAGAGTAAGGAAGAGGGTCTGTCTGCTTTTGTTGACTCTTTAACTTGATGTTCTCTTAGGATAGTTTATGACCCATTCTCTCATAGCATGAATCTCACTGTATGGTAAGATTATGTTGTTATTGTTGTTGTTGTTTTTTACCTTATGCTCTGTGTTTGTTGTAATTTTCAATTTTATTTACAGCATTTTTATATTCATAGAATCTTTCTTAGCAGATAATAAATATTCAATAAGGAATTTTTAAAGGCGGGATTAGAGAACAAGGTAAAATCACATTTGAATAATGGGTTCTTTATTACAAAATCCTAAATTGCTTCTCCTTTGCATTGCTGCTTTACACATCTCAAAGAGTTGTTATGACACTGATAAAATGCTTGTCAAAGCATTTCACAAACATAGAGCCATAAACATTTCAAAAAAAAATTAATGCAAACACATACTGACAGGTAGCATATAGTGATAAAAAGCTTGACATAGTTGAAACTAGAAGGACAGAGATCAAATCTGATGATCCTTTATTTATGACTGAGTGTTCTTGCAAGAAAAATCAGTCAAACTTTCTAAAATAAGATGTTTTCTGAATAAATTGAGATGTTTTTTATTCACCCTGCCTTCTCAAATCATTGATGTTAACCTTGAGTGATATATGTGAAAGTTCTGTTAAATAGCAAAGCCCTCTACAGATATAATTTATTATTCATGGTTATCTATTAAACATCTCATACAGGCAAATCTCTGTGCTATAGCACTACAGGGGATATAAATTAGCAGTGGAAAGTAATGTTTTTTAATGGAAAGATCATGGGCTTTCAAATCAAGCAAGCTGAATTCTGCCTTAGTCAATTACCAACTGAGTTTGTCTATAACACTTGCTCTTTAAATATCAGTGTCTTCATGTATAAATAGAGATGATAATGACAGTGCTGTCCATTTTTGGGGATTGTACAGGGCAAATGAGATAAGCTACATGACAGCATTTAAATAAAATGAAGCTCAATGTAGATGAAGAGTAAGGTTTGAACTTCTTGAGTTTGATATCCATGAAAAATTTGGGATATAAGGGATATAGGAAAAAAAATTCTGGTAACCTGATAACAATAAACAGATAAAGTTTTTATTTCCAATAAAAGGTAATTTCTGTTTGGCTTTTCTTATCAGCTTCATTCCTGTGACCATCCTATATATAAAAGGCTAATATGCAAATCAACTGAACAGAGGAATGACCGGTCGCTATGATAACACATCCTGACCACCAGAGGGCAGATGCTAAATGCAGGAGCTGCCCACTGGTGGTGATTGCACTCAGCCAGAAGCCAGGCTCATGAATGGATAGCCCAGCGGCAGTGGCAGGAGCCTATCCCGGGTCTGTGGCAGTGCTAAGGATGTCCCACTGACAGCTTTTAGACATCCCCCAATGGTTCCCAGACTGCAAAAGGGTAAAGGCCGGGCTGAGGGACACCTCCACCCCCAGCCCCGAGTGCATGGAATCTGTGCATCAGTCCTCTAGTAGGTCTATGTTTTGAATTGATTATTCAGCATTGATAAGCACACATACACACTACACACAAAAATGAAGATATGTTCTTTCAAATGTCCTTTTTTCAGTTAATAGATTCTTACCACACTACATTATGACTACTATGCGACTACTTTATATTCTTTTTCCTTAAATAGTCCCCCTGTCAAGAATGGTGGGTGATGATAATTTTTTTTTTTTTTTTTAGATTATTCACATAGCCCCTTGAGGTGCCCTGCTCCCTAAAGCTGAAAATTCAAATAAGAATTTGAATTTGAAATGAGATGCCTCCTCCTGAAGGCAAGCCCACATCTGGAAATAATTAATTCTGATAACAATCTTGTCATCCTTGGCCTAGACACAGAAACTCTTAAATCTCTTTTCATTGCTTCCTCTTGTGTTTACTTTTTTCCCAAAATTTTATTTCATTCCTTTTTTTTAAATGTTTGTATTGATTTCAAAGAGAGGAAAGGAGAAAGAGAAAGAGAGAAACACCCATGATGAGAGAGAATCATTGATTGGCTGCCTCCTACATGCCACCTACTGGGGATCAAGCCCATAACCTGGGCATGTGCTTTGACCAAGGATCAAACTTTGACATCCTGGTTCATGGGGTGGTGCTCAATACTGGTTGGGCAATTTTACTTTATTCTTTATGCTCTTTAATTTTTCCAAAGCATAATTAAGTTATTAGCAGTTTAATTCCTTCCAACCTAAATTGCTTAAACTTAAAAGTCAGGTGCCTGTGTCACAGACACAGTTATTTCTGGTTCCAAAGATTTTGTTGTTTCCCAACCCTGATTTTCAAAATATCCTATTGCACCTCTTGGGTCCTCCATTATTTTAGTTCCCTTTTCAGTGTTTATCTTATTTTTAGTTGACTTTGATTGCTTTTACCTGTTTGTATTTTCTTCCATGCATTTTAAAATGTATTTTTTTTAACAGATAAGAAATCCTCTTCTTTTGAATACATATAAGCATTCTGTAGAGCTTAAGAATATTTCCATTCAACATAACATTTTAAATATAAAAGAAAGCTAAATAAAAATAAATTACCATGTTTTTTTTTTTATAAACTTAAACACTCTAGAATGAAATTAAAATTGTCCATGTTTCCCATGTGAAAAGTATTAAAATTCAGCCTTCCTATTTTATGATTCTGAAATTGGACATGCCTGTTACTTTTAAAGAAGGAATGCAGGTGTGCAGGTGTGCAGTTAGGGGCAATGAGTGTATAAGGTATAACTTGACTGCCTATGAGTAATTGCCAGTGTAATTATTATCCTTCAGGTAAGCAGAGCAAGGATGAGTAAGCCATGGCCCATGGGCCAAAGTCTGTCTGCTGCCTATTTTCAGAACTCTCTATGAGCTGAGAATTACTTTTACATTTTTAAGTGGTTGAAGAAAAAAATTCAGGTGTAGAATACCAGTCCTAACACATGAAAATTACATAAAATTCAAATGTCATTATCCTTGTAATGTCATCCCTTGGAATATAAATATAAATAAATATAAATATAAATATAAATATAAATATAAATATAAATATAAATATAAATATAAATATAAATATAAATATAAATATAAATATAAATATAAACATAAATATAAACATAAACATAAACATAAACATAAACATAAACATAAACATAAACATAAACATAAACATAAACATAAACATAAACATAAACATAAACATAAACATAAATATATATATATATATGTAGTGTCCCCTTGGGAATTTGACTGGGAGACTGGAAGTTCGCTCACTGGCTATGATCGCTGATGTGCACTGACCACCAGGGGGCAGCACAGAATGAAGGCAGGCCCCAGCCAGGAGCCCCCGCCCAATAAATTCAGTAGCAGTTAGTATCATTATATTCTCATTTCAAGAACTGAGATGGTTTGAAGTGGACCTGCAATCCATCCATGTTAGGGTTTATCCATTTCCAAGTCATCCTTCATTATAAGTGATTGTCCCTTTGAAGTGTCAGCCCATTCATAAGGAGTTTTCCCATATTTTTTTTATCAGACAGAGAGTCCCCCCACCCATCTAGTCCTTTGAGGCTGTTATAAGTGCTGTCCACTCTCTTAAACTTAAGAGGAACATTTTCACAATTGACAAATGCCCAAAATGAATACCATCACATATCACTCTGGACATCTGCCCACTTCAACACTTGGCTTTGGTGAAAATTACTGCCATTTTACCTGTCCTATGTCTTAAAAGATACTTTAACAATTTTTGAGTTGTTGTAAGCAAGAAAGTTGATCTATAAGTAGTCCACTGTACCTGAGAGGTGAATCTCTCTTATGGGAGTGAAAATTCCCAATTTTAATTTCACAAGGATAGGATTATGCTAGCTGTTGTAGATTGCTTTTCATGTATGACAAATACTCCCTATGAATTGGTCTAAACCTTTATTTTTTAAAACATCTATGTAGTAGTCTATTGTGTGAATTTTTCTCCAACTATATGCTTCTTTTTAGTTTTTAAATATTTTAAATTGATTTTTAGAGGGAGAGAAAATAAGAAAGAGAGAGAAACATTGATGTGAGAGCTGCCTCTTGCATGTCCCTCACTGGGGATCAAGCCTACAACCTTTTGTTGCATGGGATGATGCCCAACCAGCAGTGCCATTCAGGTCAGAGCAAACTATGTCCTTCTTGATACATATTGCAGTGCCTTTTTTGTCTTTATAATTATTCCTGAAATAAACATCACTCAACATATAGGGTGTCCCTCAAAAAACGCATACATACCCCTTTCTAATAGCTGAATTGATGTTTCTTTTCAAATTTAACCCACTGGAATAATAATTATTCAATGACTGTATACATTTTCAGGACACTCTATTTTTGTGAACCAGTATACATTACTTATAAAATGGGGTTTAAGAAGAGGGACTTTTTAGGCGTCATACATGATTTTCAATTATATTTTTCTATAATGATTTTTTTTATACAAAGAAGAAATGCATTTTATTATTTTTGACTAGTCAGTTTTCTTATCCTTTGTGAAATCAGATTTGAAGCAGTCAGGAGCTGAGCAACTATATCTGCACCATGGAGAATACTCAATGTCTGCATTAAGCATTGTTAAGTTCTACATTATATATGATGAATATGCAAATTTGATTATAGTTAAGGAAAATGGTAAATATTTGTACAAAGATTTAATTATTATATGTATGCATTTGTCATATTTTATTCTCACATATTGAAATTTTAATAGACAATATAAGAATAATTGAAAAAAAGCAGTATACATTTACTTCTCTTGAGCATTTCCTTTACCAGACAGAGTCAAAGGAAACCAGCTACTATGTGTCTTTCAATTATGGTTATTTCTTATCAGTATTAAAACACTATTTTCAGTTAACAATAACAAAGGAATCTGAAACATGAGAACTCATGGAATGTTCTAAAGGCAATGTGTGACTTTGGAAATCTATCAAACTCATAGATACTGACGTCCACTTTACAGAAATAGTCAAAGTTATTCCAAACTAGAGACACCAACGGTGTGTTCCTCAGTCTAGCCTGCGACCTCTCCAATCTGGGACCCCTCGGATGTCCAACTGCTCAATCCACATATATTGGGCCTAAACCAGCAAAAGGACATCACTCTCACAATCTGGGTCTGCTGGCTCCCAACCTTCCGCCCGTATCTACTTCTGCCTGCCAGCCTGATGACCCCCTAACAACTCCCCTGCCAGCTCAATCACCCCCAACTGTCTTCCCCTGCTGGCCCAGTCAATCCTAACTGCCCTCCTTTGTAGGCCTGGTCCTCCACAACTGCTCTCCCCTGCCAGCCATCTTGTGGTGGCCATCTTGTGATGACATAGGGGTGGCCAACTTGTGAAAGAGTGTGATGGTCAATTTGCATATTACCTTTATGATGTGATTTCACACAATATAAATATTTCACAAATTTTAGTTCATTTACTACTATCTTCTTGATTTTTGTTACATTTTTAAGAATATTTCACTAATGTTGAGAGAGCTCGCTTTGGTAGCATACATAGAGAAGTGATTAAATAGAACAGACTTAGCCCTAACTGAAAAATAAAAGTACAGCTATAATGTGTATTGCCTTGAATTGTATGCAATAAAATGGAAGAGAAAAAAGCAAATGCCATTTTAGTGCAGATTTCTAAAAATGGGAAACTTCCTTTCACCTGCATGAACTATTTTTATAACAAGGCAATTATAATAAAATAATTATATGGACATTTTCCTAATATAAGTGACTCAATTCAGGCAATAGCTAAAAGAAGCAATTATCAAAGAACCCCACTGTTAAGGGGTTATATTTTTAGAAGCTTTAGAAAATACACACACACATAATCACTTATGTGATTGAAAATATCTACATCTCTGTAATAAAAGATACATGGGGCTTATCATGTAGAAGAAAGAAAGCCAATTTTTAAAATTAAGTGATATTTTCACAGAGAATATTAAATAAACCATTTCCTAGGTTCAAAAAAGATGGAAGTTACAGTAAAAGCATTGTTAGAGCATCTAGAAATGCTAAACTTTTCTTTTAGGGGGTAACTGAAAGTTCTAAGAATCCTATCTAATAAAATAGTAATATGAATTAATTAATACTTTGCTACACCCACAAACCAGGCCCACCAGCCATGTCCAGAAGCCAATCAGAGAGAGTATGCAAATTAACCCCAACCAAGAAGGATATGGCCACTGAGAGAGCAGGAGGGAGGTTTGGGTTTTCCCCGGCAATGGAGGAAGCCAAACTTTTCACACACCCTGGCAGGCCTGGGTCTCCACTCAAGGCTACAAAGTTTCAATTATAGAAGATAAATAAATTCCAACAGAAATGACAGCAGCCATGGGGCTGCAGAGAGCAGGAGGCTAGGGTTGCCCCCGGCAATAGAGGAAGCCAAGTTTCTGTAGTCTGGCTGGCCCAGGCCTCCACTTAAGGCTACAAAGTTTCAATTATATTGTAGAAGATAAATAAATTCCAACAGAAATGGCGGCAGCCACTGAGAGACCAGGGGCCTTGGCTCTGCTCCAGGCTACAAAGTTTCAATTGTAGAAGATAAATAAAAGTGGTCAAAGATCCTGCCCTCATGTGGACATAAGATGGCCACCACAAGATGGCCATCAGGATAGGGAAGTTGAGAGGGACCAGGACTGCAAGGAAGAGCAGTTGTGGGCAATCAGGCCAGGAGGGAGGGCAGTTGGGAGGGATCAGGCCTGTAAGGGAGGGCAATTGGGGGCAATCAAGACTGCAGGGGAAGGCAGTTAGGGTTGACCAGGCTGGCAGAGAGGGGAAGTTGGGGTGACCTGACCTGTAGGGAAGAGCAGTTGGGGGGGGACACCCAGGCCTGCAGGGGAGAACATTTGCGGGGGACCTGGCCTACAGAGAAAATATGTTAGAGGTGACCAGACTTGCAGGGGAGGGCAATTAGGGGTGACCAGGCTTGCAAGGGAGGGCAGTTAGGGGCAAAGAGGCTGGCAGGGGAACAGTTAGGCATCGATCAGGCTGGCCGAGGAGTGGTTAAGGGGTGATCAGTCTGGCAGGCAGAAGTGGTTAGGGGCAATCAGGAAGATAGGCAGGCGAGCAGTTGGGAGCCACCCATCTTGGATTGTGAGAGGGATATCCGACTGCCCCAGAGGGGTCCCAGATTGGAGAGGGTGCAGGGTGGGCTGAGGAACACCCCCACCCCCGTGCATGAATTTTGTGCATCAGGCCTATAGTGTATTATAATTTCTTTAAAAAAGGTCAGTTTAACAAACTGGAATTTATTAATTTAAAAGGTCATAAAATAACTACCAGACCTATTGGTGCAAGTTTACTAACATTTCTAAACCAAAAATAGCTTTAAGGCTCAAATACTGAGAGGACTCTTTCCCCTCTTTTAAATACTGTATAAATACTGGTAATCAGAGGCATGCAGAGTTTAATACATGAGACAGATACTAAGACAACAGAATGGAATTGCCTACCACAAAATATCAAATCTAAAGAAATTTATAAGGCATTTAACACAGAAATTTTGGGGAAATATTCATAGATTTTTTTTATATTATCACTTATTTTAAAAAGTGATAATCACTTATTTTTAAAATGTACATCATAATCTTTGTATAGCCAATAATTGTGGCAGATATGAGCAAAGGTTTTATGACACAATGAAATTCACTCAACAATAAAGCTCCCACCATAGTTTTTTCTTTTTTCCAAATAATTTCAATATTTTAGATAGCAAATTTCTCTTTTGAAACTTCTAACTACTTTCCTTCCTTAGGGCAACTCCCACAGATAATGAATAATTTAGTCATAACTTTTATTAAAAACTGAATAGGAGCTCCACAGACTGTGAGAGCTACAAGGTCATGTCACTAATTATTTGTTACTTTATGGTCTGAAACAGATGTGGGCAGCTTGAGAAAAGGATGTGTTGAATTAGCAACCAGACCAAACCAGTTTCTCAAAAATACTATTAAGCTATTACTGACTTCATAATTATTGGCCTATTCATTTTTCTTATAGCCTTTACAATTTATATCCTTCCTCCCTTTTCCAGAAAAGTTCATAAACCGTAACCATGGATTATTCATAGCTAACCTATTAAATAATATTCAGGACATCATGCAATAATAATAATTCTTGTATTAATAGATAATTATCTTTGGGGACTTCAACTTAAATATTCACTGCTTTCATTTCAAGTTATACACCACAAAGTTGTTATTCCTGATTCTGAAGTTAAACAGAAACTCAAAGTATTTTAAATGTAAAACTCCACAATGTCAAATGCACATTTCTACTTATTTTCCAAAATCACTGCACTACTTTAGTTTTGCATTAGCAATTTCTGGTGCTGCAAATGAAGTGAATGAAAATAAGTTCACAAAAAAAGAAAAAGACAGTACCAAAAATCCTTGCCACCTACTCACAGGGCAAAACAGAAAGTTATTATTCAACCTCATCCACACACACAATGTTCATAAAACTATAAAAGCTAAAAAATTCCACTCAATTAAATTAAAAGGTTTATCTTTAAAATGTATGCTGACTCTGTAATTTTATAAATTACTGTATTTTTAAAAGATGGATAAGAGGCCTGGCCAAGGGTGGCTCAGCTGGTTGGCCTTGTGCACCTAAAGATTATCAGTTCCATTCCCAGTCAGGGCACATGCCAGCTTGTGGGTTTAATCTACAGTAGAGAATATGCAAGAGACAGCCAAATGATGTTCATGTCACATCAATGTTTTTCTCTCTTCTCTCCCTTTCTAAAAATGACTGATTTAAAAAAAAATTAAAAAATTACTCAATTATTTAAAAAAATATCTGGTATTAAAAGCAATTGTTTTAGTTTACATTTGCTTAAAATATTAGAGACCATGAGCATTGTGAGTTTAAAGAACTGTATCAACCTAGAAAATAATAACACAATATCAGATAAACATGTGACAATGGAAATTTGTTATATTCCCATAAGTTCAATGTACCTTCTTTTTTAAAAAAAATAAATATTTTATTGATTTTGTACAGAGAGAAAGGGAGGGAGATAGAGAGTTAGAAACATCGATGAGAGAGAGTCATGGATCAGCTGCCTCTTGCACACCCCCTACTGGGGATGTGCCCGCAAGCAAGGTACATGCCCTTGACCGGAATGGAACCCAGGACCCTTCAGTTCCCAAGCCGACATTCTATCCATTGAGCCAAACCGGTTTCGGCCTCCATGTCCCTTCTTGAGTCAAATTTTATCAACAGAGCAAATAGCAAAATGACCTTTAATACAAGATCTTGCTTTTACATAAAGCCCCAGAAGTCATGGAATTCCTCTTTAATATCACAAATGATAACTTACTTATATAAAACTTTGTAACTTTGATTAAAATAATCTCAAGGTAAAGCTGTCTATTTATTAACTGATAGGATGTAACTTGAGCTACAGGAAATCTTTGGCCAGTTTCAGCCTTTAAAATATAGGAATGCTAGTTCTTTGGAAACCCTGCTTGAAAGTTAGCTGATATAGAAAGGATACATTCACTAACATCATCTTAACTCATTGCTCTAGCACGATTTTGAGATTTTAGTTCTGGACTTACACAGATGGACAGATATATTCTCATAAGAATGCTTACTAAAAATTGTCACTTGGGTATTCCAAACACCCATGATATTGAACATACTGTGCTACCTAAAAAGAATAAAATGAACTAGGATACACTTTCATTTCAATACTAGTTTTGAGTTACTGAAATAACATAGGTATAATATTTATGTTTTTCTTAAGGTTTAAAAACATTCCATATTTCAATTAAAACACTCATTATTTTATATTTCTAATATGGCAAACAGGTCTTCAAGGAGAGAATAGAGAAGAGGATGTCGTTGAACAGCTCATAAGGACAAAACGAATATTTTTAAATTAATTGTGCAATGTAACTGATTGAATAGAGCCATCATATTTTATGCTAATATGATATATGCTAATATGATAAATCCCTCAGGTTAGTCACTGATCACCCCTTTGGTATTAAGGAAACTAATTTTCTGTTGTCAGCTATGCAAATCAGACCACAAGTGAAATACCATTCCCAATTTTCATTCTTAAGAATTTATTGAGGGGCATATTAAAAACATTTCTATGAGGTGATAGTGATCTTGAGAGGTCTATCTTAAAAGAGTGCCAAATAATACTTGTTTAGGATATTTTGATATTGAATTTAAATAGGAAGAGAATAAAGTCTTTAGCAATTCCATAAAAACTTAGAAGACAAAGAATGCATTACATGTTATTAGAACATTAAAAACACACACACACACAACAATAACAACAAAACACCCAATGTGGTCATGCCCTAACTGGTTTGGCTCAGTGGATAGAGCCTCGGCCTGTGGACTCAAGGGTCCCAGGTTCAATTCCAGTCAAGGGCATGTACCTTGGTTTCAGGCACATCCCCAGTAAGGGGTATGCAGGAGGCAGCTGATCGATGTTTCTCTCTCATGGATGTTTCTAACTCTCTTTCCCACTCCCTTCCTCTCTATAAAATATCAAAAAAATTTATTTAAAAAACAAACAAACAATGTGGTCAAAAGATCAAATTTGTGTTGTTGTATTTAAATAACACACACACACACACAATATAAGTACTGAACCTGGAAATCAAAACTTTATAATTTTATATACAGCTTATATAAAGGAATATTAATTTTAATGACTGACTTTATAATTTGCTGCTTTATGATGAGAATAATGAAAGAGAAGTGAGATGTTTGCTTGCCAGAACACTTGCAGTGAACTCCCTCATATTGGCCTACATGTTAAAATAAACAATCTCATCCTTTTAAAATAATTTGATTGCTTGTTATATTATAGCAAATGTTAAACTTCTTTGATTTTTTTCATGTTTTTGGTTCTTTTGGAACATGCTTCCTAAAGATAAATGATGGTTTATAGCTCATGTTCTGTAGAACTATAAATATGTAGCAGGAATCAATGAGACAGAGAACTTTTTGATAATTCAGTGTAAATCTACAAATTTCTCTGAAATATACTAGTAAATCAGAAATTAGAATATAGATCAAAACGGGAGACTTATTAAACCAATTTTATAAAAAGATACTATGTACTGTCATTGAAATCTAATAATTCCTTCTTGACATGTAATATTGCTCTTAAACGTATTAAAATATTATATTCCTTAAAATGCAATGCATGAAAATCTATTTCAAACAATTATAAAAAATGCATTAATGGGCTATACAACAATTCCCTTATTGTTTTGTAAGAATATAAATAATATAGGTTATCATTTTTTAAAATTTTATTAAAGACATTAATGAATGTTCCTTACAGATTAAAGATTGGTAAATCACAGAAAATAAAATATTTTCTATTAAAATTATATATTCAATTTTTTTGTAAAGAAAATTATTGCTTTATATTCTTGAAGTAATTATGTTGCAATTAAAGTACTATTTAGATTTGCTTGAAATTTAGTTGCATAATAAGGCCAAACTTAAAGCCCTATGTTATAATTACCCTGACAGATTAAAAGATTTAATGACAATTTCATTATACCCTATACTATATCTTTGAATAATTATGATGTATGCAAAAGCACTTTTCTTAAATATATCATCTGGACTCTGACTTCAAAAGTCAGCCTGAAGATGATGTCAGACACTAAAATAAAAAGCTTTAATTTGTAAAAAGCCACTTTTATTTTTAATAATAATAACACTGAGTTATCTTAAAAGGGTACCAGACAGAATGAGAAAAATGATATTACCCCAAACAAAAACTTTAAAGTCAAAAACAGAAGAAGCTACTTTGAGAAAGGTAATATTAGTCACTGGATTTGAATTTGATTGAATTCACTGTATTTGAAGCTTTGATAAAATGTTCAACTAAAAGAGGTTATCTAGCATTTAGATATGCAATAGCAAAGCAAGCTTAGGAGATGGATTAGTCTGTAGCATAAACCATTGCACACCATGCAGGTCATAGCTAAAGTTGTAAAATAGGATATCCTCCATAAAAAAATAAAGACGAGAAGGTCAAGGAAAGACATTTGAATGGAACATACATTTAAGGAAAAAGGGAAAGGTTGGAAAAAATCTTACAATTAATGAAGGTCTCAAAAAGAATAGAAAGAGGAGGAAAAAGACTGAAGAATAAGAAGAACCTTGTTTATATGGCTGTAAATGGTTTGACAGTGAATTGTTGGTAAAGAACTTCTCACTGGTATTACAAATATGTAGAAAATATGGATGAACAGGACAGATCCTTAAGTTGGAGATTATATATAAAGGTGAAGATTTTGACCAAGAGAAGTTTTTTTTTTGTTTGTTTGTTTTTGTTTGTTTGTTTTACCATGAGTTCAATGTCCACTCTGAACATCAATAAGCTAATCTTTAAAAATGGGGTATTTAACCTTTGTAAGGATTAAGTTAGTTAATTGCAGAACACCTCAAAAAACACATCCCTTCCTATGTTACTTCATACAGTTTCTGTAACAGAAACCTAGGTGTATGAGGTGTAATATCTGTTTGCTTTTTTATATTATAGGTAGGTAAATAAATAGACCCTCTGTCTTAGATATTGGCAACACCGTATGTGTTAATTGATGCATTGAGTAATTTAGTATCTTTCAACTTTCTTTCTAAAATTCTCCTTTTGAGAGAATTTTATTTCAACAAAAATTATACAAAACTACATGATGTACTTTAAAGAAATATGTTCCTGGCAATTTGTGAAACTAAAATGAGGGAAGGGGGGCAGTTAATAAAAGGATTGACTACTTTTTCTTGATAGGAGATTTCTGGGAAAAAATAAAATACTCTTCAGGCCTGTCGAACTCTAAAGCAAGGTATGTTAGGGTGGTAAGTGGGAGGATGTGGTATGTCTTAGTAGATTGGGTGATTTTACATTATCCTTGGGGTACTGGCAACTACATAGTTATGACTAAGGATACTTTCAGCTCATCACTTTGGGGGCTGATCTCTGTATAGTGACACAACACAGGGCTGAAGGATTCAGAACAAAATGACAGATGAAATGGCTCAGACAAAGATAATTTGGAAGTGAGATGATAGAATTCACAATAATTAAGGATCATTTCAAATTCATACACATATAGCTAAGTACTTAAAACCATGACTTTTCATGGAAATTATTTACATCAAAAAGATGGCTCTTAAAACCAGGACTTCCTCTGAGGTTTGGAAAACAGCTATGAGCATAATATAACATCCGAGTTCCTGAAGGCATTTTTTTTTTTTAATAAATGGGTTAGTTGTTCCCATAAAAATTTAAAGTTTGACAGATTTCTGTCCTATCTTTTGAATCTAGATCCATCCTTTAGAGTGTTTCTCCAAAATTACAAGTTTTATTTATATTGAAAACACGCTGAGGAAAGTGGTCCTCCTTTTGATATTTCCTACTCTGAAAATCTGTCTTAGCATCCTTAGCAACAGCATTCCCCACACTGTCACACTGAGGATTGAGTTTATTCAAATAGGTTGTAAACAGAGCGCTATTTGGGATGGTATGCTAATGTTAGACAGCAGCAGTCTGGCCACATTACATTTGCAAATTCATTTAAAGTGTCACTTAAATATATTCTTTATACATTAGAAACGCATCACATTTATCCTTACCAATACAAGTTTCCCCACTATCTGAAAATAGAGCATTCCTATGAAAACTTTCATAAGACAAAATGGCATAAAGAGTATCACTCACTTGCTACAAGTTTACATTATGCCACTTTACTTTTAAGAAAGATCTATTGTACATTAGCACAGTGGCTTTTTTTTATAAACGTGAAGTGGCATAATGTGGACTTTCAGAAAGTGAGGTCTACCTGTACTCCATTCTGTGCAATGCTCAATTTAAAATACAATTTATGGGATTGCTAGAGATAATTTTGGGGAATTGTATCTTAAGTAATATTTCACACCTTCAAACAAGGGATAAAAGCAGCAAAAATGGAGGGGGGCAGTTTAGGACCAAAGCATAGAGGCAATACAGCATTTTCTATGTTTCAACTTATAGTTTTTATGTGAAATATTAAAATAGCATGACAACTGTTTTTCCAAAAATATTTTAGCCTCAGTTGCTACTAGTAAAAAAAAAGCCATGCCAACATGTTGTTTTAAACACGCAGAATGATAAAAAAAATAATAATAATAGTATAATCAGAGTAACAGATACTTTTTGCTAAAAAAGAATAATTCCATAGAAAACAGTATGGCATTTCCTCAAAAAGTTAATAATGGAACTCTCATTTGGCCCAGTAATCTTACTTCTAGAAATATATCCCAAGAAATCAGAAACACAAACCAGAAAGGACATATGCATCCCTATGTTCATAGCAGCACAGTTTACAATAGCTAAGGTTTGGAAACAGCCGAAATGCCCATCAGCAGATGAGTGGATTAAAAAACTGTGGTACATCTTCATAATGGAATACTATGCTGATGTAAAAAAAGAAGGGATTCCTACCAAGGATGGAATTGAAGTGCATTATGCTAAGTGAAATAAGATGGTCAGTGAAAAATACCACATGATCTCACTCATTTTTAGAATATAAAGAACATTATAAATTGATGAACAAAAACAGATATGGGGGCAAAGAAACATCAAATAGACTGTCAAACTATAGCAGAAAGACTGGGGATGATGGGGGTGATAGGTAAGAGATCAATCGAAGGACTTGTATGCATGCATATAAGCATAACCAATGGACACATGACACTGGGGTGTGAGGGCATGTGCTGGGGATAGGAGATGCTGGGAGAAGGTCAATGGGGGGAAAAAGAAGACACATGTACTACTATTTGTAATAATTTAAACAATAAAATAAAATTTAAAAAAAGAAAGGGAAAGGAAAAATTCTCATTGAGAGTAGCAAACACTAAAAGAAGTGGATCAATAAAGAATAAGGCTAGTAAAAAGGTTGAAAGGCAAAAATAGGAAAGTCATGTGTAATTATAAGTGATACACAGAAACATAAATATACAAAGGCAGTAAAAAAATAATGACATAATGATGAAAGACAAAAGCATAAGTAAAAACAGTAGTGATTTTAGAATGTGTTTGAACTTAGCAAACATCAACTTTAAATAAACTGCTATAAACATAGCTTGATATATAGGGTGTACATGGTAACCACAAAACAAAAATCTATAAGAGATAGACAAGAAATAAAAAAAGAAATCCATACATGATACTGTACAAACTTGTCAACATACAATAACAGAGCAAGAGAATGAAAAAGGAACAGAGGCTCAAACGGGGTGGATCAGTGTTTGAGCAGCAACTTATGAATCAGGAAGTCACAGATCTATTTGGTCAGGACGCATGTCCAGGTTGTGAGCTCAATCCCTAGTGGGGGGCATGCAGGAGGCAGCAGATAGAAGATTCACTCTCATTATTGATGTTTCTACCTTTCTCTCCCTCTCTGAAATCAATAATATATATATATATATATATATATATATATATATATATATATATATACACACACACACACACACACACACACACACACACACACACATATATATATATATATATATATATATATATATATATGTATGAAAGGAACAGAGAACTACAACACAATCAGAAAACATTAATAAAATGGCAATAACTACATATATATCAAAATTACTTTAAATACAAATGGATTAAATTCTCTAAACAAAACATAGGGTGGCTGAATGGATTAAAAAAAAAGATCCATATATATGCTGCCTACATGAACCCCTATGCAGATTAAAAGATACATACTGAAAGTAAAGGGATAGAGAAAAGAATTTCATGTAAATGGAAATGAAAATTGAAAGCTGAGGTAGCAATACTTATATGAGACTTTACAACAAAGGCTGTAACAAGAGACAAAGAAAATCATTTCATAATGATAAAGGGATCAATCCAACAAGAGGATATAACTCTGCTAAACATGTACACACCCAACATATCAGCGCCTGAATATATAAAGCAAATATTGATGGACAAAACGTGAGAGAGAGACAGTGATGCAGTCATAGTAGGAGATAGATCATCCAGATGAAATTCAACAAGAAAAGAGTGGCTTTGAAAGACACATTAAACCAGATGGATTTAACTGAAATTTCTAGGACATTTTACCCCAAAGCAGCTTAATACACACATTCTTTTCAAACACACATGGAACAATTTCCAGGAGAGACCACTTTAGCTCACAAAACAAGTCTTAATGAATTTAAGAAGACCAAAATGATGTCAAGCATCTTCTCTGATCACAGAGAAATGAAGTTAGAAATCAATTACACAAAGAAAACTAATATATATATATATATATACACACACACACACATATATATATATATATATATGTACACATACACACACATATATGTGTGTGTGTATATATATATATATATATATATATATATATATATATATATAACACACAAACATGTGGAGGCTAAATAACATGAAACTAAACAAAAAAATCAGTTAAAAAACAAGGAAGAAATAAAAAGATACCTTGAGACAAATAATGAAAACACAAAGACTGAAAATATGAGTTACAGTCAAAGCAATTCTGAGAAAGAAATATATAGCAATACAGGCCCACATCAAGAAACAAGAAAAATATCAAATAGGTAATCTAACCTTATACCTAAAGAAACTGGAAAAATAATAAACAAAGCTCAAAGTAAGTAGAAGAAAATAATAAAGATCAGAATGGAAATTTACAGCATAGAGTCTAAAAAAGCAATAGACAAGATCAATGAAACCAAGTGCTGGTTCTTTGAGAAGATAAACAAAATTGATCAACCTTTAACCAGACATATCAAGAAAAGAAAAGAGAGGAACCAAAAAATAAAAGAAAGTAAATAAAATAAAAAATTAAAGTAGAACAGTAACAACCAGTCACACAGTAATAAAATGGATCATAGAAAGTACTATGAAAAATTATATGCCAACAAATTGAACTAGTGGAAGAAATGGATACATTCTTAAAAATATACAATCTTCTCCTAGAAATACACAATCTTCCATTGTTAAATCAGGAAAAAGCAGGAAATCTGAACAGTAATAATAATAATAATAATAAAAATACAACCTCCCAACAATAACGAAAACAATAAACAACAACAATAACAAAAAACCCTGGACTCTGGAAATGAAAGAGAGAGAGAGAAAAAAGAAAAGAATAATCTCTAGAGCCTCCAGAAAGAATGCAGCCCAGTGAATATCTTGATTAGCTCATTGAAGCCCTTTTCATACCTCTGAGGTACAGAACAGCACGTTAATAAATTTGTGTTATTTTAAAGCACCACGTTTGTAACAATTTATAACAACTATAGAACACAATTACTACCATTTCTGAGTCTGCATCTATCTTAATTGTGTACTTAGTTAAAGTTTCAAAATGTTTTTAACAACTCAAGCCCCTAGAAGTTGTCAGCACTATAGACACCATGCACTCAAGAAAAAGGCAAATAAGCCCAGGTAAAACAAATAAATAACTTAGCACCCAAACTTTTTTTTTTTTTTGGTGGGAAAATATATATAACAGTTGTTCATATATATATTACATATATATTATAGTTGTTTGTGCGGGAAATATTCTATAATAATAAAAGCATAATATGCTAATTAGACCAGGCATCCTTCCGGACGTCATTCCAGATGACATTCCGGACGAAGCCGGGGCTGTGACGGAAGCCGGGTCCCAGCTGCCAGGGGGAGGCTGGTGCCTGCAGCCTGAGGAGGAAGGCCTACTCTTGCACAGGCCTCTAGCACAATAATAAATAAATAATAATACAGGAATAAACTGTGTTTTCTATACTCACAACTATAAACCTACTTTTGCCCCACCTTGTACATGTATGTGATATTATACAGATGTAAATATGTATGTTTATAATAATAGTAATTGTAATAACTTCTTAAGTTTGAAATTAAACTTTTAATATACCAGTCTAAATAACTGTCATGATAAAAATGCTGCTGATTCAAGATAGACTTGATCTTTTGTAAACCAAACTACAACATAATTGATTATTTTGCAAAACTTATTTCGTGACATTTATGGTCTGACAATGTATACTTATGTGTCAGTTGCTCCTCTACTTTATTAAAAGAAATGAGAGTGGCCACAGCATGCGCATCACTCTATGGAGCATATTAATATAGTTCTCAGGGTCAATGCTACTCAGGGCTTCCTTGCAGCAGCAGTTTAATGTTAGTAAAAAATATTGCCTTATTAAAGCACAGAATAGAATAAAGCAAAATCAGCACAAATAAAATTCATTAATTACGCCTTAGCTATTGAACCTTTCCCTTTTATGTTAAAGAAGCTTAAAAGTGACAGGTGCATATACTAGAAATGATGGAATACCTGGTTGTGCTGCCTCCTGGATCACAGCTGGTTAGTTATCTTCACCTAATGTTTGTCAAGTGCTCTGAAGTTGAAATCCATCCCTGGGTGCAGAGTAGGATCATCATGCCTGGACAAACCTAATGATGAAAAGCTTATGTGATTATTTTCTAAGCCTCTTTAAAGGAAAGTTAGTATACTTAGCATATAAAAAAGGGGGAAACAAACTATGGACAAAAACAAAAAGTTCAAAGTAAGTTGCAGACCAATTTAGGAAGAAACAAAACCCTGTGCTCCTCCAGTTCAAGCTCTTCTGGCAAGTCCTGCTGTGCTAAACCTAGGACCAGACACACTGGGGGTCCTGCCAGGAGAGGACACACAGTTCCTGGAGCCAAAATGAGTTACGGGTCAATGGAACAGCTTTGGGTGATTGAGATTTCATATGAGGAAAGTTCACTCTTCTTGTGGGCTAAAGGGTGACTAGCTATCACCTCAGTGTCTTTCTGTTATGGTGGTAAATTACCTGAGAGCAGCAGAGCAAATGATGGGGAATGTTATTCCGCCCATAGTGACAGAAGAGCCATGTAGGAGATATTGACAGGTAGACGGATTGCATTATTGATACCACCTTGGCTAGATGATATTCCTTAGTGTTTTGCAGGATCTCTCACTAAAGTATTAGTGTAAGAAAAAATGGGACATGGGTCCAGTAAGATCATTTGTCTACAGTATGTGTGAGGGACCAAAGCATGATGTCCAAAGCAAAAGCAAAGATGGAAATGAACCCTAATGAGGCAAGTAGTAATATACTAAACATAGTGGCCCTCAGCATACAGCTGTATGGTTTTATTGGGGCGTCATTACAAGTTTTGGGGCCTCAGATACTTTTTTTTTGCCTCTGTGGATCTTCTCTCTCCACCTTCCTTTCTCTGTGTGTGTGTGTCTCTGTCTTTATATATAGACAGATGATGATAGATGATAGATAGATGATATATATATATAATATATATGATAAATATTATATATATATATAAATATTATATATTGAATATTACAGGCTGTGTAAATTATTTTATACTAGAGGCATGGTGCACAAATTCATGCACTAGTGGGGTCCCTCAGCCTGGCCTGTGGGATCAGGTGGAAACTGGCTATCCGACATCCCCCAAGGGGTTCCAGATTGCAAAAGGGTGCAGGCCAGGCTGAAGGGCTCCACTGGTGCACAATCAGGGACACAGGAGGATGGCCACCTGGGGAGTGACTGCAAGAGGGCTCCAGGGTGTGTCCAGCCAGTCTTGCTCAGTCCAGATCAGTCGGACCCCAGCAGCAAGCTAACCTACTGGTTAAAGTGCCTGCCCTCTGGTGGTTAGTGCACATCATAGTGACTGGTCAACTGGTTGACTGCACCTGGTGATCAATGGAAGTCCTAGCGAACAGTTAAGCAGTTAAGCTACCTTATCATATTATTACCATATTATCCTGTGATTGGTTGAATGGCCAACCAGTCAACCGGACCCTTAGCATATTAGATTTTTATTATATAGGATACATTATTATGCATTCTTATCAGACTTATTTTTCTTTGTTTTTTAATATAATTTAAAATAACAGCATTTTCATGGGCCCATAAAATTATCACAGTCCTAGGCCCTGTTCTTACAGTGTCTGATGGATAAGTTGTTCCTGGTTTATACCATCTACTAATGTCATCAATTCTATGCTCATTCAGATTTCTCCAGCCCCCCCCCCTCTCTCTCTCTCTCTAATCCTCATCCAACGATATTTTTCCATTGGTTTTTAGAGAGAGTACAAGATAGAGGGAAAGACAGAGATATATATTGATGTGAAAGGATCACATCCATTGGTTGCCTCCTGCACATGCCCTGACCAGGGCCAGGGCAGGGGAGGAGCTTGCAACTGAGGTATGTGACCTTGACTGGGATCAAACCTGGGACCCTTTAGTCCTAGGCCAACACTCTATCCACTGAGCCAAACCAGTGAGGGTCAATTCTCTTTTCATGATAAACCAAATTAACCTTGGTAATAAATATAGGCAAGCTGATTATTTATAATTCAAAACATGGACTCAGAATAAAGAATTTATATGTATGCATTAAAGAATTAACACACTTATTAAAACCATTAAACTTGCTTCTCTTTTGGCCCAAATGTTTGAAAACGTACCTAAGGAAACCAAATGTATATTTTATGAAAATATCCTATAATCTGCATGTATCATCTCTCACTCAAACAAGTACACATGGAAAATGACTATATTAGTCAAAGCAAGGTATGTATGACAACTATAGTTTCAATATATTTCTTAGAGAAAAATTCCCAAAACTTCTCCATGTCATGCTATAGGGTATGAATGAGGAGCTGAAAGAATGGGGGTGGGGAGAGGGTGACACTTCTTATGCTGGTCTGAAATGTTTGCACTGACAGAGATGGCCTGAAAAGATTGAATTAATTCCATTTCTGCCTTAGAAAAATTCTCCATCCACGTGATAAGTTACAGGTAAGTTAGGTAGCTAGACTTTTAGAATCTAGCCTTCATTCTGAGACAGAGTACTAAGATCAACATTTTTCTCTAGATTAAACATATTTATTTAAAGTGATCTGTAATTTTGACTTATTTCAATTTCAGCCTTACTACTTCTGAATTAAAGTGTATATGTGAGATGGTGTTAACTGTACATGTTTAGGTTTAGAAAAATAACACTTACCTCCCAGAAAAATTGTAAAATGTAATATGAATATCAAATACGTTGTATGCTGAGTGTATTTGGACCTAAGGAATACTGGTTTTCTTGAGGCCAGAGTACAAAAATTGGATGGGTATTTTAAAGCACAGATAAATTAGTTATTTGATTTTCAGCATATTGCCTTTCTTTCACAGAACTTAGGAAAATATGCTCACATATCACCTGTACAAAAAGGAACAATTTATGTTCTTTCAACTGTGAACACCAATCACACATAGATATTTAAAATTTACATAAAACAGAAAACAATTTCAAGGCAATCAACTAAACCACAATAAAAATTACACATGCATCAAAGCTTTGGGAGAAGAAGAAAACTGGGACTTGCCAGAAGAAAATCAGTGTATACATCACTCTGGCTGAACAGTAGGAGGGCTCTGAACAACAAAGAGTTACCTGTAGGCAAAGGACACTGTAGATTGATGTGCTAACTCAGCCTTCAGCCTTCCCTAGGACACACAGGTGTCCAGGGACGAAGTGCTATAAAGAAGGGCTCTGAGCTGTGGAAATGGGCCGCCTGCATGTTGCTTTGTGCCATTTTATAACTGCAGACTAGAAAAAGCGTGGTCTGTGTTCAGCAATTAATTTAAGAGTAACAGAAATTGTATTAATCTGTATTTTTTCCCTCCAAATAAAAAAGACTTCCAAAATGTCTATTGCTTTTGAAATGTAGTCAACTGGCCATTTAGATTTAAAAACAAAAGACAAATTCAAAGGAAGAAAAATAAAATGCTAATTTTAATTGGCCACATTAATATACAACCCAGTTTCTCTGTGTTAGAAATAATGTATGCTTTAAGTGTTCTTATACTTAGGCTTTTGATTTGCACAATAAATAATTCTTTATTCAGGTTTTGTTATTAAAAATAAGCAATTACAAAAATATTGATGATCACATATCCTATGATTAAATATGATTTTCCCTGAAATATTTTTTTTCTATTTTGTGGTGTGTGTATGTGGCATTTGTGCATAAATTATATATATATATATATATATATATATATATATATATATATTCTTTTTTTCTTCTCACTTTTCTACAAATTTATTTTTCTTTTTTATAATTTTATTTTATTGTTTAAAGTATTACAAATAGTCATACATATGTCTCCTTTTTCCCCCCCATTGACCTTCCTCCAGCCTCCCCTACCCCCTGGCACATGCTCTCACCTCCCCCCCCGCCCCCCCCCCCCGCCCCCAGTGTCTTCTGCCCATTGTTTATGCTTATAAGCATGCATACAAGTCCTTCCTTTGATTTCTTATCTCCCCCCTAACCCTCCCAGGATTCCTGCTGTAGTTTGATAGTCTGTTCTATGCTTCTCTGCCTCTGTACCTATTTTTGTTCATCAGTTTATAATGGGGAGGATGTGGAGAAAAACGAACCATCATCCACTGCTAGTGGAGATGCAGACTGGTGCAGCCACCCTGAAAAACAGTATGGCATTTCCTCAAAAAATTAAAAATGGAACTGCCATTTGACCCAATAATAACACTTTTAGGAATATATCCCAAGAAAACAGAAACACCAATCAGAAAGGATATATGCACCCCTATGTCCATAGAAGCAATTTACAATAGCTAAGATTTGGAAATAGCCTAAATGCCCATCAGCAGATGAGTGGGTTAGAAAACTGTGGTACATCTATGGAATGGAATACTACACTGATATAAAAAGGAATTAATTATTACCATTTACAACAGAATAGATGGAAGTGGAGAATATTGTGCTAAGTGAAATAAGCCAGTCAGTAAGATAAAAAATACCTCTCACTCAGTTAGGGATAATAACATATATTCTTTTAAAACTTGCTTTTTTGTACAATTTTTTTTTATCAGAAATTATTATATGATTGATCAAGAATGGTTAAGTTTTATATATGTCATTTAAGAAAAAGAAAACCTCAGCAAAACAGGAATTCAACATTTGTTAAGAAAGTCTCACCTAATAATTTTTACAATAAAAATTAAGTAGTACTGTTTAAAATATCTATTTATATATTTTTTAAAACTGATTTGATGCAAAAGTGTATTTTAGAAATCCAAGCTCTTACTTTTTTAAGGGTTCTTAATAAATACCTAATACTCAGATAGTTAATATTTTATAGCAAATAATATTCTACCGAAGCAGCACAATAACCCAATGAGGTAGGTCTATTTTATCTTATTTTATAGACAAGAAAGCTAAAATACACAGATTTTAAGTAATTGCTCAGATTAACAGAACTAGTGATTAGTGCAGTATTCAATATCTGAACCTATATGATTTTTGCTAGAGTCCACATCTACTAGTACCACTAGTTTACTAGAATGTCCCCTGTTCTGTAACTCTGAAAATCATTTGTCATAAAGCTTAGATAGTCCTCACGTCTGCATGCTCACAAAAAAAAAAGGGCGACCATTAACGTGTCTTTTCAGAAAGACGGAACGAAAGCGTAAGGACAAAGACAGACAGGTGAGAACGTGGGGATGTAAGTGAGGATGCAGCATTTTCTCTGCTGAAGGTTTGAAGTAGCTTAGAAATAACAGCATGTTCTCTATAACCCAGGCGAGTGCTCCCCAACATTCCATCCTGGCTACTCTAAGCCAGGCCAGGCACTGTTCTGGAAACATAGGACACATAGATGTGTATATATATATATATATATATATATAAACTCCACCCTTATCTACTTTACATACTTGCAGAGGAGAGAGTAAATAGCCTGGTATGTAAAGAGCTTATATGATAGTACAGAAAATAATAATTAATTCTCAGAGGTAAGAGGTTGAGGCTGCTCATAATGTGGGTCCATGGGTGCACCTAATACAAACACCCGAGGGCCAATAAGATCCATGTCTCAGCACACCTGTGGGCAGACTAGACTAAGATGCAGGCAATAAGAGTGCAGTTTGAACTATGTGGGATAGTAAATATTTCAATTAAAGGCTGTATTATTAGAAAGTTTTGCTTGTTCTTTATGAATAATTAAAATGGGCTAATTTGAAATCATTAAATTCTTTGCCTGATGAGATAGGATTATTTTCCCCAAATGTTGCAATAAATATTGCTTAGGGTTAGTGGCTAAATCAAAATAAATTTCTATTATGAGTTCTGAACATATTGCAATGTGTTCTTTAAGTTGACAGTTTCTGAATCACAATGTAGATAGTTAATTTACATTGATAAAATCCTACTTTAGATACTAATTTTCTCTCTCTCTCTCTCTCTCTCTCTCTCTCTCTCTCTCTCTCTCTCTCTGTGTGTTTTCTATTCTACCCCCCTCCTTTTTCCCCCGCTCCATTTATACTGGAAGCAGGCTCTATGCTCCTTTGCAAAACGGGGACGTTGTGACAGTACTTCAGGAAGAAATCATTATGTAAACAAGTTCCTTACCTCCTGATAAAGCCTTTGTCTACTAGTGGCATTCTATCCTAAAGGGTGAGGAGGGGGAGCTCCTCTGAGGACAGTGAGGCAGGTAGGGAAGGTTTTCTCAACACTGGAGAGAAGATCCAGGAATAAAAAATTGAGGAGCAGGAGTGATCCATGCTTAACCTCCTGACGGAAGCCAAGGGTGTTGGTACAACTTAAAAAATCAGTGAGGATCTCAAGCTTGTCAATTTTCTTTTTAAACTTGGATTGGTGTTGAGACTCTGGACATTTTTAGAGAGAGGAAGGAAAAGGAATGAGAGATTTAGGAAAGGAGGGGGGGAGAGAATCTGACAGACATCCATCCATCAGTTGCCTCCCACAGGCAATCCAACCTGGGGATGGAACCTTCAACCAAAGTATGTGCCTGATGGGGAATTGAACCCAGCACCTTTAGGTGTACAGGGACAGTGCTCCAGCAAGTCACACTGACCATGGCAAGAATTCCATACAAAATTTATCCTGAGTTAGCTCATCTTCTCTTGGGTGATTTAAGTTTCTAGTGTTTTCTCTATTTCATTTGACTATATATTAATATTAGTGATTATAAAATATTGTCATAATGTTGCTTATGTAGGGATTATTTCTATGCACTCATATTTCAATGTGAAATTAGCTATAAATTTTACATTTTGTTGGATATAAATTTGATTTGAACATACAAGGTGAGTCAAAAGTAGGTTTACAATTGTTCATATGGAAAATAATACAAAACTTAAAAAAATACAAATATAAGAATAAACTCACATACAACTGTAAACCTACTTTTCGCCCACCTTTTATTATATTAAGGATATGCATTTCTACTTCTTTTTTGCTTTAAAATATTTTGGAATAAATTTTGAATTTTATTAACTATCTTTTATATATTTTTTTAAATCTGTGTTTTGCCTTCATTTGACCTATTGCGATGCATAAATTAATAAATTACTTTACAATTCCATCATTGACTTGTTATGTAATCATCAACTTGTATATTATTCTGCTGGATATTTCTTGTCAAAATATTTACTATAAATATGATCTACTTCTATTCATAAAACATTAGATTGTATTTTTCCATATAATATTAATATGGTTTTATTTGTATACCTACATATGAATATTTCTTGATAATTTGGATAGTACCATTTTAAAATAAGAAAATAGTAATCGAGTAATCATACCACTAAATTGGCATATTTCATACTTTATTTTCCCTTGGAAAAGACTCATTTATGATGCTGTAGCTGTATCTGCAGAAAGTGGTACTGTAAATTGAAATTAGATTGAGAAGTTCTGAGGTACTCAAACGTTAGAATGGTATCATTATTAGAAATATTGAAGGGGGCTGAGTGAATCACCATCTTCCCTAGCACTTGGCTGAGAGCAGCCTAGCAGTTTTTCATTTTGCTTGTGTGTACAGTGTGAGCACATCGTATTCATGTGTCACAAAAGAACTGTGTAAAAGACTCTGTCTGTTATTAATATCCTTACAGATATAGAGATATACTTTTTTAACATTAGAGGAAAAAATACTTCATACAGAACAAAAATCTGTCTCTGTATCTAAAACGACTGTGAAACCATAAATCACGCAACATGATATTTCCATAAAACCTGTCAAACTCAGAGACTAGCTCCAAGGAACATCAACTAGCCAATCATCCACCTAGCATGCAGCATAAAGGGTATCATTTCAACCTACAGTGGATACCAAATGTTTTGATACAAGCTATTTTGTAAAATAATTGGATATATAATACACCAAACAGACTAATAAAACTAATTATCTTATTCTACTAACATTTTTTTTTTTTGCATTTTTGCCTTCAGTTTACTATAATTCTGGTCACTCACAAAGCTCTTATTTAACAAAACAGTGCCCCTGCACCTAAAGATTATATCTAAACAACTAAAATTATCTGAATCATGATGGACTGAACTTTACTTATAAAGGAGATGCACTATACTTAAAAAATGTATGATGTTTTTCATATACTCAAGCACAAAGGAGATTTACTATTCCCATTGTCTCTCATTTATCCTTTCAGTAACCATTTATTATTTAGAGCACATATATCCAACACAAGGCCCGCGGGCCAAATCCAGCCCGCCAGGCCTTGCAATGTGGCCCGCACCGCGCTGTCATCACTGCACTCCGCTGTCAGTTTATGACATTGTCAGTTTATGACTGTTCAGTAAACCATTCGGCCCGAGATTTAGGCTGGATTTTAGATTTTGGCCCCTTCTCTGATTCAGTTCACACCCCTAATTTAGAGTATCAAATTAAAATTTATGAAATTAATATATACTGGTAAATCATTTCATCAACAAACACACATTAAGCACCAAGTCCTCATTCATTCAATCAACCTTCTTGAGCAACTACATTGTACCGAAATGCATTCTAGGAATTGGGGATACAACGGTGAGCAAAACAAATTATCTGCCCTTATAGCAATTAAATTGTAGTGTAAAGAGAGAGAAAGCAAACATAACTACATTTGGTGTGTTGAAAACCCCCATTCTACCTAATAAATGAGTAATATTCAAATTAACCATCAATCAGCTCAAGCCACACCCACCAGCCACACCCACCAGCCAATCAGTGTGAGCATGCAAATTAACCCCAACCAAGATGGCTGCAGACACAGAGAGCAGTTGAGAGGCTTGGGTTTCCCAGGAAATGGAAACCAAGCTTTTCACACACCCTGACCAGCCTAGGCCTCCACTCAAGGATACAAAGTTTCAGTTATAGAAAATACATAAAACCAAACAGAAATGGTGACAGCCACAGAGTCAGCAGGAGGCTTGGCTCTGCTCCAGGCTACAAAGTTTCAATTGTAGAAGGTAAATAAATTCTAGATACCAGGGCTTCCCCTTGGGACACCAAGGGGCGTGGCCAGCCTGCAAACCACCACAGGCCCCTCACCCAGGCTGCCCCATGCCCCAAAGGAACCCCACCCTGATCAAGGACATCCTTCAGGGCAAACCAGCTGGCCCCCACCCGTGCACCAGGCCTCTATCCTATCTAATAAAAGAGTAATATGCAGATTGACCATCACTCCAACACACAAGCTGGCTGCCCCCATGTGGTCAAAGATCCTGCCCCCATGTGGACACAAGATGGCCACCACAAGATGGCCAGCAGGGGAGGGCAGTTGAGAGGGGCCAGGCCTGCAGGGGAGGGCAGTTGGAGGCAATCAACTCTGCAGGGGTAACCAGTTAGGGGTGACCAGGCTGGCAGAGGAGGGAAGTGGGGCAAATGGGCTGGCAGGGGAGCAGTTAGACATCAATCAGGCTGGCAGGGGAGTGGTAGGGGGTGATCATACTGGCAGGCAGAAGCAGTTAGGGGCAATCAGGAAGGCAGGCAGGTGAGCAGTTGGGAGCCAGCAGTCCTGAATTGTGAGAGGGATGTCCTACTGTCTGTTTAGACCCAATCCCAGTGGGTCCCTCTCAACTGCCCTTCCTTGCAGACCTGGTGTCTTCCAACTGCCCTCTTCTGCTGGCCATCTTGTAGTGGCATTCTTGTGTCCACATGGGGATAGTATCTTGTTTAACATCCCTCGAGGGGTCCCAGATTGGAGAAGGTGCAGGCTGGGCTGAGGGACACCCCCTACCCTGTGCACAAATTTCATGCACTGGGCCTCTAGGAAAGAAAGCTAAAGTGGCAAGAGGTAATGAGTAAAAGGCTTTTTGGTGATGGTGATATTATTAATTTTATCCAAACAGACTCATCAGAAACCATGTCTCTGTTAAGGCAACATTAAAGCAAGGGGGTAATCAATGTACTAGGAAGTGCTTCATGTTTAGAGAGCATGTTGCTGAGCATACTTTGTATGACGGAGGAATAACACAGCCCAGTAGTTTCACCAGACTGGAGTTAGCAAGAGTGATTCTAATGGGGTTTCAGGCAGTAACTTAGTCAAATAGGGTAATACATCTTGCTTCAGTAGGACTTTGAATTTAATTCCCCATAAATTACACTTTAAACATAGATGTTTAAAAACATCACTGATAGTTTTTGTGGAGAGCAATGAAAGTCGATGCAATTATAGGCACTGTTAATAGTACTGTACTTGGGTAGCTGAATACGGTATTGAACAAGACCCCTGCCCCCTTTCATAGAGTTCATAATCTAGTTTGGGGACATATAAGGCAGCTAAAATACTTAGAAACGATATATAAGGTAGTGATAAATAACATGATGGGAATTAAACAGATTGGTACAATGAAGAGCGAAGCTAGAGGATACCACTTCTCTGTGGGAAATCAAGGATCTAATATAGAATAACATTCAGTCTGACACCAGAATGACCAGAAGTTGACAACCATAAAAAGAGAATTCTGGAAAGAGCGATAGCATGTAAAATCAAAATTATGTAAAAGCAAAAGAAGATCAGAGTGTTGGGAATAAAGGGGTGCAGAGGGAAACTGATTCTAGGAAAATCGGAATAATAGAGGCAGGATGATGTTGCACCTTGTATGCCACAGTGAAGAGTTTACATTTGACTCTCGGGGAAACTGAGAAAGCCACTGGAAGCATTTATGCTGTTCTTTGGAATGCTGGTTTTGATGGCAGGGAGTGGCAAGAATGGAAGTAACAATGACATTTTTAAAAGTTATTTCATTAATCCAGGAGAGAGATTTAGTGGCTTAGATTAGATGGTAGCCGTGAAGATGAAAACTTTATGAATTTGAAATATATTTTGGCAGTAAAGATCACATGGTGTTTTATTTTATTACAACAAACAATTTTTATAAGCAGAAAGAGTACACTCTATAGAAATGATAAAACGTATAGTAAAGTGCCCTGGCTGGTATAGCTCAGTTGGTTGAACAGTATTCATTTATCCGAAAATATTTATTTACCTAATTTCCATTGCACGTCAGGCACTGTTAATCACACTGGTGATGCGGGGGTGGATTAGATAGGGAAAGTCTATATCCTACCTAACAGTGTACACGTTTGTGTGATGGCACAGAATTCAAAGAATATAATATATACACTGGTGAGGGAGTAAGTGTAAGAAATTAAAAAATAAATAAATAAACAAAACTGCGTAGATGGTGGAGGGTGACTGGAAGAAGCACCCTATATGGCATGGACAAGGACCTCCCTCCTGGGGAGGAAGCGACTGAGCAGAGATCTGAATAAAGCTGAAGGAAGTAGCCATCAGAAGACCTGGGGAAAGTTCCTCCTAGATAGAAGGAGCAGCATATACATACCACCTCAGGCAAGAAATAGATTGCTCACTTTAAGAAAAAAACAAGCAAGTCTGTATTTTTTTAGCACAAGAAGCCAAGAGGGATAGACGGAGAGAAGGAATAAGAGCAGCAAGGAGCACTCTTGGCATGTGGACCCTTGTAGATCTTAGTTCAGACTGCATTTGGGATTTCAGAGGGGACCAAATTCTAAATGAACAGAGAAATAAATGAGAGAAAGGACATCTGAAAACAAAAGGCAAACAGAATAAGATATGACACTAGACAATCAATGTTCAAAATGCACACATAAACCACAGGCGTAAGATTTAATTTTTAAAAATGTTAAGTGCTTTAGAATTAACATATCACATTTGCTTGTATAATCTCCTGTTGCATCTCATGATAGTTCCAGAGGCTTAATGTTCCAGACTGGGTCCTTGTGGAACAGAATGTTTGTTTACAGTGATTACATGAGAACTTTCTCATTGGAATTCTATTTTCCTTTTCTCCTTTAGGGGTACGACATAATGAGAGAATAGAGGAAAGGTTGCATAGTGGATAAATTATCTTCCTATTTCTGTATATATCATAATAGCTGATATAATTAAGTCTATTTTATGAATCCATTTAATACTTTCATTTAAAATCTAGAGGATAATTTTCAAATAATGGAAAATAAAGAAAGGCTGCTGTTACTAAGCACACTGGAGAACGGCCTCACGTTACGAAATGAATTGGCATAATCTCAAATTTGGGAACATTGGGAGGAGAAGGCAGTTTGATAAGTGTATGGCAAAGAAAATAATAGTGTATAATAAAAGAAAACCACATGAAAGGGAGCATGAATAAAAAGATAATCGAGGGTAAAATTAAAATGTAACTCAGACAGTTTTTGGGAGAATGGAAAATCACTTGTAGTATGAAATACTTTTTTGGATTTATTAGAAGGAAGTTTTCAGTATAAATTTTTAAAAGAAATATTTTGTACTTCTGGATTACAATGGGTCTGCCTAACCAGACTTCCATGTTGTACTGCCCCATATCCTACTAATCTTACCTAATAATAGACAAACATGTAAATTGACCATATCTTCGCTACACCCATAGTCAATCAGAGTGACCATGCAAATTAACCCAAACTTTGGCAGTTAATTTGCATACATAGGCACCCAGAGCCTGTGTTCCAGGCACATCCTGGCACCCAGGTCATTGTGAGGTAAGGCCTGGACAAGAGTAGACCCCCTCCGATCGATCTGAGTTCCACTCCTGCTCAAGGCCTGGTGCAGGAGTGGATGCCCTGCGATGGATCATAGGGAGCAGAAGCGGACCCCCAGCAATGGATCACAGGGAGCTGGGGCTCTGCTCCTGCCCAAGAGGCTTTCAGCCTGGGCAGGGGTGGAGATGGAGGGAGCTGGAGGGAGCTGGAGGGCCCTGCCCAGGCCTAAGGCTCTGGCCAGAGGCTTTAGGCCTGGGCAGGACCCAGCCTGGGATTGGTATGAACTATAGAGGAAACACCTTTTCTGACTGCACATTGGCTAAGCTTCCTCTATTCCACTGGTAAATATTCTTAGTAACTTGGGTAATAAGAATCCAAAAAGGTGATCTAGGGCTTTTCCACCACACTTCTGGAGGAAAAAATGAAGGTCTGCTGCTGGAGGGCTAAGAAATGCCATATCCTGCCCTAGCCGGTTTGACTCAGTGGGTAATGCCCCAGCCTGCCAACTGCAGGGTCTGGGTTTGATTCTGATCAAGGGCATGTACCTAGGTTGCAGGCTCCTCCCTGGCTTGGGCCCAGATTAGGGCTCATCCAGGAGGCAACCACTCAAAGTGTTCCTCTCACATTGATGTTTCTCTCTGTCTTTCCCTTTCTCTTCCACATTCTCTAAAAGTCAATGGAAACATATCCACAGGTGAGGATTAAAAAAAAAAAAGGAAAGAAAAAAAAGAGAAAGAAATTCATATCCTATGAAAGATACATCTTGAAAATGCCTAAAGAAAGTTGTCATTTTTTCTTGGTGAAGGGACTGGAGTCTGTGTTGATGAAAATACATTGGTGGCTGTGGTGACTGGCAGTGCCTGCAGCAGTGCTCACCTGCCTGCTTGTTTGGCTGCTCCTAACTGCCCCCCGCTGCCAGCCAAGTTGCCGCCAACTGCCCCTTCCCTGCCAGCCTGATCATTCCTAACTGCACCCCTGCTGGCCTGGTCACCCTTTACTACCCCCCCCATCAGCCATGTCACCCCCAAATGTTTCTCCCCCCCACTCCCCTTGCAGGCCTAGTCATCCTTCACTGCCCCCTGTCAGCCTAATTGCCCCTGTTCCCCCTGCTGACCTGGTCATCCCCTACTGAACCCCTGCCAGCCTCATTGCCCTTAACTCCCCCTCCCCCCACCAACCTGGTCACCCCCAACCCTGCCAGCCTGGTTGCCCCTCCTGGACCCCCTGCTGGGCTATTTACCCATGCAGCCTGCTGTTCAGTTGTTTGGTCTTCCCTCACTAATCCCCATGCAGGCCTGGTCCTAGGCAGCCATCTTGTGAGGGTGTGATGGTCAATTTGCATATTACTTCTTTATTATTATATATAGGATTCTATTTTAAAAAATATATTTTATTGATTTATTATTATTATTATTATTAATTTTACAGAGGGGAATGGAGAGGGATAAAGAGATAAGGATAGAGAGATAGAAACATCGATGAGAGAAAAACATTGACTAGTTGCCTTCTGCACACCCCCAACCAGGGATGTGCCAGCTACTGGGGAAATGCCCTTGACCAGAATCGAACCTGGGACCTTTCAGTCCGCAGGCCGACACTCTATCCACTGAGCCAAACCAGTTAGGGCTAGAATTCTATTTTATTCTAAAATAATACAATCTGTGTAACTGCCCAAGTGAAGGAACAGAAAAAGTAGACAGTAAAATTTTGCAAGAGATCTCTAAGATATAGATAGTTAAGAAGTCTTAGAGGAGTGCTCTTTAAATGATGAACCATTTAATCTAAGTCATAACCAGAATTGAGAATAAAGGAAAGGTTGATGGATTGGCAGAAGTCTAAAGATCAATGAACTATGAAAAGAAAATATTTGTACAATACTCACTTGAGTAATAAAGGGTAGAATGCATCACAGGCTACTTGCCATTTAAACATCTGTTCTTCTCATAACACAACAGAAGCAATCAAAGTAAGGCATCACATTCTTAAGAGAAGGAGTTATACTTCTTGGTTTTGCTTTAATACAATACAATTTTCTCTTAGATTGATTACATTGTATTCCCATATTTTTTTTATAACTGCACAGATTTTAAATCCAAAATTTAAAAAATGTACAAATTAGTGAACAACAGAGCCCTGAATCATTTACATGGATTTTGCAAGCATGTAATAATCTAAATACATAAATGCATTTAGTCATGTTTTCCCCAAGATGATTTCAATAGAGAATCATAAGTTTAAATACCACTTTTTTAGTAACAAATCCCCAAGTCTTAAAAACATTTGGAAATAGCAAAATACACTATTTTGCTTAAATATGATAGTCATCAATGCAAAATTTATGTTTTTATGCTACTTACTAGAGATTCCTAGATCTAAACAATGGGCCTACCTAACATATGGAGCACATTTTCTCACAATTCAGGGTTACAATGTTGACACACAATATGTTTCTTTGAGTTATGTCTTTTTTAAAAACTAATGCCTGGAATTGACGATGTTCATTTATATAAGTAAACATTTAAAAATCTGCAGTAGTATTATCACTGTTTTGGAAAAACTGTATTTTATTATTGTAGAGGTTAGTAGATTATTCTTGCTAAATGATGTTCCACTTGTCTGGAAGGGCATCTGGAAGATGCCCGGTCTAATTAGCCTATTACCCTTTTATTAGTATAGATAAGGATAATGCTACTATTTTATTTTATGTATTACAAAATATATTTACATATATATTATATAATATATATTTAAGAGCTTAAAATAAAACTATATTATTTAACAACGTTTAAATTCAATTATGTCTAGAAGTATTGTTTCATTGTTCTTATTCATTAGAACTCTTTATTACCTAACTTGATTGGAAAAGAAAGATGAGTTCTCAAATCAATGTTCTTAGTGGCATTCTGTAATTTACTCCTGACCTCCTCCCCAACATTTTAACTTAAAAAAATATATATCAAATTGGAACTTTTTAAAATAATATTCATGTTATACAGATCTCATTAGGTGAAAAAAAAAAAAAACAAACAACTAATAATTCTGTCACCCAAGTGTTCAGTCACAGATTCTACTGTTAAGTTTTAGGTTTTAAGCTTTAAACTTTCACATAATAACAAAAATTCAGCAAATTAAGTCAGTAGGCAAGGCTGGATCAAAACCGTATGTATGGGGAAGACGTAGGAGGGAAGTGATGTCAAAGGTCTATACATAGGAACAACAATATTGGTGGAAGAAGTGAATGTGAGAATGATTTAAGAGTTGGAAAGAGGCCCGTTGATAAATGACTGACAGTGGGTAAAAGGACGCTATCTAGATAACCCTCAGTTCTTGGGGATAGCGTGACCATTGAATTAGTTATGTCATCACTAAAATAGTACTCAAAGCAAGATATGGTTGAGAAAAAGAGAAGCTAATTTTAGACAAGCTGAATTCGAGGATTTTATCTTCCTCTTCTAAATCTCCAGAATAAATCAATTACCCAACTTACTTGAAGCTCATATTAAGCTTCTTATCTGCCAGTAGTGTTAATATGGTAAAAGAGTTATTTTAAATCATCTCTCAAGATGGCTGCTTAAATCTCTTATGGGTGAGTCTGTTAACCTTTTTTCCTATTTTCCCCTCACAGAAACCCCCCAGGATTTCTTATATTATCTTTATTCAAATGAGAGAAATGCCTTTTGGAAAACAAAGGTAGAAAAATAACATTTCTTTTTCCTTTTTCCTTCCCTCCTGTGCTGGCTGTGTGGTTCGGATGGTTGGACCATTGTCCCATACAGCAAGAGGTTGTGGGTTCCAAGCCTGGATTAATAAACTCCTCAAAAATATTTTACTTTCTTAAAATTTAAGTCTCACATATTTTCCAAAATTCTTTAAGACTGCATTTCTTTACATGTGCTGTAATATTTAGCATAACCCCTCCTTCATTCCTCCCCAACCTCATGTCTAAATGGACTTTAATTTCAGAGCAGTTTTAGATTTACTGAAAAGCTATAAAGACAGCACAGAGTGATCCATATGGGCCACACCCAGTTTCCCTTATTGTTTTTTTAAAAAAATATATTTTATTGATTTTGTACAGAGAGGGTGGGAGAGAGACAGAGAGTTAGAAACATCGATGAGAGAGAGTCTTCGATCAGCTGCCTCTTGCACACCCCCTACTGGGGATATGCCCGCAACCAAGGTACATGCCCTTGACCAGAATCGAACCCAAGACCTTTCAGTCCCCAAGCCAACGCTCTATCCATTGAGCCAAACCGGTTTCAGCAGTTTCCCTTATTGTTAATACCTTACATCGGAATGTTACTTTTGGGATACTGATGCATTATTATTAACTGAAGTTTGTAAAAGGTGAAATAAAATAGAATCACTTATGTCAAAGGTTTTAAGATGAAGCTGGGGGCCATTTAGGAGCCGGACCTCAGGCACATCCTCACCTGGTGGAAACATGAATTTGTGAACTGGGCCGAACCACAAATATGTCAAGGTCTTGGCAAAGAACAGTTGGCTCAGTGACAGCCTTAGCAATCATAAATTAAAACTATTAGTAAACAAGTTTGGTTTTGTTTTCCCTTTTATTAAAAAAACTGGATGATTTCTGCCCAAATCTCTATACACTTAAATGCAAATATTTGATTCCAAATAGGTGTTTTTACTTGATGATTGCCTCCTGGTAATTTCAGGCAATCAAGTTTATACCTTATTCAGATTTGCATCCTTTTTACCTAATGTCCTTTTTCATTCTCATATCACATCTAGAAAACCACATTACCCTATTTCCAAATACATCACCTTCGGAGGCACTGGGAATTAGGACTTCAATGTAGGATTAGTGGGGCACATCAATCGGGTAATGTCCCCCAACTGCTAATCCACTTTCTCCTTCTATCCGTCTGCCTATGTATTGGCATTTGAAATTTTCATTTCACTTAGCATCATTTTTAGACCCACCTATATTGTAGTTGTGTCAGCACCATTGAGCCCCTCTAATGAATTTTTCATTTCCATTATTAAAATTCACATCTACAGATTTCCCATTGTGTCTTCTTATGTTTATCTCTTGATAGTTTCCATTTGATGAGAAAGTGTCATCATGCTTCCTTTTGATTTTTCAATCTTGGTTTCCTTTAGTTCTTTGAACATGCAACAGCTGCTTTGAAGTCTTTGTTGGCTAAATCCACCATCTGGGCCCTTTCAAAGGCAGTTTTATTTATTTATTTAGTTTTTGCTTTTTTCCTATGATGGGTCCCATTTTCCTATTTATTTGCATCTCTCATATTTTTATTGATGTTGTTGCAAACTGGACATTTTAGATAATATGCTGTAGCACCTGAATACAGATGCCGCCCCTTCACCTGGTGATGATTATTATTCTTGTCATTTGCTTGGTGATATATTTGTTAAGTGACGACATGCCTAAATTAACTCTGTAAAATACATTTTCCCTTCAATAATATCAATGTTCCTATTATTATTATTATTATTATTATTATTATTATTATTATTATTATTTCCCCTGTTTTTATATTTATCCTGAGCTGCCTAGGGATTGCTCCTGGGGTTGTGAAGGTGAGGTGGTCATTTATTGGTAAAAGGTTGTGGTTAAGTCCCGTTAGCCAGTTAGATTTTTACCCTTTTATTGTTGGATGTGTTTGGGGCTTGGAGTCTGAAAACATCCTTCACGGGGTTTATGTACTTTGACTTGATATTCAATCAGAAACTATTACGTAACTCAAATGTCGCCTCGCTCATCACTCTTCAGTGGGTGCCACCTTGGGCATGCACACAGTCTTCCAAACTGCTGGGGGTGTTACCTTACTTTTAAGCCGGACTCTTTTAGGAGTCACCCCTAGAATAGGTAGCTAACTATTCAGTGTTTCCTTAGAAGTTCTCTGTAAGCCCCTGGCAGTGAGGCTTCTACCCCATGTTGATGGGTCTGCATGTGGCTTAGGGAATGCTTTTAATGACACCACATGTTTTGCCCTGATTGCTGAGTGGGTGCAACCCTGCATGCAGGCAGATTTCTCAAATCCCATAGCTGATCCTGATTTTAGGAGGGCTTTTAAGGGCTGTCTCTCTTCCTGATTCTATTCAAGTTCTGGCTGCTATATTGTTTTGCTTGCAATATGTACCTACCAGCCTACTCTTAATTTATCCACCTAGATCTCCATCACCTTTTGACAATACTCTTAGGCAAGGAATCTTCCATTCTCGGTTCCAAATAAAGTCAGTATCACCTGGCAATGCTGCAGATATCTCGTGCTAAGTTTCCCCTCTCCCATGGGCAGAACTTTAGTTAATGCACCGAAGATGCACCAGATACGGTTAGGGGCTTTCAGGAAGGCAGGCAGGTTAGCAGTTGGGAGCCAGCAGTCCTAGATTGAGAGAGGGATGTCCGACTGCCCATTTAGACCCATAGGATCGGGTCTAAACAGGCAGTCAGGCATCCTTTGAGGGGTCCAAGATTGGAAAGGGTGCAGGCTGGGCTGAAGGACACACCCATCCATGCACGACTTTCGTGCACTGGGCCTCTAGTGTTTAATAAAATATCTCTTTACTCCAACTGGTTTGGATCAGTGGTTGAGCTTTGGCCTATAAACCAAGGAGTCATGGTTCCATTCCTGATCAGGGCACATGCTCAGGTTGCTGGCTTGATCCCCAGATGAGGAAGTAGGGGGTAGGAGGCAGCCAATCAATGATCCTCTGTCATCATTGATGTTTCTATCTCTCCCTCTCCCTTTCTCTTTGAAATTAATAAGAATATATTTTTAAACCATTTATTTTTTTTTGCTTTATAGAATATTTAGTTTGCTGTATCTTTTTAGGACAACTTCAAATTATTGTCTTATAATTTTCATCAGCTCAATTGTTTTGCTGGTATAAGGCTCCACTGAGATCCTTATTCTGACAGCTATTTTTAGTTTAAGTTTTTAATTTCAAACACTAATCATCCATTGCTGGTCCCAGACTGACTTTTCATTGTTCTTTTTCTTGCTATTTATTCCAGAAGCCCTAAACTTCCTATTTCCTGAACTTCTCATTTTTAGCTCCTCTTTATGGTTTTCCCTGTGTCTACAGGCTATAATGACCTCTGTCAAGTCTCTGCACTTCATCTTATTACCTTTGCTCATCCTTTGAGTCTTCAATTAAACAACATTCTCTGTCCCCGGCTAGGTAAATCATGCCCTCCTGACATCACATTTGCAACTTTTTTCTTTTGAATGGCAGCCTTAATTCATTATGTGTGTTAGTATAATTACTTCTGTCCTTGGGGAAGACTGATAGTTCCTGTAAGGCAAGAATCTTTTTCTCCCCGCTCTGGCCCACACTGCATTGCCACAATATTAGTCTTGTTGGGCTGCCTCAATCCAGTAGTACATCATAAAGGCAGTGGGTGCCTGTGCTACTATAAGTGACCATAACAAATAATCATAACCAAAGATCAAAAATTGCCTCCTATTCTCCATCCAGCCATTGTCCCTCAAAGGATCAAAATGAGAGATTTTATCATAAAAGTCATGTTAATATGGCCAAATAACAGAGACTTATTCCTCTGGAGTAGGATGGAAAGTGTATGTTCATTTTCAATGTATACAGCTTAATCTCCATAAAATGGGAAAAACTAACCAGGAGATTATACCAGGATTATTATCACTGACCTGTAAGCTTCCAACAGTGCAGACACCAGAATCCCACCTCCTGGCATGCAAGCGTGGATGAGCAGTCTTTAGGTGGCCGAGAAGGAGAGGCGACGCAGGTCAGTTAGTAACAGTCTTGTCAGAGCCCTTCACTGACCTGTTGCCCAGGCTCACTGCAGATCTGTCTGTCAGTTAATCTTACAATTACATGATTTGGCATTTTAAGGTTCTATTTTTGGATGCTGCTTACTGTAGCATCGCTGAATTTTGCTAAATCTATTAATTTTAGATATCTGCTCAAATATTAGGACATATTTTTAATTAGGATAACCTATATTCTATAATCAAGAAAAATGGGTTATCAATACATTTTTGTTGAATTATTAAAAGTAATTATATTATTTTAATTTAATTTAACTTTTAAATTAAACTTATTAGAATGACATTGGTTAAACAATTAACCAATCTTATAAGGGAATAACTTATTTTTTTACATTACTTGATCACTTATTTATTCTGATGTGTCAGAGGACAAAAAGAGAACAACCAAGAGAATATTATTTGGCTATAGACTTCTATTTAGTTTTCTATTATTTATTAAAATTATATTCATGATAACTCAATCTGCCTAACAGAAGCTTGGTCACTGGAAAAATGGCCCTAACCTATAGTACTTTTTCTTTTCATCTCTTTTGACTATCCCCAACATTCCATCATTTCATTATACAATTTTTCTAAATATTGCTAAAAGATAACAAGATAATACAATATCTTTTGACATTCATATGGAAGATGATTGCTAGTGTATGCTCATGGGCACATGCACACACATACACACACATCTTTCTCAATCAAAACTTTTAAACTACCAAAGAACAATGGCTAAGCAAATAATCCACTTTGGGCCATCATAAAAAAGCCATTCATTCAGTGCTTGCCTAGTAGTCATTTGGTTAGAGTATCACCCCCATATGCCCAGGTTGTGGGTTCCATCCCCAGTCAGGACACATACAATAATCAACCAATGAATACATAATTAACTGAAACAACAAAGTCCTGCTTCTTTTTCTTTCTCTCCATTCCCTCTCTGTCTAAAAGATCTGTCTAAAATCACAATACATTTTCTTAAAAGCCACTATTTTAGTTTTCCCTGCTTTTCATTACTTGTGTCCCCTGTGACAGCATATTTCCAAGTACATTTTAATGTTACAAACGGACAGACAAATCGAAAGCCTAGAATAAATTCTGAAATGAAGGGAACTAAATATCTTTACTATTTCAGGTATGATGTTCTCAATGACAGGTCTCATGGAAAAACAATATGATGTGATGAAGTAGAAATTAAATTAATAATTCACAGGGTGATTTTGTATTTTAAAAATATGCTTTCAAAATCAGGTTCATCATTCTTATAACTGAAGCCTGTGAGTGGCTGCAGGCAGGGCAAATAAATAAATCCTGCAAAGATCTCTGTCTGTTTTAAAAGAAGAAATGTTCCATACTAAGAAGTGCATCGGGACGAAATGCCTCTCTCTATCCCTCCTACATCTTCAGAACCAAGCCCTAATATTGATGAAGCATTTGCTAATGGAATTCTTTGCAATATTTGAAAGTTGGAACATTTAGAATTTAGATGGTATATTCAATCCATATGTTTGCTAGTGCTTCTGGTAATCATTTAAAAACTAAAATGTTATACCTTAGAATCAGATGATTTTTTTTGTCCGTACCCGTAAATAATTTTTAAAAGCATTTAAGAAAGTTAAAGAACATATAAAATTGACTTTTAAATATAAATTTTATTTGTATTTTTAAGCATTAGAAAAATTTCTCAGAAAACTTCATTATCAAACTCCAAATAATTTTATATTAGGTTATGTTTTTAAATGAATAGGCCAAAGAGATCATAACTCAAACTCACTTTGTTAAGATGTGAAATCCAGTATCTATCACCAGTACTTTTATATTATTTATATTAAAATATAAATCAGTTAGTGATACTAGGTCATTAGGTCATCACAACATTTTATTATTGTCAATGAAAAATATTCTGTATTTCTTATAGAAAAAAATTGATATGCATGCTGTGATTCAGGTCTTGTCTTTTCATGCATCTATACTACCTGGAAAATGCAGGTTCAATCCCTGGTCAGTGAGCATACCGATGGCAACTGATAGATGTTTGTCTCTCTCATCAATGTTTCTCCCTTCCTTTCTCTAAGCATGTCCTCTTTTATTGATTAAAAGTAAGTAAATAAATAATTGTTTTTTAAAAAAGAGAGATTGTGTTAGTAAGAATTTTCCTTCCACCAGCACATGATATCAGCATCTTTGTTTATGTAACTCAGTTCTGGAATTTTTGATTCACAGTTCCTAATTGTAGTTTCTGTTTGTATTATTAAAATGTATCTAACTGTTCTAACTATATTTAAGATGAATATTTTGGACACTGTCTCATATGTAAATAATTACTTTGTAGTTAAATTCTAATTGGAAGTTTCTACACCAAATCTCATGGAGGCATGGCATGGGTGTTATTGTGGATTTATCAAATAGTTAAGAGCACTGTTGAAAATAAGCCTTGTAGTTTGGGAGTAAAAGGCCATTAAGGGTAAAGAACAATGCAGTATTTCATAGGGACACTTCATCAGGTTAACTTCTATATTATACTTTGACATGCAGTTTTTTGAACCCGGGCTTAAAGTTTTGATTTTCATCAGCACATAATAGTAACAATAATAATAAACACCACAGCAACAATTAGTATCACATATTACCACAGTTAGTAGTATTACTCTCTCTTTATAGATGAGAACATTTAAACATTAAAGAGCTTAAACCATTGTCCCTCTCCCATCCACCGACCCCCAGTTACCCTCGTTAACTAAGCAATATAAACCTTATTTTTTTTTCTTTTGCCTCATCTCCATTTCCTTTTTTTTTTCTCTGATGGTGAGCTAGAATTAAAGAGGCTACCTTCCTGTTTCTTCTATTTCTAATCTAATAATCAATCAAAGGATTCCTTAAGGACCATTGCATTGAAATAGTAACTGTTTCTAGTACCCTTTTTCCCAGACCTCAGACAACTCAGTTTTGTCAGGCCTCATTGTGGTCATTTTCTCATTTCACTGGAGATAGACATTGTCTCTGAAAATATAAATCAGACCATCTATCATTGTTTTGTGTTTCATGATAAAGGCTAAAATACTTACAATGGCCTCTGTTGGCCCCCCACCTCTTAATCTGCTTTCCTGCCACTCTTGATCACTTCTGTTCAAACATATAGTCTTCTCTTACAAGCTATTGAACACCCCTTCTGTTCACCTGCTTCCGGACCCATGCATGCTTTATGTGTCCGGAATTCTCTTCCTCCAGATACTTATTTTCTCATGTCCTCATTCCCTCAGATCTCTTTTCAATGTCAACATCTCTGAGATGCCTTCTCTAAGAACCCTATGTCGGATAGGACCCCATACCCAAGCCTTCTTAATGCTCCTTATTTTTTTTTTAAATAGTGCCTTCTGATTCCTAATTTATGATGCTTGTTGTTTTGTTTACTGTTTGTCTTCACCACTAGAGTGAACCATTCATTTTGAACTGAACCAGTATAATCTCCTTACATTTCCTTTTCAGAGAGCATTGCCTACGATATAATGAACTTGAAAATTTTTGAAGATGGAAAAATTAACTTTGAAAGAAAACGTGTTTTCCTTCAATATCCACATTATGTGTTTTAATATGGTTATCAGACTTGGTAGCTAATATGTAACCCGCATAAGAAAACGATATTAGAATATTACATTTTGTTTTGTTTCTCCCGCATTTTGTCTAGAACCACTCCCAATTATTTCCGTCCATAAGCCATACATCATTTTTTTTTCTTTAAAACTAGACCTTCAAGCACTAATACTTTCCTGCATTTGATAGAAAACATTTTTTAAAATAATATAATAAAACTTTACCAAATATACTTTTATGTTCTATAACTCCATTAGTTTGAGAGATCTTCATCACGCTTACTTTGAGAAAAAGAAAAGATTACTATACATGTATTAAAAAATCAATATAAAATGTCAAGGACCACATATTTATGATTGTTGATTGTATATGTTTTCCCTTATGATGTGCTCTTTAAAAGAACAGGAGATTTAATAAAAAAAAAATGCAAGGCATCTCAAATAACAAGCAAAAAAATAAAATAAAATAAAATAAAATAAATAAAAGAACAGGAGAGGAGAGGAGAGGAGAAGAGAGGGGAAGAAAGGAGAGGAGAGGAGTCTCAGATTGTTTTTCCCCCCTGCTGATTTCAGTAACTCAATTTTAACATTCCCCAGAGAGCTCTCAGACATTTATGTGATTTAATGGCCTGCTTATTTTTAAACTAGATATTTTATTTTATTTTATTTTATTTTATTTTATTTTATTTTATTATTTTATTTATTTTATGTTGTGATTGCCATAACCATTATATTAACAGTTGAATAAAAAGCAATATCACTGAAAATGTGTCAATGTATCTCTCAGTGAATTAATCTATATCCCTTGCCTAGGACTTGCTTATTGGTGCAAGATAAATGCACTAATAACAATGATAAGTCATCAAACATTCTGGCAGAGCTGCCAGGAGGGCTGGTGGGAGGAGATGCATGGAAGTGAGCTTGTTGAGAAACAGTTCAATGCAGGAGAGATGACATGTGTCACCCAGTCCCACAGTGAGATGATGGAGTACATGGGATGGCCGCTTGTCAGCAATGTGTACGAGTCTGGCATGATTTGAGTCTCTGGCTGTGTTTCTGGTTACCCTATATAACACGATAACAATGGATCATTAAATCAGTAGTCAAATCCTACATGATATATATCATTTGAAATAAAAAAGAAAAATGTGAAAAAAATAGAAATCATAACCCCCTGTAAATCACATCTTCCAGCAGTCTATCAGAAGTCCAAAACTTATGGACAAACATACCCACAGAAAATAAAAATCAATATGTAGGAAAAATATTAGAACCTCCTTTTATATGTATATTTATCTAAATACAAGAAGTAATAAACTCTTGCCCTAAAAATGTTTAATATTCAGGTTGATGTATATATGCTCACATATTCCATATGGTATCCATGGGGCATGTAATACACCTAACTATACCCAAAGGGAAAAGAAGAAGGCCCATAGTGGCTGCTGAATGTGCTTATGGTCCCTAAAATGGTTGCTACAGTTCAGTACACTGTGACGCCTTTCATTGTTAACTATGTTCAAATAAGTTGATTTAAGAATATTTTATGGATTTAATAACTAGCCTGTACAATATTGACAAGCAAAAACACAAAATGAAAAAAACAACAACAAACAGAACAAAAATGCCAACTGCCTAAATAAGTTAACAGTAACGAGAATACAAGTGAAAAATAAAATTTCTCAAAATCTGAATATATGAGCCTCACTCTGGAAAATATAATCTAATATAATTAGAATCCCAGCCCCCCAAAATTAAAAACAAATATCACAATTTAAAATATGGGTTATTATTCTTTTATCACCTATAAAAAATAATGCTTTGAGATGTTTACTAGTAGATTATATAAAGCAATAAAGATCAAGAAGAGATCTAAAAACTAAACTTCATAAATATGAAGATAATTAGAAAAATTTCAGAAATATTTAAAAGCATACAATTTTCAGTAATTTATACAAATTCATCCAATAATCCTAAACACATAGAATTCTATTTGTAATTTCTCAATAACAAAAATCTAAATCCAAAATTAAAAGACAACATCTATTTATAAAACTATTAGAAAAACAATAAAACAACTAAAAGTCAATTGTCTGTAAATAGTGACAAAAAGACACATAAAAAAATAAAATTTGGTGAAACAAGCATTAGAACAAATTCCACAATGTAAAAGACATTTTTAAAATTTGAAGTATAGCTATTTGTGACATGTTTTATTTTGACATAATGTATAGAAGACAACTGAATGAAAGCTGTATCTACTGGAAAAGAAATACCCTTCACAATAAATGACTTCTTAAATAGAAAAAGTTGCCACTGGTAGAGTGGTTGCTTTGACTAGAATGGAAAGAAAGGCCTAGATCACTGAAATAGCCCCTTTATTAAAAGAATTTATTGAATCAATAATAAGCAAGCTACTGCAGCCAAGGAGTTGATAACTGAAGGGCATCATTGTGGATATATAGTTTTAATATTTGTATTATTAGTGAAGACACCGCTTGGGAGAATCTTGCAGGAACTTCACAGGAAATGTTCAAATGTTAGGCCAAGGTTTAACAAAAGCAATGGAAGCTGGCAGCATTCAGAGCTATTAGAAATGGAAAGCTCAGATGTATGTCCATAGAATTTAAGTGCACTATGTGAAAAATAATGTAATCGAGGAAAACTCTTTAATTGAAATTCTGTCCCGAGCAACCGAGTGTACAGTGATGCCATCAAAGCTTTCTATTAAGGGGGTATCAAACATAGAAACTATGCTCAACTCACAGCATGATGTGTTCTGGAAAATTCAGCACAATAGAAATAAATATCCCTCTCATAGTTTCTACATTTTTTTCTATCAAATTTAGCTTAAAAAATAAGCCTAGGTTAAACCTATTACGTAGGTCTAAGTTAAGAGGAAGAGACATCTGTTGAGATTGCTCCCACATTTCTGAGACTGCTGCTATCATACAAAACACAGATCATTTATGGATCTTCTCAGGTTAGTAGTGAGCAGCATAATTTTGGTCTGAGAAGAAACAGTGTTTTAATAAAGTGATTACAAGATGACTATGAATCCAAAGCTGAAAATGTCCTCTGTATTTTATTTTTTACCCCAAATTATTTTTAATGACATTCGCAAGCTTGCATTAAAAAACAATTCTCAAGCAGGTAAAATGTCATCGTTAAAATACTGTCATGGTAAAAATACCAACAATATAGATGACTATATTTGAATATAATCCTATATAAAATTATCAGTTATTGGTAGATATTTTAGTCTAAGAAATAAATCTCTTTGCCTGTTAAAGACCAAAAATATAAACATCCAAAGGAATTAGAGTCTACTAGAAAAAGGCAGATTATGCTTTTGTTTGAAAAGACTCAATATCATAACACTTTTAGTCCTAACACCTTAATGTAGTGTCATGCAATTCAAGTTGTAATGCCAATAGGTTATTTTTGGAAGCTAGTTTGCTAATACGATTTCAAATGAATATGGAAAAATGGCTGGACATAAAAAAAGAATATGAACAATAACAAAAAAAGTGGGGAGAGAACTAACCTTAGTATATATGTAAATAAGCAAAGTGTTTGTATGATTAGACAAATACATTACCATAATAGCATTGAGAATGCTGATATAGGTAGTGCTATTAAGTGAAAACAATTAGAACTATTTAATAATGAATTACTCAACTGGCAAACATTAAAATAAGTAAATAAAATAAAAAAATAAACAGCTCTTACAAAATAAAATGTAAAATATATTCCATTAAAAATATAATTGTTGTAAGATCACATTTTATAAAACAAATCATGAAATATGGTTATACAGGGTGTCCCCAAAATATATATACATACTTTAACAACTGATTCTATTACATTTTGAAAAGAAAATGTATTTTAACAGACACTGTCTTTATAATTATTCAAAATGTGTATTTTAAGATAAGCAATTTATCATGTGATAAAACTACTAAAGGGTCAAATTATTTTCATTATCTTTTTTAAAATGCTATAAATCCATAGGATTTCAAAACAACAAAAATGGAGTTTAACTCTTGTGAGAAAAATACAAACAGAGACACCTTTCTCAATAAGAAGACAATGGACCAGCACTGGTTTTGTGCACATGGAATTATCCCATTCTATCCAGTCTTTCTTATTGAAGGCAGTTGTAAAACCTAGACAGAGGGCATGCAGCAGCTGTTTGACAACTCACCAAAGTAAATAATTGCAGGAAGAACGGGTGGAAGTCCACACTCAAACTAACACCAAATTAACAGTGAGTCTACCTTCCTCCCTTCTCCACCTTCCCCTCTAATATCCACAGCCTGGGTGCAATGTGTGAGAGTGGGACACAAGGATGAAAAAAAGAGACAGATGCAATAAGAACCCTCTAGTTCTGTCTCAGAGTGGGAAGGGAGATGCCTAATACTCATGGGGATACCAGCTCCCATTTTTTTTCTTTTCTCCCTCAGCCCCTGCCCTAACCCCTAAGCAATCCCAACGTGGTGATGGCCACTGATGGTAATGGTAGCCTACATTAGCTAAAATTCTGGGAAGGTGCATTTTCTGTTTGCTAGATCTGATTACAAGAGGATGGGACCAAATGTTGTTGATTGTTCTCAGATGAGAGTACAACTGCTAAGGTGAATAGCACAGTAACTATATCCCAGCTTTATTGCAAGAAAAATGAAAAGAGGACTTACAGGAAACTAGAATGCTCAAGGAAGATAGAGAAGTAGGAGATCAGTTAAGAGACCTCATCAAATTTTTAAGGAACTTCTGGACTCCTGAGCTGCACAGACATGTGACTTCAGCAAACCAAAAACAAAGAGAATTGAAAGAATAGGCAGAAAACCACTGAGCAGCCAGGCTGGCCACTAGTGGCAGACATGCAGGACAGAACTGAATAAAATTTAGAAACACAACCCACAGAAAACAAATTGAAACTTGTGGCCAAAACCTAACCAGGTCATCTTATTGCATAGACCACATGTGTCAAACACAAGGCCCGCGGGCCAAATCCAGCCCGCCAGGCCTTGCAATGTGGCCCGCACCGCGCTGTCATCACTGCACTCCGCTGTCAGTTTATGACATTGTCAGTTTATGACTGTTCAGTAAACCATTCGGCCCGCGATTTAGGCTGGATTTTAGATTTTGGCCCCTTCTCTGATTGAGTTCGACACCCCTAGCATAGACAAAAAGCATACTGATATTTTCAATAGAATTTTAGTAAGAACAGGACACAATGTACATTACTCTCAACACTTGGAGAATCAGAAAAATCAATGCACATGGAAAATCCAATCAGCCAATGCCAGTGTTGAGAAGTTGGACTAAGATGACAAAGACTTGAAAGCAGCCATTAAAAAATGCTCTAGTAAGTAAAAGAAAACTCTACTAAAACTAATGAAAAATAAAATCTCAGCTAATAAATTTAATATAAATGATGAACCAAATGGAAATTTTACAACTGAAAAATGAAATAATTGAAATAAAAATTTTCACTGTGTAGGTTAAATTCAGAATGAGGATGACGGAGAAAAGAGCAGTAGAATGTATCCATCTTAATAAAGAGAGAAAAAACTGGAAGAAACATAAATAGAGATGCATAGCCCATGAGACAATAACAAAAGTATTAGATCATGTCTATAAAGTCCCCTTTGTGGTAAAAGATATAAATCTACAAATTCAAGAAATGCTGCGAACTCCAAACATTAAAAATGTTAAACAAAATAAAAATAACTATGCCTTAACATCAAAAGTCAACTGCTGAAAACAAAAGACAAAGGTAATAATATAGGTTAAGATATATTTCTACTGAAGCTCTTGCTATTGAATTCTCATCTATCTATTATATGTTCTAAATGACTCTGATGTGGCAGAGGGCTCTAAACAAATCTTCTTATCCTGTCCAGTTTATTGCAGATTATTTATGCTGTATCTGTTTTTTTATTTCTAAGAGAATATAGCATTGTGGCTTCTGCTTTTTTGTTAAATTGAAATATGTGCAGAAAAGAATAAAGTGCCACTGAAATAATTTTAATATTGTGATTGAAGGTTATTTTTCTTTATTAATTTTGACCTAGTAGAAATATGCTAATATATTGTAATTGTCTATGCATTTGAAGCATTTTTAAATGTAGTATTCTGAGGTACATAAGAGTACATTTCTAAGTCACATGTCTTTAACTGTAAATGATGCTCATAATTAAAATTAGTCTAAAAACAATATATGCATGAGCTACAATTTAGGAAAATCATCAGAAAAGAAGTTATTCTAGGTCATAGTTAAATTTGTGAAGATGTATGAAAGTTCTGGTTAATATAAAGCATTATAATAGGTATACATAAATAATTAATGCTATAACAGAAACCTTTCTCATTTGTTTGTGAGTTATTATGGAAATGTCTAATATGCTATTTTTTTCTTCAAACTTTAAGGTATCTCCCCTACTGCAACATAAATGCTACTAACTTGGACACAATTTCAGCATATCTTAATCTCACCAAAAATATTATGAGGATTAAAAAAACAACAACAACTTAAGGTAGAAAGCTTAAAATATCTTTATAATGATAATGCCACACAAGAATGTCAAAAATATTGCTAAAAGAAAGCCTTTAAAACACATAAAGAGGTAGAATTTTAACAAATAAACAGATTTATTTTATCTCTTCAAACACTCAAATCACCTGAGCAGTTGAGTATTACTCTTCCCTGATCAACTCCCTTCCCACAAACACAAACAGATATACTGTATACATGTGTGCATGGGTATATGCATACACACGCGTGCGCGCACACACACACACACACACACACACAATACACAAACACATTATTTGCCTATTGATTTTATGATGAATTATTTAGGGGGGATAAAATAAATAGAAATAACATTAAATCATACCATAATGTTCCACCTCCATCACTTTTTGAATAAAATAAAAAAAAGTCCCTTGCCCAGCAGGTATTGCTCAATGGTTGAGCATTGACCCACTTACCAAGAGGTCATTGGTTTGATTCCTAATCACGGCACATTCCACCAGTAAGGGGAATGCAGGAGGCAGCTGACACATTTTTTTATCTCTTTTTTTCCTCTCCATTCCTCTTTCTCTCAAAATTCAATAAGGGCATTTTTTAAAATTAAGTCCCCATTTAAGGTATAAGAACAAGCAAGGGAAGGAGTGGAATTCCAAATGACATGTGGCACTTGGTTATTTAGAAAGAATGTTGGCTGAATGGAATAGAATCTATAATAATAAAAGCATAATATGCTAATTAGACTGGACAGCCAAATGACCTTCTGGACAACATTCCAGACATCCTTCCAGATGAAGCCATGGCAACGGGGCCAAGGCAGAGGCAGTTAGAGGAGATCAGGAAGACAGGCGAGCAGTTAGGGGTGATCAGGCAAGCAGCAGGAGAGCGGTTAGGCCTCAGTGGTCCTGGATTGTGGGGGGGATGTTGGACTGTCTGTTTAGGCTTGATCTCACAACCCAATCCCTAAACTGGCAATTAGACATCCCCTGAGCCAGGGGTCCTCAAGCTTTTTAAAGTGGGGGCCAGATCACGGTCCCTCAGAGAGCTGGAGGGCCGGACTATATGAACTACTAATTCCTACTGTAACACCTCGGCTGTGCTCACTGCCCAAAAAACCTGGCGGGCCGGATCAGACTCCTCTGCGGGCCGCATGTGGCCCGCGGGGCATAGTTTGAAGACCCCTGCCGGGTGTCCTGGATTGCGAGAGGGTGCAGGTCTGGCTAAGGCCCCCCCCCCCCCTCTGTGCCCAGATTTTGTGCACTGGGCCTCTAGTGTTAATTATAAAAAGAAAAATTGCTCTCTTTTGAATATCTGATAAAATTGTTTTCAATTTTGGTACAATGAGAAATTGATAGACGTTCAATTATAAGCATTAAATATTTGTTACTATGAGATGAATTATTAATTCCATAACTCCTTTAAAACAAGATTCTAATGAGAGGTAACATAATGCAGACTTTTTGTAAATTGAAGAGCCTCCGAATTTATCACTGTTGAAAGTAGCACAAAGTTGGATTGATCACAAAATTTCTATGTGACTGTCACTAACATGTAAAGTTAATGGGGTGGATAACAGGATTGCTACCACTCAATTCCAATGATCTGCCTGTAGATCCCTGAATATTTGTTCGTTTTACATACTGTGACCCGTGTCATCCATTTACTACTATATATAAATAAAAGACCTATACAAACACATTTGCATATATTTAGATAAAGCACATATAAATGTAGAATAAGTATTTATAACAAAAATCTATTTGCTCTAATAAAGATGACTGTTTTAATTATTAACATGTTTTGTATGTTCCATTTACTTCAACAATATGGGAATCTAATCAATTCCACCAGTCTGTGAAGAAAAGTATGCCTGACAGGAGTGCCTTCAGCCTTGTGAAGACAGCTTCTGAAGTTGTTATTTTTGAACATAAATACTTTCTTTTGATATCATTGGTAGCAGATTATCTGTAATAAAGAATAATTCGCTATTAACTTGCACTAAACATGTAAAACAAAAGAAAGTTATTTCTAGGAAAGTTAATAGACAAGTAGTTCCTTATCTTTATTTAAAAGTTATGCCCAAGATACTGAACCTACGGGCTATTTCATGTGAAGCATTAATATTACCTTCACATAACTTCCATTTTGACATGACTTGTCCCAAACTTGGTTTTACCTACTCATTCTTTAGGTTAGATAAAACAAAACAAACAAAACCAAAAATACAGATTGGTATGTGCAAAAATCTTAGCATGTGACTAATATTTATAAAGTATATTTTCAATTGTATTTAAAAATCATTTAAATAAAAAACAAAATCCTGAGTAATGAGTAGTAATTCATTTAAATTTAAAAATTCCTAAATAGTAAGTAGTATTTCTATTAAAAAACTAACAATGTTTTGAATAAAAATAAAAAAATACCAAATTAAGTTTTCACTAAATTAAAGCTGTGTAGTTTCACATCAAAATTAAAGCACACATGTTTTTAATACTTTGTAGTCTTGGACTCATTAATAGATGATGTGATTAGAAACAGATAATGGGGTTTGTAGCTTGGTAGGGGTTTTTAGTTTGCTTTAAGGTCTAGAGGAAGTCGGTATATTGACAATTTTTTAACAACAGTGAGAAAAATTTTTTAAATGAAATTAAATAAACCCTGGAAAAACTAAAGGATCTTATATTATAACTATATTACCATATTGCCATTTTCTGTTAATATACTGGGTTTCTCTCAGAGAGCTCAAGATCCTTTTAATATTTCTCATAACGTTAATGTGGTTCAAGTAGAAAAAGAAGAAACATAATACCAACCTATAGAATGAGAAAATTGAAAAAGAAGTATAATGCTTTGTCAAGATGATTGTTTTCTAGCTGAAACAAAACCAAAACCCACTTCTCCTTTAGCTACTTTGGCCAATAGCGGTTAACATTTATGCTTATACTAGAGGTCTGGTGCATAAAATTTGTGCACTCAGGGGGAGGGTCTCTCAGCCTGGCCTACGCCCTATCATAGTCTGGGAGACTTCAGGGGATTTCCAACTGATGGCTTAAATCCACTCCTCATGGGGAGTGGGCCTAAGACAACAGTTGGACATCCTTAGCACTGCTGCCGAGGTGGGAGAGGCTCCTGCCACCGCTGCGGTGCACACCAGACATGAGCCCAGCTTCTGGCTGAGTGGCAATTACCCTGTGGGAGCACACTGATCACTAGGGGGTAGCTCCTGCATTGTGGGTAGGTCAGTGCATGTCAGAGCAACTGGTCATTCCACCGTTTGGTCGATTTGCATGTTGGCTTTTTATTATATAGTATTTTAACTTGAGGCCCAGGCACGGATTCGTGCACCAGTGGTATCCATTGGCCTGGCCTTCAGGAATCAGGCCGAAACCAGCTCTGCAACACCTCCCGAGAGGTCCCAGATTGTGAGAGGGCATAGGCCAGGCTGAGGGACCCCACTGGTGCATGATTGGGAAAGGGGAGGGACCACGAGAGGGCTCCAGGGTATGTCCAGTCTATCTCACCCAGTCCTAATTGGTCAGACCCCAGTAGCAAGCTAACCTACCAGTTGGAGCATCTGCCCCCTGGTGGTCATAGCAAATGGTTGAATGGTTGAACAGTTGGACCCTTAGCATATTAGGCTTTTATTATTTAGGACTAGAGGCCTGATGCACAAAAATTCATGCACCTGGGGAGGGAGGTCCCTTAGCTCGGCCTGCCCCCTCTCACAGTCCAGGAGACCTCAGGGGATGTCCTACAGATGGATTAGATGGGGAGCAGGCTTAAGTCACAGTATTGCCTCCCTCTGTGGGAGGCAACCAAGCGGATCAAGGGAAGGTGCTACCCCATCACCTGCTGTTGCTGCCTTTGCCTGAGCCCATGGCTGCTTAAGCCCTGGACCTCAAAGCCACTGGGGCTCACAGCCACCTGAGCCCCAGGCTGCGCAGACACTGTGGCTCAGGACTGCTATGAGCCCCCGGCCTGGCATCTGCCTGAGCCCACAACTGCCTGAGCCCACATCTGTTGTGAGCCCTGGGCCTCGCAGCCACTGTGGCTTTTTCCGGATGGATGTTCGGATGGATGTCCAGAAGATGTCTGCCCTAATTAGCATATTATCCTTTTATTAGACAGATTGTGATTGAATGCTCCACAGTGTGCAAATGAACTCAGCATAAATGATAAATATATCAGAATAAATACCTTGTGTAACTGAAATTTATTTGGTCACTTCCTCTGGGAAGTTAATTTGTACTACTTCTCATGAAAACCTGCTCATCCTCCTTATTACAAGATAGTTATTTTATAGCACTTTAATATAAATGCTTGACCTTTAGAAATCCAGTTCTTTTGGAGAAAATCCCAGATGTGCATACAGTTAAAACCAATGTTGAATATGTTGTGTTGCCAGATCACTAATTAAATTCCTGCACATAACCTTTTTCTTCCTGAAATGCAACATTTACTAAATTATTTTATAATTATGCAAACATTGGTTTGCATAGCTTTTTGCATTTTAATGAGTTTAGGTTAAACCAGACTTTAAATGAAATGAGAATCTGAAAAAAAACACGTGTAGTTCTGTAGCTAAAGAGCTGTTGTCCAAGCACATTAATAACATTGCTTTCAGTGAGGCTGCAATTCCTTTGTCATTTTAAAAGTTATATATTTTCTGTTTAATTTTTTTTGAGAAGAATAAGCCCACAAAGGAAAGGTAAAAATCTTCTAAAGCGACATTTAACTGTCCTCTTTTCCATCCCTTTTTGTTTAATATAACCTCTGGAATATGGTAAAGATTAAAATGAAACAAAGAGCAAAACATGGCCTCAGATAAAATTATTACTTTATGACAACTAAATTTTAAATGCCAAAATGATATTAATACTTTTCTATACTAATAAAAGAGTAATAGGCAAATTGATCAGGACGCCCTTACAGTAATCATCAAACAGCAGGCTGCATGGGGTAACAAGGCAGATAGGGGGGTTAGTGAGGGATGAACAAATGATTAAACATCAGGCTGCATTGGCAACCAGGCTGGAGGTGTGTGTGTGGGGGGGGGGGGGCGGCACTGAGGGGCAAGCAGACTAGCAGGAGAAGCAGTTAGTGGCAACCAGGCCTGCAAGGGGGGCAATTAGGGGTGATCAGGCTGATGGGAGGGGCAGTTAGGGACAGTCAGGCATGCAGGCAGGTGAGCAGTTAGGAGACAGCAGTCCTGGATTGTGAGAGGGATGTCCTACTGCTGGTGTAGGCCTGATCCCTGGGATGAGGCCTAAACCAGCAGCTGGACATTCCCCGAGGGTTTCTGGATTGCAGAGGGTCTAGGCTGGGCTGAGGGGGACCCCACCTCACCCCGCGTGTGCGAATTTCATGCACAGGGCCTCTGACACCAAATAATACAAGTTAGTAAATTGAGTCAATAAGACCCTGGAAGCTGTTAAGATTATAGAACAATTAACCTTCCCAAAAGCAATAAAGAGATATGCTTAATTTTTAATTGCTAGCAAACTCTTAGAAATTTTTGCATGCTTTAAAAACACTTTATTTTATATATTTCAGAGTATAACACGAGAAAGAGCATTTTTCATGTTTTTGTAAAAAGTAAACCTGAAACTGTACGATTGAAAACTAACCTTCTAAAAATACACAGACCAATATTGTGTGTTTTGTGCATATATATATATATTATATATATATATGAATCATGAAAGTACACAAGTGTAAATTTCACTATTAGATGACTATTTGCCATACTATAATTTCCCCTTCTATTCCTATTTAAAATGTTTTAAAATAAAAATGGAAATATTCCATTTTATTTATTACCTATTTAATATCAAGCCAACACCAGGTCAAATGGTACCATAATCTAAAGATCAAACTTAAAGGACATGAAAAGACTGTTCAATGTCACCCTTAGCACAGTACTTTATCCTATAAATTTGATAACATGATATTAAATAGCACCAATTAATTGCACATAACACAATAATATTCCTGGAAATAATAAGTGAGGCTATCTTAATATTATAAATAACTATGAGCCCTAACCGGTTTGACTCAGTGGATAGAGCATCTGCCTGTGGACTCAAGGGTCCAGGTTCGATTCCGGTCAAGGTCATGTACCTTGGTTGCAGGCATATACATCCCCAGTAGCGGATGTGCAGGTGGCAGCTGATCGATGTTTCTCTCTCATCAATGTTTCTAACTCTCTATCCCTCTCTCTTCCCTCTGTAAAAAATCAATAAAATATATATTTTTAAAAGAATTATGAGAAGATATACTTTTCAAAAGAAAAAAAATTGATTAAAGAGTCTAAAAATTATTCCAAAGAGAAGAATTTCACATTTTGAATACTGAATATTTTTATTACTCCAAAATGAAAATCAAAATAAGATAAAATCTTACATATTAAACTTAAAAAAAGTTAAAACTTAATGTTTGCTATGGTGAATGTGTATAGAAAAACAAAAATAAACAAATAAACAAATAATCCATATGTATTTTCTTTGACCTAGCAATTCTATTTAAAGTATGGTGCATACATTTAAGTAAATATTTTAAAGTCACTAAAAGTAAGGATTTATATTTTTCTTACAGATATCCAGTGATGCTCACAATTCATGTATAAGTTACGTAAACTAGGTTACAAACTATGTACATGAAATACAATGTTAATTATCCATAAGGGAGTTTGATCTTTCCACGACAATATCAGTGGGCATCTATAAACAGAAAAGGAAAGCATTTCTGGGGATCATCTTTAAAAAGTGAGAATGGTTGCTTCAAGTCTTAAACTCTTAATTATTAAATAACAAAGAAAACAATAAATTAACAAAAGTTTAAGACAAAAGTTAACTGGTTTCTAGGTTCTAGATTTAATAGGGGAAAAAATACAAAGAAATTGATAACCTGAGGATTCCAATGAGTTCTAGCATATAGAATGGACTCACTCTCTCCTATGTCACCAAAGCCCTACAGATACAACATATACAGATACTATCTCATAATGGCAATAACATCTAAGATATAAGCCAACATATTAGGATCGTAGCAATCAGGCATCACTATTTGAGAGTGCATAAAGGGATCTGGATTCCAGCTAAAGCACAAAAGAGCTGAAATATGCTATCAAATGTCTACAGGAGCAGGAGTTAGATAAAGAAAAGGAGGTCTGTGAAAAAAAATGATATTCAGAGAACTTGAAAATGTTTTTATTCCCAAGGTAACAAATCTGAAAAAGAGAATTGTCTAGTTGGCATCTGGGAGAGTAGAGAACCACAAATCTGTGCAAGTTGAATTGATAATATATAAGGCCATCTCAGATGAGTTTGCTTAAAGATAGGAGTACTAGTTATGGAAATCAAATGAAAAGAAGGCAGTATATCAAGGAGGCTTAGTGCAGACCCATTCAAAATGGATGTAATTTTATAGAATACTTTGAATTCCCCTGCTGGTAATAAAATAAAATAAAATAAAATAAAATAAAATAAAATAAAATAAAATAAAATAAAAATAAAATAAAATAAAATAAAATAAAATAAAATAAAATAAAATAAAATAAAATAAAATAAAATAAAATAAAATAAAATAAAATAAAAAATAAAATAAAAAATAAAAAATAAAATAAAATAATAAAATAAAATAAAAAATAAAATAAAATAAATGAATAGAATAGAATAGAATAGAATAGAAAACAACCTCCCTAGCTTTCAGTTACCAAGAAAACCATGAAAAGAGGAAAAAGAATGTGGTAACTCAAATCAAGAAGCAAATCATGTGGATGAAAATGTGGTCCTAGGAACAGTAACCTCACAGGTTGATCTGATCATAAATTCCTAACTGAGAAGATCATGGTGGACAGTCATGCCATGGACATACAACTTCTTTATAAAAGGCCCATCTGCCCATTCTTTCTGTGCATCTAGGTTAGCACACCTTTGAAACGATTCTTTTCAGACCCTTCTCCTAAGACATATACTCTTTCAAGAGAGCAAATGCCCTGTTATGGTGTGAAGAGTTTACAAGTAGGACTGAATACTTTGAAATAGGGAAACCCACAGAGTTCTTTCCAATCTGGGGAAATAGACCTCATAGAAAATACCAGTCTTCTGGATAATATAGGCTGACAAATCTTAAATTGAGTTTAATTTAAAAAGAAAAATAAAGGTAATCATATTTTTATTCCCAGCTGGGAAGTGAGTTGTACCAAGTTTCTATTATAAACTAATGGTAAGTATTGTATTTGGTTTACCCATATGAAAAACATATAACACATGTTTAATGTTCATATAATGTATAACCAAAATATAGTATTAATACATAAAGTGATAGATTGCTCACTGATTATAAGCATGTACATATGTTTAAGCATGGTATGTACATATAGTCTATGTAAACATTAAATGATATATACTCTTAGTAATCATATTAAGAAAGTAAAAATTTAATTTGTTCTATTTTATGTGTAACTGATGCTTAAAGCTATATTACCACAAAATTTCAGAGAAGATACCATGTTATAAAAACAGGAATGTGAATATATATATATATATATATATATATATATATATATATATATATATATATAAATTTCCCCCCTAAGGTAGATAACTGTATTTCAACAATTCTAGCACACTTTTTACTATTTTATTCTCACTAAGAATATGTTTGGAATGTGAAATATGAAGTAATGGTACCAACTTTTAGCAAGATTACTGGAATTTGTGCACTCAAAAATTTTCATCTTTTAAAAGCTAATCTGGATGGCAATATATTTATTCCAATGATAGCACCATTTCCATTTTTAGAACTTATCTTTTTAAATTGCCTCCAAAATTTTCAGCATAGCACTTTAAATATCAAATAGGGAAACTGATTTTTATTTTAAGATGGAAATCCAAATAACTTTTAAATTTCGGTCTGTTCAATAAAATGAAATATCAAACTTAAAAAAAATATTTTACCAGTATTGGAAGTTAGTTGTAATTTAAAAGTAATAGTATTATTTTCTTCATGTATGGCTTCCTTACTGCTCTCTCTAAGGCAATTATAGTAAAAAAAAAATTTGAAATTATTATGAACAATCACTTCAATATAAGGGCAAGAATAAAATTGCAAGTAACAAAATTTGAACGCTTAATACCTTACATTTTTATGTCAAAAACTGCTTTACTACCACATAGACACTATGATCTCATCTATGACTTTACAGAGAATATAGTATGTTAGTGATTTTATTTTTTAAATCTTATTAATGCTGGGTCATAAAACTGACCTAGAAAATACTGAGGCCAACTTTATTTTCAAACTAAAAAAAAGAAGGTTCTCAATATGCTTAGGCAGCCAAAGATGAGGTTGAAGGGCAGTATTAAAGCTGTTTAGGCAAAATTATTGGGAGGTTATGGAGTCTGTTTTTCTATTCAGACCTTTGACATATACATCATATTCTAAACGGTAGAGCCTGGCCTTATTAGCCTCATTTGAATGAGCCAAGGCTATGTAGTCAGCAATGTAATTGCCAGAAGAAGCAATTCTATTATTCCAAGTGAATATATTTTTTACTTGGCCAAATGAGAAAGCAGGCTACAACACCAATCATTAACATATTTGAGTTATGTTAAATAAATGTATTAACATTTCCAATAGAGAATTTGATTTCTCATGAAATACTTGCCGGTAAATCCAGGGACAGAAGTACAGAAGAAACAGCCACTTAAAATGATTCTGGTTGCTCCATTTGTGCAGGGCATGGATTTACAATCTTCACTTCCTATTTCACAGATGTTTCTTTCATATATTTGCAGACAGCTACAGTTACAGCTGTGCAAATGGACCTGGCAGAGGCCATGCCGTGATGTACTCTGGTTTCCTAAGCAATTTCCGACACTGAGAATACAGAATCTGCCGGTGTGACTAAGAGAAAAGCTGCATCTGAAACATGCAAAAACGAAAAAAAAAACTCAATTAGTCATATAAGTTAACATATTTTAAGTGTTTATTGTGTATTTAGTCAAATGCACAGGATAAGAAATATAATAAAGGTGGATAGTGTTCATACTTGTCAAAATTTAATTTTGCTTACTGTGCAGAATAATGAATGAAAAGAACTTTTGCTGCAGACAGACCTAGATTCATATACAGGTTCTTCCCCTTAATTGCTCCTACTTAATGTGACCTAGAATAATATCATCAATTCTGATGAGGCTCAGCGACAGGATGTATGTGTCCGTGTGTGTATGTGTGTGTTATCCAGATTTTTGTAAAGAATATGCAGTGAAATGTTGTAGTGAGGGCCTGGCAGTTAGGTTTTGATTCATTTACACTTTGGTAATAGTGCCTAATGTTAAGCTTTAGGTCACCGAGGCATCCACTTCAATGCATTATTTTTAACAAATACATGGCCAGCTACATAACTCGCTAAAAAAACAGGCTGCCCATCACATGAAATTCCTCTTTATAGAAAGTCCTGGTTAACCCAGATAACTGACCTTTTGTGTGACCCTGTTTTCCCCTTCGGGAATTTAAATTCCTGCTATTTCCTTTTAAATTCACAAAAAGAGTGAACTTGTGAAACTTTATGCACCACACCCAACCCTCAACACCAATCCAGGCTGAACCCCAAGTCTGTGCTCTATCTCTTTTCCTGAGATGTGACCTTGTGATGTGGCCCACAGGTGCCACTTATTCTTCAGGATTTGTGGTAATAAAACTCATTTTTACAAAGTTCCCTGATGGTCGTTACTGAGATTCCTTTACAACCATATACAAGGGCCAGTCCAGCTGCAACATGGGCTTTGGTAGGGGAAATGTCTGTGGTTTGACCCAACTAGTAGAACCTGCCCAAGTGAGTGGCCCAGACATTCCTAGCAGAATAGTGAGTGCCTAGGAATCCCTATATAGGGAGTGACCAGGCTTTCCTAGTCAATGACATCATTATTGATAGGCTAAGACCTGTGCAAAACAAGTTTGAAATATTTAGTCTCATGCCTAAAAAAAAATTGGATTTTAATTAATAGATCATTGATAGTATTTATTCGTTCACACCTATATTCATCCCATGCATATGCATGTGCATTTTCTATATGACTGACATTGACCTAAATGGTCTGATATTGAAGTAAAAAAAAACTCTCTCTCAAAAGATGTGTTCTCTTCTTACCCTATCATAATGCTAATAAGGTTTATTTCAAATTCTTGTGTATCTCAGTTCCTTTGTAGTCTATCATATAAGTGCTTTGAAAGCAAAGACAATTGTTGTCTTATTTACATTTAAGGCACCACCTTAGATAATGTGGATTACAAATCATTTTAACATGATTGTATATTATATAATACTAGTGGCCCAGTGCATGAAATTCATGCACAGGTAGGATCCCTAGCAGCTTCCAGCTGCTGGCCAGGGCCTTCCTTCATTCTGCATCTCCCCCTGGTGGTCAGCACATGTCATAGTGAGTGATTGAACTCAAGTCTGTTGAACTCCCAAGGGGACACTTTGCATATTAGGCTTTTATATGTAAAGATAGCCACATTTATTTGTCTATCACATATACACACTGACAAAGCCTAAGAAAAAGAAAGAAAATATAAGGTGAGAAAAAATACCTAAATCATGGGTTGATAATCTTTGTTCTAAAGTAAAGTGATTTTCTAGTATCCTTTGCCAACTATTCAAAGGGCACTTAAGATAATTACATAAACATGTCAATGAGTTGAGACGAGCAATGTCAAATCACTTTGCTTATTATTATTAATGAAAATTAACCTACTGAACCTAAGTCATTACACTCTTAAATTTATATGATGGTAGGTGTTCGGAGCCAGCTAGAATGTTAAAGTTCAATTAGTTCAAACCTTTTTTCTTGTATTTGTGAAAAAAAAAAAAAAAAAAAAAAAACACGAGAAAAAAAAACTAGCCATTTAATGTAATTTGCCAAGGGTCACTGAGATTGTTAATGGCAGGCAGTATAATTGATGCTTTCATATATTCACATCACTGGCCTCGGAGAGGGAACCTTGGTTCTAATTCTTTGATAACTAATTCATAAATAAGTTTCTCTGTGCCCTAGTTTTATCATCTGTAAAATTATTAGTACTACATCTATTTTACAGAAGACAGTTAAATTTGTCCATTACTAAGTAGGTAAGACTGTGACCAGCCATAGCAAATGTGCGTACATTCACCTGAAATAAAATGACAAAAGGCAATATTCTCCTTCAATGACCTCTACCTTGCCCTGTCCCCCAAAACAACCAGTTAAACTAACAAACGCAAAAGACCCTGAGTAAAGTATAAACAGCTGTCACAGGGCATATAAGTCTGCCCAAGTCATGCATTAATCATTTTTTTAGATTAATTATTAGTAGTGTTCATTTACTTTAAAAGTAATTGGATTGGGATAGTAAGTTACATAGTGTCCTACATATATTAGTAAGATAATTATGTAGTTGTGTGCCTCAACCATACCAATTTAATCATAATGCTATTTTTCCATATATATATATTTTTTAAAAAGCTTTTCTAAATGGACAACAGATCCTTTGTGAGAATAGGAAGGTCTATCATTTAATTCTTCCTACAATAATTTCTAATTTAATGAAAGATAAATAAACCAGAAAGTAATGCAGCAGCAGAAATATATGATCATGGTAAGAGAGTAGGAATTTTGCAGATAGTAAGCAGTGACTATTTCAATATATATATTTTGGAAAAAAATAAATAATTTACAAATATATTAATTATAGGATGTAGAAGAAATTAATTGAGAATGTCTCCTTTCAGGTCTTAGCAGTTTAGGACTGTACTACCCTTTAATGCAGGGAAGATTTAGTAGGAGAAAAATTGTAGTAGAACTAGGAATCTGCATTTGGCCATAACAAATTTGAGAAAATTAAATCCATAAGTCTACTAACCAATTGGAAATATGAGGCAATATAATTTATCAATAGCAGACCCAGAATTGACAATCAATTTGCTTACATCACCATGCTCAAGAAAATCAGATCTCTCATTTCTGACTTAAATATAGGCCTCATATTTTATAGTATTTCATTGGTTAACATTTCTCAAAAATATATATTCTACAGCAAATTAGGTCAATTTTTTTTCAAATATATTTTATTAATTTTTTACAGAGAGAAAGGGAGAGAGATAGAGAATTAAAAACATGGATGAGAGAGAGACATTGATCAGCTGCCTCCTACACACTCCCTACTGGGTATGTGCCCGCAACTAAAGTACATGCCCTTTACCAGAATCAAACGTGGGACCCTTGAGTCCGCAGGCCAATGCTCTATCCACTGAGCCAAACTGGTTAGGGTTTGGTAAATATTTTCTGTTTGTAATATATTTCTATTTTCTGTGGCACCCCCCTATACTTTATACATTCAAATTAATATATGTCATGGCCCATGTTCTCAGTGGTTGGGCATGGTCCTGTGCACAAAAAGGTTTCAGGTTGAATTCCTGGTCAGGGCACATGCCTCAGTTGTAGGCTCAATCCCCAGTAGGGGGCATGCATGAGGCAGCCCATTGATGTTTTGCTCTCACATTAATGTATCTCTCTCTCTCTCTCTCTCTCTCTCTCTCTCTCTCTCTCTCTCTCTCTCTTTCTCTCTCAAAAAAAAATCAATAAGACATTTTTAAAAATAATTTTAAAGTATAACCTATCTATAAACCTAATATTTAAAAAAATCAAGATAATGACCTAATTCTAATATGTGAACATAAAAGGACACTAAATTGTTATTGAATGTAGTTATGTAAAAAAATGCATCCTTTGTAGAAATTACTGAACTTGAAGTTACATTGATGTGCTTACTTCTTTGCATCAATATACAGAATAATGGAACCTGATGACAGTAGTTAGTTTTTCAAAATTCAAGTAGGATGATATAATTTTCCAATATGGTTAACAAATTCCAATAAATTTCTAAATAAAGCATAATATTTTCTTGATTAACATGAAAGTTTTCTTTCTGATTAATTGAACGATTATTACATTTTTGTAAAAGTATTTTGTTTCAATGCATAAAATGATATTTATAAAAAGTCTTTATAATCAAATTAATATATATTGGAACTTTTGGAATAGTTTAAACCTTGTAATATTTTTTTTAATCATGGAAGTCCTGGGCAATGTAGGATTTATAGCATTCATTCTCTACCCCACACCTGCTAAAGGCCAGCTGTTTCAGTCATTTCCACTGATTAGAATGATCTTAATAATTTTCAAATTGTCCCAAAAATGCAAGGATGTCCCTTTGAAAACCATTGGGCTAAAACAAATTTACCCAGTTTATTAAAGCACTCACCACGCTTTACTCATTATGTCAAGTATGTTTCATCATAATTGATAATATTAATAAATACTGATATGCATGCTTATGGATGTCCAGTGCTAAGATAAATTAATATTAAGTTGAAAGCAATTCAGTGACAAGTACATCAATTTTGTAAAAAAAGAAAAAAGTTAATAAAATTATAGTGGTCCACATATATTATTAAAATGTTTCAAATATTCTTATAAATTCTAAGAACTTTTACTTTGAAAAAGTAAATTGCACAAACGACTTAATAAATGCATTATCTTCATTATTAAGTCAACAATAATTTTAAATTTAAAATAAGTGAATAATATAATTAAAAAGACAAAACAGAAATACATTAGGTGAAAGTCTAAGTTTAAAATATGGTCTCATTTTAAATATTGAAATTTAATATTTTTTTATCATTTAATGAAAATATCTAGGGACAGAAGAAGTTAAATATATTTATTTGCTAGCCTAAATATCAAGATTATAATCTATATGCCTTATAAACAATAGATGCTCTATTAAAATTGTTTGACTATATAATCAACAAATTTATTTCAAAATTGAGATATACTCCAGAGAAAGGTCATCTTAAAGGTTCTGAACAAACAGCTCCATGACATTTCATGTCTTAGAAGAAAATGTGAAAACCAATGAAAAAGGTTAGAGCTATAAAAAGCTATTTAGATATTATCAAGTAAAATAAAAACCTGGCCAGGTACACAAAATCATATTTATCACATGCACACAATTTTTGTTTGACACTTAATCTAAAGCATAAAGTCACAGAGCCAGAAGCTATAATATAGTCAATCTTCCACTTTATGTGCATAACACATATATTTGTTTTCAGATGAAAGAAAAAAATGATTATGCGAAGTATAATTGTATATACACTAGCTAAATTTTAACTCATACTATTATTAAAATTTAATTACACAAAACTACTTCTTTTAATGAGGTGTATTGCAATTAATTTTCAGCATGAATATGGAAATTACAATATTAACTTTTGAATTGCTTAAGTAATCACTTCTATGTCATTTTACTATAAAACTTAAGGAAGCTAGGCTATTTCACTTTTCCATGGCAAAATAAAGATAAAAAATAATATATCACTATATGTAAATGCAATAGAAAAATATTTCTAGCAACTAGAGAAAATGTGGCTTAGTATAGCAAGACTCTTCAAAAACATCCATACATACATCATACATATGCAGTCCAGTTTACTCCTTTTTAAAATTTTTTTCAAGTAAAATGTAACACAAAATCTTTTGCCTGGGAATCAAGAAAATTTTCATGGTACATTCAAAATTAAAAATATAAGCAAAACAAGAAATTCAACATAATAAAAATGTTACTGATATTATGCAAGAAATTATAAGTCTTAGAAATTCATAATTATTAGAGTTCCTGGTTCAGAAATAATTTAAGAAAACTCTGAACAAAATAGATTTCTGTGCCAAATTCACATAAAGCTGTATTTATTCAGACTCTATAGAAATAGGTTTGAAGCTATACCTGATTTTATCATGGACTTCAGATTTTACACTTCAAGACAGAACTATTGCTTATAAATGAAAAATAGTGTTTTGGTCATATTTAGCATTATATGGAAAATGTAAGCTCCTAAAATAGTCCTTAAAAACAACTGGTTTGTTTGAAAGTTTCCCAAAAAAAGTCAGCCATAAAATTAATTGCTATAACACAAACTACTTGTGTGTTTAGAAAGTAAAATTAATAGTTACTTTAGTAACTTAAAAATATATTTGCTTTCTCCATAAAATAGTCATGACATGTGTCCTGAGGAAAATACCGATTTTACCTGTGGATGATACATTACAAGGGGATAGGAATCAGATCTTATTTCCAAACATTTTCCAATTAGAAAGTATTCAATAAAGGTTTAAGAAATGTGTGAATGAGTGGGTTTCATTTTGTTATGCTATTTCTGGTAGCAAGTAGAAACTGGTGAACTGAACATAGATTGAAAACTTCATAAATGGGTTGGATACACAAAAACTTCCCATTCTAGCATTGAGAAATTGAAATCCAATACTTACCATAAAACTACCCTTTACTAAGTGAAAATATAGCTGGGGGAAACCTCCCCCCCCCCCTTTTCTGGAGATATTATTAAATATTATTTAATAAAATAATATTTTATTTTATATAAAATCTTCAGAAATGTTTTTGCTCCTTTTAGGGAAAAACAGTGGTAATACTCAAACCTTTGTAAAATACTTCATTTACATTATGTACTTTAAGCTTCACTCATAGAAAATATATTTCAATAGTAAAATGTCTATGCATTAATTATCAACTGATTGTTAACATTATTATGTTGTTATTGTTAGTTTTCTTCATTCAAAGAAGTTGTTAAATTTAACATTATTATAGTATTACTAGAGGCCCAGTGCATGAAAACCATACACTCCGGTCAGGGGGTCCCTCAGACCAGATTGTGAGAGGATACAGGCTAGGGAGGGACACGGGAGTTGGGCCAGCGGGAGAGGGACTGCAGGAGGGCTCTAGGGCATGTCCAGCCCTCTCAGTTCAAATCAGCAGGACCCCACCAGCAAGCTAACCTACCAGTTGGAGTGTCTGCCCCCTGGTGGTCAGTGCACATCATGGCAAACGGTTGAGCAGTTTAACATATCATTAGCACATAATGCTTTGAATAGGACCATTGTTTTACTTTATAAGTTTTTGTTTAATTTATTTTGGGTTTCTGTTGTTTGGCACATATGCTTATAATTGCCACATCTTCTGATGGATTAGATCTTTTCTCATTATAAAATGAGGATGGTTTTCTCTAGAAACCATTTTTTTTCTTTTAAAGTCAATTTTGTTTGATATTAATATAGATACTCCTTGCTTTCAATGGTTGTTATTTGAATGATATATATTTTCCCAATCTGTTACTGTTAATCTACATGTACATTTAAATCTAGACAATGTGCCTCTAACAGATGGCATATACTTGGGTATGTCCAGAAATTATCTAGGCTGAAAATCTCTGCCTTTTGATTGAATTTTGAATCCACTTGATTTTAATATTATTTATATAGTTGGATTTCTGTCTGCCACTTTCCTTTTTTTTTTTTTTTAATACATATTTTATTGATTTTTCTCACAGAGAGGAAGGGAGAGAGATAAAGAGCCAAAAACGTCAATGAGAGAGAAACATCGACCAGCTGCCTCTTGCACACCCCCTGCCGGGGATGTGCCCGCAACCAATGTACATGCCCTTGACCGGAATCGAACCTGGGACCTTTCAGTCAGCAGACGGACGCTCTACCGCTGAGCCAAACAGGCTTCGGCTCCTTTTTGTTTTTCTTATGTCTTATGTCTTTTTAATAACTTTATGCTTCTGATAATACATCATTCTTACATTAAGTAGTTTTCCAGGTCAAATTTTTAATATTTTAATGTTATTTTTACTATTTTACTTGTTATTTTCTTAGTAGTTGCTCTGGTATTAACCATATACATCTTATAACATATGAGAATCTATCCCAGATTTTATTTAGCACAGATACTAACTTTAATTCTCATGTTATTTTTCCTATATTTGTGCTCATATTATTACACATAACATAATGTGCTCATGATATTACACATAACATAATGTATAAATACCTACATATATAGAATTCATCTTCATAAATGGCTCAAGTTTACACTGTCTTTCTTGATAGTCGTATTTTCCAGATACATTTTCCCAGGCCTTATTTCCCTTATTTCCTTCTTCAGTCAAACAAAAGCATCCATTTGCACATATCTATAAAAATAAGAAATAAGAATATTTTAAAGTCTCTGTCTTTAAAGTCTCTGTCTAGGTTTCTCTGTCTCGCTGTCACTCTCACTCTCTCCCTCTCCCTTCCACTTGCTCTAAAAATTAATGGGAAAAACTATCCTCAGATGAGGATTAAAAAAAAAAAAGAAGAAGAAGAAGAAGAAGAAGAAGAAAGAAAGAAAAGATAACCAACCAGTAGATACCAACGCATCCTGCTTATGCATGAACATTTCTGTTTCCCACAACCAATCAGAAGTATGAAATGTTTTTAGAAAACCTTTCTACAGTACAAAGGGTTTTTGCTGTTGTTTGTTTGCTTTTTGACAGATGCATTAAAATAAATAAAAGAATACTTTTGGGACTTCAGTCTTTGATAATGAAAACTGAAATGAACTTAAAGAAAACAGCAAAAATAACTTACCCTTTGCTCCATATAAATACTTGCTCCTAATGGTAAAATTACATATGAACTAAAATAAGTAAATTACCAAGATTAAAAATTTAGTCATCAAACTCACTTTAAGATTACCATCATATTGTGCCTAACATATGAAGCTATATATATAAATTCTTACTGAGCCTTTCAAGTAAAGTCCCACCAGCTGACAACCAAGGCTCTGAAGCATATAAATATCTTCTGATAACTTCTTCCTTCTGAAACATAAGAATCTGTTAAGCTGTTGTTTTCCCTTATTGCATAAATCTGAGAGAATTACTTTTCTTGGTCAATGGAATTGTCAATCTGAACAAACACAGGATTCTGTAAAGACCCAATTAAGATGCCCTCACTACCAAACTTGAAGACCTTAGACTCCAAACAGCACCCTGCTGAGAGACCAATGAAGATTCCTCTCTCCAGCTCTGACCGTGACATGGGAACACTTTCAGATCTGAACTCCAATTCCTTTTCATCAGATTCCCAAATGCTAAGTTTAGTTTGTCTCTTAAGAGTAAGAAAACACTTTAGGAAATGTTTGATTATAGGATCCAGTTTAATCTAGAGAGAGAGGCATGGATCTTACAACTTCATCACCTATCTAATATAATGAACAGTGAATTCATATGGACATATGAGTCTGCATTTCCACGACAAAATTTTCCCTGAGCCACCTTTTTTACACACTTTTGTCAGGTCCTCAGTTGAGATTGACTACTCTTTGGCATTTCATAAGACATTTTCATGGGGTCCTTTCAGTCTTGTACATCACGCATTCCTTCCTTCATGTTGTCTTATATATACCTTTCTAATTGCTATAATTCCTCCAAGGACAATTTACAATTGCAGTGACTACTCTGTAGAAGTTTGACATGAACAATGTTGTTCATTTGACAGATGCATTAAAACAAAAAGAAAATCTCTACTCTCATGAGGAGAGATCCACGCAGTGTGTCTAATAGTGTTTGATGTGTAATAACCCCTCTTCCATTTTTATACTTTGGGGATTAATAAGCTCTAGGTTTTTAATTACATGGCTCCATGGAATTGTCAAGGGTGTGAATTACTGTTTAAACTTCCCATATTAATAACTTGTTTTTGAAGGTGTGTGTCTTTGTAAAAAATAAGTTTTTCTATACTTAAGCCTCTACTACTCTTTGCAGCTAGGAGATAATTAACTTTTAACAATCATGATCAAGCTGAATTTAGCTCCCTTTCATTCTTTATTTTTGCTTTTTTCTTTGGAAAATTATAAAATGTATTGATCATATTGTTCTATCATTATATATATATTGTAGGATCATTGGTTAGATAGTTAAGAAAGAAAGGAAAAGGAAAATGATAAACTGCACGTATCATAGCTACTAGTTGTTCATTTGTTCCACTGTTCTATTTGCATATTAGGAGATATATATATATATATATATATATATATATATATATATATATATAATGCTTTAGCTAAATTCTACCTCACCTATCCACACAATACACTTTTTCAGAGTATACCTGGCCTTATTTGTTTTTTAGTTTTACATGTATACTTTAAGAAAAACAAACAAACATAAAGCACTACTGTTATGCTTTTAAAACCTTAATGAATATATTTATCTATATCTATCTATATATCTACATATCTACATATCTATATATCTATATATTTATATATCTATATATCTATCTATATCTACATCTATCTATCTATATTTATATATTGCAGTTATCATAATATATTAGGTCTCTCCAATAGCATGGTTTATCTGTAAAATTTTTGTTCAGATTTTTTGTGTTTATAAATATACTGTGGCAATATGTAAAGTTTTTTCAATTTTGAATTTACATTTTGTTAAGGACTAAGCATTTAAATGTTGAAACTGCTGTGTATGTGATATGTTATTCCTCTATTATGCCATTTAATTATTTCTTATTTACATAAAATCCATTTGTTTTCATGTATATATTAATAAACATAATTGTTACTGTGAAAATGTTTTGAAAACATTACATGTAATATAAGTAAATATACTAAACCACATTTTAAAACTTTTATTTTAAACTCATTTAAAAAAAAATCTTGATGTTAGCTCTAACCCTAAATGCATATAAAAATAATAGCAGGTATTTAACAGCAACAACAAAAAGACTTTCAAGTGAAGCAGTATAATGATAAAAATACTTTTAAGTAAATTAGTGGTTTTTTACTCTCTCAGTAATTATAACTTATAAAAGTAATTTATAATGAATAAATGATAATTAATATCTCGTACTATCTTCTAGCACAAGTAATAATCACCATTTCATAAAGAAAATAAAGAATTAAAAGTAATATTGGTTTGCAATACAGTTCACAAATGGAGCAATCACTATTCATTCCAAAAAGATGTTCACCAGCATATCTTAAATATTTCAAATGTATATGTTTAATTTAGTCACCTAAACTGTAATGTTCAAAAGCTTTAAACAAAAGAAAGGTATAAAAAGAGAACTTATCTCCTTTTTGCTATGACTTTATCTTTTCTTAACTATAATTCATATTCTTTTATTTCACTTCACAACCCATTATCCACTCTGTCAGTATCATCTTTTCTCCAACCTAATAATACATATAATGAACACAGATGATGACATTGAAAAGAAACAGTGCATGTCAGCTCTTTCTCAAGTTGTGCATGATGGACCAGTTGTCCTTGAAGGGGCTTCTCCTAATTAATTACTATCCCTATTTGTAGAGCAATCTTATTGGCAAGAATTGATTGGGCGTGTAAGGCACTTCATTTAGTTGGTAGAAAATTCTCTTAATTAAAATAATTTTACTGCTGGTGAAATTAATGCACCCCATGCAAACTTACCAGCTTGATTTTAATGTTTTTCTTCATTATTTTATGTAATAACAGGGAATAAGATCTTTTTTTCTGTTTTGCACTTATCCTAAAATCTGCTTTTTTAAAAAACACTATCAAAAGTAGTTGCATTGTTTAAACTTTGTACTAACCATAACAAATAATTTTTGTGCCTCTTCTTAAATATTTGTTGTCAATCGAGCTGTATCACACTGGATTCCTTTGCTTGGACAGCCAAAGTCATTTGAAAATCTCTGATATTGAGTTCACACAATTTGTATCCTATATAATAAAAGGCTAACACACTAAGTGTCTGGTTGTCCAGTTGGTTGTTTAACCAATCAAAATGTAACACGCTAATGATATGCTCAGGCCACTCAATTGCTCACTATGATATGCACTGACCACGAGAGGAAAGACAGTCGACTGGTAGACTAGTCTCTATGATAGCACTGATCACCAGGAGGCAGACACTCAGACAGGTAGGTTAGCTTGTGGCTGGGGTCTAGCCAATCGCGGGTGAGATAGGCTGAACACACCCTGAAGCCCTCCTTTGGTCCCTCCCAGCTGGCCAACCTCTCATATCCCTCCCTGGCCCTGATCATACACTGGTGGGGTACTTCAGCCTGGCCTGAGCCCTCTTGCAATCTGGGACTGCTCAGGGGATGTCAGAGACAGTTTCAGCCTGATGGTGGAACAACCAGTCACTATGACACACAATGACCACCAGTAGGCAGACAGTCAATGCAGGAGCTGCCCCCTGGTGGTCAGTGTGCTCCTACGGGGGAGCACTACTCTCCAAAAGCCAGGCTTACAGCTGGCGAATGCAATGGCAGTGGCAGGAGCCTCTCCCACCTCTGTGAAGCCGGCAGTTAGACATCCCCCAAAGGATCCCGGACCATGAGAGTGCGCAGGCCAGGCTGAGGGACCTCCTCCCCGAGTGCACGTATTTCACACATCAGGCCTCTAGTTTGGTAATAATTAGCTATGTTTATTGCCATAGATTCATGAAGTTATAATTACATATGCTTATATTACTTTGATGATAATTGCTCAAAGCTGATTTATCCATGAACAATTCTGACTTCTTATTATCCCTATATCCTAGAAAATAGATCTTGTCCTACTCATTCATAAAATTGACTTTATTTGCTTAATGTATCAGAGTAATTTTATTCCCTATTTATTATTATTTTCCTTAAAAATGTTTGCTATTTTATTGTTGTGAATATTATCTTTAGTCATTTTTAGTTCTCAAAGAACGTCAATGTTTATTACTAAGTGAATATACACATGCATTATTCCTACATTGAGACAAAGGGAAATCAAGCATAAAAATGATGCTGGCACTGAAGACCATGAATTGATTTGGCTGGTAACAATAGATTGTGCTTCTTAATCTGCACATTAAAAGCATTTGGGGAGCCTGCACAGATCTCCTGTGCCCACCTCACTACAATGCCAGTTTGATTGTTCTGTAGTGGAAGTAGAACTATAAGTATCATTTAAAAGCCACCTCAAGTGACTGTAATATGTGGCCAAGTTTAAACCTTGGAGCTAACACAATCCCTAAATAGTCCTGAGACCAGATGTTTCAGGTAACTTCTCTAAGCACAGTTGTTGTGTTTGTTTGTTTGTGTCCTTTGTGAAATAATAAGTATTTATAACCCAGTCTCTCAAGTGCTTTTGATCACTAACAATATAATCAAGAAGCCATTGCAATCTACTACCATGTTTGATCTTTAGAGTAATTTACTTAATGAACCGATAACTATTTCTGTCATTAGGAGTTGTTAACTCTCCAGAATAGCATTTTATGACTATGATGAAATAAATTATCATGTTTTCTGTTTAAAAGACTAATTGTTAGTTTATTTCCACATTGTCCTAATGTTATAGTAGCATTATAAGTGCAGCTGCTGCCAGTTGAATACAGTAATCCATTAGTTGAGAACAGACATAACAAATCTACTAATTTGCTGATTGTTGATAAACTATAATGACAAAATATAATTGAGAGAAGAAATATCCCTTGATAGAATTAATTGGAGTATCATACAGTTTTCAGAATGTGGATTAATTTGCATAAATTAAGTCAAATAGCATTCAAAGTGTAATCAAAGAACAGAAAAGTATGCTCATTAATATAGGTTTTGAAATAGGACCTTCCTGTGTATAAAACAATTAAAATTATTTAATAAAATGTATTAGACTTATTTCAAGTGTTGAAGCCAAAAAAATAGAATTTCTATTGATACCTCTACCATTTGCTTTCTGTATACAGTTCATAAATAAGAACTTCCAATTATTTTAGCTATGATTATCACACTCTACCATTTTTACCTTCTCCAATCCATCTCTCCACTTGATTTTTTTATTAAATGTATAAAACTTTCCAATGATTTCATATTTCTTTTAGAATAAAAGTCTGAATGTTTAAGCCAATATTTTAATTCTAGCATTAAATTATTGCTCTCCCTAAGCCTTATTTTTACTCTAGTTCTCAGAATTATAGCCAGGCCTTCAAAGGATTTAAATCTTCTAATTTTGTATTTTATATATATATATATATATATATATATATATATATATATATATATATATATAGTTGATTTTTTACAGAGATGAAGGGAGAGCGATAGAGAGTTAAAAACATCGATGAGAGAGAGACACCGACCAGCTGCTTCCTGCACACCCCCTACTGGGGATGTGCCCACAACCAAGGTACATGCCCATGACCAGAATCGAACCTGGGATCCTTGAGTATGAAGGTTCAGGCTCTATCCACTGAGCCAAACCAGTTTCAGCTGTATTTTTGTTTTCTGTTTGTGGTGTTTTGTTCCCCCACCACCACCTGCTTTATTGGAGATATGACTGACAGAGAAAGTAGTCATATACAACTTGATATGTTTGGAGATAAGTATGTAGCCATGAAACAATAATCACAATCAATATAAAAAACTTAGCCATTGCTCCTGAAAAAGTTTCCCCACCCCCTTTGTTTATTTTCATTATTTTTATTTTTGTGACAAGAACATTTTAACTTTAGATCTATCATTTTAGCCAAGTTAAAAATATTATATAGTATACTATTAATCATAGACCATATGTTGTACAGTAGATTTCCAAAACTTATATTTATTGCATAACCAAAACATTTTCTCTTTTAAACGTAGTTTCTGTTTATTTGTTTGTTTTAAGCATAATTCCTTCAATTTTCCAAATCCTCAACTCTGGCCTCATTCTCCATGTCTCAGTGCAAGGGTCATTTTATCATGGAATCCTTACCTGACCTCCCAACTTACTCATCCAATTGCTCATGTTTTCTTTTCCTTTATTCCTAAAAGTATTTTCTTTAGTTATAAGTAGTCATAGGAAGATGTTTCTTTCTGTAGAAACCTTTTACTTCAATTTACAATAATACATTTATCATGTGTTTGCCCAATAACTTTCCAAAACAATAGTTAGATCTATAAGAGTAGGAAATAGTTCTAGTCTTCTTCACAATTATATAGGGTGGAGCAAAAGTAGGTAATAGTTGTAAGTACACAAAACAGAGTTTATTCTTGTATTATTAGTTATTAATTATTGTATTATTTTCTATTTTAATAACTGTAAGCCTACATTTGCCTCTCCATGTAGCCAACCAAAATTCCAGAAATGTAGTAGGTAATAAGCATATGTCCAATAAGGAAGCAAATAAAACAATATGAATATTACGTTCATTTTTTATTTCTTTTGTGTTTTGAGATATAAAACATTTTGTGTGATTAAAAAATGAATACTTAACCCAGTGAATGTTGAAGTGATTCAGACAATTTAAAAATTAAAATAAATATTTTTTTTTTACATATACATTTTGGCTTTTAAAATACACAGCTAATTTCTAAAACTTGCAATTTATAAAATAAATGTTTATAGGGCACACCTTTCAATGTTCTGTGTATTTCTCCTATTCTTTTAACTTCTCTTTCTATACCAACTTTCATCATGTTCATGCTTACTAATAAAGTGCCTTTGTATAATAATATTTGTTTTGGCTTTGAGTCATTCCTCAGTCTACAACTGTAGTCTGCTGGGCTGTAATTGTTTAAATTAAATGTAATTGTGGTAAACATTAACAGACACACTACTTAGAACACATATTTCTCAATAGGATTTTCACAATGAAATGCCAAGGAACTATTTGAATTTGTTTTTAAATTTAAATCATTTGAAAATATTTTAATATAATCAGGGCACATTCCCTAATAAGATGATCTATGACAATCTCTAGTATTTTAAAAGACAAAATTCATAACTGTTTTCATCTACATTGAAATTAATTAAATATAAGAAATTTAAAATTACTCTCAAGCCATCATTAATTTTTAATACACAGTACTATACTGAGGGCTTGGGATGAAATAAACCAATAAAATAAGAGTAAGCCTTGGAGACAGACTACTTTATAGTTTGTTCAGAGTACATCTTAAAGTTACTTCTTCTTCTCTGCTTTTTCAGTGAGCAAATTCTCCACAAATCTGGCAGCGGAAAGCACAGCTGAGTCGTGGGACACAAGGAATCACTGACATCTGACATTCCTTTAATCCAATTACCAAAAAAAGTAAACTTTGTTCTAATTGTTTTAAGTTATATCAACCTTCTCTTTTAATTCACAATACAATTTCTTAATGGATAAAGTATGAATCTGATTACTACATAGCTAACTGAAATCAACACTGAATATTAGAAATAATCTAATTTGTAATATCATTTAATTAAAAATATAATTAAATCATCAATATAATTAAATCATCAATATAAATAAATAATCATCATTTAATTATATTGATAACTACTAAGAGAGTACAATTCTATCAAACATTTTTAAGTCTTGATATCACCAACATTTTTAACCCATAATTTTATACTAAGACTTAGAATATTGATTCTTCAAATGGCACCAACTGATCTTCACTGTCATTGAACATGTGTCTTATTGGACTTATGTTCATCCTTGACCTAAAAATATGAAGGCGCGATATATTTTAATCTATGGTTGCACAAAATGAACTTAACAAAGTAGCAAATTATGTAGATTCACCTCTGCATCTTAAACCAAACCAAGCACGAAAACCTGAAAAAACTTAGCTTAAAAGCCATCTCTTAAGTTTTGTTTTGCTTTTGCATTGCATGGGTGTGTGTTTTCAAGTAAGAAAATCAGAAAGAGCTGCACCAAAGATATACAACCCTCATTGCTATCTGACATTTTCAGGAGTGAGGAGACCATTGAAAATAAGATAAATAAGTAAATCCACATCTTCTGTAATAACTTTTAACATTTGACCAGTAAGGAGTAGATGCCGCCTACTGCAGACAGAAGCCAAGCAAAATAACAGGAATAATGTGGGTCCCTGCTCCCAGAGGTGCTGTGGTGCTCATGCTGTTATTTTGAATATTACTGGGAGACAAAATAGGGCTCTGGCTTTTTATGAATAAAAAATAGTCCCTCAAAATTGGTCTCAAGGAAACTCAGGACCACTTATCTGTTATTAGACCCCTACATCTTGAATGAGGACATTGAAGGTATCATGCCTGTAGACAAAGTTTGGATGTACTATAGGTGGATATTTGGGATGGGAAATTAGAGCTCTTACTACCTTTCATAAATAACTGCAACACCAGTACATTGCCACTGAATTACCAAACTGTGTGACAGGAATAATTTATTTTATTAGAGAACATATAGAAGTTATGTAATTTAAATGCAGGTCTATTTCTGAATCTGAACTCTCATTCATGACTTGTGTGTTCATGTGCAATTCTTACACATTCCACAAAAACAATAGCTTTGATGTACAATATAACCTTTAAAGCAGGTTAATAGCACAGGAGTAAAGTAAAATAGTGATACGTTAGAATAGAGACTTTTGAACAAGTAAAATAAAACTTCAAATCTAAAAAGCTTTAGGTTTTCTAGTAGCCTTAAAAGAAGAGAAATCACTGATGAGTTTTATTTTGGCAAATTCATTCCAGTTTGAGAGAATCATATTTTCAGACAATATTCTAAGAGATAAGTGGATGTTAAACCACTGATTATCATGTAATGATAGTTTTGTAGAAAATGATTTATTAAGTTGACCAAAATCCATATTTTTTTCTCTGAATAATGCTACTTTATTTCAAAAATAATTTTCAATAAATCAAATTATTTCTGGGTATGGATTCCAAAAATGTTGCTAATGAGTGAAAAGTAGTCATTCTGAATTTAGATGGACATGGTAACTAATATACTATTCCTGACTATTAAAACACTATTAAAACACTATTTTCTTATTTCTCATAATCTTAAATAGGAAATTTAATGACCCAGAATCAATTGTATGGCAGGATTGGTGTTTTTTGAGAAGTTTAGTCATTTTATAGGCTCTATTTTACAGTGAAGTGAATTTCCAGTAGAATAAATGGTCCTCTCTATCGTTAAGATGCTAAAAATTACACAATTACCTCAGGTGACAGGGTAATATTGATTTTTCTCCATCAATTGTATTTGCACCTATACGGGTGTTAAAAAGTTTATATGAAAACACTCAGATAAATTATTAATCTCCCCAGATTAATACTTGGAATTTTAAATACTATCTCCCATTGAATTCATGGATAAAATAACAAACATGTGTTCAAAAATGTGCGGATGTATGAAAATAGATTTGAGCATTTATTATTTTTCAAACTTTATTCATGAAACGGAAAATAGCTCTTTATGTAAAATGGGTTCATTTGTAGTAGAGTGGAATTAGGGTGACTAAATCAACTGTTTGCTTGGATACTTTTAGCAGTGAAATGGTCATGTCCTACTAAACTGGTATGCTTGGTTGTCTAAGTAGATTATATATTCATAGTATTATTCCTGAAATGAAGGAGGATAAGAAACATTTGCAGTTACTTTATGATTAGATGAAAATAATCAGTTCTTAGGCCTCTGTAGTGTGTGTGTGTGTGTGTGTGTGTGTGTGTGTGTGTGTGTGTTGTTTATGGGGATTAATTACCACAACATAACTTATCTAACACACTTAGTAAAAGTTCCCTCCATCTAAATGTGAGACTAAACTTGGTAAAGCAGGTTATTTCTATTTTGAAATATTTATCAATTTTATTACATTGGCTCTTATTATATAGCTCATATTTCTGTAACAAAACTAATATTTATTGCAATAAACAATATTTGTTTATAAGGTGCTGAGAAAAATATACATTTGACAATAGCAATTTAATTTTCTCATACTTGACTTCCCATTTTATTTGTAAGAATTGAGAACAGCAAACAATTCAGAATTGGCACTATTTCTTTTGGAAGTGAGTAGGGTGCCAGAGGGTTGAAATCTACAGATAATGCATTTAGGGATCTACTGATAATGCATTTGAAAGTGAACATCTATATAGATGATGACAATGAACTAACTAACTTGCATATATTAGAAAACTAAACTTGAACTGTCTTTGAGCTTGATAAGCTTTTAAGAACATAATTTTGTAGGCAAACAGTAAAATTAAGACAATGATGAGCTAATTTGACAACAATAGTAAAAACAAGCAAGAGAACCTAGAAAATTATCCATAAAAAGCTACTTATTTATTTAAAAAATATATATATATATATATATATAATTGACTTTTTACAAAGAGGAAGGGAGAGGGATAGGAAGTTATAAATATCCATGAGAGAGAAATATCGATCAGCTGCCTCCTGCACACTCCCTACTGGGTATGTGCCTGCAATCAAGATGCATGCCCTTGACAGGAATCAAGCCTGGGACCCTTGAGTTTGCAGGCTGACACTTTATCCACTGAGCCAAACTAGCTAGGGCTATTTATTTCTTATATAACATATCTATATAAGTTATATCAGAAAGGAACACATTTTACAGTACCAAAATTTATGACTTTTATTTGATTGACAACAAATACATATTCAGAACTAATGTATTGGTCTAACTGAATTAACATATCAGATGTCAAATATATTGGAGGATGCTGTTTTAAGGCCTTTCCTTTCTATGAAGGGAAAACAATTTTGATTGATAGTACAAAGAAGATTTAAAAACAACTCAAGATGCTTATTTCTTATTTTTTTAAATTTCTTTATTGATTAAGGTGTTACATATGTGTCCTTATTCCTCCATTACCCACCTATCTCACCCCCCCCCCAACTCATGCCCTCACCCCTCTTTTGTGTGTGGCCACTGGTTAGGCTTATATGCATGCACACAAGTCCTTGGTTGATCTCTGCCCCTTACCCCCACCCTCCCTACCTACCCTCTGAGGTTTGATGGTCTGATGGATTTTTTTCTCTCTCTGGATCTGTTTTTATTTATCAGTCTATGTTGTTCATTATATTCCACAAATGAGTGAAATCATGTGATATTTATCTTTCTCTAACTGGCTTATTTCACTTAGCATAATTACCTCCAGTTAAATCCATGCTGTTGCAAATGGTAACAACTCTTTCTTTTTTACCGCAGTGTAGTAGTAGATGGAACACAGGTTTCTAATCCACTCATCTGCTGACGGGCACTTAGGCTGTTTTCAAATCCTAGCTATGGTGAATTGTGCTGTTATGAACATAGGGGTGCATATATCCTTTCTGATTGATGTTTCTGGCTCTGGGGATATATTCCTAGAAGTGGGATCACTGGATCAAATGGGAGTTCCATTTTTAGTTTTTTGAGGAAACTGCATACTGTTCTCCACAGTGGCTGCACCAGTCTGCATTTCCACCAGCAGTGCAGGAGAGTTCCTTTTTCCCTGAATCCTCACCAGCAATTGTCTTTTTTTGATTTGTTGATGATAGCCATTCTGACAGTTGTGAGAGGTATCTCATTGTAATTTTGATTTGCATCTCCTAGATGATTAGTCACTTTGAGTATGTTTTCATATGCCTCTTGGCATTCCTTCTGTCTTCTTTTGAAAAGTATCTATTTAGGTCAATTGCCCATTTTTAAAAAATATATATTTTATTGATTTTACACAGAGAGGAATTGAGAGGGACAGAAAGTTAGAAACGTCGATGAGAGAGAAACATCGACCAGCTGCCTCTTGCACACCCCCCACTGGGGATGTGCCCGCAACCAAGGTACATGCCCTTGACCGGAATCGAACCCGGGACCTTTCAGTCCGCAGGCCAACGCTCTATCCACTGAGCCAAACCAGTCCTGGCCAATTGCCCATTTTTTTTTATTGGGTTGTTTATCTTCCCTTTTGTTAAGTTGTATGAGTTCCCTGTAAATGTTTGAGATTAAGCCCTATCAGTGATAACATTAAAAAAATATGTTATCTCATATTTATCCCATGGGATAAATATGTTATCCCATGGGATAAATATGTTATCCCATGCAGTGGGCTTTCTTGTTGTTTTGTTGATGGTTTTCTTTTGCTGTGCAGAAGTTTTTATTTTGATGTAGTCCCATTTGTTTATTTTCTCTTAATTTCCATTGCCCTAGGAGCAGTCTCAGTGAAGAAATTGCTTCAGCATATGTCTGAGATTTTGCTGCCTGTGGATTCCTCTAGGTTTTTAATGGTTTCCCATCTTATGTTTAAGTCCTTTATCCATTTTGAGTTTATTTTTGTGTATGGTGTAAGTTGGTGGTCTAGTTTCATTTTTGCATAGGTAAGAAATGACCTATTTTAGATATTCTGCTTCTCATGCTGTATTAAGCATCTTAAATTATCTCTCAAAGAAACTTTCTCTACATCATGGCCTATACCTATCATTGCAAGAACTATTCTCTAATGGTTCCATTTATATTCATTGTAAGTATTTATCAGTTTTTAAAAACTACATAAGAATATATAGAATTCCCCCCCTCTATATAATAAAGATATGAAAAACAGGAATAAATGACATCCTCTCTCTTCTCCCCCAAATCCCCATTTCTCTCTCCCTGCATATGTGTTTGTGAGATATCATTTAACTATGTATACTAACTTTACCATTGTTCAAATGAGTTCAAAGGCATTATCTTACTTAATTCATTTCATTTGAATTTTCCACATCCCTCACAGAGTTAGTCATATTACACTCACTTTGCCTGTTCAGATAAGAAGATAACAATTATGAGGTTGTTTTTTTTTTCTTGTTTGTTTGTTTCCCCATGTTGTTTTTAAGTTCACATACTTCAAACTTTATAAGGCTAGGGCTTAAACTTACATACTTAGGATTCACATCTCATCATCTTTTATTTTTTTTTTTGGTCTCTATATTTTTGTTTCTTCTTTACTCTTAATTAGATGTAGTATGGTGCAAGTGTGTTAACTGATTGACAAAAGTAATATTTTCCATTAAAAATTTGGGTGGAGAGGGGATAAATGGTGATGAAAAAATAGCTAACCAAATTCAGCAGCGCATTAGAGATCATAAACCAGGATCACGTAAGTGCCATCTTTGGGATAGAGGATTGTCCAATGTGTATGCGGTATGCCACATTAAAAAAATAAAACATAAGAATCATAATCATCCCAATAGTCATTAAAAGCATTTGATAAAATTCAATGTTGTTTTCCTCTACATAATTAAGGACATATATAACAAGCACAACATACTAAATGATAAAAATGTTGACAGCTTTTTCTATACGATCAGTAACAAAACAAGAGTGTACACTCTCACCACTCTTTTTAAATATACTACTGGAAGTCCAAGCTAGTGCAATTAGGCAAGAGAAAAAATGAGACATTCCATTTGGAAACAAAGAAATATAATTCTCTCTCTTTGCAGATTACATGATCTTATATATAGAAAATCCAAAAGACTCCACCAAAAAAACCCAAACAACAACAACAAAAACTGTTAGAAATTGTAACTGAAATCAGTAAAGTTTCACAACACAAAATCAACATACAGATCTTGATTTTGCTTCTATACACTAACAATAATTAGCTCAAGAAATAAAAAAATCTCATTTACAATAGCTTTAAAAGGTATGTAGTAATCAAATTAACCAAGCAGCTGAGAGATCTGTACATTGAAAACTAAAGACATTAATAAGATAAAGGAAAAATAATAGAAAATATACCCTATGTTCATGGATTGAAATAATTAATATTATTAAAATTTCCATATTTCCCAAAGCTATCTATAGATTTAAGGCAATCCTTATCAAGAGTCCAATGATGTTTATTACAGGAATAAAAGAAAATATTTCTGAAATGTGCATGGAACAAAAAATACCCCAAACAGCCAATGTAACCCTAAAAGAGAATAACAAACCGGAGGCAAAACAGTTTCTGATTTCAAACTATACTATAAAGCTATAGTAATCAAAATTACTATGGTACTGGTATCAAAACAGACATAACAATGGAACAGAACTGAGATCCCAGAAATATATCCACTTACATATGTGGGAATAATTTTTGACAAAGGGACCCAAAGCATACAATAGAGCAAAAAAATAATCTTTAATAAAGGGTGCAGGAAAAATTGGAAAGCCACATGAAAAGAAATGAAACTGATGTATCAGAAATCAGCAAATGAGATACAAGATGCCTTAATGAGCCAATTAATTAGGAGCTGTTCATTGCGCGTGGCCAGAGAGAGGTGTCTCTTCAAAATTTCTCAGCACCACATTCAGGAAGTCTCCCATATTTATACTTTTTGAGCCCCTTTGTTGGCAGATGTTACAAAGAGCTCTATGTGAGTTATTGTTTTAGACAGTTGAAACCTTGAATACCTAATGAGTTTGTACTTGGTATAAGAACATGGGAATTATTATCAGTATTAGTCTATTACATTGGATGGCTAGTTTGCAAGGTCAGATAACTAAGTTTATCCTTTTCTATCGATATTATTTGAACTAAAAACAAAGTTATTTTATAGAATAAGAGACTGTCTTAAAGTGACAGAGTTTACAGTACTAAGAACTATCTAACAATACAGAGAATGCAAACATCAGCTTTATACAAGATGGAGATTATTATGCTTCAAACCTGGACAGTTTTTTGAAACAATACACACACACACACACACACACAAAAAAAAAAATTCAAATGGATCAAAAACCTAAATTGATGCTGTTTTTCAATATTTAATAAGGTTGCTATACCAAGAGGAGTAATCCTTAAAAGAATAAGAGTGAATTAAATATCCTTTTTAACTTGCATAAGTAATTGAAAATGTAGTTTAAGTTAATCATTCATCTGTTTTAATGGAAGCCAAGTTTTTGTAGCATTTATATATATATATATATATATATATATATATATATATATATATATATATATATATATATATAAAATAAGCTAATTAACTGGGACGTCGTAAGGGGTTGACCAGATAGAAGGAGGTTGGGGACACAGCTGCGGGGCAGGGTGACAGGGCCCTCGGAGTGCCTGTGCTGGGGGAGGGCCTGATCAGCAGAGTCCACAGCTGCCTTAAGGGCCAGAGAGGGAGGCAGGGCCAGACAGGCAACTGGAGTGTGGGCAGCACCACGCAATTTCAAATTACACACTGGGCTCCTCGTTTTGTTATATTTCTTCAACCCAGTTGTAGTTGGCATTTTGCCATTTAAATCATTGTATCAATATCTTTTTCATCTTTAAAAAATGTGTGGGACCAAATATCCCCGCTCCAAATCCTTACAATTTTTCTAATATCTTTACATCACTGATCTCAATTTTTACATGTAGAAACTTTAATCTCAAATTTGTTTTCCCAAATAAAACTATTGAATATTTTTCTTAAATACCCTTTATAAGTTCATTTTAAATAATTTCTATGTCATATGAATTCTGATTTTGTCTACATAAATCTATGTAAATGTTTGTTGTACCTTTTGAAGTAACATGATTTTCCTCAGACTAAATGATTTTACATATTTTGTTTCAAGTCATGGTAGACATATTAAGGCAGACTTTTAAAAGTAAATTTTCTAGATTTAAAATTCAATTAAAAATTTAGGCCATTCCTTAGAAAATTTTCTTACATGAGAAATATTAAAAAATACTAACCTACAAGTTATATTAGTCATTAAGTATAAAACATTTGCCAATTTGCTACATTCATAGTAATGAAATACAAAATGAATAAAACTTTAAAATATGATAACTTGGCATGAGTTGAAATAGCCCACTTCATTGATAAGAGTTTAAGACTTCATTCTTGGTACCCAAGAAACTAAGCAAGTTGGACTATATTAAAAATATTAAAATTCACCATGACATACTTCTCTGAGGTGATTCTAAGTGATTTTCTAATTCCTTAAGGTCTTTCGTATATGTACCTTTTATATAAGGAGTTTGAATGAGGGAGTTAAGGTACTATATGCTTCTCAGAGTGAACCAGGATCATTTTAAAGTTGAGATCATTCACCTGGATGAGACCACTGAGCTCTTAATATTACTAAAAAGATAAAATACCCATTTTAAAAATATGCCTTAGCCAGGTTTAACTTTGTTTAGTAAGGAGAAGAGAGGGACCTAATTTTTAAAAACTAAAATATAATTTGTTTCCTAATTCCTTTATACACTGTTCAAAAAAGATGAGTAATTTTAATTATCTTTACATAAAATTTTGACTGGGTGGTGGTGCATATCAAGCTGTTTTGGCACAATTATATAATTAAACATTGTACCTCACTGTAAAAAATTCTAGTCATCAGCATGTTGTCAAGCTGAAGTTTTTGTCAGTTGAAACAGAGTGGTCTTCCATCTGCCTGTAATTCTAAATCCCTAAACCATTCTGTGTCCAATCCCAGATTCAGATAGATAAATGTTATGAAGAATTCAGAAAAGGAGGTAGGAAACATACTTTAAGGTATTTAAGTATATGTTTAAGTATACTTAAATATGCTGAATATTTATTAGCTCCTCCTTCCTCTCCCCCACCCCCTCTCATTTTTCTCAGTTTGAAGAAACAATCCCTCCTTATATTAGGTGAACACTATTGTCAAACTAAACTTTGAGTGACTATTACAAACATGACATAGGATCATGATTTGTCTAGTCTCCTGGTCCACAAACTGCTTGAGCTGCATGAGGCTCTTTGGCCCTTTGAGTGTGGCTCTTCCACAAAATACCATGGCCTAGGCAAGTCTATTTTGAAGAAGTGTCATTAGAAAAAGTTTAAATTTAAAAAATTTGGCTCTCAAAAGAAATTTCAGTTGTTGTACTGTTGTACTTTGGCTCTGATGATTAATGAGTTTGCCGACCGCTGGTCTAGTTCAAACATGCCTGGAGCAGAGTTTCCACAAGGTATGTTTTAAATAAACATGCTTTCAAGAGAACAATTAGTGGAATCACACAAAGAGACAAGGAAAGAAACCTACAATTTTAAAAACAAAGGATAAAGACATTTTTCATAAATATATCTGGCTAAGGGTTTCACTAAAGCTTACTGAGTAAGAATGAAAATTAGCTAACCCCTGGGCCTCTTTAATTCCTGTGATTATATCTATAATCAAGATGTTGTCTCTAGTAAATTATATGTGGTTCTCCCTGTGAACTTTGCATTGCCTCATTTTTAATTAATCCTTTTATCGGTCCCTTAGAGCACCAGGTAAAACAATTACTTCATAAATTGTTAAAGATAAATCAGAATTACATTGACCACAATTTATAAAATTAGAAGCCTATGTTGGAAAGAACAGCATTTCTAACAAGACTTAGTTCAATGCCTGTTATACAAACCAAGTAGCTGATAAGACCCCATTTCATTCTTGAAAGTATTATGGATGGATGATAAATTAGTAAGTCATGAACGCATCTAGGATATTGCATCCATAGGAGCTAATCCTGCGTATGTACATGGCTACTGGTTTCCTAAATAGGTCACAAATGGGCCCATCAAACATGCCCACCTTTGAAAGTAAATGGGGGATTTTAACCAATGAATGATGAACCAACCAACCATTTTGCTGCTTTTCCTTATTCTGACCTGCACCAATTTACCTGTGTCAATTGCTGCAGATGGCCCTGACACTCAAACTAGAAATGGCCACTAAGCGTAAATCCAAAGTGACGTCCTTTTGTGTTTTGTGAATGTTTTTTGTGAGCAAGGAGAACCAAACACCATTCTTCTCATCAAATTTATGTTCAGTCAGAGAGCACCTCTAATCATTTTAAGCCAGAAAACTTATTTTTTTGTGTGTGTTAAAAATAAATTCTTCTGAAGCCTTGGTGTATTTGTTTTCTGCTGCTGCTGCTGTAATAAATTACCATAGCCTTAGTAGTTTAAAACATTCATTCTTTTACATATTTCTTGTGTTCAGAAGTTTGAAATCACTCCTCGGGGGATAAAGATTTCAGAGGTCTGGTTGCTTCTGCAGGCTCTCAGGAGGGAATCTGTTTCCTGGCTGTTTTCAGCTGCTACATATATATCCTGTAGCTCGTGTACTCTTCCTGCATCTTGAAAGAATACAACTCCAGTCTTTGCTTTAGAAACCACACCACTTTCTCTGTCCTCTGACTGCTTATGTGGCCCTCTCATCAGGATGTCTGTAATTTCCTCAGGCCCATCCGGATAAGTCAGAATAAACTCCTCGTAGCAAGATCCTTTTCTTAAGTACATCTTCAAAGTCTCTTTTTCCACATGAAGTAAGATGAATAGGTTCTGGGCATATTTGGGGGGCCATTATTCAGTTACCCATACACTAGATTCCCAAGTACTGTTCAACAAAGTTTGCCTTCAGGTTCACATTTACCTTTGATATCCCTTTTTAAGTGTATAGCCTTAGTATTAATACAGATATTATGCCTCCAACTCCTGTTTATGAGCTTATTGGGAGAAAAAAATTTCATCTTAAAGATCCAAAGTATAGTATAAATGACATTCACATAAATAAGAATGTTTTTCCTAGTTTCATCTGTGATTTCATCTTAATTAAAAGAGGCAAGTTTTTAAATTGTAAAAAAAAAATTAAGGCAGTCAGGCCAATGTGGCTCAGTGGTTGAGCATTGACCTATGAGCCAGGAGGTCATGGTTCAATTGCCTGTCAGGGAGCATGCCCGGGTTGTGGGCTCCATTCGCAGTGTGAGGCATGCAGAAGTCAGCCAGTTGAAAACATTCATTCTTTTACATATTTTTTTTCATCATTTATCTCTATATCTCTCTCTCCTTCTCCCTTCCTCTCTGAAATCAATAAAAATACATTAAAAATTCTTAAGGCATATTTTTACTACTTAATTTTTAATTTAATTATTAATAAAGACATTTGTCACCTTTAGTTTCCCTAAGGCACTTAAAGTGTTTATATTTGTTTCCTTTAAATATGAGCATTTCAACTACTTACAGGGACTACATATATTTATATGAATTAAGCTGTCATTTCTTATACATAAGCTGTTTAATTTACTTTATTAATTGATATAAAATTCTGCTGAAAATGAGCAAAAGAGGTAATAGAATATAATTAAAATTTTCTCCATTCTTGCTCTTATTCATGAAAAATGGTATAAAGTCAAACCAAATTTAGAAAGTGTGAGAGTTTTTTAATCATATTTATCACTTAAAATCCTTGTTAAATTTCTTTCCATTAAGTAGCTAGTACTAATTATTACAATCAATCTATAGAAAATATGGAATTACAAAGTACTACTTATTGCACTTGTTAAATTATATATCTTGCATGTAGAAGTAACACTGGCATAAGCATGGATCCCTGAGTATTTCTATTTTTGTCCTAGAACTTCTAATTTACTATAAAGAGTAAACTCTATATAGAAAGATCTTGACAGATAATAGAAGCTGTATGGTAACTTTAATTTCTATTAATGCTCTCAATTGAGAATATCTGTGGCTTCACTATTGCTTGCTGACTATGAAAGCAAAGGAAAGATGACTCAGATAATACTATGTGAGTTTGACCATAAAATAAGTTTCTATGACTTTTTGTGACTAATAATTGTAGGGCAACAAAACCATTTGAGAATGAAATATAAAATCCAGGCAAGATTTTTTTCATTTTGTTTTTTGAAAATGTATTTCTAAGTAAATGGATGCTTTTGTTTGTTGATTCAAATAACAGTGATTTAAATGATTAAAATAAATTGAAGAGCTCAGCTGGTGTCGTTCAGTGGCTGAGCATTGAACTATGAATCAGGAGGTCAGGGTTCAATTACTGGTCAAGGCACATGCCTAGGGTTTCAGGCTTGGTCCCCAGTACGGGGCATGCAAGAGTCAGCTGATGGGTGATCCTCTCTCATCATTGATGTTTCTATCTCTCTCCCTCTCCCTTCCCCTCAGAAATCAATAAAGATATATTTAAAAGATAGACTGAAGAACTAAAATAAAGAAATAATGCACATGGAAAAGACTTAAAAGCTAGTGTGTAGATGCTATTCTCATTCAAACACTGTATTAGGCAGACATTCACTTCATTACCAAGAACCTGAACAAGATCAGCATAAATAATTCATCTAACGAAGTAGAGTCAGAGAACCATTTAAAAAATGCCTATGAAGTACAGAGAAGAGCTGTCTGTACTTCATAGGAAAACTATCTTTGGTATAAGACATGGATCAGGAGATTATTGAAGTTGATCCTAAATTCAGCATTACTAAAGCTACTTCACAAAGGTCAATGACTCTTTAATTTACTTGTTTTGTGTTTAATAAATCTGGAATCTTGCTTCTACCTTCTCCTCTCTTAAAAACAAGTAGAGAGAATTCTCTCAGTATCATACTAGTTCATGCTACTTAATATAACTTCTCCAAACTTTTTATCTAATATCCATTAATATAAATAAGGAGAAAACATACAAAATAATTAAATCTAAGCAAGTATTCCAGAGCAAAGTATTGAGAAACAGAGCTTGTGAGAAGCATCATATACTCCTCTTTCTGGATTGGATGTATATAATCTCTTTTCAGCAAAGGAAGGAAAAATAACCAAAAAGTGATTTGACTTAACCAACTATTGTACTTTGCACCTAACTCTGATTATAGGGCTCACATAAAGCAAAGGCTTCTCAACCTGGGACCTATTCTATGTTATGGACTTCTACTAGTTTAAAACAGAAAGTTCTCTTTTTTTTAAATTTGAGGTTCTTTAACCTTTCACAAAGTCTATTTTTCTTTCTGTGCACAAGTTTTACTATTTTCTAACTTCCTGAACCTATACTTCCTCTAAGGTAGGTTTTCTCAACCACAGTAAGTAGATATTTTGGAACTCACATCTCTTCCTGGTGGAGACTGTCATGTGCATTGAGGGATGCTTAGCAGCTCACCAGGCTTTTAACCATCAGGTGGCAGTAGCAGCACCAGCCCTGATTTGTGACAACCAAAAATGTCTCAGGACATTGCTAAGCATCCCTAAGGGACACAGTCACACTTGGTTGTGCTAGGGATCTTCTCATACCTGACTTCAACCATTCTTTTCCAGAGATGCCTGAGTCTCTCAGCACAAATTATGACACTACCCATCCATTCCTTAAACCTGAAGAAAGTGTTTCTGAGGACTGACAAAGAATGGAAGTATTAATGTGTTTATCTGGTTGAGGGTACCATCAGAAAGTATGTTGGGATCTTTGAATGCAGTTCTTGGGCCAAACAATAAGAAATCATTTCAGTTTTCTCTTCAATTTAAATTTTAGTAGCAGACCAGAGTGTAAATTTTACGTTGTTTTTATTTTTATTTTGTGTATGTGCATAAACTTTTTCTGTGTTCATAAAAATACTTAGATAACCTGACCTCCTTTGTTGTTTTAACTTTTGTAGTTTATATATATATAATTTTTGAGGGGTATTTTATGCAAAACTCTTCTTTACACTTTTTACCAAATACTCCTCTCCCCCGTTCAATTCCTGGTCAAGACACAAGACAGATTCCATGATTCCATGTCAAGCTAGCTCCGACTACCTCATTACTAAGAGAGAGGTTGCCCAGTGGTCAGTTTATGGAGTCTGCGCTTGTCCTCCATAGAAGTATCCTTCAAATAGGTTCCCATCACATACACTTGGCATAACTTGCCATTGCTAGAATGTTGTTGCCTTCTCTGGAAGGTTACTCCAGTACAAAGAAACATCTACCTTCATAGAGCATAACTTTTGGTTTAATATAGTCTCATAGGAAATTAAAAAATACATGAATAAGCATATTATTATCTGGTAAACAGGTTGACAATGGTTGTTAAGAAGAAATGTAGAGCAAGGTGACACATATGGGCTGGAAGGGAGTTTTTAATATTTTAGATAGGTGTCTAGAGAAGGAAACATTGAAAAGGTAAACTTTTGAGAAAATACCTAAACTGAATGAGAAATTGATGGCAAAATATCCAAGACAAAGACCTTCAAGCAGGACCATACTTGGGTTTCTCTAGGAACTCCAAAGAGGCCATTGTTGCTATTTTAGTGTGAGCTAGAAGGAATATGAGTACAGAGAGTCTTTTGGAAAAATCCAGTCCCTGCAACCTCTAATAATGTGGTGTGTGTGTGTGTGTGTGTGTGTGTGTGTGTGTGAGAGAGAGAGAGAGAGAGAGAGAGAGAGAGAGAGAGAGAGAGAGAGAGAGAGAGAGAAGGTATTCTGTTTTAAGTTTCTGTTTTCTGTTGCAACTAAAACTCTAAAACTCTAAATCCTACCCTAAATGCAAATTTCACTCATATGGAATACTAATTTGAGCTTACTTCTTTCAGCGTGAGTTTGCATAAGTCACACTTGTTGAAAATAATTGTAAAAAGAAAATTAACTAGAGGATGGAAATAGAAGAAAGAAATTAAAACAGATGGCAAAGTTAAACTAGAATGAGATTTCAAGTGTTGTTTTTTTTCAGTCAACTCCCCTATGAAGACTTAAAAAGAAGAGCTAAAACATAAACTACATTCTTATACCTGCATCTCTCAATCAGTTGTACAAGAAGCAAACCAAAACGGCTGTGTATAAAGCTCTCATGGCATTTTCTTAGGTGCTATGAAATAAAAGCAGTCAATAATTCTAAGTCATAACATCAAAAACTTATATAACATATTTGGTTAGATGTAAATCAGAAATCATGGCTCCAACTATGTATTATCTATGAAAATTAATATTAGTACGTCATTAAAACGCTGAGGAGAAGAAATCCTTCATCACTGTAAATAGTTCTTAAATGCATAGTTTCAGTTTGTTTACTTTATGTGTATAATGTTAATTATATTCTTTATTTTAGTGGCTGTCATTTATTAATTTTTATAAACATAAAAATGATAGTAAGAACGTATTCTTTTTTTGTCATGAGTTCTTAATTTCTTCAATGATTTATTCTTACATGGTGGTTATTAGAAATGTGACTCTCATTTGGAAAGTGGCAATTGTTTTATCATGGGCACCATTTACATTATTAATGTTGAAAATGCAATTGACATTGTGAAAGTGTTGATTAGAAATTCCTCATCACAAATTCAATGAGAAAGTTCAGCATCCTTATGGCACTTTCATTATAAATAAAATGAATTGAAAATAGAGAAATTTAACTCATAAGGGAAAGCATGACATAGAATTAATAAGGTGCTAACCTTCAGGGTTTTTCTTTTAACCTCTAATGTTGCCTGTCACGTTTAATATAAACTCTTAATCTTAAAGTCATTATAGAGTATGTTCCATTTTCATATTACTTCAATTAAATTTTTTTTCATATTACTTCAAAAATAGCTTATCATTTTAATCTATGCTCATTTACATTAGCAAACAATTGTCAAATTGTTGATTTATTTAATTTGAGTTTATGTTATACATATCTGTAGAATACAAACATTATCAGGTCCCAATGGCTATCAAAACTCTGATTAATCCTGGGGTTGAGTTAGCTCCAACTTTAGTTCAGAGACTCTCTGTGATTCCCAAAGCATTCTTCCCCGTGATCCTCTCTGGTTTCCTGCTTCTTTGTTGCTGTGTCTATTAATTTGTCCCCAGACCACATAGGTCACAGACTTCATAGACTTCACTGTTTCCATAAAGTCATTTCAAATATACAAGGGACATTTTATGTTAATTGAAAATTATAAAGTCCTGAATGATTATGGGGATGGATGTCAGATTGTGCTATATGTATTTTGAAGCTCTGCTATTAAGGGTATAATTTCATTTGATAATTGACCCAATTATGTTTATGAAACAAGTTCTTCTTCTTTGATATTTTCTTATATTGAAGCCCCCATTATTTATAAACTATGCCAGTATTTATGTAACTTGTTATGTGATATATATCTTTACTGTTACTTTACTTTCAAATATATTTGTATCCTTTTTATATAAAATGAGACTCTCATAAAAAACATTTGATTGAGTATTGCTTTATTTGCCATTAACATCTGCCTTTTTGTTGTTGTTAATCCTCCTCCAAGGATATTTTTCCAGTGCATTTTAGAGAGAATGGAAAGGAGGGGTAAAGACAGACAGAGAGAGAGAAAAACATTGATGTGCAAAGAGTCACACTGATTTATTACCCCCTCCCCACTTGCCCCATTGGAGTGGGGATGTACCTGTAACTAAAAGGTATGCTCCCTGTGTCTATGACCAGAATCAAATCTGCAACCCTTCAGTCCTGGGCTGATGCTCTAACCACTGAGCGACTGGGTAGGGCAGACATTATTTTTTGAAAAATTATTGCAATGTTAACTCATTTAATAATGTATAGTATCATCACCTAAATTTTAAACCAATAAGAAAGCTAATAGCATCCCTATCCTGCTAATATATCATCTAATGGGAGTCAGTAAAGTTAAAGTAGGTTCACAAAAAAGAAAAGTATGCAAGGTGATAGAGTCCAGTCAAATTTCTTTAAAAAATAAATTGAAACTGGATAGAGTCAATAACACATAGATAATTGTTGAGGCACTAGAATAGTTGAGATCTCACAGGGACAAGTGCTGTTATAAGAATAAAAAGTTAAAAATAATGTCAGAAATAAAAACTCAGAGGCCATCCTGAAACAAAACAAGAAACAAAAACCAAAACATACACAGGATAACATAAAATAATTTCAAACCAAAGTAAGAGGACATTTCAATGAGATAATTTCATATTAGGGAAACAATAGTTAAGTTTTAGAGAAAAATAAATGGTGGCATATGCTTTATATCGAAGAGAGATATGTATAAGTACTTGAAAGGATGTGTTCTTGAGTCACACAGAATAGGTTTAAATATAGCTTCATCTATCACTATTGATATGTATAAACTAAAGGAAATACTTAGCATAAAAAATCTTTTACATGTCTCGTTCAGTACAAACCTGATAATTTTTTCAATAGACATAACAGAAAATAGAATTGCTGAATTATAGGATATGCCTTCCTCTGTGTAGTACACACACTAGATTTGTAAAATTATTTCAAACACTATCCAACAACAAAAAAACCCACTTATTTTTTATATCCTGACTAACAATTACTAGACTAATTTTATTTCCCATCTGGTTTAAGAGCTTAAGATATTAGTAACTGTGGCCTTATATAGAGGTATATCACCAGTACTAAACTAGTTATAGTCTTATTTTGTAATGAAATCACTACCTAGAACACATGAAAGGCCTCCCAACGTAATTCTAATAAGTTAAAAATCTCTATTACTAAACTATATATAATATATTTAAATACCCATATAAGGATGCATTTATCTGGCTTAGATTGATAAAAGCATTTGAAATACAAAGTGCCTGAAGCTATTGTGTTTTGATGTGCTAAATTATTTTGCCATGTATTAAATTACTTACTCCGAATCTTCCAATTATATTGAAACACCATCCTTCATTCAGACAGTCGATGCGGAGCAGTCTACAGTGGTCAATTACTTTCTCACAGCTTTTTCCAGTAAATCTTGGCATGCAACTGTAAATACATCCGTGTAAATAAGAAAAGTTGCCAATTAAATATTTTCCCTAAAGTATATGAACAGTTTGACAAAAATAATAATGCTTTGTTTAAATTGCATTCAACATATATTATTACATATTGTGATTCATTAATTTTGTCTGAACATAGTTGTGTCCTTTGCAAAAGAGAAAGAATTTACATGATTAAAAGAATTAAAGTGCATTTTTATTGACGGTCTTCATATTGCCTTTGAGAATGTAAGAGTAAATCAATTTTGGTCTAACTAGATATTAACAATATAATATAGGTTACAGAAAACTGTTGGAATAAAAGAGACCATTATTGAAATATGAAGAAAAAGGTGACAAATTAGATGTTTAATGTTCAGTAGAACTATTAGATACTGATGACTTATTATCAGAAGTTGATGATACACATGAATTTTAGACATAGTGTAATGAGTTACATTGGAAAATAATAGCATGGTCATATTTGGGCTAATCTGCACTAATAAAAGAGAAAGATAAAAATTGACCATACTTTCATGGTCAGGAGAGGGTATGCAAATTAACCCAACAAAGATGCCCAGTTAATTTGCACGCACAGGCACCAAGCAGCCAGGGCCAATGACACAGGCATTCCTCACTACTCCAGTGGCTCCAAGGCCTCTGGGCAGCTTGGGAAGGCAGAAAGGCAGCTCTGGGCTGGAGCAAAGGCAGAATGGTGCTTCCACCAGAGTGAAGGCGACGCTGGCAGCCAGGGGAGGGAAGGTCAATTCTTGCACAAATCTTCATGCATCAGGCCTCTAGTTTTTAAATAAAGCACTCTTGGAGTTTATGTGCATGACAATAAAGGATTTTTTTTTTATTGCAATGTAAGTGCCTAATGTAAGGTTTTGATTTCTGAGGCACCCATGTCAAAGACGTTCATTTTTAACAAATACACAAATCGGCTGCCTATATGACACCTACTAGCTACACAAATAAGTAAATAGCCAGGCCTACTCTACCCTTTTAGAAAGCCCTGAATAACCTAGATAACTGACCACTTGAGTGATTGCTTTCCTAATCCCATTCCCTAAATCTGCTCTTCTGTTTTAAAATAATTTATACAAAGTAAACTTTTGAAACCCTATGCACACCGCCCTCAACCATAATAATGGCAGAATCCCAGGTCTGTGCTCTCTTTCTCTTTTTCTCTTACCTGCCACCTTGCTGCCTGGCCCTTGAAGGTGCTATTTATCCTCCAGGACCTATGAGTAATAAGCTTTGCATTTCCAAGTTCCCTTATGGTTGTTGTGCTTCTCACAATCATAACAAGAACCTCAAAGAACCTGTCCAGCCACAACATTGGCTCCAGGGGGAGAAATGTCTCTGAAATTCACCATAAGCAGCAGGGACCTCGGTGACTGCCCCGGGCATTCCTACAGAAGGGACAATTCTGGACTCCACCTCATTTGCTGCAACCAGCCAGGTGTTAAAAACACATACTGGTGTGTTCTGGCTTCCTTTGCCCCCACTCTCACTAATTTCTGAAAAATATTCCTGTACTTTAAATCACATTTAGTAAACCAAATGGGGTACTAAAAAAATGACAATTGGTTTCTCTAAAGTAAACATTAGAGAATTAAGACCAAAAATTTTACCTTTTAAGAATATGTTGTTACAAGCTATCACCCACCCATATTACCAAGAATCCAAGGACACTATAAACAAGAAACTAATTCCTATCTAAACAGTTCATCCTTCTTTACATCAAAAGGGACCATATTCATAAATTTGATTTTATTGTATATTTAAGAATTTACTTTATATAACTAGTTTAGTGTGCTTTTTTTTTTCTACACAGAGTGTAGATCATATGCTATGCTATTGAAATCAGTGAAATATGATGTTTTCAGGCAACTGCAAGCAGTTTTACATGACTAGAGCTCAAAACAAATGCTGAAGAGTTCCTGGAAAAACAAATAAAGAGCTGAGAAAGGAGTTAGTAAGATAGACCAAAATTCACCAAGTAGCTAAAATCTAGGAATAAAATACAGGAAACAGAAAATGGGGAATGGAAATTAAAAAAATAAATAAACTGACAAAATAAGTTTAAAAAATGAAAGAGGGCTATCTGAATCAATAACATGCTATTAAATTAAAGACTATGAGGAACTTAAATTAGTATAACTAAAGTTCTGAAGGAGAGAGGAGAGAAAGAGAAGTGTCAGCTTGTCAGATTAACATTTGGATCAGAATTCAAAGAGAAGTTAAGGCTCCTCTGCTTGCCTTTAAAACTGCTTGCAGTTGCCTATGGGTTGGCAGTTCACTTATCTGCCAACCCCTAGGACTAGTATATATGGGATCTCCCAAACCTTAGCGTTGCTGGAGCCTTACACTGATCTCTGTGTTAATTCAAGTTCTTAGGTACTGAGCAGCAGCACTAAACTTTCATGCTGGCTCTACTGAGACAGCTATCACTCTGCCCAGAATATTATTCACATTTTACTACTCACATATTCACATTTATTCTAGTCCAACCATGCCTTTTTCCTACTCGTGACGATACCACTGTCAGCCCAAGCTTCTTCTCAGCCTTTCACTGGCCATAGCTTGGCTGACTTCACTGACATCTGGAACTCAGACTTCTTCTATAAGGTAGCCGGAGAACTGCTCTGCAACCGTGGAGACCTGTGCATTTGGAAGAGTCCCACAGCAGAGGGCTACATACATAGGTCCTTTTGGTTCACACGTAGTTCTTTACAATCAGGTGCTCACTAGATGAATTCAGGTAATGGTATTCATTCCCGTCCTTCAGACGAATTCTCCTTTATGGAGATTTAGGTTTTGCAGATCCTTTCCTCTTTCTTTTTCTTTTATTTTCTTCCTTTCTCCCTCCCTTCCTTCCTTGCTTTCTTCCTCCCCCCCTCCCTTCATTCCTTCCTTTGCCCCGCCCTTCTTCTTTTTGCCTTTCTACCTTTCCACCTTCCCTCATACATTTTCCAGTTCCACATATATTCCAATATAATATGCATGAATGTGTATAGTCATGTTTACAGTTAATTGCGTTTAACAGGGCTCTACTATGTCCCATTAAAATCTTTAAGTACATACTTCAGTAATTTTCAACTTTTTTCATTTCATGGCACTCATAAAATAATTACTAAATTCTGCAGCACACCAAAAAACATATTTTGCTCATCTGATAAAAAAATAAATATAACTTTGATTCAGTCACACCAGACAGATATTGTATTGGCTGTTGTCATTTTTTTAATTATTATTTGACAATCTAAGGAAAAAGAGGTCAGTGGCCCAGACTAAACAGTTAGGTACTGCATGTTTTCATTTTTTTTTGTGGTGTTCCCATGTGTCTATTGAGTCACAACAGGTGAAAATCATGGGCATACTTAATTCCAGTTTTGCTTAACTTTATATCAGACAGCCATATGCCCCTGCTCCCGCATCCTCAGTATTATATAACGTGCATTATCTGGGTTCCATTTGGAACTGATCCTGAAGTGTGATGAAAGAAGTTTAAAAAAATGAAATTTGAACTAGCATGCCTAGATTTATTTATAAGTAGCCTAGCATTAAAATGGGTGTAAATTTTTATAAGACTATTTTGGAGACTAATGAAGGGACTATAATAGCAATGCTGGAGAAATGAGATGTATTCTATAGCAGTATGGAGAAGAAAAAATAGAGGGGACATTCAGGAGGCAGAAAGAATAAGACTTGATGAAAATGTTGTTGACATTTACTAACATGAAGGAAACTACAGTGTATGTAGTATTTGGTAACTTTCTTTATATAATTAATATGTTCTCATATTTAATAATTTACAGTGCTTATTTTCCCCTAGTTTAAGTTATTTATTGCAATTTTCCTCTTCATAATTAAGAAATGATACCAAATATTTTCACTTCATTAATGGTAACCTTCTCTTTCCCTGATATATAATCAATCACATTCTTTATTATTTTTTGCAAACAAATTTTTAATTATTTCACAATGTGGATACATAATTTTGGTATCTATGTGTTGTTGTTTTTTCCCTCCTCACTACAAGGTATTGCTTAAATAGTAACATATTTTAGTTCTAGATTCTAAACACAGTCTCCTTCACTGGATATCTAATTTCTTTTAAGGGCTCTATTTTAATACCCAGATATTATATAATTGTCAATTTAGATTTACCTTTGTGAGTGCATGTGCATGCATGTACATGCATGTGTGCACATGAACACACATTTTCCCTATTCTAGTCCATTTCATATTTAGTAAGAATACTTATTTTCTTCATATTCATGACTCGAATGATAGGTTTTCTGAATCTCAGCATATACATAAATATTTCTCTCAACAACCAATATACAGCAGTCAGGTAAAATATTTGGGGAAGGCAGTATTTTTTCTCAGCAGCTCATAGATGGTTTCCACTGTCTCTGCAGCTCTTTCACTGTCTTGCAGCTACCCGCATTACAAATAAACAATGTGGTGCCACTCTGATTATTTTTTTCTTTGTAAATAAATTGTCTTTTTCCGCCTTGCAGCTTGATAGGTGTTTCTCTATCCATCAATCTAGCTCGGCTAGAGAGCCTTTTTAATATGCAGACTCAGTGCTTTCTCCAACTCAGAGAAAACTCCTACAACTTGATTAACGATTGCTTTTCCTCCATATATTCTTGTTACTCCTAGAGCTGCTATCATTCACGTGTTACATTCCCTTGATCTACATTCCAAGATACTCAACTTTCTTTGTCATGATTCATTCACTAATTCATCCATTAAGTCCTCAACAAATAATTCTTGAGCGACTACTACATAGTTATTTTTCTAGGCATGGTGCATATTTCCGTGAACAAATTTTCTTCCCACATGAGGTTCATCTTTTAGTGGGAGAGGTCAAGTTAAAGTGGATAAGTAGTGGCTACTTCTCCCACGTTTGGCAGGGACAGCTTTATGGGCAAATTACTATTTCATAAAACCACAAGAGTTTACTGGGAGAATCATGTATGTACATGAAGATAATAGCAGATCCTCATTTCTTTTTTTCCCCCCTCTACTTTAAAACATTTTTCTTTGATGGAAATCGCCAAGATTTCTATAATTTGGGACAGCATTTCCCTTTAAAATTTTCAACTAAATTATTTAATTAGAAAGTATATTTTCTAGCCACAGTCTTGGTGTATAGATATATGCATGTGCTCTCATGAGTCTCCTTACTTATTTTGACTGCAGTAATCTAATTTAGTTGCCCTCTCTCTCTTCCAGGGACTCAAATACCCACAAGTTATATTTGTTTTATTTTAATTAATTTTCTTCATTTAATTTGTTGGTCTCTCCTGCATGAGATATTTTTCTTTGCTAACTCAAAGACCTCAGTTCTGTTGCTACAGTGTCCTAAGTGGTGCATCCTTCAGCAGATAGAGGCCAATTGGGCTAAGAAAGTTGAAGCTACAAGTCCCTCTTCAGAGTCAATGACCTGGCCTCTCTCCTCCAAGATATCACTGACAGCACTCCCACTTCCTGCCACTGAGAGGCTTCAGTCCTTCAGTTCAGAACTTAGTTGATTCCTTCTGGCAAAGGATACAAAAGTACTAAGGGGCTGATTTTGACTTACCCTCAAATATTTATAGTATTTATGTTGATTAAGTATGCATTATTTTCTAGGTATTGACCTGGTGTTTCTTATACTAATTTACAAAAGATAAAAAATCTGCAGAAATTGTTTTTTTTTGTTTGTTTTTTTTTTTTTTCTTAGATAGTCAGAGAGCTGAAACCTCACACATTTCCGCTGCCCAAAGTGTCCAGCAGCCTTTTTATTAAAGTAATCAGTAATTTGAAATACAAGGATGGGGTGGGGGTTGGGGGGGGGCGGAAATGTCTCTTAGCCCAGCCAGTGTGGCTCAGTGGTTGAGTGCTGACTTATGCACCAGAAAATCACTAGTTTGATTTCTCTGTCAGGGCACATGCCCAGAGTTGCAGGCTAGATCCACAGCTGGGACATGCAGGAAGCAGCCAATTGATATTGATGCCTCTCTCATCTCTCATTAATGTTTCTCTCTCTCCCTCTCTTTTCTTCTCTCTAAAAATCAATAAAAAACATTTAAAAAATACCTTTTAGATCACCATGTTTTTTTTAATACCCAAAGTATAGTTATATACTTTGCAAAAAAGAAAAAAACAACTCACATCTATATATTTTTTTCATAATAAACATGAAAGTTCTAGGAAATAAGGAATATTTTGGTGTGACTGGAGGATAAGAGGAACCTAAATAATAGTGATGAAAATGTTTACGATGTCATTTTAAGTGTAAAAAGAAGATTACATATAGAAAAGCAGAGAGGAACTAAAAAGATACACACAAGGGAAGAAAACAAAGATAATGGGAATTTTATAAGTTAGTGGAAAAGTGAGGAAAAAACACACAAACACACATCCTCTCCTGCCCCCAGCTACCACCAAAGATATTTCCCATAACTGCCCTAAATTCCTATTATTAGGTTGGATTGTTCCAATTAGGCCAATATTTTTTAACAGTTGGCTTAACCCTATTTGACAGAGTATCAAAAACTTTGTTCACTTACTTATGGAATAAATACCACTGATTTTAATGAGAAGCATCAGGCTCTGCTGGGGACACTGCAGTGGAGCAGAGTAATGACAGCAATACCAGTGCAACGTTTTATCATCAGCATTTTGGTAAACAGAATATTTCTTGCAATACATAAATGCTGGATTACTTTTATTTCTGAAGTATAGAAAAGTCACAGAATAAAATTAAAAAAACCTGTCAAACTATTGTAAATATATAGTACATCTTAAATATGATTTTAAAAGATTTTTCAAAATATCAAGGAAGCCATAACATTAAAAATTAAATGTGCAATATTAAAGCATAAATGAGTGCTAGAAAATGACTGAAGTAATGTATTAAAATAACAAAGTAACCACCCTATAAAACAGAAGTGGGAATTGAAAATTAAATATATTTGATTTTTTTTTTAAAGAGCTAGCTTCAAAGGCAGGATGCCAACAGGGTCCATTTTTGGATTGGGAGTATATTCTTGCTTAAAGTTTTTTAGCTGCTGAAATAGCTCTTTTAAAATATGTACTACTCTAGGGAATGAAAAGGAGATCCTTACAAAGTAACTCCCGATAGCTTCCCTGACTCTGTTATCTTGAAATACTCCCCTCGTTTGTTTGAAGAGTTTGAGGGGGGTTTGGTACCTTTTTTTTTTTTTCAGGGCTTGAACCATTTATGACTGAGTTATAAGTTTTATAATAATTTAATGAAAGCATTGTGGTGCACTTTTTTCCTTTGTTGTCTTGTTGTTGTTGTTGTTGCTTTATTGTGTATAGATGGGGATTCTGATGCAGTTACTTTTATCAGTTTCGATACTTTCGAGTACATATTTCACTTCTTGCAGAAAAAAAATAAACTTGAAGGTAAACAAGAACTATTCTTGCAACAGAAGCTTTGTAATGCCAATATATGCTTACTCACTGTGATTTGTATGGACATAGACAAGCTAAATGTTACCATGTAGTTGGAAGCTGTGAGGGTTAGGCAATTGTGGCATATTGTGTGCAAAGAGGTAAAGGGTAGTAGTCTAGACTTAAAGACTACTCATTTCATCAATCTACCAACTTTGCATAAGCTGGGCAACTGAGTGACTATCAGTTCCCACAACATAAATGATTCAATTCATAGTTCTTTAAACCTTAAAATAAAATTAATAGACAAAAAGATTTGCATTTTTGCAGTGATATTAGCACGATATACTTCAACTTCTGAATATAAAGAGCCAACGTGAAAATATTAAAATAAAAAATTATGTATCTTAATGTATACTAGACTTTGGGACAGGGAGAAAATTTTAAAGGCATATAAATATAATAACTGATAGTGATAAATGCTATAAAAATTTAAAAATGGAGAGAGAGGAAAGATTTTAGAAATGTTTGTCAAGATTGACAGGAAAGCCTTTTTTAGATATTTATCTGAACAAAAGCCTGAGAGAAATGCATATCAAATTATTATGGTTTCTGGCAGAAATTGAATAATCAAAGAGAACAAAGTAGGAAATTACAGTGAGAAGATATGCAGGAGCAAAATATGACTAGACTTATAAGAATTTTAAATTAAAGTAAATGTTGCAAGAACAACCCATTGAATGATAGAGGGGGAAGTAGCATGATTTAAAAACATATACACTCTTTTGTGTGCCAAACCATCTTAATTTTCTTTATCTGTAGCTGCTACTACATAAGAAAATGACAAATCTGTCTTCTAGTTGCTCTCGCCAAAACTGTAGTACAATATATATGTCTATACCTTTGTTTCTCTTTATCCCACCTAGTATATTCTTATAAAAAATTCCCTTATACTGGGTTATTCTATTGATTACATCTTAAAAACATATCCATAATTCAACCCCTTTTTACCAGTTCTCTCCCATCTTGTTTCATTTCTATCTTCTTCTGTCTATACTACTACATTATTTTCTAACTGGTTTCTTTACATTGACTGTGCATCTCTACGGTTTTCAACACAACAGCCAAAGCCATTTTAAGATATAGGATAATATCACTCATTTGCTAAAAACCCTGTAGTATTTCCTAGTTTACTTAAAGTGAATATCAAAGACATTAAAATGATACGTGTGATCTGCAACTGCCCTGATCTTTCTTTTTCTTTTTCTTTTTTTTTAATCTTTGGTTGTTCTCCCACCCTCCCTTGCTTTCTTCAGACTAGTCTCATTATTATGGCCCCAATAGGAGAGAGATTTTGCATTTGGTGCTCCCTCTGCCATGGACATTGTTCCCCTTGAAAGCTGCATGGTCCACCATGTCACTTAACTCACTATCCAAATATTAGCTTTCTCAATGATGCTGAATTTCATTCACTACTTTACGTATACTTTCATGAGTCAAAGCAAGGAGGTCAAATGGAGGATTACAGAACTGTACCAATGAAGATTTTTGGTGGCTTGAAAAGAGTGCTAACTTCATAATGATGAAAGTGTTTACAATCATGACAAATTTATGGGAGAGCTTGAAGGTTTGCTGATGGACAAGAAGTAGATTGACAAAGAGATACAAAGAAGCCAAGATAAGTCTAAAGAACACTGACAGAAAAGTAGGTGCATGTCAACCATTACTTTGGACTATTTTAAGTTTGAGATGCCACAAATATATGCATGGAAATAGACACAGGCTTACCTGGTGGGATGCATTATTAAGCACATTTGGTGTTTTCCGGTAAATAGGACATAGAGAGATAAGGAGCTTGAGAGTGAATATACAGGTATGCTTTGTTAAAAGGAAAATAAGGCCCTGCCAAGGTTAAGGGACAGAAGAGAGCAAATAATTAGAGGTACTGTTGTTTATAGAAACATATTACACAAGCGGCCCATTGCCTGAAGATTCATGCAATAGGCCTTCCTTCCGCTGGCTGCCAGCACCAGTTTTCCTCTGGAGAAAACTGGCCTTTGCTCCAGCTGCAATGGAGAAGACCAACCTCTTCAGTCTTCAGTCTTCAGTCATCTTCAGTCTTTGCTCAATCCGGAGCCTTCAGTCTTCGCTCTGCGCCTGCGCACGCAAATTAACCCACCATCTTTGTTGGTTTAATTTACATAGTCACTCCTGATTGGCTGGTAATGTTGTGGAGGTATGGTCAACTTACATAATTCTCTTTTATTAGTGTAGATAATTTTGTGGATAGAGTTTATGAGTGAGTGAGCTTAAAATACATCCAGTATAGATTAGAGTGTGAAAATATATAAAACAAAAAGTTGGGGTGTGCAAATATGGGTCATGATAAATTATAAAACCATGAGAAATGAACCAAGAACAGGGGGAGGAGGAAAAACTAATCTAAACTAATGAAAGAGTAAGATGCAAATTGACCATACCTTCGCATCACTCACTAGCCAATCAAGAGTGAGTGTGCAAATTAACCCAACAAAGATGACAGATTAATTTGCATACGCAGATGCTGAGTGGCTGTGGGGTGGGGCGGGAAGCTTGAATTGTTACTATGGCAATGATGCAGGAGTTCTGCACTGCTCCAGCTGCTCAGGGCCTCTAGGCAACATGGGAAGGTAGAAAGGCAGCTCTGGGGTGGAGCAAAAAGGCAACTCCAGCCAGAGTGAAGACTGTGCAGGCAGCCAAGGGAAGAAAGGCCTATTCTTGCACAAATCTTTGTGCTTCGGGCCTCTAGTTGTAAAATAATTGTCAAAGAATTTACACAACCAAGATGGGTGGGTTTCCAAGATGGATATAGAAATCATTAGGAAGATGACAACAGTGGGCAAGAAAATGACATATGCTAAAACCTTTAAAAGGGGTGAGGAGTAGGAATTGAGAAAAGAGGAGATTCTTTGAAAAGGAGCATTGGAAGGAGGTAACATAGAATTAGAGAGAGAAAATGAATAGCTGATATCATTTGCTAAAAATGCATAGGCTTCTCCTTCAAGAATAGGAGGAGCATAAAAATGGTTTGGATGTGGTAACAAGGGCAAAGAAGCTATCTATACTTTCTCGGCAGCTGTACACAGGTTATGGATAGAAAGGAAGGAATACAAAAGAAATTGTGGTGTTAGAGAATTGGCTGCTGACAAAATGATCCTGAAGGTACAGTAGCAGAGTAGTGGATATTAAGGAATGTTAGAAATTGTACTGAGAATTATGGGGCTAAAATTCATTTGATCATCTATGCCCTTGAATATTTAGGGATTACATGATATTAATTCAACCTTTATGTTTGTAGGTCTGTACTAACTTCTGTCATAATGTTTTATTATTTACCAGAGGTCTGGTGCACAAAATTCATGCACTGGGGGATGGGGTATTCCTCAGCCCAGCCTGCGCCCTCCCCCAGTTGGGGACCCCTCTCTCCTTACCACTCACCTGCTTGCTGCTCCTTAGCACTGCTGTGAAAGGGGGAGTGGAAGAGGCTCCCACCACCACCGCTGTGCTTGCCAGCCATGAGCCCAACTTCTGGCTGATCAGCACTCCTCCTGTGGGAGCACACTGACCACTGGGGAAAGCACAGGTGTTTAGTGTGTGCCACCTGGTGGTTAGTATGCATCATAGTGACCGGTTGTTCCACCGTTCAGTCGATTCGCATATCAGGCTCAAAAGAAAATTAATAGGTTCAGGACTAATGAAAAAAGCTGCAGTAATGTGAGCATATATTCTCAAAATGAGGCATGTAGGGGACAAGATCTGAGGATGACTTCTGTCACCTGTAATAGTCCCCCCAAAAATCTAAAATTATATGAATAGTAAAAAATAGTCTTGATGAGGAAATTCATCAACATCCTAGATATTTTCAATAGTATATAGTTTACAACAAAAGTATAAAATTATAAAACTCTATTTAAAATTGAACATCTTGGTTTGTTAAATTTTAGAATTATTTATTTAAAAGGCAAAGTTACCCTTACAAATAGGGCTTTGAATTTCAAAGAAAGAAAAATATAGCCGCTCAGCTTTTGAGATAAATAACTCAAAGAAATCGAAGTGTCCTTTTAGTTGAAAATTATTGAGTGACCAAGTAGACACCTTTCATTAATTAACAAATTGTTCACTTAAATGTGTGACTCCTATTTTTAAAAGCATTTTTCAAAAATAATGTGGAAATGCAACTTATTCTATGTTGAAAAGAAATATGTTGACCTATGTGAATTCTGTTGTACACTGTTCTCTTCCAAAGTCACAATGCATGCTTAATTAGGTTTACTTGTTATAGAAATTGAAAACCTTAACTCTATCCATGGCTAATATAGTGAGACATCACACGTACTAATGACATGTGGAAACTGACTTTAGAAAAATAAAATATGTTAATGCATTGAATTGATACTGGAGTAGGACCAACTATAATTGTAATTCAGTGACTAAGAAACAGATGAGAAAAAAACAAGCTGAGAGTAAAATAGAACATTATTTTACCATGAAATATGTTAGAATTTGGGTAGAGAAAATAAAAGATTTAGTGGCAAAATTTCCGATTTTAGTCATAATCCTATGTAGAGGGCCCCCTGGGAAGGCACAAGAACATTTCTTTAAATTGTCAGCTGAGCTTGAGGCACTGGCAGAGTCATGTCCCTGGTTATACCTTTCCAAGAAGGCGGGGGATGTTATTCAGTTTTACCTGTGTCCAGGTGTTGGCAGGGGCTGGTCTAGATATGTAAATCCAGTAATGCTAGGGCCTACTTAAGAATGCAAATAAAGCCAAAACCGGTTTGGCTCAGTGGATAGAGCGTTGGCCTGAGGACTGAAGGGTCCCAGGTTTGATTCGGGTCAAGGGCATGTACATTGGTTACGGGCACATCCCCAGTGGGGCGTGTGCAGGAGGCAGCTAGTCGATGTTTCTCTCTTATCGATGTTTCTGCCTCTCTGTTCCTTTCCCTTCCTCTCTGTAAAAAATCAATAAAATATATTTTTTTTAAAAAAGAGTGCAAATAAGCTGCTTTTATCCTATAAAATAATCCTGCTGTGTGGCTCAGGTGCCCTCTGCCTCTCCATCAGAGAGAATGGCTCCCACCTAGCCCCCAGCTTTATAAATATATTTCTGAGTCTTGCTCTTTTTCTTTCTTTAATTTCTTAATCCCCAGCTCCTCCACTCAGCAACTGGACTGTTTCCTTTTCTGTGATCGATGCAGAAAAAAGAGAAACAACCTCTCCCAATCCTATATAATAAAGTAGTAATATGCAAATTAACCCTCACATCCTCACACTATCACAAGATGGTGGCCTATGACCAGGCCAGGATGAGGATTAGTGAAGGACAAGCAAAGGACTGAATAAGCAGTATGTGTGGGGTGACCAGGTCGGCAGTGGGGGGCAGTTAGGGGCAACCAGGTTGGTAGAGGGGGGCGATTGGGCTGTCCAGGCTGGCAGGGGGGACAGTAAGGGGTGACCAGGCCAGCAGAAGGGGGGGGCAGGTAGGAGCAACTAGGCGTGCAGGGAGGGAGCAGTAGGGGATGAACTGGCCAGTAGCATGGAACAGTTAGGGACAATCAAGCTAGCTTGGGGGGGGGGGTGATCAAGCCATCGGGGTGGGGGGTTTGAGGGGCAACCAGGCAGGCAGGCAGGTGAGCAATTAGATGCCAGTGGTCCAGGATTGTGAGAGAGATGTCCTCCAGCTGGTTTAGGCCTAGTCAGACATCCCCCAAGGGGTCCCAAATTGGAGAGAGTGCAGGCTGGGCTGAGGGGACTTCAACTACCATACACAAATTGTGTGCACGGGGCTTCTAGTCCTATGTAATAAAAGCCTTATATACAAATCAACCAAACAGTGGAATGACTGGTGGAAAGCAGGAGCTGTCCCCAGCCCAGTGGCCTCAAACCAGCCAAGGCGAGTGCCGCAGGGGCCCTCTGATCGCCCAGCTGGTCACCCCCACAGAGGAAGGCAACTGGTGGCGGTGGCAGAGGGCAGGGCCACCCAGCCGGCAATGCCAGCCTGGCCAAGGAGGGTGCCAGCAGGGGCTACCCATTGCCCTACCAGTTGCATTACAGAATGGGCCTGTTCACCAGCCAGGCCCTAGGAACCCGACTCATGCACAAATTTCATGCACTGGACCTCTAGTCTTTACATATTTCGTTATCCAATATCTTGTTTTTGGTTGTCAGTTTCCCCCCTAGATGATGAAATGTAAAAGAAAAGAAAAAAAAAAAAAAGGAAAAAGGAAAGCCTCTAAACAGCCAGAATTGTGCTATTAATAAAGGCAAACAAAAGCATCATATTGAATAAAAATGAAAACAAATATTATAAATGCATATTTACTCATATTCATATCATACTTACATATTCTAAAAAATTGACCACTTTTCAAAGTAAAATAATATATATATATATATATATATACACACAAGTATTATAAAAATTAGAAGTTATAAATCAAAAGTCACTATTTTTCTAAGAATAATAATTGGGTTTATTGGTAAATTGACTTAAGATTGAATGTATATACAAACTTGACTGAATGGGTTAGAACTTTCAATATCTTGGCATAATGATCAAATTTAATTCTTGTTTGAAAATGTTACATTTTAAAAATGTAATGTTTTTAAACCTTATGTTTAGATTCCTTTAAAATTGATGAAAATGCTATCCATTGTACGACTGTGATGCGTATACATGTTCTAAGTTATTATTTTCCAGTTTAAGTCTTTTCTGTACCAGATATTTTAATTTTCTGCTTTTATGAATATTCTAAAACTTGAGCCTATTTATTGCCTTTCAGTAATGCCTAACAGAACTTACTTTAAGCAGTCACATAAAACTCAAGCAAGAGTGGAGAGTACAAATTATACTTCTTAATGGTCTGAGGAAGTATCTATAAAACTATTTATGATGGACTAAAATTATAGACCCAGATAACTAGGTCACTTCTGTCATTTACAAATGGGTAATTTTTTTTTTTTTTTTTTTTTTTTTTTTTTTAGCAATTCTTATTAAAGAAAGCACTGCTTCCTAAAGAGTTTGCCTAAAGACCTTAACTAAAATTTGTCAGCTGGTTTCTGTGAATTGAAGGAAGAGATGGTTACTCTATACTTTCAAAATATAATATTAATATGGTACCGTATTTTCCAGCATATAAGATGACCAGGTGTATAAGACGACCCCCAAATTTTACAGTTAAAACATAGGTTTAGGCCTAAATTCGCTGTATAAGACTACCCCCCACTTCCGAGGCAACACCAGTTCTTTTTTTAATAGACCACCTCTCTGACTCTGGCCAATCTGAGCAGGCTTTTTATGCATGCAAATTATATATGTTCTGTACCCGAAGCTACATTGTGTTCTAGTAAAAAGCCTGCTCAGATTGGCCAGAGTCAGAGAGGCGGTCTATTAAAAAAAGAACTGGTGTTGCCTCTGAAGTGGGGGGTAGTCTTATACAGTGAATATAGGCCTAAACCTATATTTTAACTGTAAAATTAGGGGGTCGTCTTATACGCCGGAAAATACAGTATTTATATAACATAAATAATATTGTGGGTACATATATTTATCTCTTTTTCTAGACCTTCAAATATTATTTTTATCCTAAAGAAATCATCATTATGTAACCAAATATATGTTTTACTACTGTATGCCAAATTATACCTGAGAATTTCTTAAATATTTATTCAAAATCAATACCACAATAATTAAACAACTCATAAAATCACATTAAAAAAGTTGCTTCTGCCGAAACCGGTTTGGCTCAGTGGATAGAACGTCAGTCTATGGACTGAAAGGTCCCAGGTTTAATTCCAGTCAAGGGCATGTACCTTGGTTGCGGGCACATCCCTGGTAGGGGGTGTGCAGGAGGCAGTTGGTCGATGATTCTCTCTCATCGATGTTTCTAGCTCTCTATCTCTCTCCCTTCCTCTCTGTTAAAGATCAATAAAATATATTTTTTAAAAAAGTTGCTACTTTAAATCAATTACTATATTTATTAAATATATTTTAAGTTTAAAATAGAACATTTCTTGAAAATTCATATATTTTTTATTTAATCAAATAACAAATGAATTATACTTGCAATGATAATTTTTTTCGTGGTTTCTTTATGTTGCATTACTCTTGCAAGGAAATGAATCACATGGCATTTGAAGTCTCTTACAAAGTTTGCCTGTCAATATTGGTGCAGAGATGCATATGGTAACCTTGAAAACATTAAAAAGTGTTTTTATTAAAGTTTTGAGGTACTACAAAGATGATGAAATGATTAAAACGTGTACATTATTCTCATAAGCATGTAGTGGAGGATTTTACTTTCCAAAATGTCAAAAGAATTCACATACTTCTTATGTGAATTCAACACTCCTCTAATTGAGAGTTGGGGACTTTATTTCTCCCACTTAAATGTAAGAAATTTCTGACTATACAAAAAGCGAAGCTCTGGGGCATTCAAAGACAAATTTAAAAGGCATCCAATGTTAATCTAATTATTTCAGAACCTATGCCCAAACCATGCAGGGTAGTTAGTTAAAGTTCTGGCTGATGTCTCCAGCTTAGGTCCCAGTTGACAGCCTGCATAATCATCACACATGTGAGTAAAAACAATTTTAATATTTAAATATGAATTCAAATATAAAATAAGGTAGTTATTTGTGAGAACTATTATTTTTAGTATTATTTATTTAAATGTTAAAATTAAAAGTTTTAATTTAAATATATCAAATAAGCAAATAATTTTTTAAAAAAAATTAAAAACCAATAAATTAAAACAGTTTACAAAATTACATTGTTTACAAGGGAGAATTTTGATGCAAGAGCAACAGTGAAACTAAATAGTGCTTTTGGAATCGGGGTTTCCATTTAAAATAGGAAATTTTAAATAAGAAATATAGATATCTTAAACTTGAAAATTTAAAATGAAAACGGAATACTTGTACTTTTGGAATTGTTTGGTAACTGTAAAAATGCTTTAAAACCGCTCTCTTGTATGTAAGATTAACACTTCCATTTGAAATATCATTGCAGTCTAATATTACCATTCTGACCTGGTATTAATGAACACTTCTTGTCATCAATTTCAGTCTTGATTGAGAAATCCTTCTGCACATTCACAAATGTAAGCAGAGCTTTCACTTTGGCAAATTCCCCTTTTCCAACAAGACCAAGAAACATGTCCCTCTGACACTTCACAGAATGGACCTTGAAAGATCACACACAAAAATAAAATATGAACATAGATATGTAGCAAAACTTATGATAGAAAAAGTCTGTAGAGTTCATGGAACCTTTTCTTTACCAAATATTTAGTAGTATAATTTATATACCATAGAATTAACCAATTTCAAATAAATATTTCAATAGCTTTTGCAAATGTATTTAACTCTGCAACTATCAGTACTATCCAGTTTTAGCACATTACCATGTCCCAAAAGATGAGCTTAGTTCCCAACTCCAGTCCTAGAAACCATTAATCATACTGTCTCTATAGATTTGCTTTTTCTGGGCATTACATGAACAGAATGGTGCAATATGTTGTCTTTTGTGATTGCCTTCTTTTGCTTATTATAAAAATTTGAGGACTTTTCAGGTTGTATCATGTATCAATACTTTGTTGGTTTTACTGCCAAAGAGAATTCACAATGTATTCAACATTTTGCTTACCCATTCATCAGTTAATGAAAATTGGGCTTGTTTTCACTTTGTACTTTTGAGATAAAACTGACATTTAATATTATATGAGTTTCAGATGTACAACTTAATGATATAGATATTGAGAAATGAGAATAACTTCGGTTAACATTTATTATCATGCATAATATCAATGTTTTCCTTGTGATGAGAAATTTAAGATTTACTTTTTATCAACTAACTTTGATAAGTAATGAATTCACACACAAATATTTGTGTGGATATGCATTTTATGTCTCTTGGACAGATTCCTAGTGCTAGAATTGCTGAGATGTATGGTACATTTTTGTATTACTTTTTAAGAAATTACCAGATTATTTTGCAAAGTGACTATGCCATTTTAAATTCACACCAGCAATGCATACAATATTCTATTTCTCTACAATTTTGCTATTGTCTATCTTCTTTTTTATAATTCATGCACTGGAGGGGGGCATCCCTCAGCCCAGCCTGGCCTTCTCACAATCAGGAGCTCTCAGGGGCAGGAGGCGACCCATCGATCAGGGGAAGGTGACACCCCATCACACCTCTGCTGCTGCCACTGCCACTGCAAGAAGCACAAGCCTAAGCTGGCCTTGGTTATCTGAGGCTCAGTCAGCCCTGGGTAGCTGGAAAACCTACATCTGAGGCTTGCCTGTGCCTTGGGCCAGCCCTGGGTGGCTGGGGGACTGAAGGGACTGGGCGTCACCATCTTGTGGCTGTGGGTGCCAACATCTTTGAAGGTGGGGCAGCCAATTAGCTTATTCCCTCTTTGTTGGCTATGGGTGCCGCCATCTTGATGGCTTGAAGGTCAATTAGCATATCCCCTCTTTATTAGATAGGATAAATTTCTTTACATGTTGATATACAATTATCACAACAAAATGTTTTGAAAATAATCTTTTCCATCCACTTAATTTCCTCTTTCACTAACATGAAAATCTACTAACCAACCTATCCAATATACCTATCCATATGCAATAATACATTGTCTGGATAAATGGAACTTGTTATTACATTTGAGGTTGGGAAACCATCTCATTGTTTTCCTTTTTTCTTTGCAGTTCCATATAAAGTCTTGCATGCATTTGTGAATTTCTATACAAAAAGCCAGGAGGAATATCAATAGGGATTTCAATGAATCAATAAATAAAATTAGAATTACCATGTTAATAGTATGGAGTTCTAATCAATGAATATGCAATATCTCCACATTTGTTTAGATATTTTTTTCATGTCTCTCAGTAAACTTTTATAGTTGTCAGTTAAAGTTTTGCATTTAATGAATTAAACTGATACCTAACATTTTCTCGATTTGATACTATTGTAAGGGAAATTATTTTCTTTACTTTTGAAATTTTGTTGCTTAGATATAGAAATGCAATTACCTTTTTGTATATTACCTTGTATCATGCAGGTTTTTCAAACTCAATTATTTCTTTTTTTTAAAATATATTTTATTGATCTTTACAGAGAGGAAGGGAGAAAGATAGAGAGCTAGAAACGTCAATGAGAGAGAAACATCGGCCAGCTGCCTCTTGCGCACCCCCTACAGGGGATGTGCCCGCAACCAAGGTACATGCCTTTGTCCGGAATTGAACCCGGGACCTTTCAGTCTGCAGGTCGACACTATCCACTGAGCCAAACTGGTTTCAACCAAACTCAATTATTTCTTATGCTTTTCTACATATGAGACTATGGCACTTGTTAATAAAGATGGTTTTACTTCCCCTTCTTCAGTCAGTATTTTCTTATACCTTTTGTTCCCAGCTAGCAAACTGTCTGGAACATTCTGAATAATGTTGACTAGACATGTGGCTATCATGGTCTTGTTCTCATTCTTAGGAGCAAATCTTCCAGTCTGACATCACTTGTGTGATGTTAACAGGACAATTGCCAGAGATTCTTTTGATCAGGTTGAGTGTTTTGTTCTCATTATAATCTCTATAGAGGTTTATAATAAACTAGAGGCCCGATGCACAAAATTTGTGTAAGGGGCTCGGCCATCACAGCCCCTCACATCCTCAGCCAGCCCTCACAGCTGCCCCAGTTCAGCCCTGGCTTCTTCAGGAAGATCCTGAAGGATGTCCAGATGGTCGTACTGCTCTTTGGTCTAATTAGCATATTAGCTTTTGATTATATAGGATGTGTGTTGGATTTTGTCATGTGTTTTTTTCTGCATCTAGTAAGATCATTTATTTTTGTCCTTCATGCTAATAATATTAATTTTCAGATGTTAAAGCAATCTTGCATTCTTGCAAAAAAAATTCCACTTTGTCAGAGTACAAAATATTTTACACATTATTTAATTTGGTGGGCTCATATTTTAAAGTCTTAAAATGTTTATTCATAAGTGATATTGTGTTTTAGTTTCTTGTATCTTCACTTGGTTTTGTTATAAGGATTTAGTGGCTTCATAAAATGTGTCATCTTCTATATTTTTATGAAATTTATAGTGACTTATACTAATCTTTTAAATATTTGGTAGGTCTGTGTAGATTTTCTATTTATTCTTGAGACAGTTTAGTACCTTGCACTTTTCTAAAAATTTGTCTAGTTCACTTAAGTGGTCTAATTTGTTGGCATATGTTTTTTTATAGTTTTTTTCCATATAATCCTTTTCATTTATGAATAATCATTAATGATATTCTCACTTTAAACCCTGGCTTTATTAATTTGTTTTGTTTTTGTTTTTTTGTTTGTTTGTTTTTCTTGGTCAGTTCAACTAAAGATATGTAAATTTTATTTTTCTCAAATACAAGACCTTGTTTCATCAAATTGTTTCCTCAGTTTTAATAATTTGCTCTAATCTTACCATTTTCTTTCCTGGGAGTTCAGTTTGCTCTTCTTTATCTAATCATTTAATATAAAAAATGTAGGATATTGATTTGTGAACTTTTTTTTTTTAATGTAGAATTTAGAACTATAAATTACACATCCTTCTAAGTACTGATTTAGTTACATTTCATAAATTTTGATATTTTGTGTGTATATGTATTCAGTTGCCATCTCTTCTTTAACTCAGATTATTTTAGAAATTGATTTAGTTTCCAAATAATTAAAGGTTTCTCAAAAAATGTTCTTTTAATATCTAATTTAATTCCATTAGGAATAGAGAGCATATATTGTGCAATTTTAATTTATTTAGGTCTATTGTGACTTGTTTTACGTCCATGGTTATTTTGTTTATACACTGACTATCATTGGAGTTGAGTAAGTGCATTTTAAATATATATATATATATTTTGTTGATATTTTACAAAGAGGAAGGGAGAGAAAGAGAGAGTTAGAAACATCGATGAGAGAGAAACATCAATCAGCCTCCTCCTGCACACCCCCACTGAGGATGTGTCCCCAACCAAGGTACATGCCCTTGACTGGAATTGAACCGGGGACTTTTGAGTCCACAGGCCAATGCTCTATACACTGAGCCAAACTGGTTTCAGAGAGTAAGTGCATTTTTGGCACTTGATGCCAGGTGAAGATGAATGCTTCCTTAACACTGTGCCCTGGCAAGGTCACTTGCTTTCTCTAGTCCCCACCTTAATCCTGTGAATAGAATAAAGCAGTGATATTGGGCCCAAGTTTGGAGTTTTACTGCAGTGTTTATAAGAGGTGGATCAACATATTTCATTGAAAGGTTGAGAGGCATTAGTCAGATTGTGTTCAACATGTTCTCATAGGCACATCAGAGTGACTCTAAAATACACCTGCGGGAGTGACCTGACTACTCTTGTCATGTCTGTTAACTCCTGAGTTTCAAAAGGAAAATATGCTCTCTGAGTTACCGGAAGCCTAAGTAGGGATTTAGACAATTTATATGTCTGTGCTGGGGAGAACTGAATGGGGAAATGTCTGACTTCCTGCTGAAAATGACAACCTGTCCTCCAGAAGTTATCTACAGAAGTTTGTTGTAAAGTCTTTGTATCCAAGTTCATAAACTTGTCAACCACTTCACTATTTAACCCTAAGATCACAAGTATACATGTTTATTGAGAAGAAAAAAAAAACTTTATGTAAAACTCATTCATTGTTATGTGAATAGAAGCATCAAGAAAATTTAGCAACAAAGAATTTAATTAATTAGCAATAGCATACAAGCTCCACTTAAAAGATATGCTGTTAATTGGAGTTTGAACTGTGTGCTAAATTCTAAACCATAAAGACACAAAGGCCCCATAAAATGTTGAGTGACTTCATCATTGGCGTTATTGTATTAAAATAATTCAGCCTCTAATTTTAGGGTTTTAGTACATGAATAACTATTTTAATCAAAGAAGAATGGATGTATGTTTCTTAATGTTGTGATGTACTAGCATAATATCTCATTAGATCATTATTATAGAGAATGACATTCAATTATATTAAAGGAAAATGTTAGTAAGAAGTTGTTTGAATAATCCTACTTTATTTGTATGTAATGCTTGACATTTCTATAGCACTTACATCTACACTTTTTTTTTTTTAAATCCTTAAGGCAAAACTTGAAACTATAAAAGGACATTATTATCCAGTTTTCTATTTGTATGTTCTTTAAAGTAAGAAGCTAGTTTTACTAGAGGTTAAGTGACTTGAAACACATCACACAGTTAGTTAATTAATGCCAGGTTAATAATAAAAATTTGAGCATCCCTCATAATCCTATTATAACTCCATACTCTTTTCATTTCATCATAAGCCCACAATATTAGTTCTGTAAAAAAGGTAGAAGACTAAAATGTAATTTCATTGTTAGCGAAAGTACAATATTCCTATTCTAGGATATGCCAGTCTGTGGTCCTGCCTGCATCATATGAAGAAAATAAAAAAGACACAAATAAATAATATATTGCTTTGGCTTCTACAAATAAACAGACATTCTCTCAATGTAGAAATATATAGAAACATACCTTTGTGGATATTTTTATGGCATTTTCCAAAGTATTTCATAGAAACAAAATAGTAAAATGTGCATTTTTTAGCATTTATTTAGAAATAACACACAAAGTTGCAAAGATAGTATTATGAGATTCAAGGTATAGTTACACCTTATAAAACCATAATACAATATCAAAACTAGGAAATCAACATTAGTACAATATGTGGATATAGTTCTTTGTCATTTTATTGTATGTTTAGATTCAGGTAAGCACCACCTCTATTAAAATAGAGAACTATTTCATCATCATAAATATTTCCTTATACCGTTATATTTTTATTTATCTCTTCTCCCCTATCATTTTATGCACTAGCAACCATATTTACTTCTCCATTATTATTATTATTATTATTATTATTATTATTACTTATGATGCCCTTGAGAAAAAAATCTAAGTTCTCATGGACTTTTACTCTGAGAAATTAAAAGGAAACAGTGCAAAGTAGCGTGGGAGAGGGGCACAGAATCAAAATGACCAAAAATGACACATCAAATAGAGAAGAAGGAGGCAACAAACAGCTGGCTGTTATTTCTCTAGTGACAAACAGATTGGATTCTAGAGACTGCAGCAGAGACAGTCAAGCTCGCCTCCTTTTCCAAAATCTACCTGAGCTTCCTTTATATTTCCTACATGTTCTAGCTAATGGCATCTTAGTAGAAATTCTGGGTATCCAGTCAGGCCAAAGTCTTTTAGTGCTAATACCCATTCTTCCCTCTCTCACTCTTGCACTGGATGCCTGGAAATCACGTGTTCTACTTAGTTTATGTGAAATATTCCAGCAGACTGGATTCTTGAGTCATTACTTGGAAAAATCTATAATGCAGATGTTTGATGACATTGTGTAAGAAAAAACATTGAGTTACACTGAATTAATTAGCAATCAGGTTTAACAAGGGATATTTAAATAGCCATTGCTAGTGATGTGAGTGGTGGGAATAAACATTCATTTGCATGGGGCCGAGAGGGAATGAGAAAAATGTGTGGCTGTTCAAAGTAGAGTTCCTGGACCACAAGCATCAAGGTTTCTCTGACATCTCATTAGACATGCAGAATGTCAAACCCCACTCCAGACTTACTGCAGGAGAACAATTTTAACAAGATTGCTAATGATTTTATAAAATTGTAGTTTCTAAAACACTGATCTAAATATCTCTTTTAAGTTTTATTTTATGAAGATCAACAATGTGAAGTAACAACTATAGAGGTTTTTAGAGGTCATCAGAGTATGTTTGTGAACAAGTATGTTTGTGAATTGATCAAGGAGAGAAAAGTGATAATCTGGACAAGAAAAAAGATAGTTTTTAGAATAATGTTGCATAGGTGAGAGAAAATCAGGTGATCCTATCCACAGTTTAGGTGGATTAGCTGCAGCTAGGAGTAATCAATAGAACAAGAGGGAAGACTGAGCTATCTGGGTATAGGTCAGTGATATGCAGGCAGTTCTCTTGCTGCATTTATATTGAAATGAGAAAGAAATAACTCAATTGGAGTGTGATGAAAGGGGTGGAGGTTTGAGAAAAGATAGGTATGAAAAGGTTGTCAAGAATATTGAAACAAGTAAGAAGTAACTAAGATCTTAGGCCCATTTCTAGGATTTTTAAAATTAGTTAATTGTATTTAATATGAGACCAGGAAGAAAACAAACAAAAAAATTCAGGTGTTTATACACAGATGTGGAATATGTGGAGACACACATAAAAGGGTTGAAATTTTACAGAAAGAGAATATAATGGAGAGTGGCAGTAATAAGAAAATTGAGGGCATAGGAAAGTAGTGTAATGATGGACCACATACTTTGATTGCATAAGACAGAAATGATGTCATAAGGAGTTAAGAAACAGTAAAAATCTGATAGAGGCTCAAAGTATTTGGTTCTGTAAAAAGTAAGGAATTAATATCATTTGTAATCCTAAAAATAATGAGAAATGTAGAGAAGGGTTGTTGTCCTGGAGTAGAATGCATTAAAATAATGGTTATATTGCTTTTATCAGTACAGTGCCATTTTTTATAGCTAGGGAATGTATGACGTAAGTCAATAAGTAGCCATTTTTAAGAAGGTGTTCATGATGAAAAAACAATTTTATAGGTATAAGTAAATGTAGTATAAGCCCAGATAGTTTAGTTTTTCTTTTCTGTAATGCCAGTGCCTAATTTAAACTTTGATCATGAGGCAGGCACTTCTGAATACACACTGCCAACCACACAAGTAGTTAAAGAAGCAGGCCACTTCCTTTCACTGAGGCTCTTGTTTTTGAGATCTTGTATGATTTTGATAACAAACCATTTAGGCCAATTGTTTTTCATTTCCCTAGGCTTTAAATTCCCGTTCTGTTATGTTAAATTCACCAATAAAGAGTGAATTCAAAAATCTACTCTCAACTCCAATAGAAGCAAAATCCCCTAGTCCTGCACTCCATGCATCAAGCATGCTGCTCTCCCTGGCTACCCAAGGCCTGGCCCAGGTGTGCTTTGTAATTTCAGGATATTGGGTCATCAACCTTAGCTTTTACAAAGATTCCTTGTGGTTATCACTAGAGGGCATCTTTTAATCATAGAAACATCAAGGGCCAATCCAACCACAGCATTGGTTATTGATAGGTTGAGATCAGTGCAACACAAGCACGTATCTTTTATGTCAAAAAAGAAAAAAAAAAAGTATTGCACACACACAACTATACACAAATAACACTCAAATATTTTAGATTAAGGTATTTAAGCAGAAATCATATTAAAGCATCTAAGTAAATTTTACTTTAATGGAATTTATAATGGGATTTCTATAAAATAAACTGGCTTTGCTATCCTAACGAGGTGCATATATCTTTAAGATATCACAATAAATGAAAGATCACTTTAGACTGCTATGTTTTATTATAATTTCAGTACATTATTTTTTGGTTAATTCTTTTAATGATGTATCAATAATTTCTAAAACAACTCTGTACAAAATAAAGGACTGCAGTTAGTCAAACATTTTATCCACATAACTTCATTTTAGTTTACTTTCACGTAAAATGAAGCTATTGCATTGGAAGGATAAGCAACACAAAGACATTGCCACATAAGAGAGTAATTTGCCTTTCATTCTTTTGGGGAGAGAAAGAAATGGTTGCTAGGAGCTTTGCTCAAGGACTGGAAAACTGAACTAAGCAGCAAACACTGGAAAATTAAAGAAAGACAACTAACTGTGACTAATGTTTGATTACAGTTTTAAGACTTTGTCAAAATGAAAAATTGCTTCAAAATATAAAAAAGATATTTGATATAATATTTAATATGCACCTATATTAAAAGTGATTGTTTTTCAGAAAAAAATAAAATGACTATTTAAAGTTTATTTATTTTATATACATCTTAACAAATGCCATTTTAGAACACATTCTCATGTTATTCAATTTCAACCACGCATGGTTAGACATTGTAACAGTTAAAAATCTTCATTAAATTCTTAATATGTGGCTCTCAGGACTCTGCTCCTTTACTCAAATTATAACAGGATCGAGCCCACAGCCTATTGTAAGGAGAAGAATACTTAGAATTTTCCTTTACAGCTGGAAACAACACTTTTTAAAATTATAGATAGATAGATAGATAGATAGATAGATATTTTTTTTTCTTATTGATTTCAGAGAAGAAGAGAAACTGAAAGAGCAATAGAAACATCAATGATGAGAGAGAATCCTTGATTGGCTCTCTCTTACATTTCCCCTACTGTGGACTGAGCCCACAACCTGAGTATGTGCCCTGAACAGGAATCAAACTGTGACCTCCTGGTTCATAGGTTGACACTCAACCACTGAGCCACACCAGCTAGGCAAATAGTAATTATTTTAGATTTTGTGGACCACAAGGTCTCTTGAACTACTCAGCTCTGTTACTGCTTCATGAAAGCAGCTGTGGACTGTATGTAATGCATGGGAATGGCATCTTAGTTTGCTTTATTCCTATGATAAAAAAACAGAAGACAACTCTTTAAAATACTTTATCAGTATTAACCTAGCAATTTTATGAATTATATATTGTCATTATTCCCATTGATATAGTCTGAATGTTGGTGTCTCCCCAGGATTCTCATGTTGAAATCCTGCATCCAAAGTGATACTATTAGGAGGCAAGGGACTAGGAGAGGTAATTATGATTGGAGGAGTATGAAGGGAGAGACCTCATAAAGGGGATTAAAATAAATGAAATAAACCAGCGAGAGAAAAAAACACACACAGATGATCATATGTATACATAGAATCTAATGAACAAAGTAAACTGATGAAGAAATAGGAAACAGGGGCATGGAAACATGCATTAGACTGACAGCTGTTGGTGGGGATTAGATGAAAGAAGGTAAAGGGATCAGGCAAGGAACATATATGCATCACCCACAGAAACAGACAGCAGTGTGGTGATGGCCAAAGGGAAGAGGAGGTGGGGACTGGGTGGAGAAAGGGAAAATGGGAATATTTGTAATAGTGTCAACAATAAAAGTAAAGGGAATAAAAAGACTAAGTTCAGTTCATTCCAACTAAAACTACTTAGAAAATTTATGAATTATAATGTCACATCAAAGAAAAGATAATGAAGTTGAATGGTTTTAAGAATGGTCCTGATAAAAATAGTCATAATTCAGTCACATTGCATTATTTAAAGGTGGAGTGTAAACCAATAGAAATTTTAGAAATAAGATTTCTTAAACGTGATGAAAGTCATTAAAGTTTCATTAAAAATAAGAACATCTGCTCAATTAATATTTGACAAAGGAAGCATGAACATACAATGGAGTCAAGACAGTCTCTTCAATAAATGGTGTTGGGAAAATTGGACAGACACATGCAAAAAAAAAAAAAAATGAAACTAGATCACCAACTTACATCATACACAAAAAAAAACTCAAAATGGATACAGGACTTAAACATAAGATGGGAAACTATAATATAAAAATACTAGAGGAATCCACAGGCAGCTAAATCTCAGAGATATGCCGAAAGAACTTATTTACTGATATAGTTCTTAGGGCAATAGAAACTAAATAGAAAATAAACAAATGGGATTACATCAAAGTAAAAAGCTTTTGCACAGCAAAAAAAGCAAAAAAAAAAAAAACCATCAACAAAACAACAAGAAAGTCCACTGCATGGGAGAACATATTTGCAAATGTTATCACTGATAAAGGTGAAATCTCCAACATCTACAAGCAGCATATATAGCTTAATAAAAGGAAGATAAATGATCCAATAAAAAAATGGGCAACGAACCTAAATAGAATCTTTTTGAAAGAAGACAGAAGGAAGGCCAAGAGACACATGAAAACATGCGTCACTAATTATTTGAGAGATGCAAATCAAAATGACAATGAGGTACCATCTCATACCTGTCAGAATGGCTATCATCAATAAATCAACAAAGGACAAGTGCTGGTGAGGATGCGGAGAAAAAGGAACCCTTGTGCACTGCTGGTGGGATTGCAGTCTGGTGCAGCCACTGTGGAAAACAGTATGGAGTTTCCTCAAAAAGTTAAAAATGGAACTCCCATTTGACCATGGAAATATATCCTAAGAAACTGGAAACACCAATCTGAAAGGATATATACACCCCTATGTTCATAGCAGCACAATTTACAATAGCTAAGGTTTGGAAACAGCCTATGTGCCCATCAGCAGATGACTGGATCAGAAAACTATGGAACACCTACACAATGGAATACTATGCTGCCATAAAAAAGAAGGAATTCTTACCATTTGCAGCAACCTGGATGGAACTGGAGAACATTATGCTAAGTGAAATAAGCCAGTCAATGAAAGAAAAATACAACATGATCTCACTCGTCTATGGATAATAAAGAATATTATAATCTGATGAACAGAAAGATAGATACAGAGGCAGTAAAGCATCAAACAGACTGTCAAATTACAGCCAGAAGATTAGGAAGAAGTGGGAGAGATAACAGATCAACCACAGGGCTTGAATGCATGCATATAAGAATAACCAATGGATGCAAAACATTGCGGGGTGAGGACATGTATGGGAGCAGGGTTGGGGGGCAATGGTAAGTTATGTACAAATATAGTACCTTAATAAAACAAAGAAAAATAGCTAAACTATGTTTAAGGTTTAGATAGTGTGTTTTGGCTTTCGTCAAAGTTAATTTTGTACAGGTCTTTAAGACCCAGACAAAAAAAAAAAAAAAAAAAAAAAAAAAAAAAAAAAAAAAGTTTGCATTGATTAAACTTGTATTTTTAAAGTAAGACAAACAGCAGTAAGCAATTCAAATGAAACTTCTGTGAAGTAGATTTCGGAAATATTAAACTCATGGGAAAAAAAAAAAAGAACATCTTAATAAAGGAGACCATTCAGAAAATACAGAGTACATTGGGAGCTAGGAGCTCCTACAAATTAATAAAATTATGTAAATTACATATATGATATATAAGAACATATGTTATACAAAACTATATATAAAATGCTCAATTAACATTGAGTCTTATTAGTAAACATAGGCATAAAAATTAATCCAAAATCAAATGCTGCCTTATACTTGCCTGAGTGGCTGAAATAAAAATAGGTGATTGGCAGAGTGGGGTCTGTATATGGAGCAAAGGGAAGTTTCACACATTGCTAATAGGAGTATAAATTACATTCCCTTTGGAAACAATGTGCTATCATTTACCAACATTAATGGATATTTAAATCACGACTATAAAGCCCATATATGTATATAAACATTTATTTATTTATTTGTTTACATAAATGCACACATATATGTGTATATATATATATATATATATATATATATAGTGTGTATATTATCATCAAAACAGAGCATAAGAGATAAATACAGAAAAATTTATAGAAACATCCTTCACAATAGTCACAAACTGGAAATTGCCTGAACTATGCTCATTATCATTAGAATAATTATATAATTTTGATATTTTATGCTATTAAAAAATCCCATAACCATGTGTTTAGCTAAAGCCAAAGTGAACAATAATATAGATGAGGCTCACAAACATAACAAACTCTAAACATATAGACAGACTAGAGACCACACTATAAAATCCCATTCATATACTATGCAACTGAAGAGGAAAAAAAACAATTATAAAAATTCAGGACAGTGTTTATTTTTGGGAGGAAGGGATTGGAGATAATTACAAGGAAATAGTTAGGAAGAGGATTTCTGGGATTCTTGCAATATCTTGATTAATGTTGCATTTATGTGGGATTTTCTCTGTGAAAACTTTGTACTCAAAAAGTTATATGTAACTCAAAAGTATGAGTGATTAAATCCATGCACAAAATTAAAAGGCACATAACCAGTTAAAAATAACTTATATTACATATGACAGGAATAAGTTCTTCCTTGTTTCTAGGTTTTTCTTATGTCTTTGGAAATCACATGTTAGCTAACCTCAGAGTCACTGGAGGGCTTATTAAAACAGATAGCTGGAACCCATTTCCAAAGCTCATGATTCACTGGGTCTGCTTTTGGTACCAAATATTGAGAATTTTTATTTTCAACAATTCCCTGCTGCTGTTTACGCTGTTGGTGTGGGGCCACAGGTTATAAACCACTGACATTTTCTATTCTCTTAGAGATGTACTTCCCTCCATCCTTACAGTCACCTGACTAAGCTCACTCTTACATTTATTCCAGTTCCAGCAAGGCTGAATAATATAAGGTTTCCCAGATCCAAAACACAATTATTAACTTTAGAGGACCCTCTTCCGTACTTTGTATTTCCCTTAGAAATTTGTCTATGTGTTTTATCTCTAGGCCAGTAATTGGCAAACCGCAGCTCACGAGCCACATGTGGCTCTTTGGCCCCTTGAGGGTGGCTCGGCATTAGAACCATTTCTTCAAAAGAGACTCGCCCAGGCCAAAAACTGATTCCTGTGCATGGGCCACAAAGTTTCAATAGCATTGTACGTGCACACCCACACGTGGTATTTTGTGGAAGAGCCACACTCAAGGGGCCAAAGAGCTGCTTGTGACTTGCGAGCCGCAGTTTGCAGACCAATGGTCTAGGCTTCTAATTTATCCACTATATATGGCATTCTTAGTTTATCTTATCCTTTAGAATGTTGTTTTAATTATGTATGTTGAATATGTTTTTAAAAAATCCCATCAAGTTCTCAATTTCTGAATGGCTTGACATGTTTTCTTTTTGGTTACTATGATTCTTATCTTTAGTTCTCCCTATCTTTAAGCCAAATTTAACCCCAGCTTTCTTAGCACCCCTCTCCCCACTTTGCTTTTATATCTCTAATGTGATGGATTTAGGATAAAACTTGTGTCCCAACAGGCTCCTGTTTCACTGACTCAGCCGAAGACCACAGAGGTGTTCTATTCTGTAGGTGACAGTAGTGCTGGCCTTCCTCCCCGTGGGTGCTCCTTTCCTCTCACTGAGCTGCCAGGAGATTAACAATTCACTGCCCTCCTTTTTGATGCCTTTACCAAGTTTCCTTCTATTTTCTTCATCCCTTTTCCTCACCGAAACTTGCTTTTAAGACATTTCTGATGGTCTGTGAATTATCTCATTATTTTCTGTACTCTAGTTTTGCTTTCCACAAAAACACTTTCAACAAAGATAAACCTCTCTTATCTTTTCACTCTCTGCTTTTAGAAATATAACATCCTTTACCAAATCCTTTCTCCTCTCCTTTCTGAGCCACCAAAATGTGTTTTTAATACACAATAGTAAATACATGCAATCATCCTCTTGTTCTTAAAAGTTTTCCATGTTCATTAAAGAGTTTGTGGTTTATATTTGATCAAATCCATATCTTTTAAAAATATTTTTTTTTACATTAAGAGATAGAAAGTGAGAGAGAGAGAGAGAGAGAGAGAGAGAGAGAGAGAGAGAGAGAGAGAGAAAGAGAGAGAGAGAGATTGTAGTGAGAGCACAACACTGATTGGCTGTCTCCTGCTTGCCCCCTACTGGGGATTGAGCCCTAACCTGGGGATTCAATGCACCTGATGACACCCAGCCAACTGAGCCACACTAGCCAGGGCCAAATCTACATCTTTCCATCAATCAGTACAGAAAAACACTTTTTAAAGACAACGTTTTGGGGATTCATACCTTAAATTTATAAAATTTTTGAAATGTTGTTTCTATCTTTCTATCACAGACATATTCAAATACTCTACTATTCAGATGATATGTTATCTATTAATTTAGGCATGTATATGCAATGCATCCCTCACCTCTGCCTGAGATGGTAGAAATAAGTCTTCAATTACCCTCACATATAGAAACTATCCTACCCAATAAAAGAGTAATATGCAAATTAACCATCACTCCGCTACAAAGATGGTGGAGCCCATAGCAGGGCGGGATGCTAGTGTCTTCACCAGTGCTTCCTCCCACTCCCAGGTGAGAGAGAGAGAGGAAGGGCTGCCTACAGAATGCTGGGCTGTTGGGCTGGGGACATGCTCTGAGCCTCTGCCACACAGCTTGGGACACGCCCCAAGCCCAGCGGGCAGAAACCCAGCTGACAGAACTGGGCCACGGGTGTGCTCAGAGCTGCTGCCAAGGGGCTTGGGACATGCCCCCAGTGCAGTAGACAAAAGACCAGCTGACAGAAAGCGGGGCCACTGGGCTGGAGACATGCTCCCAGAAGCCCCCAGCCCAGTGGACAGAAGCCCTGTGGACACAATGCAGGGGGTCCTCTGTGCATGAACTGCAGAGGAAACACTATTTCTGAAGGCTCATTGGCTAAGCTCCCTGTAAGCTGCCTCTCACAGTGTTCTTGGTAAACTTGAGTAATAAGAATGCAAGAAGGTGATCTAGGATTTTTCCACCACACTGCTGGAGGAAAAACTAAGGTCTGCTGCTGGAGGGGCTCAGAAATGTCATATCCTGCCCTAGCCAGTTTTGCTCAGTGGATAGAGCCTCTACCTGCTGATTGCAGATTCTGAGTTCAATTCTGATCAAGGTCATGTACCTAGGTTGCAGTCTCCTCCCTGGCCAGGGCCCAGGTCAGGGCTCCTGCAGGAGGCAACCAATCGAAGTGTCCCTCTCACGTTTATGCTTCTCTGTCTTTCCCTCTCTCTTCCAAGCTCTCTAAAAAGCAATGGAAACATATCCTCAGGTGAGGATAAAAAAGAAAGAAAGAAATGTCATATCCTTTGAAAGACACATCTTGAAAGTGCCTAAAGAAAGTTGTAATTTTTTCATGGTGAAGGGACTGGAGTCCTTGTTGATGAAAACACCTTGGCAGCTGTGACAGTGGCGGCAGCAGTGGGGTGATGGGGTTGGTGCCTTCCCCTGATCAGCCCAGTCACCTCCCGCAGAGGAAGGCCAAACTGTGGCTTAGGCCCATCTCCTGAGGGCTCCCAGTCTGTGAAAGGGGGCAGGCTTGGCTGAGGGGCACTGCCCCCTTGCATGAATTTTGTGCACCAGGCCTCTAGTTATTAATAAAAGCAGGGAAGATTTTTCTGCTTTCAATATTCAAATGCATATACTATTACTCTACCTTTTCTAGTCAAATGAAATTCATACCACTGAGGTTAATCATAAATTTTAAAAAGAGGTTGTTTTTCTTTTTTTCTTTCTTTCTTTCTTTCTTTTTTTTTTTTGTATCTTGTATCTGAGATACATTCTAGTCATTTATAAACAATGAAAATTGAATGGGTAATGTAATTAAACCTGCAATTCAACTATGAAACTCTCCTTTGACCAATTGTCTTAGTCTTTTGCAAAGTCTTTACTTCATAAATGCATATTTGATTATAAAGGTAACTTTGAATGCTGTGGTTAGTTATTCTTTCAAAAGGGCAGGAAAACATTATTTTATATATGAATAATGACTAAAAGTGATACAATAAAAAACCTTGAATTGCAAATTATTCTGCCCTATATATGTTCTCAGTGAAAACATTTTATATAATTAATTTTAGGCTAAACTAGTTTAATTAAGTTTGAAATATGAATAAAAGAAGAGTAGAAAAACCAAATAAAACAAAAGGTATGAAATATTTTAAATTGCCAAAATTTAATTATAGAAGTTATTGAGCTCTGACATTTATACTGACCAGCTCTTATAAGATATATCTTTGCCCTTATGTATCTTTTAAAATAGTCTGATTTATTATTTTGAATGTTTGTTTTTACATTTTCTTTTCTCTCCCAGTTTCTGCTATATTTCTCAAATATAAATTGTATACTACTTTTGTTATGGATGGTGGTGAGGTGATAATTCTAACTTTATGTTTATATTTAAAACACATACATATGTAGTTTTTTCAAGCTTGGAATATTTTATTTTTTAAATGGTTTATTGTTTAAAGTATTACATACAGTATTGCATATGTCTCCTTTTCCTTCCATTGACCTCTCTCCAACCACCCACCACCTCAGCGCATGCCCTTACCCCCTAGTATGTGTCCACTGGATATGCTTATAAAACATATTTTTAAATTTATTTTTACTTTAAATATTCCTTTCTTAACTCATTTGGCTCCACTTAAATTTTTTGTGAGCCACTAAGTCAGATTCCTTTTTTGAATCTGATTTCACCATTATCTCTATATTGTATTTTATAAAAATCATATCTGTTTAACTTATTGGGTCAAAATGTTTATTTTATTTGAAATTTTTCTCTTTCACAAGGTATTTTTCCCCACATTAATGTCTCTTCTTTACTCCTATAAGTAAAAATTATAGTTGTTTTTTTGTCATCAAACTTCTCAGAGGGTCCATGCTATTATATAGTGTTTCTATTTCTTACAACTGCATGGGTGTCTATAATCATTTCCAAATAAAAAAAAAAGATTAATTAAATATTCTCACACTGAATATAGTATTTTACTAAAAATGCATAATGAACAAATCTATAAGAGTCTAGCAGCAAAGAATACTACTAATTAATTGACTACAAGAAGATATTAATGAAACAAAATCATATAGGATCATCTTATTCAATGCACGAAAAACATATTTAATAAAATTCCACATGCTCTAACTTTAATCACCAGAAGATTCCAAATTATAGGGGTATTTCTAAACTTGATACTGGATATTTACTAATAATCAACAGCACATCATTTTGAATGGTGAAATATTATAAACATTGTCTTTTCAAATCAGGAATATGAGAAGGAAGACTGCAATCAATGCATCTCTCTTCAATGTTGTATTAAAGGACTCAAGCAGAACAATGTGACCATAAAAAAAAAAGAACAAGAGAACAAATGATGCTATGATTGTCTGTTCAGTGCTTCCCAACACTTTCATCTCAGGATACACAGAAATTGCTAAAGGAATCAGATCAATATCTTGCCACAATTCTAACCCATTTGTGACACAGCAGTGTTCCACCATTGTCTGTTTCATGCTTCCGAGCACTTTTCATCTCAGGGGATACATAGAAATTGCTAAAGGAATAGGATCAATATCCTACCACAATTGTAAACCATTTTCATTTTTGGCACAGCAGTGCTCCACTACAAATGGTTGGTAGACCCTATTCTATTTAGTATACCCATGTAGTAAAACACAATCTTTTGGGGGGAAAAAGTGTTCATCAAGTTTGCTGGGGGGGGAAAATATCAACACACAAAGCATAAATTCCTTATATAAATTTAGCAAATAATTCAAAAAATATTTTCAAACAACTGTAAAGCAATATAATGATAATTATAAATTTTTCTTACAAAATAAAAATGTAGAAGTAGAGAAGGATATATTTAATATTGGCAGAAAGTGTTCTCCTAAATATAATCTATAAATATAATCCCCTAAATATAATCTACAAATTTAATAAAATTCTATTTAAATATCTACAACTTGATACTCAATGTCAGCATCAAGAATAGCCAAAAAAGTTTTATATTAAGTAAGAATGAAGACAGATCTTATCAGCTATTTAGAGATGTAAACTTTATATATCTACAGTAATTAAGAAATTATGGTATTTTGGTGTAAGATTGATTAAAGATCAGTGGCAGAATAAAAAGCCTAATTAATCTTGAAATAAGGTTGAAGAATACAGTTTCATTTGTATTTTAAGCAATTTTTCAGATCTGCGTATTAGTCTAGGCTGATGTCTCCCAAACATTCCTCAGTACAATAGGAGTGTTCTATGGATATAGATCCCCAAGATAAAATGTGATTAAAATGTTTCCTACATTCAATAACATACCCTATCTTGGAGATTTACAACACATGCTAGTATATAAACAGCCTGGAAGTCTTTAAGTAAAATAAAACTTTTGACTTTTATTCAATACATTTTCAGGAAATGAACATTACCCCCATTGAGAATACCTGTAAACATAAATATATTCATATTCCAGAGAATAGAGTTTTAGAAATATGATATAGAAGATATGCATTCTTATGATGTCTTTTACTTTATGGCTCACAGGTAATTTTCTCTAGTCTCAAATAAGCCTTTCCCACTTCTCCGAAAACCCTGATGGAGCTGATACATAATGCTAAAAGCTCTGACTTATTAACAATATGTACTTGTGCACTTGATAAACTTTTACCTTTTAAAAATTATTGAAAAGATTTAATGATTTTATAACAATGTTTCAGTGCACAAATTCATTCACACTGAAACGAAATTAATTAGAAGAAATATTTTAATATCACAATTTGCCCTTTCTCTATTTATGATAGAAGTGTCAACTAAATTCACGATTGACAATGACAGATGAAAACACACGTGTGATTGGCGCCAGCCAGAGCTTTATAGGTATCACAAATGTATGAGTCAACTTGGCCTTTTATAGATATAGAACAAACTTGCTTTATTAGACTTGCTTTCTGATTTAGCAAATCGTTTTCCCAGCCCAGTGAAGCACCCCAACTTCTCTTCCAGGTAATTGTTAGCAACACAGCAGTAAATGTCAACATGAAGCAGATTATTATTGTAGATCACACAGGAAGAACAAAGGGTAAAATATTTAAGTGCAGCAGTATTTGACTATATTCTGCACAGTGAGAAAACCTGAAGTCATTTTCAAGGACCACCATTTCTTTCTTCTTTTAAGTTGGGTCAACTTTCCAAGCTTTCTACATCTCCGTTTTCTGGCTAATGAAAAGAAAACCAGATTCCATTGAGTCTCTCTACCTACTCCAGGACTTCTGTGAGGATCAAATGAGAGGAGGCACAGGAAAACACTTCACAGACATTGGTTAAAGTGTGAAATGTTTCCACCTGGCTGTAAAGCAAGTAGTGTTCCTTGGCTGAAGTAACTGCAAGGAAGCTAATTGCTACGGAGAGGAAGCCACGTGTTGCTATGTGACATCATTACCCAATGCCCACAGTGACCATTACAAGGCTGGGCTGGACTGTGGGGTGCATTTTGTGCCATAAGGTCTCTGCAGAGTCAGCTGTGATTTGGTGGGCTGTTGCTCCAGGGTGGTGGCAGGGCCTGTGTCCCACTTGGGAGAAGACAAATGTTGCTTTGTGGGCACCAGGTCCTGTTTCATGTCAAAGTAGCTCCTGCATTGAGTCTCTGTCCCCTGGTGGTCATTGTACCTCACAGTGACGAGTGATTCCACCTTTGGTTGATTTGCATATTAGGGTTTTATTATATAGGATTTCTTGCTTCTCCTGGAAGATAGATAACTGTCTAATGGGCAATTCTTGTTCACCTATGTAGCCCCAAAATATATAAAGTATTTAACATATTCTATAAACTAAATGCATGCTATTAAATAATGGTAATATTAATTAAGTTTCTAGTTAATAAGTTATTTATGTTTCATTTTTTGAGCCTAGGAGCAGTATAAAAGCTATCATTTTCTGATCACATTTTTGCCTCATGCTATTTTTATCTGTATTTGTGAGTGTCAATGTTTAATACTCATATAGCATAATATTAGCTGTTATAAGATTTACTCATTGTTCACTATTCTTTAGCATATATAATTTTAAATGTATTATCACTATTATCACATTCAACATTTATATTTATGTAAAATCTTTTAATTTTTAACATTTTCACTCTATATTTTGACACTATATATATTTGTTACTGACTTTTTTTTTTTTTTAATGTAAGGAAGTCCATGAAGAGATTTCTTCAGATTACTAAAATTCTTATTTGGAAATATACTAGGAAAGTACCCTATTTTAAAAATCATGAATACAGTGCAATTAAATAAAAAAGAAAAACTAAAGTAATGTAGTCCTTCAACTGTTCTTGGTTGGCAGATCATAATTGTGTAAATTGTGGCATGCTTTACATATTTTGAAAAATTACATTGCTATTATAATGCATAATATTCTGAGGAGCACTATTTTTTCCTCTTAAGACTATTTAAACATGATGTCTGTGAAATAGTAAAGTAAGGAAAATACATACATTCATACATACATATAATGGTGAAACCAGAATTAACTGAATGTGCATCTAGCCCAAATTATCTTGTTTGTAGAGAGAAGGGCACTGAAACCAAGAAAAATGAATTGACCTTTGCAAAAACATTCAGATATACTATTTCATGAATCCTGCTCAGGCCTTCTAAGGAATGATCTAGCAAGGCCAAGACAAAAGACATATATGAAGCCGTTAAAATTGCTTTCTGGGAGAACTGATTATAATTTCCTCTTAAGGCTCTTACTGAGATTTTTTCTCTTATGTGACAGATTTCACAGTAAAATACTACTACTTTGTAACAGAAAACCTGGCTTATTTTCTTTACATTATTTTGTTTCATTTTTCCTTGCTTTTTGATAGGGATTTGGCAATCTTTCCCATGAGACTGACAGCTCTGTCAACACAGGTATACTGACTCTCTTGTTCTCCACTATACCTCTATGACCAGTGCCTGGCACAAACATGATAGAAACTCAATAAATAATTAAATAATTAATGAAGGAATAAGAATGACAATACACTCAGTGCTAATTTGATTTTTCTTACATTTATCATCTATACTAATAAAAGAGTAATATACAAATTGGTCACAATGACCTCGTAGTAACAACCGAACAGCAGGCTGCATGGGGCGACCAGGCAAACAGGGGGTTAGTGAGGAATGACCAAACGATTGAACAATCAGGCTGCATTGGGCACCTAGGTCTGCAAGGTGGTTAGTGGAGGATGACCAAACAACTGACCAGCAGGCTGTGTGGGGCGACCAGGCCCGCAGGGGAGGCAGTTGGGGTGACCAGGCCAGTGGGGGCGGGGCAGTTAGGGGTGACCAGGCTGGCAGGTAGAGGCAGTTACAGGTGAATAGCCTGGCATGGGGGGCAATTAGGGGCAATCAGGCAAGCAGGCAGGGGAGCAATTAGGAGCCAGTGGTCCCAGATTGTGAGAGGGATGTCGGACTGCTGGTTTCAGCCTGATCTTTAAGAACCTCAGGTTATTTATTCATCTTTGAAAGAGCTATTTATGACTTCATGCTGATAAAAATTACTGTTTTACATTGTGAACATGAATACAAGAATACACATGTTCCCTTACTATTAATACTAATTGTCTAAATTAAATATTAAGTCTGAAGTTAATTCTCAAGTTAATTTCTGAAAGATTTTTCTTATATTTATAGGATCAGAAGACATTTTAATAATTAATCTTAACTACAGAAAATAAGTAATAATAGATTTTAGTAATATTCATACAAGTAAGGGCTCATATGTCTGGCTCTGAAATTTAAATAAATGCAACTTAATTAGCAGGCCACTAATTCTATGCATATTGCTGAAAATTGTATTGAAGCTTTTCAGACATACATATTCTCATTGTACATTAGAGTCACAATTCTTTAATATATTCTCTTTACACATTTTTAATTTCAGATTCTACTGTTAAAGTTTGTCTTAAATACATTTTCATACAACTAATTTTGGCTGTGAGGATTTGAAATGAAGTAACTAATTTTGATTTTAAACAGGTATGGGGGATTTTAGAAAAAAAAACATCTAATTTAGAGATTCTTTTATTTCTTCTTCACAAGAAAGGAGATTATATAAAAAGAACATTCACAAGTGGGATTAAGTGGGATTTATTTTTGTCACAAAGGCTACTCACATGAAGAGAGCTAAATGCTGTGCAGCTTAGTGAAAAGGTTGGTTTAAAGAGAGGGCTGAGTTTTAACCCTCTCAGATACTAAACTAACTGATTTTAAGCAAATTACTGAATAATTCTGAATCTTTTTTTCGGTCTATAGGTTAAAAAATATTAATATCACTCAGTAACATCATAGTAACTTTTGAAGGATATACTTTAAAAAATGTGCATAATATTTTTTATGGTATGAAGAAAATTTTATGAAATATTCTTTATGATTCTCTGTATATTAAGGAAAATATTTTGCTAAGTGGACCACCTTAATTCTCCTATGTTAGGATTCTTTACTCTAATCAAGATTAATATTTTAGTATACTTTATTTCATGCTATAAAATTTTCAGCTTTTGAGCCTATTAGGTCATTTTTCACAATACCTTTGTTTCAAAGCAAAGAGACAACATATGTAAAATATCAAAACATATACAATATTTGATTACATTTGTATTGAGATGCCAGAATATATATATATATATATATATATATATATATATATATATATATATATATATATATATATAAAAGCCTAAGTGACTGTTCAACTGTTTGACTTGTAGCTATAAAGTGCACTTACCACCAGGCATGGAAACATGAAACAGAATGATAGATCTCAGAGGGAAAGAGTAAGGTGGGAGAGTGGGAGATTAACTGACAATTTTATATGCATATTAGAGGCCCAGCGTATAAATTCATGCACCAGTGGGGGCCCTTGCCCTGGCCTGTGGGGATCTGACCAAAACCAGCAGGTAAGAGGGCACAGGCCAGGCTGAGGGATGCCAGCAGTGCACAAATTCGTGTACCAGGCCCCTAGTTTATATATGAAATCATGTGACATATGTGATATATGAGATAAATATAATCCCTTCTTTTTCTCAATACTGTACTTAATTCTATCTCACTTTTTCTGTCTTCTCTGGTCCATTGCCTGTCTGTATCTAAGGCCTTAACCTACTTAACAATATATGTTGTACACAACACTTGTCTTTTAATCAGACAAATAATTTCAAAAATAAAATATGCTTTAGCAATTGAAATTGAATGTAATTCCTGCCAAATCAGAAATTAAAAAGTGTCTATCACTCCTTGGGTTTATTTGTTGGTGTTAATATTTTTGTTTGTTTGTTTGTTAGATTTTTTATCCTTACCTGAAAAAGTTTTTATTGATTTGAGAGAGAGAGAGAAAGAGAGAGAGAGAGAGACATTGATGTACCAATGTGAAAAACATAGACTGACCAGGGATCTAATCCACCCAAAATCTAGGTATGTTTCCAGACTGGGAATAAAACCTGCAAACTTTTGGTGTATAGGATGATGCTCAAACCAACTGTCAAGGCATTAATATTTTGATAATTATTTGTAGTAGTCTTATTTGGCTTTTGCTGATTTAAGAATCCAAGTGTCCAGTTTTAACTATCCACCATGTTTGAACATTTTACATTACCAAATTAACTGGGTGGAAAATGATAAATTTTATTTATCCTATGTACTAATCACAATAAACATATCTAAAGGCTTTTAAAAATATATGTTTTTATTAATTTCAGAGAGGAAGGGAGAGAGAAAGAGAGATAGAAACATCAATGATAAGAGAGAATAATTGATAGGCTGCCTCCTGCATGCCATCCACTGGAGGTTAAGACTACAGCCGGAGCATGTGCATGACTAGGAATCAAACCTGGATGTCCTGGTTCATAGGTTGATGCAAAACCACTGAATCATGTCATCTGGGCTTTAAAGGCTTTTCACTAGCCCAAAAGTTTAAGTAAATCTATTATGGGTGCATAATAATATTTATGTATTACATCTAAACTCTAAAATTCCACATCTATATAATAAAAGCCTAAATGAGCATTACGGCAGAATGACTGGTCGCTATGATGTGCACTGTCCACCAGGGGGCAGACGCTCAATGCAGGAGCTTCTCCTTGGTGGCCAGTGAGCTCCCATAGGGGGAGCACAGCTCAGCTAGAATCTGGGCTCATGGCTGGCGGGAACACTGTGGTGGTAGGAGCCTCTCCCACATCTTCGGCAGTCCTAAGGAGCAGCAAGCTGAGTGATAAGGAGCAGCAAGCAGGTGAGCAGTAAAGAACAAGGGGAATGTCCAACTGCTGACTTAGGCCCAATACCTGGGAGCAGGCCTAAGTTGGCTTGTGGACATCCCCCAAGGGGTCCCAAATTGCTAGAAGGTGCAGGCCAGGCTGAGGGGCCCCCCATCCCCCGTCCAGTGCACGAATTTCATGAACTGGGCCTCTATTAATTGTATAAAGAGAGTAAAGTATTTTAAATGTAATTTTTCCTTTCTTTATTTTATAATACCATAGAAATTAACTTGCTAATATTTTAATACTCTAAGCTTTTAATCCTTTTTGCATCTAATGGTTTCTTAGTATAAGTTTAGATTCACTTAAAATTATTATTTTTTTTTTTTAGAAAAAGTCTACTTGACACAAAAACATATATCTAAATAAATTTAAAAACTGGAAAAAAAATGGGTTAATTTTATGAGGTGCATTAAGACACAGCCTTAAGAATGCAGCAATAAATTAAAAATTGACTTTTATAAAATCTGTGCATTCATGTAGGATTATGCCATTGCACACCTCTGGAATCCTTTTATTCAGCTATGTTTATTCAATCCATATTCTAGGAAACATATTTGTTACAGATAATTTTTAAGAAGATTCCTTACTGATCAATTAAAGGCCTAAAATATTGGTTACCGTCATTTTATGACATGATTAAACAAAATATTTTTTAAATCACCCAATTAGCTTGTAATATCAGTAAGATTTAAATTACTACTCAGGAAAAATAAAAACTGGGATCCAAAGCTGTAGAGTTTGAAAACTTTCACATTGTATTAATAACAAAATTTTACCCCCCAAGGCTTTTGAATCAATCACTAAACTATTTTTGTTTTTGTTGCTCTAAAGCAGTGTTTCCCAACCTTCTCTCATGATGAGAATCACCTGGTGGAGTTGTTAAAACACAGATTCCTGAATCCCAACTAAGAAGTGCTAAACTAGAATTTTTGAGAACATATAGGTAAAATTGCATACCTAACTTAGTGCTCTGTATATAAAATCTGTCTTAGAGCACTAGTTAGGTATACAATTTTACCTATATGTTCCCAAAAATTCTAGTTTAGCACTTCTTAGTTGGGATTCAGGAATCTGTGTTTTATATTATATATTTTATTGATTTTGTACAGAGAGGAAGGGAGAGAGATAGAGAGCTAGAAACATCGATGAGAGAGAGTCATTGATCAGCTGCCTCTTGCACACCCCCTACTGGGGATATGCCCGCAACCAAGGTACATGCCCTTGACTGGAATCGAACCCGGGACCCTTTGGTTCCCAAGCCGACGCTCTATCCATTGAGCCAAACCGGTCTCGGCAGGAATCTGTGTTTTAACAACTCCACCAGGTGATTCTCATCATGAGAGAAGGTTGGGAAACACTGCTCTAAAGTAACTTTCTTTAATTTCAGTTCACTGACTCAATTGATCACTTAAATTATCATATATTAAATTTATAGTTCCTCTCCCATTAAAAATGTATTAATCCCTGACCAGATAGCTCAATTGGTTGACCTGAAATGTCAAGGTTTCAGGTTCGATCCCTGGTTAGAGCACTTATGAGACTAAACCAATGAATGCTTGAATAAGTGAAACAAGTCAATGTTTCTCTCTCTTTCTCTAAAATCAATAAATCCATTTTAAAAAATATATTAAGATACAAGTAAGTGCATGTCAACATAAATGAACAGTTATGGCAGCAGTTTTAGAAACACAATAAAAATTAATAAACACAATTATTTAGCAAAATAATCTTAAAAAGTTATGCCTAGCTCCGGATGGGTGACTCAGTTGGTTGGAGTGTCGCCCTGTAATAAAAATGTTGTGGGTTTGACCAAAACCGGTTTGGCTCAGTGCATAGAGTGTCGATCTGAGGATGGAAAGGTCCCAGGTTCGATTCCGGTTAAGGGCATGTACATTGGTTGCAGGCACATCCCCAGTAGGGGGTGTGTAGGAGGCAGCTGGTTGATGTTTCTCTCTCATTGATGTTTCTAGCTTTCTATCCCTTTTGTTTCCTCTCTGTAAAATATTAATAATAAAATACATTTTTTAAAAAACGTTATGGGTTTGATTCCTGGTCAGGGGCGCATACCTAGATTGCAGATTTTATCCCTGGTTGGGGCATGAATAGGAGGCAACTGATAGATGTTTCTCTCCTCTCTCTCTCTCTCTCTCTCTCTCTCTCTCTCTCTCTCTCTCTCTCTCTCTCTCTCTCTCTTTCTCTCTCTCTCTCTCTGTCTCTCATAATTATTTTTTTTTTTAAATTATGCTTAATACTTTTCATCCAGTAAATTTTCACCAGGAACTATGTTTAAAGTATATTAACTTCCAAGAGAAAATTATTAGAACCAAAATGATTTTCTAAGTCTGAAAGCTTGACTACCAGTTGCTGAGTATATAATTTTTTAAATGTTTTGATTTGAAGTGGTACAAGCCTCTGTTTCCTTGACTTTGATTCATTGCTGTGTAGACAGAGTTAAACTCAAGATAATACTGAAAGATGTGCTGGCTGTTAACTTTACAGTGATTAATGGCAAGAAAAGCTATCAGGCATCTAAGAGTTGAGAAACTATTAACTTGGGAGAAAGCTGAAAAAAGCCAGAGGGAAATACTAAGTCACACTAACAAAAGGCAATGAAAAAGCATGACATTGCCCTGGATTGTATTTTGATATATTCCTGATTCTATGCTAAACTGTTCAAAGATATTTTAAAGTAGTTTTTCTGTGGTCTAAATCTAAGCTTGCTGAGGAAATTGAACATCATTAGGACAAAAATTAAGAAATGAGATATAAAGCAGAGTAAACAAGTTGTCTATAGTTTGAGTACAGAAAACCATAAAAGCATTTAATTCTTATAAGATCTAAAGCTTTTTAAAGTTAAAACTTTATAAGAAATTGCCAAATAAAGACATGTGAATAATGATATGTGTAGCTCTCATGTAATCTTAGTTACCAGTTATTAAATACTGCCCATGTTCCAGACATTTTCTTAGGCCAGTGGTCGGCAAACCGCGGCTCATAAGCCACATGTGGCTTGCGAGCCGCGGTTTGCCAGTATGTAGACAAATGAATTTGCCGACCGCTGTCTTAGGCCTTTCTATAACTTATCTTTATCCTCACAACATGCTCACCAGGTAGGCTTTTGCCTCATTTTGTCAACATTTTATAGATATGATAAATATTGTCAGCTGAAATTCAGAAACACTAAGTACTTTTTTTAAGGTTGCTCAAAAGTAAATATTGAATCACAGTTCAAATCAGTAATTAAACTTTATTTACTTGTTTAATCATCTGTATTTTCAAATAGTATAATATTCATGAAGGTAGGTCCCATGCCTATATTTTTTACTACTAAATATCCAGCAATTTTCACAGAACCTGATTCAGTATATAAAAATTAAATATGCACTTAATAGAACAACTTGAGAAATCTATGTTTGCCTCATTATTCAATATTAGTTATTTCTTTCAAACAATAAATTATTTTGATACCATTTTCTGAAATTGTAAGTAAATATTTTAGCTCAAGGAATTGGCTCAGAGTGTAAGTTAAACTGAACAGTTTAGTAAAAATTAAACATATTGTCACTTTAAAATGTTTAAAATCTTTTAAAAATTGCTCTATATATTCTATTAAACAAAATAAATTTAAAACACTACCCTTAAATTTCCACACAGCTTTATTTGGAGTATAATATATACTTTAGAATTCTGTATTGTAAACCTTATATTTTTCTGTGAAACCCTCAAATATAAATGTGTTATTTCTTTCAAAGTAGGATCACTTTCCCAAATCTAACATTGTAATATGTCTTTCTGAACATTTCAGTTGCTTACTTTTTACATATATTTATTCACTCATTCATAGCTCTCTATTATTTTCCATTAATATGTGTAGTAAACACATATATTTCAATATACTGGAGTATCCATATGCAAAGATGAATAAGAAATGATTCATTATCTAAAAACATCATCCAGCAAGCATGTAAAACCACAGAAAAAAGTTGGAATGTTCTGAGTTTTGTGCAAGTGGAGAGAGAAAATAAGTAATAAGACTTGAGGGAAGTAAGAAACACTTTGCTGAGAAAAAGCAACATGTGGGCTGAAATTGGAAAAATTTGTTGCCTAGAGGGTAGGAGACAATAGCATTTCAGGATGGAGAAATGGCATATTGAGATCCATGGTTAAAGGGTCAGTTTGCCTGGGATGCAGAGTATGCAGATTAGAGTGGCTGAATCTAGATATAGTCAAGTCAGATTCTGACTAAGAATTCTTTAATAGTGGCACTACTGACAGCTTGAACAATATTTTGTTGTTCATGACAATTCTTTCAGGGGGTGTTGAATGTCACTGCCCACCCTCTTCCCCTTGCTAAATTCCAATAATACTCCTTTGTCAATGTATTAAGATCAAACTAACCCTCTCCCTCACCTCAATCACCACCTTTCCAGCTGACTCCTCTGGGAATTGTAATCCTCCTCCCTTCGGCCCCGACACACACAAATCTCCCTCCATGCTACTATGGAGGGCTGAAGAATTTGGAAAATTTTCAATGGAAAATGAGGATAAAGACTTTAGATGACTAACATGACCACATGTGACATAGTACTCTGACATCATAACTGTACTGTTCTTTAATATTAAAAACATAATTCATTTATGTGATAATTGAAATTATAAGAGAAAAATAGAAACTATTCTTAAATTGTGAAAATTTTAATTAGAATGCATTAAGCCTTCGGTGATTTGGTTCAGTGGGTAGAGTGTCGGCCTGCGGACTGAAGAGTCCCAGGTTTGATTCTTGTCCAGGGCACAAGCCTGGGTTTTGGGTTCTATCCCCACCCAGTAGGGAGCATGCAGGAGGCAGCCAATCAATGATTCTCTCACATCATTGATAATTCTATCTCTCTCCTTCTCCTTTCCTCTCTGAAATTAATATATTAAAATTCATTAAGAATTCAGTTATTGATCCAAGATGGCTGCACCCAGGTAAAGACCCAGCTGCAGCCGCACACAACAATTTCAATAAAATACAACTAAAATATAAAATGGACATTACCCAGAACTACAGGAAAGTCGACTGACTGGAAATTCTACAACAAGAAGCAAGGAGAAAACCAGAAGGAAGCACGGAGGAGCTGTAAAAGCCCAAGGTACAGAGACACGCGGCACGAGGAGAGGACGGAGCCGGAGAGGAGGGAGGCTGAGTGCCTGGCTGGCGTTCCCTAGCGGGAAGGAGATAAAACGTCGACTGTGTTGGGCCCCAGTTCTGACTGCTCTGAACCCCAGTTCTAGGCCAGACCCTGGGGACCCAGGCTTACACAGAGGGAACTGGGCTGCGAGGCGGAACCCTGGGGGAGCGGCGAAAGGAGGTCCTGGCGGTGCGCACATTGTGCACAGAGAGGGATGGTCCGCTGTGCCACAGGATTGCCCTGGCTGGAAGGAGACTGGGGCTCCAGTCTGCTCTGAATGCCACCTCCAACTCCACTTCCAACTGAACTGAACCCCAATACCGGGCTCATTGGGGGAGAGCATAGACTGTTCGGCAGCAGGAGAAAATCGGGGGCACCTATCTCTCAGAGGCCCTTTGCAGCAAGTACTGAAGGACCCTGAGACGCAGGAGCTGCATAGGGCGGGGCTGACAGAAGCCAAGGCTGTAGGCTCCACCCTGAAATCCCGTCCCATCTGTAACTGCGAAATGCGACAACGAAATAGATCACAAACGAAAGAAATGGAGGACAAAAAGCAACTGGATATAGAGTACAAATCTACGCTTATAAGGTTTTTCAAGAATTTCCTAGAAAAGATGGATAAGACCTATGAAGATATGAAAAGAGATCAACTAAAATTAATAAGGAGTCAACAAGAAATGATAAGGGATCAACAAGAAATAAAGAATACATTGTCTGAAATAAAAAATATTATACAGAGTCCTAAAAACAGAATGGAAAATCGCAAGAATCAAGTCAAAGATTTGGAACATAAAGAACCAGAAGACACTCCTCCACAGAAGCTAGAAGGCAAGAGAATCCAGAAAATTGAAGATAATGTAAGAAACCTCTGGGACAATTTCAAGCGAACCAACATCAGAATTATGGGGGTCCCAGAAGATGAGAGAGAGCAAGATATCAAAAACATACTGAAAGAAATAGTGACAGAAAACTTCCCCCACCTGGTGAAAGAATTAGACTTACAAGTCTAGGAAGTGCACAGAACTCCAAACAAAAGGAATCCAAAGAGGACCATACCAAGACACATCATAATTAAAATTCCAAGAGCAAAAGACAAAGAGAGAATATTAAAAGCAGCAAGAGCAAAGAAGGTAGTTACCTATAAAGGAGCACCTATACGATTGTCAGCTGACTTCTCAACAGAAACCATGCAGGCCAGACGGGAATGGCAAGAAATATTCAAGGTGATGAATAGTAAGAACCTACAGCCAAAGATAATCTACCCAGCAAAGCTATCACTCAGAATTGAAGGTCAGATAAAGAGCTTCACTAATAAAAAAAAAGCTAAAGGAGTTCATCAACACCAAACCAGAATTATATGAATTGTTGAAGGGAGTTCTTTCAGAAGAGAAAGTAAATAAAGATAAAAATTATAAACAACAAATATGTAACTATCAACAAGTGAATCTAAAAACCAAGGAAATTAAAAAAATCTGATGAACAATATTAACTGTTGAATATAATAGAATCAGAGGTATGGAAGGGGAGTGAACTGAGGATTCTTGGGGAAAAGGGGGGAGGGGGATGTGGGAAGAGACTGAACATAAACTGTGCACCTATGGATGAGGACAATGGGGAGTGGGGAAAGGGCAGAGGGTGGGGTGGGAACCTGGTGGAGAAGAGCAATGGTGGGGGGGGGGGGGGAGAGAGGAACATTTGTAATAATATGAACAATAAAAACTTATTAAAAAAAAAAAAAAGAATCCAGTTATTGAATGTGTTGTTTTTCAGGTTATGAGAGTTCAACATTTGTTGATTATGGCATCGTTGACATAAAACTACAACAGAGTTTGTCTTTATTTTTTTTAACAATTCTTCATAGCCCTCAAAGGCAAACATGACAGGATGAATTTAATTCACCTACAAGCATTTTTATATAAACACATACTCACATACTCCCACACTCACACTCATTGGTTTATAAGCCTTTACAATTTTTGAAAATTAGAATTTTAATTTCTTTGAAATGATTTTAATACTTTTTTTAACAATTGCAAATGCAATGTTTTTAGCAACTACATTATGAAAACAACAAATTATGCCCTGATAAAAGTCATTGTCAAAACAAACTCAGTCTATGTCTCAGCCAAATTACTTCATTCAATAAAGCTGTGTCCACAATATGATTCTTTTCAGCATTATTATATAATTTGGCTCAATGCTCATCACACATTTATTTCTCACATTGTGACACATGAAGTTGTGTGTAGTCTTTAAAGTGTGTTTTCAGTGTTGGCTCTATGCAGATGGGTTAGAACAGTGGTCAGCAAACTGCGGCTTGCAAGCCACACAGGACTCTTTGGCCCTTTGAGTGTGGTTCTTCCACAAAATACCATGGCCTGGGCCAGTCTATTTTGAAGAAATGGCATTAGAAGAAGTTTAAGTTTAAAAAATTTGGCTCTCAAAAGAAATTTCAATCATTGTACTGTTGATATTTGGCTCCATTGACTAATGAATATGCCGACCACTGGGTTAGAAGATTAGAATAGATGTACTTCTTTTTCTCCTTCAAGATCTTGGTATGAAGGTTTTTGTTTTATTTTTCCTAACTATCTGTAGAAAAGTAGGTTTGACTCAGTGCTGTTCTTTCCATTCTTTCATTTCTACTCATCATTAGCATTTGACTGAAAATCTCATGGTGTGTTATCTGGAAGCAATAGAGCATGGCATGATAGTTAGAAACAACAGTTCTGATTAAATGTTAGGTTTGTGATTTGATTCTCACCTTGGGGAACTAACAACCACATCCGTATGCACCAGTTAATTTGTTCCCAGTGTATTTGGTTTCCATTATAAGCCCTGGCCTAAGAACAAAAGTAACCTAGTCCAAAAGATTCTTGGGACCATCTGCTCCACTTCGCCTTATGAGATTTCTGTTGTTTTCCTTTACTAAAGCATGGTCTTGGTGATGTTCTCAATGAGATGTTGTTTTCCTGTTGTTATTTTGGCTTCCTTCCTATTAGGAATGTGAGCTGTGTCTCCAGCGGCCTGCAGCTTAGATTGCCAATTATACAACTTGAGCCTAACCGATGCATATGGAATATGCAAAGGATTTTTTAATTAAAAACTTTGAGTTGTAAACTTGTAAGAGAAAATAATTTTTAATGAGATTTTCTGAAATTTTATTATCATAAATGTGTTGAGTTATTAACCACTTTCTCAACCTTCTACATTTGTATCGGAATGTGGGCAATTTAAAACAAAGCAAGAACAAAACTAAGAGAAAATTGGTATACACTGTTGCCTATAATTGACTATTGAAATTAGAAAAAAGCAGCTGATTTTAATTTCACTCTTTATTCAGATTCAACTGTGAAGTAAAATAAAAAGAAACTAAAAAATTTTAATCAGATAAACAGAAAACATTTTCAGAATGTTGTTTGAAAAGCAAAGGCATAAAAAATATAAGTCTTTCAAAGAATGCATTTTGTGTGTTTTCTTTCTTTACTTCCCTCAGAATATTTTTTCTTTCTTTTGTTCTCTCTTCTTCCAACTCTGTTAGTCCATTCATCCATCCCTCTTCTGCTTGAATTAATTTCCTTTCTTAGTCTTCTTTCTTTCTTGTTTTTTTCTTGCAACCTTTCTGGGACCTTTCTCTCATTTTAGATGCTAATTAGCACTTGCTAATGGTATTTTAAAAGCTGCGTAATATAAATATTTTGGCACATCACAAAATTCTGTGATCATGGGCAGATTTCAAGATAGTTTAGTGTGTAAAACACAAGATGCTAAAGACTCTGCTGCCTTTTAAAGAAAGTGTGAAAAAACAGGGATGTATCTAAATTTTACACTTTTTTTTCTTCACAGTGCATGCCTAATTCTTGCATTCTTACACAGTTTGAAAACAAACCAGGCTTTTACTGGTTTCTTGTTTGTGTGTGATTTTGATTACTATCATCAAAATCCTGGCCTATTAGCTCCCTCCAGGCACCACTCATCACAGATTTTACAATATCCACTCCAAATTCCACTCAATCTGTGCTCCATAGTTCCTAACAGAAAATCAAATATGAATAAATATAATAATTCTAGGCCTGGGGCGGGGGAAGGGGGAGATCATTCTTTGCTGAAAAAAAATAATGCTCCCATATAAGTAGAGCAGCCAACTCTATGTGAGGAATAATAGGACCTTTAATTCTGGCACAAAGTAGAGGAAGATAACAAAGACATATTTATGGTATTATTCAGTAGTAGCACAATTTGAACATAAGGAGAAATGAAAGACTACCTTTAATTTATTTATGTACACCACATGCACGCATTTTGATTATGCTTGAATCATATTTGAATTGAATAAATTTATTATTGCTTCTACCATCATACATTAATTGACACCCCAGTAATAGCTTAGATGCCTTTTTAGCAATATCAAGTAATCCTTATTTGACTATAAGTAATAAATAAATATCTGAATAATAACTTGTCACAGAACTTTAGAGTTATAGGTACATAATTTTGTCATATTTTTACCTGAGAAATCCTAGTTTTGTTATTACCTTAAAGAGTTTGTTCATATGCAGTAAATATGGTTGGCAAACATATGGTCATTTGAGTGTTAAACCTGTTGTTAGTGTTTTCCATTGCTGCCTCCACAGTGAGAAAATTCTTATAATTAGCACTGCTTCTTAAATATAGGTACTGATCTCAATCTTTTCTTTCTTTCAATTTAAATGCATGTTTTAACATTTTACCTTTATAAAGAGCAATGATTTTATTTTATTTTTATTTAATATTTTTTATTGATTTTCTACAGAGAGGAAGGGAGAGAGACAGAAAGCTAGAAACATTGATGAGAGAGAATCATCCATCAGCCATCTCCTGCACATACTGGGGATGTGCCCACAACCAAAGCACAAACCCTTGACAGGAATCGAACCCAGGACACCCCAGTCCACAGGCCGATGCTCTATCCACTGAGCCAAACCAGCTAAGGCAAGAGCAATGATTTTAAATTAAATGTTTCATGTTATTTTAAAATTAACTCATGGGTATGATATCAATAAATAACTTATTAATAGCAATATATTTAACATAAATAATTTCACCCAGTTAAGTGTTTAGAGGAAAATAAACATTTTTTTTTTCTAATTTGATAATTATTCACAGAAAATTAGAAAATTTTACTAGGCTGAATTTTCAATATATACACAATCCTTAATAAAAATTTAGTAATAGTAATTTACTTAAGTGTCATACAATTATAATAATGTCAAATTTACTCTTATTAACAGCAGCCAAGGGAACAACTAAAACAAAATATAATAATTTACTAGTAGTAAGACTGTCAAATTCTAAAATTCAAGGATTATTTTTATCCTTTTGATAGAAAACAACCTATTTTGCTTATAATAAAAGAGAAAACATTTGAAAACACAGAAATAATAACATAAAAGATGATTTTTTACTAAATTATTTTAATGTAATGAGATGTGTTAATATTGAGCAAGATTAGTCTGCTTGAAATAAAGTTTCTTTTTTTAAAAAAATATATTTTATTGATTTTTTTACAGCAAGGAAGAGAGAGGAATAGAAAGTTAGAAACATCGATGAGAGAGAATCATCCATCAGCCGCCTCTTGCACACCTCCTACTGGAGATGTGCCCGCAACCAAGGTACATGCCCTTGACCTGAATCGAACCTGGGACCTCTCAGTCCGCAGGCTGACGCTCTATCCACTGAGCCAAACCGGTTTCGGAGAAACAAAGTTTCTTAATGTATATCAGATATCAATATATAGAAAAGCCTAAGCAACCGGTTGGCCTGTTGACCATTTGACCCATCACTATGATGCACACGGACCACCAGGGGGCAGTCAACTTGGACAGATGAAAAGAGAATTAGGCATTTGAGTCTATGAAAGATTGCAAGCAGATGGGGCTGAGCTGCAGTTCACATTGGAAGGCTGGGCCATGGGCCCAAATTCTGCAGCTCCCCAGGCACTGCTCTGGAGGTCTGCACCCGACCCCTGTCAACCCCTCCGGCCATGTCTTCCCTGGGCAGCCACGACCAAGAGATGGAGTGAAGGAAAAAAGAGACCACAAACTTTGTCCCTAGCACCTGCCTCCTCCTATCAGACTGGAGCCACTCAGGACTTGCAGGATGGTGCACGAAGTGGGGGGTCTTGCCATGCAGCTACTGTGACTCCCTGGTCTGCCCTGGATGCCACTCTTCTCACCCCACTTCTCCAGCCTCAGTCTGCACCCCTAGCAAGGGTGGGAGCTCCATTCTAGGGACTCACTTCTCCATAGCTGGGTGCAGCAGACCAGAAGATGTGAGGGGCGATCGTGGAAGATGGGGACAGATGCTCAGCTGTCCCGGATGAGCAGGAGTGGCTCCTCCCTGGCCACCTTCCACTTCCTGCACTACTATATCCCTCAGGAGATGTTGGGTGCCATTTTCAGCCCAATCCCCACAGACTATGCCGAGGGACCCCACCAGTGCATGAGTCTATGAACTGGGCCTCTGGTATTTCTATAAGACACTAAGGTAAAATTATATTGCAGCTTGTAATGTATTATCTCACTCAATATAATAATAGGTGATTAGTTGATTTCACTGGAAATGTTCAACCTGTATTTCTAATTTTTATAATATTGCATAATTGAAACTGACATCTCAAATTGTCAATTGGATTATTTGTAGACTACTACAGAATTAGTGAGCATTGCCTTGAAGTCAGTTCTAAGAAATCATTGCAGTGAGGAGTCTTTTGTACATTATGCTGCCTAAGGGAATTATGTATTAACAAATATCCATAGTCTAAGATACTGGTCTTCTTATACTTATCTATGCAAAAAAATCATGCTTGCATATAATGTACTTGGACTCATATCAGTAATTACAGCAGATCTAAATCTGTTAAGTCTAAAAATGAGCACACATCCATTGAAATGCCTGACATACAATCAATCTGGTGATAGGCAATTCAAAAGGGACCTTAAAGAAAAAATTGGAAGGGCATCAAATCACAAAAAAAAAGCCTGACTTGTGTGGTTCAGTGATTAAGCATTAACCTATGAACCAAGAAGTCACAGTTTGATTCCTGGTCAGGGCACATGCTCAGATTGTGGGCTAGGTCCCCAGGAGTGACTGTGCATGAAGCTGATGATTGATCATGTTTTTCTCTCTTTATTTATGTTTCTACTAAAGCCCTGGTGCATGAAATTTGTGCATGGGTAAGGTCCCTAGGCCTGGCTGGTGATCAGAGCTGATGGGGGCCTTATGGCTGCCGGCTGGGGCCTTCCTTTATTCTGCGCCATACTCTGGTGGTCAGCACATGTCATAGCGAGCAATAGAACTCCTGGTCTCTAGGTCAAACTCCCATGGCGAGACTTTGCATATTAGCCTTTTATACACAGAGATATCTCTCTCCATTTCCCTTACTCTCTGAAATCAATAAAAACAAATATTTTTTTTTTAAAAATCACAAATAAGATCCACAATATCTTTAAAACAAATTAAGCTACACCGCCCAGGGAAATATCTGTAGGTATGCAAACTGGGACTAATAACTTATTCATTCATAATTTTCCAATTACATGGTATAAGCACATTCCACTCTGATAGAAACTAAAAATGCAAAGAACTCATTTTCAAAAAATATGTGTGTGGGGAATGAGTCACGTTCAAAGTCCTTATGCACACACGGTATACATTTATATATTCAAGCAAACTACACCTGCTAGTTGCATCATTTATAACAGATGACTAGTAAGTTTATATTCAATTTTGCATTTTGTCCTCCAATCTAAAAAGGGCATCCATATTTTCACTCTAAAGATAAAGAAACTTAGGCAGAACTGATTTTGAAACAAGTATATCTGACTCAAAATTATTGAAGACATTAGTGCTATTTACTAGTATTTCTGGTTCTCTTTATGAGTACATGAGGATAGATATTGAACCTCTTTATTTCCTTGAGGTTAGATATGGCCTTGTAATTGGTTCTAGCCAAAGAGATCTGTGCAGATGGGATACAAATATGTTACTTAAGAATGAAATCAATTAATTGCCAGTAAAAGTCTCTCCAGAGCTCTCTTTCCATGCATTAGCAATCTTAGTTGAGTGAAAATGTAAGGCTGAACTACCCTTTGCTTGATAGTTGCTTTAGAATGTCAGTTAAACAAGATGTGCTTGTACGAATGAGGAATAAATATTTCTTGATGTAAGTAACTGTTATTGTTTTATTGGTTACCTTGGCATAACATCATATTCTGAAGAATAAAAAATAATTCAAGTTTACGCCAGCGTTACAATGTTAATGAACCAAGATGAAAGCTATTCCAAAAATATAATACATTTACCTACAAATTAAACATAGACATATATCTTTCAGACCTTAACTAGGCTTGCACAATTTGGCAAAATTCCTCAAATATCTGCATGGGTGGCTCACGGAGTCTCAAGCTCTGCAAGTACAAAATGAGCTCATCATTTCATTATACCCTCCAACCCCTGTCATCCTCCTAATCAACTCAGTGAGGATCCAGAAAGTAATCTAGCTTCTTTACCCTCTTTCACCACTAACCTAACAATATCAACCACACAGCAAATCATGTTGATGCTTGACACGTACCTGTACCACTGTCTCCTTCCCATTGGCAACACTTAATTCAGGCTTGCATCTTTGGATCTTAGTATCTTGGTTTATTGAAATCTCCCAAACTCCAAATAATACTCTACCCATGATGATTACTATATCATTCTGAATTTCAAATCTGATCATAAATAAAGTACTTTAATGAATAATTGTTATAGAACCCATGAACTTCTCTACTCTCCAACTACACATTTTCTACTGTGATTTGTTTATACACATATTTTGTCTTCTTTCTCCACCAACCTGTTACTTACTCAAGGAAGCAAACAATGGATTCTTTTTTTTTTTCTTTCAATCTCGGGTCTCAATTTACCCTTACTCCAATCCTCTCCATCCTCTCATCTGTGTGTCCTACTTTGGTCAACAGCCTGACCTCAACTAAAAAATCATGGTGACAAGTGAAGTGCAAAGGGAAGAATCCCTAAAAATAAAATAATTGATAATGATCTGAATAAGGCATCCTCACAAACGATACCAAAACTTTGACACATTTTGCAATTTCCATTTATTACTTCAAAGCTGAAGAGCAATCACATAATTTGTGAATTTTGCTTGGAAATGAGGATTCTGATGTCAAGTTCAAGATTTGAGCCTAAGTTCTGTAAAAATGTTGGATATTAACTCCTTATCAGATGTATCATTGGTGAATATGTCCTCCCATTCTGTGGGCTGTCTTTCCATTTTGTTGATGGTTTCTTTTGCTGTGCAAAATCTTTTAGTTTAATGTCCCATTCTTTATCATTTCTTTTGTTTCCTTTGCCTGAGGAGATGTATCTTTAAAAAAAATATTTCTATGAGAAATTTCTGAGATTTTACTGCCTTTATTTCTCCTGGGATTTGTATGGTTGAGTCTAACATTTAAAACATTATTCCATTTTGAGTTTATTCTTGTGTATGGTATAAGAAGGTGGTCTAGTTTAATTCTAAAGAGGACATACAAATGGTCTATAGGCATATGGAAAGATGCTCACCATTATGTCACTAATCTGCAGAGAAACACAAATTAAAAACATATTGAGATATCACCTCAGAGATTCAAATTGGCTATCATCAATAAATCAACAAAGAAGTGTTAGCAAAAATATGGAGAAAAAAGTGAACCTCCATGCACTGTTGGTGGGAACACAGATTGCTGCACTTACTGTGGAAAGCAGTAAGGAGTTACCTCAAAGAATTAAAAATTTAATTGCCTTATGACCTAGCAATTCCTCTTCTGAAAATATATCTGAAGAAATCCAAAACACTAATTTAAAAGAATATATGTATCCCTATGTTCATCACAGAATTATTTACAATAGCTAATATTTGTAAGCAACCAAGTGCCCATCAACAAATGAGTGGATAAAAAAGCTGTAGCACATTGAAATAATGGCATACCACTAAGAAATAAAAAAGAAGGAAATCTTATACTTGTGACAACATGGATGGACCTAGAGACCATCATGCTAAGTGAAATAAGCCAGTCAGAGAAGTACCATATTATTTTACTCATATGTGGAATCTAATGAACAAAATTAAATATCAAGGAAAATAGAGACAAACCTATAAGCAGAGAGCAGGTTGACAGCTATCAGTGTTTGCGGGGTGGGGGGCGGTTGGAGGGCTGGGAGGGCGGAGGGATTGAGAACAAAAGAAAAAAATAGAGGAAGAAAAGAAAAACAACAACTCATGGACATGGATAACAGTGTAGATTTCCTGTGAGAATTGCCAGGAAGATGTTAAACAGGGGGAAGGAGAAGAAAGTTATAGGGGAATAAATATATAGTGATGAGAGGAGACTTGAGGTGGGGTGGTGAACTCACAATACAATGTACAGATGATATGTTGTGGAATTGTACATCTGAAACCTGTATAATTTTGTTAACCACTCTCAACACAATAAATTTCATGAATTGGGGGGCGGGGGAGGGAGTTTTGTATAGCTTAATTAAGTACATACAATGGATTAAAATTAGAATTTAGGATGTACCCAGGATAAGCAATATTTTTATATTTGCCCACAAAACACACAAGTACCTTATATAATAAAGAGCTAATATGCTAATTAGACCAGACAGCAGAACAACCTTTTAGGATGACTAGTGGGTAGGGTGCAGGGCCAGTGAACCTGTGCCCCAGGCCAGCCATGGTGGTCCTGGCATTATCCTCTTCTGCAGAGGCAGTGGGAGAGGAGGTGGCCCAGTCCCAGTGCCCCTGCAAAGGCAGGATGGGAGGCGACCATGGTGCCTCAACTTACCATGGCTCCTCCACCAACCAGCCCAATCATGATAGACCCCCCCAACCAGTGGTCAGGGAGCAGGGACATGCTAAGGAGCAGTGGGCCTGGCTTCTAGTTGAGCGGAGCTCCCTCCCCACCACCACTCAGCCTGAAGCTGGGCTCACAGCTGGCGAGCACATCTGTGGTGGTGGGAGCCTCTTCGCCTCCTCAGCAGTCAGACATCCTCCAAGAGCTCGAGGGCTGCAAGAGAGCGCAGGATGGGCTAGGGAGATCACCCCCCAGTGAGAGAATCCCCCCTTTCTCACAGTGCACAGATTTTTGCACTGGGCCTCTATCTTTCAAGACTCTTGAAAAAACAGTTTGGACAGTCAAAGAACATTAATTGTTTTATTGTTTATACTACACACCAGAAATATTATAGTTCACCAACCACTGAGGAGGTATTGCAAAGTTTCAAGTTTAAAATCATTTCTGGGGATATTTTAAACCTAACTAGAACTTAAAAAGGTACACTTGCTTAAATATGTATATAAATTCAAATAATAGGATTGCCAAGTTAAATTTCTGTGATGAGAAAAAATATACTTGCATAGTAATCTGAACAAAATAATTGAAAAGAAATACAAAATTTTAATAGGATTGATGTCTAAGAGCATTTGTTCTCAAAAATTGATCTCATATTTTCTTGGATTAAAGAAAATCTGAGAGGAAAACTCTATGCTATGATAGAATTATATACACAGTTGTCAAGAGCTGATAAGATGACTCCTGCTAAGTGAACTTTGCTAAAATTAATTGAGCAAGACACATCTACTGGTTTGAAAAGCCATCTGCAACAGCATATGAAAGACTGAGAGAGAAGACATGCTGAGTGTATATGTCATAGAGACTGAGGGTATTCAATTAATATTTCCATTTATTAGAAAAGATGAAGAAGTTGATGTTACTAGTGATGTTAAATGTCAGTGACATTAATTTAAAATAATTGCTCTCATTATCTGTGCATTAGTTTGCATAGGTAAGCAGGTTGAATATAGAGACCTTAATAATTTAAGTGTGAAACAAAATGACTAAGGAAACAACTATAGTGTCATTTAGCATCAATATAAAAATATTAACAATACACAAATTACTAAGATAGCAAGAATCTACGTATACGATAATGAAGATGAGATATAAATCTTCCAGCATAATAAAGAAAAAAAGAAAAAATCCTGTACAGTTTTTTCAAATGTGGTAAGGCAAGAAGTGCCTGATACATAGTAGATAGTTAATAAATATTTATTAAATAAATGAATAAATAAAAAGCCCTCTTATACTTTTTCAAAGATCTCAAAAATTTTTGCAGCTAGACCTTAGTTAAAAGAACAACACAAAATAACCTGAACACCTAGCAAATATTCAAATAAACTAATATAATTCTGGTTAAAAAAAAATATATATATACACCATATAAAACATATATAAATATATACTAATATACTAATATAATTCTGGTATATATATATATATATATATATATATATATATATATGGTAACAGTATATAGTAAATTACATTCTAATTCCTGAGGAGTGATCATTACATTATAGTTAATCATTCCTTAAATGCTTCCTTTGAGAATAGTCTGAATTTCAAGGATTACTGCTATATTTTCTTTTCTTCTTTGTATATACATTTTTTAATGTATAAGTATATTGTACATAGTCCTCCTTATTTGTGCAGGATATATTCCAAGGCCCTATTGTGTGCCTGAAACAACAGATAATATGAAGCTCCAAATATATACTATGCTTTTTCTATGCACAAATGCCTATAACATTTAATTTATTAATTAGACAGAGTAAGAGATTAACAACTGTAACATAATACAGTAAAACAATTATAAAAATATACTGTAATGAAAATTTACCGCACTCACTACCTTCTGGCTCCAAACCTGGTTTGCAGCTAAATTATGTGAATGAGCTGTTTCTCTCTAATAACTGATCTGATAACAAGACAGTTAATAAATAAGAGGCAGGTAATGTGTACACTATAAATACACTGACAAAAAGATGAGTGACATTTGAGCTGCATAGAATGGAGCACAGAGAGATTTCATCATAACACTCAGAACAGTGTCCAATTTAAATCATGAATTGTTTTTGTCTGGAATTTTCCATTTAATATTTTTGCACCATGATTGATTGTAGATAACTAAGGCCATTTATGAAATGAATGAAATGAATGAAAACCAAAACTGCAAATAATGGGGCACTACTACCTCATATTAATATACTTCTTAGAAATAAAGCATGGCAAAAAAAAAAAAAAAGGAGAAGAAAATTATTGGTCACATATTATGGTGACCACTAAACTTCATTCTCATCAAATGTTGTCTTCTGGAGATGACACCTTTCCTAATTTACATATAAAACTTGGTAAATCTACAAAGTAAATAAATAAAAAGACAAAGTCCTTTTTACGTACAAATTTTAAATTTATACTTGCTATAACACAAATATTTATGTTTTAAAATATTTAAAATTTAAACATGACATCAAAAAACCTATGCAGACACATTCAAGTCTTCTAGGTCTCCAGGATTACAAGATAGCTACAGAGTATATGGAAGCTGCACCAAATCTGATTTACAGCCAGATTATAGAGCATTAAACCTGAGTAACCAACTGAAGTACGGCTGAACAGGAGTGTTATAACCAAGGATTTACTGAAGAAGCCCCATAGAGACTGGAAAGAAGGGCAGAGAGAGAGAGGGCTGGTCCCTGAAGCCACTTGTGGCTGAGAATCTGGAAAGACAACTCACCTGCAAAAGTTGCCCCCCTGAGGAGAATAGGGTCTCAACTCCACGCTGGGTTCCCAAACCCAGGCACCAGGCACAGGGGAAGAGAAGCCTGCACAGCATCTGGCAGTGAAAACCAGCGGGAACAGGCTGATAGCTGTGAGGGTAGTGGGAGGCCAGTAGGGGGCGGGGGGGGGGGGCAGGTGAGGGATGAAGGGTACATGGAGGGATTGAGGAATAAAAAAAGTGATATTGGGGTGGGGTGGGGGAACTCATGGATATACACAACAGTGCAGATCCCTAAAAGTGCATTGGTAATGGTCCACAGAACTGTTAAAACTCTAAAATTCCATGTAAGATGGCACCAGAAATATTTTAATGTATTTAACATTTCTTTGCTTTATTTAGAGAAATTAAACTGCAGTAATCTTGGCTGCCTCTCTTTACTACTTTGATCTAATTTACTTTCCTCTGACATAAAGAAGAAACAAAATCAAAATTCAAATTTCCTTTGAGGGTGCCAAAAAATATACATAACACATCATTACATTTAAATTTCAGACTTTTTTTTTTTCCAAAATAAGAATGCCATATGCAAGTAAACAAAAACACAATCTCATAGATACAGATAACAAAGTGATGGTTACCAGAGGGGAGGAGGGAGGAGAAAAGGAAGAAGAGCATAAAGGGGCTCAAATACATGGTGATAGGAGATTAGACTTTGTGTGGTGAGTATGCAGATGTCATATTATAAAGTTATACACCTGGCATTTATAGAATACTAGAGACCTGGTGCACATATTTGTGTACTGGAGAACCGCTCCCCCCACCAGAGTGCATGGGTTTTGTGCACCGGGCCCCTAGTGTGTGTGTGTGTGTGTGTGTGTGTGTGTGTGTGTGTGTGTGTAAGCCTAAGCAACTGTTCAAGCATTCAACCTTTGACCAGTTGCTATGACATGCACTGATTACCAAGGTGTAGATGTAGATGCTTAGCACAGGAGCTTCCCTCTGGTGGTTAGTGCACTTCCACAGTGGAAGTGCCACTCAGCTGACTAACAGGCTCCCGATGCCGGACTCATGGATGGTGAGCACAACTGTGGCACCAGCCTCTCGTGCAGATAATCCTTCTGCATGATCCTCCTCCATTGGACTGGGACTTGGATCAGAACTGACTGGGTGCAAGCCTGTGGCCATTTCTTGGTCATGGGCACACTAGTTTTGCACTAGGACGGGTGTGCAGAGACTGCAGTAGAGTGGCAACAAGCCTACTGAGTGGTGGCAAGCCTATGGAGTGGTGGCAGTGGTAGGCACAGTGGGGCAGGATGAGCGGACACAGCATGATGCCTGGCCTGAGCTCGGGCTCCTCCCCAGCTGCCTGCTGCTTCGCACAATGTATATCCCTTGGGATTGTTAGACTGCCGGTTTTGGCCCGATCCTCACTGGACAGGCCGAGGGACCCCACTGGTACACAATCAGGGCTTGGGAGGGAAGTGGGAGTTTGGCCAACCAGGTAGGAACTGCAGCAGGTCTCCAGGGCATGTCTGGCCCATCTTGCTCAGTTCTCATCTGCAGTACCCTAGCAGCAAGCTAACCTACTAGTCGAAGTCTGCCCCCTGGTGATCAGTGCACTTCATATCGACTGGTTGACTGGTCGACTGTCTGGCCCCTGGTGGTCAGTGCATATCATAGCGGTTTAGCAGTCTTAGCATACCATTAGCATATTACGCTTTGGTTGAATGGATGACTGGATGACCAGACACTTAGCATATTAGGCTTTTATTATATAGGATATAGATTATTAACCAATATTACCACAATAAATATAATTTTAAATTTTTAGATGTCCCATTCAATATAAAAAAATTTTTTATCTGAAATTCAAATTTAACTAGATGTTTTTGTAATTTTATTTGCTATGTCTGGCAAACCTAATAACATACTTCAAATTCTTCAAGTTAATTCATGAACTCGATTAATTGTTATATTACATGCAGCAGGGTACCAACAATACTCAAATAAATTATCTAAAAATTGTGCTAATAAATGTAGGGATTTTTGACACAGAAAGTCTAAGAAAGTGTGGTTGGCAGTTAGACAGGAGCAGAGTAAGACTGATGTGCCAGTTACAGAAGATAGCCAAGACAGAATATCCAAGACAACTGCCCATGGAAAAACTGGTAGAACAGGTATTGGTGATAAGTATTATCAATTAGGACCTCCCCCTAAAACACGTTTTCTCCTCTAGATCATCTCCAGTCATGCAGGTCAGATCCCCCCCCACAACCTTTTCTCCCCTGGCATGTAGCTAATCATGCAGTAGACACTCCTTCCATCCCCCCTCAGAGAACAAGGTGGATGGCGAAAAGCCCCAATCTGACTTCCATACAAGGAAGGCAGGCATAGGGATGGGCCTCTATAGGTCAACCCAAAGAAGAAAGCATGTAACTGCCCTCCAAGGGGTTAAAAAGAATCCCAGCTCACATCCTAGGGCTGCTCTTTGAGCTGACAGCTCGAAACTTTCCAGTGTATTTTCCTTTGCTTTCTGAATAAATCTCTTTTATGGGTCTTGGCTCTGAATTATTTTCCCAGCCAGGACTCAAGAACTGAGATCTTCTTTTCACCATTTACAAAAGCATTTTTTAATTCAATGCATCTTTCCTATTATACATTTCAATCATTATTTTAAAATATTGAAGTGTTTTCAATGTAATATATGATATATATTTAATTTCAATTATTATTTTAAAATATTGAAGTGTTTTCAATGTAATATATGATATATATTGAAATTCAATAAAATATTGAAGTGTTTTCAATGTAATTTATACATATACATATACTAGAGGCCTGATGCTCAAAATTTGTGCAAGAGTAGGCTTTCCTTCCCTTAGCTGCCAGCACCAGCTTCCCTCTGGCACCCAGGACCCTAGCAGCAAGCTAACCTACTGGTTGGAGCATATGTCCCCTGGTGGTTAATGTGTATCATGTCAGCTGGGTGGGTGGTCAACCCAATGGTCTACCTAGGATAGAGTACATATATATATATTCCTTTGACTTTTTATATCCCTGTGTAACTTATTATTATATATTTAGGTCAATACATTCAGAAATAGAACTAAAAAACAAATACATATATATCTTTATCAGTCATATAAACTTTGTGAAAAATTAAAATATGTCCTTTTTTAGAAATCATTCTTTTTATTTTCTATTATTTTAGAATGTTGATTCTATATTTCACAAGATAGAGAGAGCATTTTTCCATTATCACTTGTGACTAGTACACAGAACAAGAAAAAATAATTAGTTGAAATAAGCCTGAAAAATTCAAACCTCAACAAATATCTCACTATCCTCAAAGAACTGTTTTCTCAGCTATACATAGCCACCTCTTCTACCAAGCATCTGTTGAGGAAATGATGTAAGCAAACTTCCAAAGATTTTAAATCCCTAACTTTGGCCTAAGTTTAGAAATTGCCAGATTGTACTGTGACTTAAAATCATATCAAAGGAAAATGCACAAGCTTCTTCCATTTGGCATTTAAATTTTTACTTGTGGATTTTTAGATTTATATATGTTAGAGATTGGATATAAAATAGCACTTTCTCAGGAAATGTGTGTTTTTAGAAGACTACGATGATACCATCTTTCATTAAAAGTACCTCCTATAAACCATTAGTAACAAGCAACAGAAGAGTCTATGCCAGTGACTTAAGTGCTATCTCCAACTGAGAATTAAGAAATATAAAAAATCTGCTAATATAATTAATCTTTAAAAACCACTAACTTGCTGTGGTTCTGAGAAATTATTGAATTCATGAAAGTATTAAAAGCTTTCTTTTCTGTAATGAATGCAAATGGAAGCACGATGGCAGTTATTACATAGTATTGTTTTAATGATTACATGTAAATAATGTATAAAATATGGTTACCAAAATTCCCAGCATACATTAAATAACAACTGACATTTATATTATTATTACTTAACCTACATGAATTTAATATATTGGACTGGCTTTAAAATTGATAAAGCTTTATGTCCTTGAAACAACCTGTATAATCTTAATATGCATTCCAAAATTTTTGCATTGAAAACAATATTCATTTACATATTAGATGTTAATATATGGTTAACATTATGTTAGCCAGTCCAGAGTCACAAAAATAATTTGAAATTTGGAAGCAACCAAGTTAATATAAAGACTGATGTCATATATTAGCATAATAAAAAAGTGAATCATAAAGCTCTCGCATCTGAAGTGTCATCCACATGAATGTAAAGTTATTAAGTATGCTGTCATGAAGGGAATTTGTTGCTTAGATACTAAATTAATGTTGGAAGATGGTGTATATACTATGCTATTCTGAAAGAAAAGGCTGGAGATATAAAAATTATAGCATAGAAGCTTGGCAGAAGCTAGCAATGTTAGAAACACTGTTATAAATTGAACTAGAAGCCCTGCATACAAAATTGTGCAGTCCTGCCCACCCACATGCACCCTACCATGCTCGCAGTCCCACCCATGCATGCTGGTCTTTGGTCATTATAGCATTTGGTCCACAGGCCTTCTATAATATAGTTAGGAAAGAAGAAAATGCCTGGTTTTTAGATCTTAGACAACTTGTTTAGCATATCACAAACAGCTTTTCACTAACTCCTGCTTTGATATAATTGTAATTTCTGTTGAAGTCTACTATGATTTGGAAAAATCATTAACTTCAAAGTGGAAAAATTCAGGAGAGGATATCTATCCTCTTACCATTAAAGCCTGGACAATTAGGAAGAAATACATTCCCGACTAAAACCAAAATGTTACGGAAAATAGAAGTTGACTGAATTTTATTCTTCTACTTTAAATCAGTTGTTGTTGTTTGGCACTTTGTTCTTAATGGAAATCATGCAATTATACACATTAATATTACATTTTAATAAGATATTTATGATATTTTAACCTTAAAATAGAGTTAGTGTCATGTCACTTAAGGAACTTAGAATATCTAAATTCCCTATAATTTTACCACTAAATTAAATGCAATCAGAAACTAAAGCCATGACCTAAGTGATAGCAGAGATTTGGTCAGATTATGCTATTTTATACTGTTAATCTGTCTATAGATGCTTTAAATGTTGCTGATTGCATTTATTCACCATATACCTTGTCTCCTCATTATTCAACTACTAAATAAGTAGTACATTACTGAACAAAACCTAATATTATATTGACAATTTTCACAATTTAAGGTAACCAGAGACATACTGGAATATGTCTTTAATTATTTCTTAAAAACAAAATCCCAGAGTTGGACAATCTTTAGAAATAAGTAGTACATTAGTATGAAGAGGCAATACAATTTTATTGTTTTTTGAAATCTAAATGTAATCTAGATCTAATAAACATAATAACCAACCTGGAAAATATAGATATGTTTAGGAGATCCACATTTATTCTTGAAAGATATTGTATAACAGTGATAGTAAAAAATGAGATATTTAAAAAATGTTTTATAAATTTTATTTTCTAGACCTAATATGAACAAGTTCTATCATTAATATTTCAGAAACATGTATTTTTATAAGGAAGTTTGTGAAACTTATTTTGAATTAAAAAAAATTAGTACAAATGCTTGTAAATTTTAATAAGGTTTGAATGATATACATTGAATATTTTGAAGAACACTTCATTGATACGTCTCACAAATTATTTGAAATTCACTAGAGTGTAACACTCATTATATAGTACATAAATGAAATATAAATTATCCAATTTATATAAACATGTGATTTCAGTTATAGGTAAGGACTACAGAAGGGAGACAGTCCATAAGAAAGAAGGTCAAATGCTACAGAATTCATTTTACTGACCTACAGAAAAATCATTCTATTTCATTAACTGATTTATTTTATTCATTTTTTTCACTTAAAATTTATTATTTTTTTCTAGATGATTCCAAGATTGACTCTTACATATGCTGTCCTTTATAACACACAGTATCTCTCTCCTAGTATTCTGTTTTTATCTGGTATTTCTTTTCTTGTTTGTCTAACAATCAAAATAAATGTCATTGGGCACAAACTACTATGGGCCCTAGGCTATTTTTGGATAACCAGTGGCAAGGGCTTATTAAACAAAACAATTTCTTCTCAGCAATAGTTTACCTACAATAAGATAATTGAAATACAATTCTCTTAGAAAATGAAATATATATCAAATAATAAATAAAACTTGGTTAAATGCAAATATTATATTAGACTATAGGTGAGAAGAACTCAGAGCAGAATGTTATTATCCAAAATAAACATATAAAGGTAAATAAATCTAAAGTAAAGGAGGTGGGGAATTATGAAGTTAAAATAAATAATAAATGTTGATTAATATCATGCTGGATGTATACTTTCTGTGCAGAAGATAAAAATTATCTGCTGCATGGATATGGGGTGAGTAATGCTTTAGGAAAAACAGGTTTAAAAAAAATGAGGTTTTAGAAAAGCAGCAGCAATCAGAGAGTTTCCTGTTTAAGCACCTAAAAAGAAGGCAGATTAGTATTGAGAGTACTGTTGAATCTGAAGACCATACAAAATGTTGGGATTTCCTCCAATAGTGCTCAGTAACCTTGAAAGGAGGCAGAGAAAACACATGTTTTGCATAATGCAAGCATAACTGTATGCATCATAGCACGTAATGGAAGTGTGACACCTGTTTTTAATTAGTTATGGAAGAACAGAAACATTTTGTAAGAGGAAACTGACAATAAAATAGTGCCTTCTAGATGCTAGGAACAGTATTTGTATTTTAAATACAAGATTCTAACTTACACTTCAATATAACCTTGCTTTCATTTTTTCTTAACTACTGCATATGAAAAATCTTAGCTTCAGAAAAGTTAATAAAGAGTCTTGGTCAAGAGTAATAAACAGCAGATATAATATCATATCTAAGTCCTTAAACTATTTTTTTTCTATGAAAATAGTCTCTTCAGGAGAATGTTTCTCTTTTTAAACTTGGCTCAAAAATTGCAATGAAGAATTATTCAGAAAGTGATAAATTAAAGGGATAACAGTATTTCAGGATAATGACAAGATTCTTGGCATCTTTTTGGGTGTGAGTTGTTACAATGAAATGATAGCACTATTCCTTGGAATTAAGGAAGTCAAAGAATTTGAAGTAAGATTACAAAATGGTGGTGACAAGGAAGAAATATTACATATGTGCCAGTCATATCAATTAATTATGAGGAACCAAGAAAACTAAAAGTACTTACAAATCTGATACAAGATATCATGAACCTCAAAAAAGGAAGAGAACTTGAGACATATGGCTAAAGTATTATAATAGTTTGGTAAATGCAATTGTTGGCTAACAGGAAGCAAGAATGGCCTTGTGGTGCATGTCACATCATAGGATGAGGAGCTTTTGCAAAGCATGCTGCAGAAGAAAAAGCCTGAGAATCTATTAGGGTTCAAAATACGAAATATTTTTAAAGTGTTTTTTGGTAAAGTATTAAAAGTGGTTTTCAACAATATTTCTCACTGAACAGCGTCTTCTAGAACACCCCCCTTCAATCTGAATGACATTTTATAACAATATCAACAAATAGAATATAGAAAGACTTACTTGGTGTCACTTCTGAGGCTAGATCATAAAATATGAGAACAGCTTACTCTTCTCTCTAGAGGCTTGATGTGGAATCTGATACTATTTTGTGGAAACCAATGTCATTCAGAAGAGGGTACATGTATGTGTTATAGCTAATCACATCCACTAACATCTCAACTAAAAGCCTTTTGATTTTTCTAAGGATGGGAAAAACATAGATAAAAGGCATAGTGTAGGAAATACGCTTGTAATTATGGACCAGAAAAAAAAAAGTTCAAGCTGTTGATAAAAGTAAGATTTATTTTTTATCAGACTGAAGTGTTTATCAACTTTAAAAGGAAATATTGAGAAGAAGGAACAATATCTTATCTTGGAAGAAGTAAGGACCTCCCAGTCAGGAAATGTATGTCTTACAATTGTGAATACACTAAGCACAGAGTTTGTTCCTGTATAATTATTTATTAATTCATATTATTTTCCAGATGAACTGTAAACCTACTGTTGTTTCACTCTGTTTATCTATTTATCATGTGTGTATGTATATATATATATATATATATATATATATATATATATATATATATATATATCTGATCTATCTTAATGATTACTATATTTATTTTCTAATAAGGTAGTTGTAAATATTGGGTGTCATCTGCATAGGGAAACACAGTACAAACTTCAAAACATTCCACAATTATAATTAGAACTTATTGAATTTTGGTCTCAACAAACAAACTATTCCAGGCTATTTTAAAATGCTACTTCCTTTCATTTTGTCAATTCTAGACTCATTCAATCTGTCTATCATTGGTCTTCTGTATATATACCCCATGGAATAACCAGTATACTTATTGAAAATGTTTCAAAGTTCTAAAATATACTCTAGAAAACTTAAGACTATATGGTGAAATTTATATGTAATGCTATACTATCAAATTTATATAAGGGATAAATGTATTCATTTAAAAATAAGTCAACATTTCATTGATAATATGTAGCCAGATAGTGAATTTTGTATGAGCAAATGTGTAAAATAGTAAGGCAAATTTTAAAAAATTTAATATATCATATTTGATTCAAATTTTATTACTGTACAAATAAATAATTAAACAACATACGCTGTTATAGTGCACTAAAAGTTTAGACTTGTTTTATAAATTTGAGTAGTCCCAGAACTACCAAATATTATCTCTTCATTAAGTAATTTAATGTATTAAAGCATTGTATCCTAGACTCATAATAATAAGTAACTATGGAATATCATAGAATTGATTTCATGGATTCTGTAAGCTAAAGGTAATGTTTGTTCTGCAGTTCTTAGCATAGTAAATGAAATTTTTCATTATACAAATATACAGCCTATTAAAGAAATGACCTAAGGAACAATTTTTTTCCAGGGAAAATATTAGAATTGTTATTTTGTAGCAATGGTTGATTCCCAAGAAGCAGCCATGATGGGATTAGAAAAAAATCAGCTATTTGCAACCTTGTACCTGAAGTAAAATCTCAGTCCTTAAACTTAAAATGATAGTCTCATCTGCCATGATCATGCTGTTTACATTCCTTTAAAAAAATGTTTTTATTGACTTTAGATAGAGAGAAAGAGAGGGAGAGAGAGAGAAACATTGATCAGCTGCCTCCTGCACAGCCCCTACTGGAGATCAAGCCTGCAACCAGCCCTGACCGGAAATCAAAATGGTGACTTCTCGGTGCACAGGATGATACTCCAACCAACTGAGCTACATGAGCCAGGGCTGTTTTCATTCTTTTGAAACAGAATTAACTCCAGGAGAGTGCTCTTTATGAGGTCTCAGTTCAAGTATATCTAGTATATCAAAGATGGTCATCAATGTTGATCTTCCATAGTTAGGTAGATCTATTATACCACTAGAATAAAACCTAATGCATAAATGACAGAAAAATAAATTTCAGTTTACCCTTGAACAACATGGGTTTGAACTCAGTGGTTGCTCTTACACACAATTTTTTAAAACTAATATGTACTATTTTAAATGTATTTTTATCTTCTTTATGATTTTCTTAATATTTCTGTTTTCCAACTTCATTATAAGACTATAGTATGCAATAAATATAACATACACAATATGTGTTGACTGTTTATGTTATTGATAGCGCTGCCAGTCAACAGGAGGCTATTATTACTTCAGTTTTGGAAGGAGGGGTCAAAAGTCATATGCAGTTTTGGCTAGGCTTTCTTTTAAAATTTACTTTATATCATTAAAATTTACATTAAATTTTATTATAATGTAAATAATAATTATTATTTTATTATAATGTATATAATAATTATTATCTCATTACTGGTAAAGGTATTCTTTAAATTAATGAAGAATTCAATTGAATTGCAACACAATTTTGTATCAAAATGTATTTGCAAATATTTGTCTTGAATAAAGAAATGCTCATCTACCTTAGGCCTTTTCTAAAACCTAGTATTTGAAACTATACAACATGAAGTTGATAGATGGGTTAATGTAAGCCTGTCCATGGTTAAGTAGGTTTTATAAACCTGAATTTTTTTATCACTAGATTCAAATTAGCATATTAAAGAAGTCAAGTATGATCATATCTATTTAAAGGGAAGTCTATAATGATACTTGAATAATTCTTGCATTGGGAGTTGATAGCCAACACGTGAAACTATCAAGTCGTTAACTATCAAAGACAAAATAGAATTTTAAAAATTACCTATAGGATAAAGGTACATTTGGTAATTTCAACTTCCTGAATTTTCACTTTCAAATTTTTTTCCCTCTAAGTAAAATTTAAAACTATATGTTCCAAAATGTTTCTTATCTTTAAAAAATATGTTCATGACGTTTCCCCATAAATATATTTCAAAGTCCCAAGATGAAGTAATTAGAGTGTCTGCCTTGGATTCTTTAAATTGTCACACCTGTTCACTTGAACAAAGCATGAAAACATGCAGACTTTAACAGATTTCTAGGATTCATTAAAAGACTTACACTGCACCAGCAGAGATTACTTAATATAGAAAACAACACATCAGTCATTTTCAGGCAGACATCAAGTGATTTTTAAGTCACTGAAACTCTGAGGCAGAAGTGGAAAATTATTACAATTGCACAGACAGTATCACTGGAATGTATAAAATATTTGTGGCAAATGATAGCCAATTCAGAATTCTACAAAGAATACTGCATTCAATATCACAGGACTAAAAGTAGCTATTACATGTTTTTCACTTTAAAAGCAAAGCAATCATGCAATTTTCATAACTGTTACAAAAATTTAACACATTCTGAGTCAAAGTTAAGTGGTTATGATATTATTCACATGACCATTTGTTCCAAGATGCTATTTTTCATTTTTAAGAGGTGGTGTGTTTCTTTCAATATTACATCCAATGTCCCAATAAATCACATAACTGAAACTATGATTCTTTTCTTTCTACATATGGCATAAAGAGTATGCAAAAATTCAAATACAAACCTGTGACTCCTAAATTGAAAAAAAAAATTGCTTCATACCTATTTCAGAGTATGTCTGTCAGAAGAGAATCACAATAATTTGAAATTCCTTTAATATTAAGAACAGCCCCTATCTCTGATTTTCTTGAATATAAAACATTAATTCATTACCTTATATAATATTTGCTACAGAATGGAGCCATAAGTTTGACTAGATAATAGGCTTTGCTGTCAAGGACAGTGTATCAGCAGGCAGAGTAAAGTAAGTGAATTTTGGAGAAGGAACGATAGGAAAACTTCATTCTAGAAAAGGAAAAAATGATGAGCAGCAACAAAAAATGTGAATTTTTTCATAACAAAATCACTAGAATTGTTTAGAGAAATATTTAAAAAAAATAAGTTCATAAAAGTAGGTAGAAGACAATTGTATAAATACGTGAACGCTAGAAAATAAGGAGACTGAACTTGACTATTTGTTAAACAGAATAAATAAACATTAGATGAAGAGTCCTTATGTCAGACAAGCAAAAGTAACAACAGCTAAAATAATTGAATGCTGACTATATATCTGCCATTGTTACTAATACTTGCCATGGATTGTTTCATTTCACCCTCATAAAATTCCATGAGATGAGTATTGATAATTCTCAAAATTTTACAAATCAGGAAATTAAAATTTAGAGAGCTTAAATAATAGTCTAAAGGCCACAGAGCCAGGGGAGATGTGGAGATGGTCTGGGAACACAAGTCTGCTTAACTTTAATGCAATGCTATGTTAACCACACCCTTCTGTATTTATTATCTCATTCCTTCTGCAGAGCAAGGGGGAAGCTGTGCCATATTTCCTTTATCATATAGGTGATGTAACTGAAGATTGGATGTCTAAAACTTGTCTATGACTACTGCAGAAATCTATTAACCAAACTCACATAACTCTCATGTTCATCCTTCTCCTACATAACATTAGAAAAGGAAAAGTATTTGGAGTGTTTTGAGAAAGTAATATTTACAAAGAAATATTTAGAAAATTAAGTTGGTCATACTAGGCAAAATTATTTGGGAAAGACATTATATTATTTGTTATAGCTACTCAATTGTCTCTCCTCAAATGTTCAACATTTTCACAGTGCTTTATTTACTGAAGCTGCCTCATTTATAGTTGTTTCATATTAAAATAATCACTATAATATATAAAGTGAATAAATTAATATCTATGTCTAATTATGCATATTTGTTGCTTTATATTACATGTATCCACCTGCAAGTCCCTATTTAGGTTGCATCTTAGTGTTATATTACTATAGATCGTTCTGAGCATAGAACTTCAGATCCCACCAATGTTGATAATGATCATAGTGACTAAATGAGGTTTGACAATGTAAAAATAGTAACAATCCAGAGTCAAATACATAAATTCCTTCCTAGCCAATATACGTCGCTAAATGTATTAGATTAACTTGTTTTACTATTTGACATATATATTTTTTAATCATCACCTAAGGATATTTTTTCCATTGATTTTTTTTTTTTTTTTTAGAGAAAATGGAAGGGAGTGAGAGAGACACACAGAGAGAAACACTGATGTGAAAGAGACACATCAATTGGTTGCCTCCCATATGCCCTGAGGTTAGGACCAAGCCTGCAACCAAGGAAGCAGCCTTGATTGAAATTGAACTCATGTCCCTTTTTATTCCATAGGCTGCCACTCTAACCACTGAGCAAAATGAGCTAGGACCATCATAATTTAAAGTACAAATTTTATAAATGCTAAGCCTTAAAGTTGATTTTACGTGTAGTGTGCTTATTGGCTCATGTAATGCGATTAACTATCTACACTACTTAACAAATTACACTTATGAGAACAAGGAATAGTTCAATTTTCTAAATGGCAGGGGGTTAGAACTAGAGTTGAATTGACTGAGATTAATTTTCCAGCCTCGATCAGGATTGAATTTCAAAATAGGATTAAAGTTCAATTATTAAAAATGAAAAAAGTTATATCTGATTTAGCTCCTGCTAGCATTTCTTTCCATGGACAAAATACTATTCTCCTTAAATTCTACCCACTTCTAGAGGTTACAAATTGGAGAACTCAACTTTAAATTAAAAAATATTCTTTCTACCCTCTGATTTAAACTGCTAATGAAATGCCTTACAATATTCTTCACTAGTCAGATTGGACTACTTCTTACCTGTCCAATAATACCTGAAGTTATCACATCCTGAAATATAATTATTCCTCCAATGCCATGCTGTGGTCTATAAATCACCTTGGGTACAGAGATTGCACCATGTCTTGCAAATGAACCTTCTTGAATCTTAAAACTAAAATTGCTGACAGTCCTAAACTAAGACTGAGGAGTTTATTTTTTGACAACCACTTTTCCTATAATAAACTCATATTTTAAAAAGTTTGATAAGAAGTCAGAAACTGATCATATATAGAATGAGAATGTTAATGATTCAATGAATTACTAAAAATACATTATTTTTTTGCAATAAAACTTATGAAATTATAGATTTAGCATAAATCACTTTATAATGGGTACAAAAAATTTACATAATGTTTTCAAATTTGGAATTACAGTGTTATATTAAATTTAATTCTTAATTTTACTTTTATTATGACTGAAATTGAACTCATGGCTAATTGTTCTTATTTATACTCCTTCTTAATATTGAGATGTCTTAAAAAATTTCGAATAGGTTTTTTTCTAAAGGCTCCATAGTTTCCAAATTGGATTGGTATATCAACACCGTAATTCTTTGCAGTCTTTTTAAATATTTTATTGATTTTTTTTTTTTACACAGAGGAAGAGAGAGAGAGAGAGAGAGTTAGAAACATCGATGAGAAAGAATAATCAATCAGCTGCCTCTTGCACACCCCCCACTGGGGATGTGCCCACAACCAAGGTACATGCCCTTGACCAGACTCGAACCTGGGACCCTTGAGTCTGCAGGCCGACGCTTTATCCACTGAGCCAAACCGGTTTCGGCAATTCTTTGCAGTATTGATATAAAATTTCAATACATCATTAAAGTGTTTTTAGCATAATAGCTGTAACTTCCCAAAGACAATGAGTTCCAAATTTCTCAGTTTTAAGTGAAACTCAACAGCAAAGTAAATTTGAATAAAGGCTAATTTATGTAGTCACTGTTTGACAAAGCACTAGAAATATAATGTTTTCAGATTTTTAATATGACTTTTTAAAGTATAATCTCAACTTATTTATGAATCATGTTTCATATATCATCATCCTAATATACGAAAACCCATAATGACCGAAGGCTGCACTGAATGCCAGGCTGCAGGAGCAGCAGGCTCCAGTGGGTGGGGCTGGCAAGCAGGCTGAACTCTCTTGGGAGAGAGAGGCGGGCTGATAAGCAGCTACAACAGCTACTCGGAGGCCCTGAGAGTGAGAGAGAGAGACCAGTCCCCTCTCTGCTGTGTCCCTGGGAGCCTGGGCCCACTCCTTGGCAGGCATGCCTGACCCATCCCCCCTGTAATGGTGCTACCCATTCTCCTGGAGGAGTTACTGAAATCTAACTAGTACAAAGAAGCAGCTGTGAAGATTATAAATTGTGCACTGAGAACGCCATAGATTGTGGAGGGCTGCACAGTCCACGGCTCTTGAATCACTGGCAGCAGCCTCCTGCACCACCTGGTCCCTCCTGGCTCCTTTCCCCGCCTGCCTCTGCCAGAGGCTTGGGCCAGATGCTGGGAGCTTCCTGAAGGCTCTCACCTAACACCTCACTTTCCAGTCTAGCCCACCAGCGCCCTCAGCAAGCCAAAGTACAGTCAGAACATCTGCCCCCTGGTGGTCAGTGTGCATCATAGGAATTGGTTGAGCAGTAGAACTTCCAGCAGAACTCCCAGTCTAGGGGACAATTTGCATATTAGGCTTTTTATTATATAGGACTAGCGGCCCCATGCATGAAAATTCATGCACTCAGGGAGGTCCTTCAGCCCTGCCTGTGCCCTCTCACAGTCCAGGAGCCCTCAGGGGATATCTGACTAATGGTTTAGGCCTGCTCTGGAGTGGGCCTAAGCTGCAACCTGGCCTCCCTCTGTGGAAAGCAACCAGGCAGGCCACTGGGTCACTGCTGCCCCCCGATTGCTATCCCCTCTCTCTGTCCACTGACACGTGCCTTGGCTGGCTTGGTGCCACCTGCTCACCGGCCTTGCCCCCACTGACCAGCCATTCCACTGTTTGGTAGATTTGCATATTATGCTTTTATTATGTAGGATGGTTGTTTTCACCCTATGATAGCAGAGCTGTGTTATTGCAATTGAAGCCAGAAATCTAAACCAGAAGTTCAGAAAGTCTAAAATATTTACTATCTAACCCTTTCCAGAAGAGTATACAAGCCCTTGGTATGAATATACAACTGTTTACATATGTTATTATATGCTGATGTTTATTTTTTTAATAATGCTCCATTTATTGGATTTACTTTATTTCTACTTACTGGATCTTTCTTTTTTAATTTACCTTTATTGTTAAAAGTATCAGATGTGTGCTCCTTTCCCCACTGACCCCTTCCCCTTTACCCTCCCCCCCCAGGCTTTCACCACACTATTGTCTGTGTCCGCATATGAGTTCTTTGGGTGATATCTCCCCCACAATCTCCTTCCAACTTTTTACTTCACAATAGATATTTAATATAAGATCAAAAAGAACAATTACAGCTTAATAAAATATTTCACATTTATGTTTTCCTATAAATTTGATAATGAATACATAGTTTGTCCCTAAACCATGTTACTATTCGTGATTCACCACAGTGTATTAGTGACTTATACTAGTACATGTACTGGCCCCATAGCCAGGATCAGTTCACATACAGTTAAAATATGCCGCACCACAACTGAAATCAGAGACTTCAAATAGATAATCAATTAATTTCAATAATGGTTTGATTATTCCATCCAATTAATTGGGGAAAAAATAAAGCTTTACTAAAGTGTATTCTGTTGAAGGCAAGATATCTGACATTAGAAATGCTATAGAAAATTTAGTAAAAATGTTTAAAGATAAAGTTATTGTTGTTTTAGAATTATGAATTTTATTAAGTATATCCTAATATATATTGTTTAAATTAAGTATAGAAAAGGATAGGAAAATGTACTTTTAATGTATTGCCAAACACACATAATTCATATTGTAAATCCAAAATAATTGTGATATTCAGATAATTAGATTAGAATCTCTAGCTGAAAAATTCACAAATAACTTTAAATATTTACAAGTCAGCACACTATTTTTTTTTTGTGTGTGTGTGTGTGTATGTGTGTGACAAACTGATATTGGAAAAAAAAGTTACATATCAGAATGTGTTTTCTCTCACTATTATCCACATTTAGATTTTAGTGATGTTTAAACTTCTGAGGAATGACTAAAAATAAACCAAAGTATTTTAGGAATGTTTTAACATGTTAGTGGAAGAATCCTTCAAATGTTTGTTATATCCTATTTAAAATTGGCTATGAGCATTTAATTAAAAAATATCATTAAACACAAAAAAATCAATTTTGTAAATTTTGAGTTGTACTTATTTTTTAAAAAGCATTAAAAAGCATTGAAGTTTATTCCTGCACAATGCAATTAAGACACTTAACAAATTCAATAAGTTCAAAACTATACTAATTTATAAACACTGCTACTGCCTGGTGCACAGAATTCATGCACATCAAAAGGGAATAAATTAGAGAAAATTTTCTAATGTTGCTATTTGCCCTTTCCCTTTAATAGTAGTGTCAGAGATGAAAGAAAATTAGTAAAATGTATATGAAAATCCCCCTTCTATCAGAATCTGGGGAACATCATGGGACCTAGACTAAGTCCCCGCCGACCACCCACAAGTGCTTCAAAAACACAGGAGACCCAGACCTGGCAGGCCCCACTCCTGTCAAGCCCCTAAGGGCAGGGGGTGCACCCTCAGGTCCCCCAGCCTGGTGCTGGGTAAGGGGGCACAGCCTCAGGTCTCCCTGCCCAATATCAGGTGGGGGGTGCACTCTTAGATTACCCCAGCCCAGTGCCGAGGCAGGGGGCATGGCCTGAGGTCCCCGGCCTGGCACTGGGGTAGCAGGGACACTGCCTGAGGTCTCCCATCAAGCCCCTCCAGGCAGGGGGTGCATCCTAAGGTCCCCTGTCAAGCCCCATGGGGAGGGGATGCAGTCTGAAGCACCCCCCTCCCCAGGCACCATGCAGCCTCAGGTCCCTGCTATTTGTCTGTGATGTTATGGCATTGTGGCTAATTTACATATTCCTCTATTATATAGATATATATAGATAGATAACTTCTTTGGAATAGCTGGATATGTGGGAAATACTATTTAAGTGGAACCTATATTTCATGGGTAGATTGATGTACTAGAACAAAATGGAATTAAATTGTAAAGATCTATAACTCTGCAGCACCTAAGTTTGGCCAACACTCAACACTCAGAGGGATTATATATTTAGAGATCATTTGTTTTGTGAGGATTATTTTTGAAAACATGAGTCAAATAAAATAATTCTGAATAGAATAAAAATATGGATCTGATGTAAATATAAGATCTATGTATTTTATACAAAAAAAAAATAGAATTGAGGATACTTTCCATTTAGCAGATTTTCCCAAGAGATGAACAGAAACCTCAATAAGTGTGCAGTGACATTTTTCTTCAATTAAGAATGGCATAATTATGAAAAGAGTTAAAAGCAATAAATTTAAACTTATTAATAATAAATACAATCTTGAACAAGGTATAGATGATTTAATGAAAAATTAAAATGATAAAACCGTATTAAAAAAATACTCAATCTTCAGAAAAAAATAGTACTAGAGATAACTATGACTAAACATAGTTCCTGTTGAATTATTTTTTAATGGTCAGATAATCAATATAAAATATGTTCAAAATTTTCCCTATGATTTATAGATATCAAATTGCAATTGTTTTCTTTGGAAATAATTTTACTTAAAATAATCTTGTATAAACTGTCTTCTTTGCCTGCTTGTTTAATGAAATGAAATTGCCAATCAAAAAATAACTGTTTCAAATATTATGTAATTATAACCGAGATAGGTCAGTACGCCAAAACAAGTGGAAGAGGGAAAGTGAGACACCTACTTGACCAACCTGGAAGAACAATTTCCCTTAGGTACAGAATGCCTGACGAGGGGCAAAACTAGGGAAACAAGGACCTCGCCCCCAGGGTGACCTTCCCACCCTTCGCATATGTGGTTTAGACCCCTGACCTTTCTTCCCCATAGATAGCATCTAGGCCTCAATTGTATTTCAGCCCCAGGCTCAGACAAGCAGTGCCATCCCTGTCCTCAGAACCAGCTGCCTTGGCTAATGACCACCTGCCCTCAAACCCACCAATCAGGGGAGACCATCACCCGAAAAGAGCACACCAGCAAAGCCTAGACCTCCCCTAAGATTCCTGCCTGGAAGAGAAAAATAAATATCCTCAACACAAAAGATGCAGTATGTGCCCTCTCTCAGGAGCACACCTACACCATTTCCCTTCCCTGTTATTCTAAGGAACCTCCTGAGACTCGCATCCAGTGGAGTGGTGGGCAGCGACACCATGTCCTACGCCAAACTCCTGAAACTGTCTTCAAGGTCTCTTTTCTCTGACTTCTCTGTGAGCTAAAGCAGCCCAGCCCAGGCACTCCTGTTGCTTCTTCCATGCTAAGCTCTTCCTTGGTTCCTTGTCCTGAGTGTGCTTCCACTGCAGCCAATAAGTCATTCCTTGCTTTGCTGTGTTTTGTTTTGACTGAAATCTTTCCTTCAAAGAGACAAGAACCAAGGTCTCATCCTCTCAGCAATAACATAACTGCTTTTAGCTACCTCTTTTGCTCAAGAATGCTATTATTTGGAAGGCAATTACATGGTTCCCATATGTATGCAGCATATGGTAAGAGAAGGTAAAACATCTTTCATCTCTTAACATTCCTCAAGGAAACAAAAGGTTTGAAGGAAAAAAGACCAGAAAAGCTTTATTTGAAGATAATTGGAATTCCTTTTTATTAAGGTTTCATCTTTTTGTTTAATTCTGTATCTATTGACATTTGGTATAATTTTATAGCAGTATTCGGTATACAGCATACTAGTTAGAAAATTATATAATCCACAAACTAATTCTCGTACTCATTGGCTCCATACATAGTTATGACTATATTATTAACTCTATTGCCTATGCTGCTCTTTACATCTCCATGATTATTCTGTAAGTACTAAATTGTATTTCTAAAATCACTTAACTTTTTCCAATCAGTTCCCTAGCCCTGTCTGATCTGGCAACTCTCAGTTTTTTGTTTTTGGTGTGTTTTTGTTTGTTTGTTTGTTTGTTTTTACCGTATTTATGAGTCTATTTCAACTATGTTTGCTTATTATGTTTCAGATCCCACTATAAAAGGAGTTCTTACTGCCTTCATTGGCACCAGTTCCTCTTACTAAGAGGCAATGGCTGATGCTCTCTACCAAAAATCTCAAATCTCAACTTATTTAGGTAGAAGGCTGCAAGAGAAACACTGAAATGTTACTATTCCCTGTGGTTTGGGAGACAATCATCTTCTGTTTCACTCCCACAAGAGAAATTTTTAGGTATTTCATTGTGGCTAAAGATACTACTGCCTACAGACAGTTTGAAGTGGGACAGACACACTGATAGTGAGGTATATTTCCCAGAAAATGGAAAACTGTAGAAGAGTTCAAAGACATAGGCAATGGTTTAAATGCATTTTCATTGTTAAAACGTTAACCAAAGTTAAGAAACTACTGGCTTAAACATTTTAAGATGAAATCATTTTACATATTTAAATTTGAGAAGAAATAAAACATTTTTATCCTTCATAAAAAGGAATTTGTCTGTAATATGTTACAAAAGGAAATAAATTAATTACTATTATGCAAATTATCTGCAAAAAGTGCATTATTTCCAAAAATATTTTAGTACTTAAGAACAAATATACTTTATTATTATTTTAAAATGTCAGCTGTTTTCCAAACTCTTTCTATATTGTGGAATATTAGCTGGTTAATCAATTATTTGTTAACCAAATAGATTTATTAAACTTATTCCTAAAAAAGTCACAATAGAGACCCTAAAATTGTATTTTTCAGTAATAAATGAAACATTTTAAATTTAATTTGAAATTAAAGACAAAATTAATATTAATTACATGTATAAGTGTATATATATGTGCATTTTTTTTACCTGAAAATGGTTCATCACATTTACAAATGAAACTATTTGCAGCAATATTGCTACAATTTCCATGGAAACAGCTACAAGGTTGATATTGGCAAATTATTTCTGAACAATTTAGGCCTGCAAAAGTGAGAGAAAATCAACTTTTAAATTTAATCAATAGATTTACATTTTATATAGCTAATTATAGTAAATGATTTTTCCAGAATTCTTTAATAATAATTATAAAGTTTGACAAAATGAAATTCTAATTAAGAAATAGTGCTGCACAGTGATGTATTTAAATTGAAACAATTTCCATAAGTTTTATATCAGTTTTTTCATCATCTGATCCTTGCTATAATATTTAAATATGTTTCTGATTGTTGATATGTGACCTTTAGTTAATTTTCATGATAATTTGAATATGTTAATCATGTTTTGACAGCAGATAATACACATAAGTACCAGTTCTTCAACAAACACTGAGAGAATTGCAGTAGTAACTTAAAAAATGACATATTGTATTTTATACATACCACCTAATCAAGGTAATAACTCTAAAGCAGAAAAATGGGGTAAAATTGTGCCATCTAAAGAGGAACCATAGCATAAAGATTTAGTTGAGCAAATGCATACGCTCTAGAGAGCTGCTGTATAACATCGCACTATTTTCAACAATAATATGTTATGCACTTAAAAATGTATGAGGGTAGCCCGATTGGCACGGCTCAGTGGTTAAGCATCACCTAGGAACCAAGAGGTCAAGGTTTGGTTCCAGGTCAGGGCACATGCCCGGGTTGCCCGGTTGCTCCCTAGTAGAGCCCTAGTAGAGGGGGTTGCAGGAGGCAGCCAATTAATTGAAATACTATTATCTGTTATCATTGATGAAATCACTTTACATCTTTAAACTGATGTTTCTATCTCTCCCTTCCTCTCTAAAAATCAATAAAGCTATTTTAAAATGTTTAAGAGGATATATCTAATATTCAGTGTTGTTTCCACAGTAAAATAAAATATTTTTTTTAAAAATCTAAATTATGGGAGAAGGGAGAAGAGTGTTTGGATCACATGTGTCAAACACAAGGCCCGCGGGCCAAATCCAGCCCGCCAGGCCTTGCAATGTGGCCCGCACCGCGCTGTCATCACTGCACTCCGCTGTCAGTTTATGACATTGTCAGTTTATGACTGTTCAGTAAACCATTCGGCCTGCGATTTAGGCTGGATTTTAGATTTTGGCCCCTTCTCTGATTGAGTTCGACACCCCTAGTTTGGATTCTCAAAAGCTACACACAAAATTCTAAATCCTATGCTTTCTTGCCTTTGCTGTTATATCAAGTTTGTCAAATTCCACTTACATAAACTATCATGGTCTTACTATATCACATACCATGACCTTGCCTAGAATATTTTTCAAAGTAGTTAATCATCTCATAATAGCCTCCACAGAAGAATGTGCCTAGAATATTTCAGGGCATGGCAAGTGGACAAATGTTACTGCAAAACAGTTATACACAATTTGACAAAATACCCCCAATTCTAATTTAATTCTTAATTTAAATTTGAAGCAATTTTTGCCATGATCAATGATGCTTTTCCAATTCTTTGTAAACTCTGACATCCCTGCCTCAGAGGTCTCCTTCCTTCATTCTCCTCCAAACAACTTCCAACACAATGAAATATAATTAAATATAAATGTGTGCCAAAATATTCCCACATATAAAATCAAAATTAATACATAGTAGAATATTTGTAGGTCATATCCCTTCAATCTTAGTGAGTATAATGAGCTAAAGTGTTATACCACCTCCATTTGCTGAAATCCTAATTCCAAGGCTACATAATTGGATAATATATGAAGGTAGGATTTTTGTAAGTAGTAGTTCAAAATTCACTTATTTTCATATTTTTATAGAATTATGTTATTTATAAAGTAATCTTACCTGAAAATGGTGGGGGACAGATACATTCATATCCTTACTCATTCCATTTTTCTCTTTTATTAATGCAACTGCCATTAGGTTTACAAGGTTTATAAGAACACACATAAAATTCCTGGCAGTATTTTCCAAAAAATGGAGATTCTCAATGACAGCTGTATGTCTTGCTCCAAATTTCAGTAAGACATTTACCATGCCCAGAGCAATATTCTGAATTCAGATATTCCTGGCAGAACTGCTCTTTCACTGTCACATTTAGTCAAAGTCCCAGTTGACAAAGCAACGGACCACTTGCCATTACTGTAATGAAATAACGTGTCCCAACAGTCAACCACTGAGAGTTAACAGTGTGCATTCCTATAAGCTTGCAACCAAACAGTAACTGCTCTTCAGCTGTGGCATTCTGCAGTCAGTCAATGAAGGATGCTTCAGAAACATTCATCACATTTCGTTCTGGAGAGTGATGAGATGGTTCAGAAGAAATTACAAGTATGTCTCCTAATTGAATTTGCAAAGGGCAAATCTGGGGAGGGGGGCAGGCTGATTGCCTGAAATACTCATTTCAGTATTTATGTCCTCAAACCAGCAATCTCCGTAGGCCTCCATGCAAATGTTTTCTGTGAGTGTCCAATTCACCACATAGGATGAGGGTTGGGCATGCCATTCTTCCACCAATTGCCATCTACATGTTGTTTTTCCATTTATAAACATGCAATGAAGAACCAGCAGGCTCAGAACATAATTGATTTGTTGGTCATTATATAAAGTTGTATTTTACAGTCTATCATGAAAATGTCATAAATGATTGCTTGACTTGGGCTTTCAATGTTGCTAGACATTTCTAAGCAGAGATTTTGTTCAGGGATTCCGGGGAACTGGCTCGTTGGTTTTCTTTACTGTTCCCAAAGTGCAAGCGAACTCAACGACTGGGTATTGATTAAGAAACAGGAGGTTCGTTCTGCTGTTTTAAATAACCCTTCAAATAGAAAAACATATAGTGTTACCTAGTATTTTCCTAAATTACTTAATGATACAAAAATTTCTTTGCTGTTTTCTGAAAAACTGTGTCATTAGCAGATAGGCATCTTTTCGGTGAAACAGGCCAGGAAAAAATGTGTTTGTTACATTGTGTCTCATCCTTCCCTATATAATCACCTGATTCTGGAAAGGTTTGATATCACTGTCATTGAGCCAGCAACTTACTATAGTCTTTTATAACAAGCTTGATTGTAACTGGAACACAGCAATAGTCAACATCTTTAATGGATAGATGTGATTTTCTTAGGATATAAGTATCTCTCTCTGATTAGTTTTAGGAAAATAAAACACTTTAAAAGACATAAAATAAGAATTAAATGATTTAAATATAATGTTCATATAATGTTTTTATACAAATATAAGCCCTAAGATGCCTGTTGGTGACAAATCATGTTCTTCTATTGTAATAGTAATCCAGGAAGTGGGAGCTCTCACACACATAATGGACACATAGAATACTCTATTGTACAAATAAGTAAACTTAGAATGAGTTCTTAACTTCTGCAGGAATGGTGGTGGAAGCATTGGCAGAAAGTGTAAAATGGTGTGATGGAAGAATGATAAACAGAGGAAGTGTGGCGGTAGTGTTCTCTTTCATCACTCACCAGAGGTGTGAAAGAGGGGTCAGCAGATGAGTTCTATGGGAAGACATCTCGGCTCCCAGAAAGAAAGCAATCTGATTGACTGTACTGACCCAATTAAAACATAGTAACTACTACACACTGAGATTTTTCACAGTGCAAACCACTACTCTATTAAGAAATACACTAAAATCTTACAACAAATCTCAACTTCAGAGAAGAAAGCAAATGGTATAACAGAAATATATGTTCTTTGGATCTCAATTATGTTATTTCTTCATTCTGTGTTCGTAGGTCACTTGAGCTTTAATTTGCTCCACTTTTCTACAGGTAAGAATGTATTAATATATTAATTTAAAAAATTGATACAGAAGTATTGAATTGACAAAGTAGTAGTGAAGATTGAATTAGACTATTTAAATATATATGTTATTCAATAAATGGTAGCTTTTATTATCCAATGTTACTAAGCAATTAAAGTCCAGCTTTATAATATTCAAAATCACAGCATTTCTAATATAACTCCACTATCAATTAAATATTGTTAAAAGATTTTATACCATTATAATATGTAATTAATTTGTTAATATCAAATATTTATAAGTCTAATATCTTAATGGCTATTTTAGATCATGTAGAAATTAAATTTATTATAAATTACCTCTTTGCAAATTCAGTTGTGGATGTTATAAATCTATAAAATATTAAGTCACATAAGTAATATATTACCTTCATATGCACACAGAAAAGGTTTAACTCATAACTTTCTTAGAACCAAAAGTTTTGTATGATCATGTTATTTTAAAATATATTAATTATAAATTCTGGATTTAAATTTATAATCTTGCTAAGATATAAAGAATACTTTAAACAAATCTATTTTATTTTAATCTATGTGCATTGCAACATGCTAGGTATTAGGAATTCATCAATGACCAAGTGGAAATAGGTATCAGTATAAAGAACTTAAAACTTAATTAAGACCAATTATTAGGCAAGTAACATCACCAATTTGTTATAAAAAAAAAAAAAAAAAAAAAGACTAGAGGCCCAGTGCATGAAATTCGTGCATGGGAGGGAGGTCCCTCAGCCTGACCTGCACCCAATATGAGAGCCCTCAGAGAATGTCCTACTAATGGCTTAGGCCCACTCACCATAAGGAGTGGGCCCAAGCCACAGTCTGGCCTTCCTCTGTGGGAGGTGACCAAGCTGATCAGAGGAAGGTGCCACCCCCATCATCCTGTTGCTGCTGCCACTGCCGTCCACTGCAACCATTAAGGTAGTTTCATCAACACTGACTTCAGTCCCTTCACCACAAAAAAATGACAACTTTCTTTAGCATTTTCAAGGTGTCTCTTTCATAGGATATGACATTTCTTTTTTTTTATCCTCACCTGAAGATATTCTTCCATTGAATTTAGCGAGTGTGGAAGGAAGAGGGAAAGACAGAGAGAAACATCAATGTGAGAGGGACACTCTGATTGCATAAGCCCTGGGCTTCAGGCTGGGAGGACCCTATAACCTAGGTACATGACTTTGATCAGAATTGAACCTGGACCCTACTGTCGACAGGCCAAGGCTTTATCCAGTGAGCAAAACTGGCTAGGGCAGGATATGATATTTCTTAGCTCCTCCAGCAGCGGACCTTCATTTTTTCCTCCAGAAGTGAGGTGGAAAAACCCTAGATCACCTTCTTGGATTCTTATTACCCAAGTTACCAAGAACACTGCCAGTGTCATACGGGGAGCTTAGCCAATAAGCATTCAGAAAAGGTGTTTCCTCTGCAGCTCACACACAGAGGCAGGACTGCCAGCATGCTGTGGCTGGCAGGCCCTGCTGTTTGTGGGCCTGTTTGCTCTCTCACCATGGTGCCTGAGCCTGGCAGGCTCTGATGCCTGGCAGCCAGGCCCTGATGTCTGTCTGGGGCCAGAATGCTTGCTCATTCCAGCACCTGGCAGCCATGCCTTGCTCTCTGCACCTGCCTCACCTTGCCCACTGGGCCACCAGCCTTGCTGTGTTAGGATCCTGTGGGCTGTGGGGGCAGGAATCAGAGGTGCTCCATGTACTTCCTGGTGACTGGTTGTCCATCTGGTCATAATGGCCCTAGGCTATTATTAGTATAGATAATCTAGAGAACTCTAAAAACATATAGCAGAGACATTTAGTAGGGAATAAGGATAAGCTTGGGCAATGAAATAGATTCATCTAGGAAAATTGCCAAGGAGGGGAATTCCAGATGAAAATGTCTAGCTAAAGACTTTGAGATGAATGTGACAATGGATATTTTTGAAGAAGATAAGTTGGGCAGAGAGAAAAAATTATGATATAAGCTCTTGATTTACATAGATAGTATATCCAGAGGGGCAGGCATTGTTAATAAAATAACTCACATTTTATTTGAGGACAATGGAGGTTTTATTGAAGATTTTATGTGGGAGATTAATAAGACAAATTTCATTTTAATTAAGCCAGTTTATTTGAAATGTGAAAAATACATGTACTGGTGGGCACAATTAAGAGAGTGGATAGGTTAGAGAAGGCAGCAGCACTAATCTAGTGAAACAATAGTGAAGGCCTGATGAAAAAGGTGCCATTAGAAATGTAATAACATTGCTAGAGTTGAGAAATATTTAAACAGTAGAATTGCAAGGTCATAACAGCTGTTGGCCTAAGTAGAGAGAGAGAAACTTAGGAGGAGCAGGTGCATAATCAAGATGGTAAGGGCCGAAACCGGTTTGGCTCAGTGGTAGAGTGTTGGTCTGTGGACTGAAGGATCCCAGATTTGATTCTGGTCAAGGGCATGTACATTGGTTGCGGGCACATCCCCGGTAGGGGTTGTGCAGGAGGTAGCTGGTGGATGTTTCTCTCTCGTCAATGTTTCTAGCTCTCAATCTCTCTCCTTTCCTTTCTGTAAAAAATCAATAAAATATGTTTAAAAAAAAAAAATGGTAAGGGAAAGAAAGGGGATGTCAGAATCACATATGTACATATTGAATTTGAAGTCCATCTGAACATTTTTGTGGTAGAAGTATCCAGACATCAATGGTATGTAAAAATATGAACATAGAAGAGGTCCTGGGCTGTAATTCTAAACATGATCCTACTAATGAGATTTCGGTAGATATGTACAATTTGGGAAGACTATTTTAAAATGTGAAAGACTTGATCTTATTCAAATCATGAGGAAAGAACAAACACGGAAGACAATAAAGCAGTATGGAAGAAAATAAGTGTCAATATATTATATATAGTGAAGAGTAGGAGAAAATAAGTTAAGATTATTGTAGATTATTAAGGTTGTGACTTTGGTGGCAGGAAGTTGAGGCATTTACCTTGTGGGATCATCTATTTTCTTTATGAAATAAGAAGTGATTGGTGGAGATGGTGAACTTGGAGGAGAGGATTGGACAAGATTTGAAATAAACAGGAAGAAAAATATAAGAGAATGTTAATTAAGACAAAAGAGAAGGATCAATAGGCAAAACTAAAATACTTTTGTTGCTGAGTCACACATTTACAGTAGTATCAAAAAAATAATGTACAAGCGCATTATTTTTCCAGTAGCCTAGTTTAAAGTTACTAGTATATAATGAAAAGTAATAAAGGGGCTTAAACAAGCAGAGTTACCAATTTATTTCCCACATGGAAATGCTAAGAAAAATAATAACATTTGCATTGAAGAAGAATTAAGTCTGTGTGACATTTTTAGACTAGCTGCAGATGTGAGCTCATAATATTGCTTGGCTACTTCCATGCTTCTCAGAATTCTCTGGGTCCCTAATCATTGTGCATTCATATTTTCAAAGAGAAAGTGACTTGATGTATTATGTTTCTATCTCAAGAAAATTTAAATAAATAGAAATAGAAGCCAAACATAAAAACCCAGAAAACGTGTATGAGTCAATTTGCATTTATATATGCTAAATACAAAATGCATTGAATTTTATTAGAACAAGATTGATATAAGCATTATTTGATGCCTTTGAATAGGAGCTGTGATTTGGACTCAATAGATAAATATAATGATAATGATTGGTAATTCAGTTCTTCTTCTTCTTCATTATAATAACATGGTTCTACATCCCACAGGGTTTATGTTGTATTTGCATTTCCATTTAGCTCAATATATTTTTTTTAATTTTTCTTGAGACTTCATTGACCAACATGTTATTTAATAGTGAATTGCCCTGGCTGATGTGGCTCAGTTGGATGAGTACCATTCCATGCATCAGGAGGTTGCAGATTCCACCCCAGTTAAGACACATGCCCAGATTGAGGGCTCTATTCCCAGTAGGGTACATGCAAGAGGCAACCAATGGAAGTTTCTCTCTCTTTTCCTGTTCTTTCTCTCACTCTAAAAATCAATTAACACATATTTTAAAAGTCAATTGTGAAATTTCCAATGTAAGACAGAAAATAAGGCTATCACTTAATAGATGTAAAAAATACAATGTAGAATGTCTATCTACCAAACTTTCATTAAATGTATCCCAATGCATCTGCGGTACCTAAACAAAGGTACTCTGGAGTCACTAAGCCTGGTTACAATTTAGATTACTGTTCTACCTCCCCTACATTAGAGAACTTAGCAGTTTCCTCATCTGTAAAATCAAGGTAATGATTGTTTTTATATCATAGATTTATTGTGAGAATTAAATGAAATAAACCATAAAACTATATTGATACCTTGGTCCTTTCAAATAGAAAGTTAGTAATTTTTTTAAAAAAAATAGTATATGTGTATATGGAGAAGTCTAATAACTAGATTTCTATAAAAATACCTCTATCATGCCTTGACTGGTTTGGCTCAGTGGATGGAGCGTCAGCTTGCAGACTAAAGGGTCCCAGGTTTGATTCTAGTCAAGGGCATGTACCTTGGTTTTGGGCACATCCCCAGTAGTGGGCTTACAGGAGGCAGCTGATCGATATTTCTCTCTCATTAATGTTTCTAACTCTATCCTTCTCCCTTCCTTTCTGTAAAAAAATTAATAAAATATATATTTAAAAAATACCTTTATCATATTTCTTAGACTAATTTATATATTCAAACATACATCAAAGTTCACATAAAATGACCAATTAAGGAAAACTAACAATCTGTATGCTTTAAAAATGACACACTTAAATTACTAAACTTATAGTATCCACTTCTTCCAATCTTCTTTCAGAGTAAGCTATAGACTGAATGTCTGTGTCCTCCCAAAACTCTTAAATTGAAGTCTTCATCCCCGATGTGAAGGTATTTAGAAATGAGGTCTTTGGGAGATAAATAGGTTTACATGAAGTCCTGAGGCTAGAGCCTTCATGATGGGATCAGTTCCTTTTGAAGAAGAGGAAGAGACCAGAGTGCTCTCTCCAGTGCACCCCGCATTCCCTGCATCTTCATGTGAGGACACAGCAAGAGGGCAGCCATCTACAAACCAAGAAAAGGCTTCCACCAGACTCTGAATCTGCACCTGGGGTTTGGTCTTCCCAGTCTCCAGAACTGGGAGAAACAAACATCTTTTTTCTTCTTTTTAATTTAGATGACTCAATCTGTGGTATTTTGTTATAGTAGACCAAACAGATTAAGACATGGTAGTTATCAAAATGATGAGTAGAAGGGTGTAAATATAATTTTTTTGTTTGATTCCAGTCTGTTCCAAGAGTTCTCAACTTGTATAAGGGCAGGAAGTCTAATTTCCCCTATTCACCAAACTATTCCCACACCTCCAGTGTCTATTAGGTTCCTTGACATGAAACAGATGCTAAATAAATGTTGTTGTTTTTGCCCAAACTGGTTTGGCTCAGTGGATAGAGCCTCGGCTTGTGGACTGAAAGGTCCTGGATTCAATTCCGGTCAAGGGCATGTACCTCAGTTGCAGGCACATCCCCAGTGGGAGGTGTACATGAGGCAGCTGGTCGTTGTTTCTCTCTCCTCAATGTTTCTAACTCTCTATCCCTCTCAATTCCTCTCTATGTAAAATCAATAAAATATATTTAAATAAATAAATAAATAAATAAATGTTTTTTAATTCAATGACAAAAAATAGTGAATAAATGATAATATTGCTATTTTTAAGTCATCCAATAAGTTATATATTTGGGAAAATTATTTATATAAATCAGGGGTCCTCAAACTTTTTAAAGTGGGGGCCAGATCATGGTCCCTCAGAGAGCTGGAGGGCCGGACTATATGAACTACTAATTCCTACTGTAACACCTCGGCTGCGCTCACTGCCCAAAAAACCTGGCGGGCCGGATCAGACTCCTCTGCGGGCCGCATGTGGCCCGCGGGCCGTAGTTTGAAGACCCCTGATATAAATCATATAAATTATATATATGTGTTATATATGTAACATATATATATATATATATATATATATATATATATATATATACATACATACATACACACACACACACACACACACATATATATGAATAAATTATTTGGGGAAATTTTTCTTTCAAATTTCCTTTAGGTCTTTTCTTTACAAAATACAGCATTATAACATCTAGAATAATTCTACCAAATATAAATACTATTTTATACTTGTCTTAGCACTTGAAAAGTGTGTACTTAGGAAACAACCATAAAATAAGAAATATAAATCTACTACCTCAGCTTTAAATTTTATTATACTTGAATTATTTATATGAAGCTTATAGTGATTTTTTGGTAAATTGAAAATAAAAATCTACCTAGTCTGACATCTGTGAGAAATTATATTGCTCTATAGTACTAGAACATCTTTAGAGCTATACATTAAATGATAAATTAGTGAAAGCATTTTGTGGTGAGTGTTCTTAAGTTTTGATATATATCAAAACACATGTTAGCAAAGGTAATTTAAGAATTTCTATGCATCTTCGCATCCAAAATTTTTGTTAATTTTAATTATTCAGTATGCATATTTCATGTAAATATCCCAATATTCTCAGTAAGATTACTGAATATATATTTAATTTAAAATTTTTCCTTATTTTGATTTTTCTTTAATTTTTATTTTCTAAAATCTTTACTGTTGAAAATATTACAAATGCCCCCTTAATTTTATATTTACATTTAGTCATTTTCACATACTTTTTACACCTTTTGCCTTTCATATTGTGGTGATTCTTCTTGGCATTGGCTCCAGGAGATGTTGAAAGGTGATGCGAGGAATCTGACACCATGCCTGATGAATAGCCCTATCCAGTTCTGTGAAATTTGATGGTTGTGAAACCAGCTGCCTAATGGCTCTTTTATTTATTTATTTATTTATTTATTTATTTATTTATTTATTTATTTTTAAAATATATTTTATTGATTTTTTCAGAGAGGAAGAGAGAGGGATAGAGAGCTAGAAACGTTGATGAGAGAGAAACATCGACCAGCTGCCTCTTGCACACCCCCTACCGGGGATGTGCCTGCAACCAAGGTACATGCCCTTGACCAGAATCGAACCTGGGACCTTTCAGTCCGCAGACCGACGCTCTACCACTGAGCCAAACCGGTTTTGGCGCCCAATGGCTCTTTTAACTTCGTCCCACAAATGTTCAATTGAACAGAGATCTGGTGATTGTGGGGCCACCTAAGCAAGGTAAAGTCTCCCTCATGTTCTGGAAACCACTCCTGCACAATATGAGCACTGTGGCATGGCACTTTGTCTTAGAAGAAGCCATCTCCATTGGGATACCCCATCAACATGATTGGATGAACTTGATCAGCAATGATACTTAAGTATGTTGTGCTATTCAGAAGTTGTTCCACACAAATTAAAGGGCCCAGATCATGCCAGGAAAACATGCCCCAAACCAATAACACTGCCCCACCAGCTTGAAGGGTTGTACTCATGCATGTGGGGACATGCTTTGTGCTGTTTCCACAAAATTCTCACTCTGTCATCTGCATGATGCAACTGGAAATGTGATTCATCGGGCCACATGACTTTTTTTCCCAATGCTCAACCCTCTAATCCTTCTGTTCCTGTGAGAATTGGAGACGTTTTATCTTGGTAACTGCAGACAGCAAAGGTGTTCAAACAGGCCTTTGGCTTTCATATCCCAGACAATGCAGTGTACAACTAATTTGCCTACAAATATCAGGTGTTCATAATAATCTGGCCACTCAGTGTATATTAATAAGAGGGAAAATAATTGTTGATATCATATATCAAATTTCAAGAAAATCTATCACATTATCACATTAGTGTGTGTGTGTGTGTGTGTTTCTGTGTTTATTCTTACTAGAGGATATTTCTTCATTGATTTTATGATAGGATGGAAGGCGGTGGCTTGATTGGAAATGGAATTCAAGACTCTCTAATATGCAGGCCAACACTCTAACCACAGAGCAACAGCAGGTAGGGCTCATTAGATTTTTTTAAAGGGGTTTATCTATTGCTTGATGACAGGTGGCTGGTAATTATATAGATAAACCAGGAATAGGGTACATTAATATGGAATAAGCTCTATATTATGGGAAATTTGCAAAAAAAGGATGAAGAAGATTAGTCCTTTAAAATGTTATAAAATAAATTACTACACTGAATGTTAAATTTACTTGGTGATTTCTAAGAGATTTATATTTCTAATACAATGTAAATTTTATTGACCTAAGATCTCTGTCAATAATATACTCAGTTATCTGATGATTTGTGCATTTGATACTCCAAATCCCAGTAGGAGACTTTCGGATACTTAATGCAGATATGGGAATTGTCATCTCCTTGTCTGAAATTCCTAGCACATTTTGAAGTTTTCATGAAAAAGGGAATATTAATATGAATCTAATATAAAACTAAGACTTAAAGACTGACCCAAGCCATAGGCAGTAAAATAGTGGACATTTGTTCTAGCAATATCTTTACCGATATAGCTCATAGAGCAATGAGAACTAAGGAGAAAATAAACAAATGGGACTACATCAAAATAAAAAGCTTCTCTACAGCAAAAGAAACCATCAACAAAACAACAAGAAAGCCCACTGCATGGAACATATTTGCCAATGTTATCACCGATAAAGGTTTAATCTCCAAAATTGATAGGGAACTTATACAACTTAACAAAAGAAAGATAAACAATCCAATTTAAAAAAATGGGCAAAGGACCTAACTAGATACTTTTCAAAAGAAGATATAGAGAAGACCAAGAGACATATGAAAACATGCTGAAAGTCATAATCATCTGAGAGACGCAAATCAAAAGAACAATAAGGTGCCATCTCACACCTGTCAGAATGGCTATCATAAACAAATCAACAAACAAGTGCTGGCGAGGATGTGGATAAAAAGGAACCCTCGTGCGCTACTCGTGGGAATGCAGACTGGTGCGGCCACTGTGGAAGACAGTAAGGAGTTTCCTCAAAAAATTAAAACTGGAACTTCCTTTTGACCCAGTGATCCCACTTCTAGGAATATATTCCAAGAAAACAAACACCAATCAGAAAGGATACATGCACCCCTATGTTCATAGTAGCACAATTTATAATAGCTAAGGTTTGGAAACAGCTGAAGTGGCCATCACCAGATGAGCATATTAGAAAACTGTGGTTCATCAGTTTTCACAATGGAATACTATGCTGCTGTAAAAAAAAAAAAAAAAAGAATTCTTACTTTTTGCAACCACATAGATGGAACTGGAGAGCATTATGCTAAGTGAAGTAAGCCAGTCAGAGAAACATAAATATCACATGATCTCACTCATTTGTGGAATATAATGAACAACATAAACTGATGAACAAAAATAGAACCAGAGTCATAGAGGCATGGAATAGACTGTCCAACTTATGAAGGAAGGTGGGGATGAGTGGGCAAAAGATCAACCAAAGGACTTGTATGCATGCATATGAGTATAACCAATGGACACAGACAGGGGTGGGGGGGGGGTTGAGGGCATGTGCTGAGGGTGGGGGTGGCCAGGATGATATCAATGAGGAAAAAAGGAGACTTGTGTAATACTTCAAAACAATACATAATTTAAATTTAAAAAAATAAAACAACTTCTAACAGTTAAAAAATAGAAGTCTGACCCAAGAACCTGAAAACTGACCACATGGCTATGATCCCAGGAAGGGCCAGAAGCTATTCACTTTCCCGAGGCACTAAAGAATCCTCACTGCGAGAGACTTGAGCAGGTCACTAGTGGATATTTCCTTAGTCTATGTTTCTTTTTAAGATTGGGAAGGTTTCCATGGAATTTTTCTTTCTCATATGAAGGAGATTTATAAAGTTTCAAAATATCAGAATCTAGGTAGGCCCAATTTATCTGCAAACCCACATCTATAGTTATTTCTACCACTGCAAAATACATCCTTGAGATAGACATACTAAGGACCTGGCAGAACATTTATATGAGTATATAGATTGTGGATATTATGAAAGAAAAATTTCAAGGAGAAACCCTTTGTATTTGTCCTCCATACCAGAAATCAAGAAGAGGAATCAGAAGAAATGAAAAATATTCTGCTGGTTATCCATATCAAATCCACAACCCAATCACCTGTGTGGTCCTTGTAGAAACCCAGCTAAGTCATTGAAAATTATGAGGGACTACCTTAATACAACCAGGTGATGACTCAAACTATAGCTGATGTGCATATGCCATATGTGGCCACCTCAGAATGCACCTCAGAGATGTCCAAATATAGGAAGTCAAACTGAACAAGGGTCCCAGCCTCTGAGTTCTAAAATATTTCACTGCATTTTAATTAAGGCCATGCTTCTCACAAGGTTGTCTCATTCACTAATTGAACGTTTCTACAGATAGATTTAGATATAAATTCACATATCTATGGCTATAGGTAAAATCATATGCAAAGTAAGTGTCTATTCTAATAAGAAGGAAACACTACCATAACCATGATGGAAGTGGGTAATGTAATCCATCTGCCATCAGAGACCTGAATGATCACCTAGGGCAGTGGTCAGAAAAGTCATTAGTGAACAGAGCCAAATGTTAACAGTACAATGATTGAAATTTATTTTGAGAGCCAAGTTTTTTAAACTTAAACTTCTTCTAACGCCACTTCTTCAAAATAGACTCGCCTAGGCCGTGGTTATTTTGTGGAAGAGCTACTCAAGGGGCCAAAGAGCTGCATATGGCTCACAAGCCACAGTTTGCTGACCACGCACCTAGGGAGTGGTGCCATATTGGGGACTCAATGATTTCTGTAGCTGTCATATTGGACATCCAGACATGGCTGTAACAAGGTCAGCCTTAGTCAGTGGATGCCTATATTACTGAGCCCATGCAACCACCGTCACTTTTTTCACAGACATATGGAGCAATGACTGGAGTGACTGGGGAAAGAAGCTGATTGGCATACTATATACTTGATGATAATAATCATTTTTTGCAAGGGTCACCATTTAGTGAATATCCATACGGGGCACAAATATATTTACCTCTTCAGAGAGATCTATCCACAAAGTTCTTGCCCAAATGTCCTTGTGACCGATTTTCTAATCACTTTCCTTCTAAGTCCCAGACTATCCATCAAATCCTGGAAGTGTCAACTTACATCATGTTCTGACAGTATTCCCAGCCTTCCAATCCCTCCTCCAATTATTATCATGGGTATTTTTCTAATAAAAATCTTTGCCGGCTTAATCCTATCTTCTTGTTGCTTCTTAAATGACTCAGAATAAAATGATATCTTTACTAGAGAAGAGAAACTGGAGAAGGAAAACAGATTCTGGCATTTGATATGAGGCAGCTAACTAGTGAAATCTTTTCTTATTCATATTTATAAGCTAGAGGAATCAGAAGCAGTTTGCATTTACATGACATGAACAAAAATGTAGCTTAACAGTCTTGCATCAGGGCTGTTATATTTTCCACTTTAGATCACAGTAGTCTGTAGAAATCATGATTCTTTTGGAATTCCAGAAAATAGCATCGTTGTCCACTTATGGATTATATCTTGTTCATTAGACTGCTGACATAAATAGCAAGCATTCTTGACTTTAATAATTAAATGCATGAGCAAAAAATGGATCTAAAAGATTAGGTACAATGACTATGTCATTATTACTGCAATTGCCACATTTAACCTGGTGAGTTGTGTAGAGGATATCATAAATATTTTTCAGTAACTGAATGAGTGAAAAATAAGGAACATAATTGAGTTTAGCATTCAGGCTTCTCTGACTAACTGGAATACTATGAATATAGAGAGAATATGACATTTAGGAGTTGACTATAATCAGACAGAATCAGAAAGGTGTAGCTAACTGAAGGCTGGAATATCAAAATTTAAATTAAAAGGGAGAAAACATTTAAATTCTAGTATGCAGACAGAAGTATCATATCATGGTGCAAACCGATAGAGAAATCAATATAAATATTAAAAACAAACAAACAAACAAACAAAACTAGCATAAATGCTAAAGCCAGGACAGGATCTATTCACTCTTGATTTTATGCTTCTTATTCAGTACAAATAAGGTACCTATGCATTTGTGGGCCAGGTGGCAGATCCAGGGGCAGCAATACCCAGGTGCCTCCAGCTGCTGATTCAAAGACAAGAAGAGCTAAAACAAATTAGAGCTATGCAATGAAGAGCCACTATCAGAACCAAATGATAGATTAACCTTTTGCTTCATAAGTAATATTTATAAAATTGTGTTTTTCATAGTTAATTTACTTAATTATTAGGAGCTGCTTTGGTGAAGTTATTTCTCAGAAATAGCATAGAATTTGTTAACTTTGTGTAAGTTGCTGTGTGGTTTGTTGAATGTTTTAACACATGTAAAACGCTTAGAACTATACCTAGAACATCTATTAAGCTCTCTTTATATAAATTATTGTTCTTCTATTACTACATATGCAAAATGTATAAGAAATAAAATTAGAGCCCTAGCTGGTTTGGTTCTGAGGACAGAGCATTGGCCTGCTAACTGAAAGGTCCCAGATTAGATTCTGGTCAAAGGTACATGCTCAGGTTGTGGGTTTGATCCTGAGACGGAGCATGGGAGGCTTGCAGGAGGTAGCCAATCAATGATTCTCTCTCATCATTGATGTTTCTCTCTCTCTTCCTCCTCCTTCCTCTTTGAAAACAATAAAAATATATTTTAAATAATAAATTAAAATTATAGTTTAAAAAATGTTTAAAAAGTTAATTTGTAATTTTATGGAAAAATAAAACCAATTAAATTAATTCATAACCTACTATGTTATATACGATGTACAAATTTAAGAAATAAAAACTATGACTAGAGTGTTACAATGCAAGATATAACAGAGTCTCTATTTATTATGGTATATAATGTAAACCCTTCCTATGCCTGTTAGATCTGAATAATATAAAGCCATAATGTTTTTCTTTGATCCTAAATTTTTTGATACACTATTATGGTATAGGATGTTAAAGTTCTTGCTTTGTTCTGCCATGGTCTGGTGAATTAATTTTATCTAATTCTTCTTGTTCTGATTTATCCTTTCTTCAAGACTGGATCAACATGAAGTATTACTGCTACAGTCCCTGATGCATTGGTTCAAGAAGTAATGTAATATCACATTTTTCACTTTCTTATGAAGCTATATATCAATAGCACTTTATAGTTAAACTAGAGGCCCGATGCATGAAGATTCATGCAAGAACAGGCCTTCCTTTCCCTGGCTGCTGGCACTGGCTTCCCTCCAGCACCCAGGACCCAGGCCTTCACTTTGGCCACCATCTTCCACCTTCACTCCAGCCAGAGCCCGTCTTTCACCTTCACTGTGGATGGAGCCACATTCCACCTTTGCTCCAGCCCTGCCACCCTCCTGTCACTCCCTTCACTCTCCACACCCTTCTCATAGCAGGCATCCAACCCACCCTGGACTCTCCACACCTGTGCACTCATGCTGCCCAGAGGCCCAGAATTACCTGGGCAGGGTGGAATGCCTGCATCATCCCCATGGCGATGACACAAGCATCCTGGCCTGGCTGCTACCATCTTTGTTGCATCAATTTGCATATCCCCTCCTTATTGGCTGTGGGCACCTCCATCCTTGTTGGCGAATGATGGTCAATTTACATAATCTGTCTTTATTAGATAGGATGTGGCAAAGTGAAAATAATCAACAAAGCAGCTGGGATTTCACAATAGAAAATCAGGATCATTTCCTCAATTCTGCTGCCCTGGAGCTCAGGTGTAGCAAACAAGAAAGATTAGAAATTATTCTAACACATCCTTGTCCCTAGACAGATATCTACTAAAAAGCTTTAGGGTAAATATTATCAACAGGAAAAATTGTATTAGTTTCTATGTATCTTCCATTTGGTGCAATTTATTTTTGAATCTCTAAAGAATATCTCCAAAACTTATTAATTGTATTGACTCCCTCAATTTAATATTTACAAATGCCAATTTTAGAGTATGTTTATACAAAAAATGTTTTATTGGGGAAATATTATCAACTTTTTAAGTAAAGTATATATAAAATTTAATATTAGTTACTTAACATTTTTTGTAGCTCTATTTATGTGTAACTATTGGATAACACTAAACAGGAATTAACTATTTAAAATCACAATGAACAATTTATGAAAATTTATAATAAATTTGTAATTTCCCATGCTTTCTCATGCTAACAGTCTCTAATCAGAGCAAATTTGAAGCCTTCCTTTTTTCCACTAGAAAGCTATCCCTCTCAGATTTCTGCTTGCCTTTGAGTCTCTTGCCCAATAAAAGTGATGGTTTTTGACTCCCTTAGTATAGCAGGTATAGGAATAAATAGCTTTGCTTGTTCTCATTTGTGTGCTGTAAGTTGAATTGTGAACCTCCAAATTCATTTGTTGAAGTCCTACCTCTCAGTATATCAGAATGTGACTATATTTAAACATAGAGCCTTTAATGAGGTAATTGAGATTGAATCAGGCCTATTATTAAGATAGATCCTAACCTAATATAACTTGTGTTCTGATAAGAGAAGGAGATTAGGATACAGATACATAAGAGGGAAGACCATGTGAAGACTCAGAGAAGGCCATCCATAAGACAAGGCCCTTGGAAGAAATCATCTTGCTGACAACTTGATTTTGGTTCACTGAGCCTTCAAAATAACAAGAAAATAAACCTCTGTTGTTTAAGGCATCCTTGTCTGTCATACATTTTATATTGATCAGACTTTAGGCAAATCTAAATTAAAATTTTTTAAAAAATCATAAGGTAATTAACCCCATGCTCACCATCTAGAAGAAAGTAATAGAGATCCAAAGGTATAACCCAGGAAATTCCAACTTTGAAATGAACTCTAAAATATAGTCACTGCTAATTATTCAGGCCCATTGCTTATTCTGGCAGAAGTCATTGATGATACCACCTCTGCTCTAGATGAAATACATATGTCTCAATTCATTGGAATGAGTGCTTATGGACAATCACGTTAGTCTAGATTTCTTGTTGGTTAGTCTTGGTGGGTTCTGTACCATTGACGATACTTATTTTAGCTGGATCAATCAAGCAGGTGGAATAGTCTGTACATCATCTTATGGGGAAAATGCTATTTGCTTCTTTAAGGTTGATCCTCATGACCTAAAGCAGTGGTCGGCAAACTGCGGCTCATAAGCTACATGCAGCACTCTGGCACCTTGAGTGTGGCTCTTCCACAAAATACCACGGACTGTGTGAATCTATTTTGAAGAAGTAGCATTAGAAGAAGTTTAAGACTAACAAAAAAATAGACTCTCAAAAGAAATTTCAATTGTTGTACTGTTAATATTTGGCTCTGTTAACTAATGAGTTTGCCTACCACTGGCCTAAAGGATTTGTTCTCTGACCTAGATTGGGTAATTAGGTTTCCAAAGCACCTTATAGGGACTGTAAAGTGTACTTGTTTTTATCATAGTGATCATGATGTTGGTCTGTTTTATTCTATTCAGTGACTTAAGTGCTTCTGAAGAGCTATTCTCTAATCATATAATCACCAAGATGATACAAAAATAAAAAGTTCAAGATCATGTGATGTACTTATCTTTGAAGATAACTTAACAATCTCTAAGTGGTAAATATCTAGACCTCTTGCTTTCTTTGAACTTATATCACAAGTGAGAGAATGACCAAAATGGATGACTAAGAGATCAAATATAAGAACAAACAATATCTAGATCATGTATAAACATATGATCATCAGGCCAGAATTCAAACAATAAGCCCATAGAAAGCAACCAAAAACATCAAAGACTTCATTAATACATTATCAGTTATAGTGTCCCTATTTTCTTGATCCCTAATTTAAATTCAGGAGCAAATGAAGAAGCCAAATATGAACATATTACCAATCACTTTGAATGACTACTTCGTTTATCTAAAGCCTCCTCATGCCAACCACATTCAATCAGGGCATATCTGAAACCTTCTTTTTTCCTCTAAAGTGTCTCCTTTGCCTATCTCTAAGTCTCTGCCAAAGGCAAGTGATGTTTCCTGACTCCCTTACTATAATAAACTCTGAATAAATACTTTCTGCTTGTTCCCATTTTGGGGGTTGGAGGGGTGGGGAGAGGCTTTGTTTATTTCTACACTCATACCTGCTGTTGGATAATATAATGTTTCTGTTCTACAAGTCTCCTTTCAAATGGTTCATTGGTGAAATCAAAAATAGTTCTGACAAGCGTCTGGAAAACATAGTTGTATTAGAATTATCCAGAGAAATAGAACCAATAGAATGTGTGTGTGTGTGTGTGTGTGTGTGTGTGTGTGTGTGTGATATATATATATATATATATATATATATATATATATATATATATATATATATATAGTAATTTATTAAAAGGAATTGGCTCAGATGATTATGGAGGCTGCCAAGATGTGCAGGACAAACTGAATCAGCAGCTGGACACCAGGAGAATCAATGGTTTAGTTCTTCTCTGAGTCTGAAGGCTGGAGAGCCAGCAGAATTGATGGTGTAGTTCCACTCTGAAGGCTAGCAGGTTTAAGACCCAGGAAAACTACATGTTTCACTTTAATTCCAAAGGTGAGGATGAAGCAAAAGTCCCAGTCAGAAGGCTGTCAGGCAAGAAAAGTTCTCTCTGATTTTGGGCAGAGTCAGTGTTTTTGTTCTATTCAGTCCTTCAGTTGAATAGATGAAGTCCACCCATATAAAAAAAAGATTGAATATCAGTTTTACTCAGTTTACAGATTTAAATGTTGATCTCACCCAAGAAACACTCTCACAGAAACACCCAGAATAATAGTATATTGAATATTTGGGCAACTCATGAGAGTCAAGTTGACACATAAAATTAGCCATTACAATAGTATACAAGGTTTCTAGTCCCTGCTTTATATGGGAGAGTAGAAACAGTTTTGAGTGTCTTATTCTTAAATTCATATGGTAGAGCAAATGAACTAGAATTTTTAAAACTTAACAGATGGATATAGATTTACACTACCACATATAAAAACACATGATATTTAGAATGTGATAACATTCAAGTATATACATATTATAATAAAGATAAGCCACACCTGAAAAACCCTAAATATTATTTATATAGATAGATGATATAGATAGATATAGATATAGATATAGATATAGATATATAGATGCATGTAACTGTACATCCTATATAATAAAAGCCTAATATGCTAAGTGTCTGGTCATCAGGTCATCCATTCAACTAATCAACGCACAATATGCTCATGATATGTTAAACCTCTCAACTGCTCGCAATAACATGCACTGATCACCAGGTGTAGATGCTCAATGCAGGAGCTGACCGCTGGTGGCCAGTGTGCTCCCACAGGGGGAGTGCTGCTCAGCCAGAAGCCAGGCTTGGAGCTGACAAGAGCAGTGGTAGTGGCTGGTGCCTCTCCCACCTCGATGGCAGCACTAAGGATGTCCAACTGATGGCTCAGGCCAGGTCCCCCAGGGAGCGAGCTGTCAGTTGGACTACATACTAGGGATCCAGTACATGAAATTCGAGGATGAGGGGTGTCCCTCAGCCCAGTTGCCCGATTGCAGTCTGGAAGCCCTTGGGGGATGTCCAACTGACGGCTTAGGCCTTCTCCCCATGGGGCAGTCTGGCCTCCCTCTGCAGGAGGTGACTGGACTAATCAGGGGAAGGCACCAGCCCCATCACCCCACTGCTGCCGCCACTGTCACAGCTGCCAAGGTGTTTTCATTAACACGCACTCCAGTTCCTTCACCATGAAAAAATGACAACTTTAGGCATTTTCAATATGTCTCTTTTATAGGATATGACATTTTTTTTCTTTTTTAATCCTCACCTGAGGATATGTTTCCATTGATTTTTAGAGTGTGTGGAAGAGAGAGAGGGGGAGAGAGAGAGAGAGAGAGAGAGAGAGAGAGAGAGAGAGAGAGAGAGAGAGAGAAACATCAATGTGAGAGGAACACTTTGGTTGCCTCATGCATGAGTCCTGACCTGGGACCCAGCCAGGGAAGAGCCTGTAACTCATGTACATGCCCTTGACCAGAATCGAATATAGACCCTGCAGTCAGCATGCCAAGGCTCTATCCACTGACCCAAACTAGGGCAGGATATGACATTTCTGAGCCCCTCCAGCAGCGGACTTTGTTTTTTTCCTCCAGGAGTGTGGTGGAAAAACCCTAGGTCACCTTCTTGGATTCTTATTACCCAAGTTCCCAAGAACACTGCAAGTGGTGGCATATAGGGAGCTTGGCCAATGAGTGGTCAAAATGTGTTTACTCTTGAACTGGTTTAGCTCAGTGGATAGAGCATTGGCCTACAGAGTGAAGGGTCCCAGGTTTGATTCCTGTTAAGGGCATATACTTTGGTTGGGTGCACATCCCCAGTGGGGGGTGTGCAAGAGGCAGCTGATTGATGTTTCTCTCTCATCAATGTTTCTGACTATCCCTCTCCCATCTTCTCTGTAAAAAAATTCAACAAAATTATATTAAAAAAAAAAAAAATGCGTTTTCCACATGCGTTGTGTCCACTGGGTTAAAGGGTGTCCCCGAAGACCAGGGAGGCATGCAGCCAAGGCCAGTAGTCCTGTGCTGTATCCACCAGGCTGAGAGGCAAGACCCAGGCCATGAGGCCGCAGCCAGGGGCACGCTCCTGAGGCCTATAGCCCTGCCTTGCGTGCACTGGGCAGCCTGGGTATCGTCCCCAAGGTCGGCAGCCCCATGTTGTGTTTGCCAGGCTGAAGGCATGGACCTAGGCCGCTGCTTGGCACAGGGGCATGTGCAAGCGGCTGCAGAGTGGGAACATCTGCCCCTAGCTGCTCTGTGCCTGCACCCAATGCAGCTAGGGACGTTCTGGAACTCTAGTGGCTCAGGGTCTATGCGCAGGCCTACAGGCTAGGAACACTCTGAGTCCCAAGGATGTTCCCAGGACCCAGGCCACTCAGCACCTGCATATTCAAATTTACCTCAGTCTTTGTTGGGTTAATTTGCATACTCATTCCTGATTGACTGGTGGGCATTGTGGAGGTACAGTCAATTTGCATCTATCTCTTTTATTAGTGTAAATGAGTGTAGATATGGAAAATCTGGGAGAATAACACCAAACTGGTAAAACCAGTTCCTCTGAAAACTTGCTGATTTGAGGTGGTATAGAAAGAGACTCTAGCTTTACCTATAATATTATATAACATGAATGTATTCAATATTAGTTAGGAAAAAATTTTTTAAAAAAAGTCATTTGAAAAAGAAAACAGGAATTGAAGAAGCAGATATCATAGGTTAACAGTTAGTTAAGATTGCCCCTGAAAGAAAAATAAAGTATCTGCTCACCAGGAAAGATTTGCAGATATGCAAAGTACTAGAACATGTTTGAATATTGATGGGAATGAGCCATTGGAGAGGTTGAGCTAAAGAAACAGAAGATGAATAATGGAGGAGTCAAGTACCCAGAAATGTGAAGAGGGATTAGACTTTGCTGGGAGCACAAACCTTGAAGAAAATGCTCAAGCTGCTAGATTTTCAAATTTGCATTGAGAAGAGAATGATTAACATACTGGGACTTTTGGGTCACATTGTCTGAGTCTGAACTTCTTGTTTTGACTCTTAGCAGCTGTGTGACTCTGGGAAATTTATTTACACCTCTCAGTGTGTCATGTTTCCCCATTTGTTAAGTAGCAATAAAAACAGAATCTAATTTAGAGGGTTGTTAAGACTAATGAAATGTACTTTGAACAGTTCCTAGCACAATAAGTGTTTAATATGGGTTGGAAACTATTATGATTCTTTTTAATTTTATTCCACTGAGAAATTATGTGGTAAGGTTATCATATGATCGAAAAGGTAAACATTTAGGAGAATTAAGAAAGATAAGCAGTTGAAGAAAATAAGGATAATAGAGAAAGTTAATGATTGTTGTACAATTCCAAGAGTCCATTAAACTGTGGCACTTGTGAATTTCTAGTTTAGCAAACTATGTATAGTATCTCCACATTTCCATACCTGAAGAGATGATTTACAATTAAGCAATACACATGTTTACATTTAGCATTCCCTCTGCACCAGACACAGTTATGACCCACTTAAATATTACCTTATTTAATTCTCAAGACAAATACTACCCAATAAAAGAGTAATATGCAAATTATCCATCACTCCACTACACCCACAAGCCACACCCACCAGCCAATCAGAGTGAGTATGCAAATAAACCCCAAAAAGATGGGTACAGCCACAGAGAGCAGGAGGAGGGCTTGGGTTTCCAGGCAACAGAAGAAGCAAAGCTCTCCACCTGCCCTTGTTGGCCTAAGCCTCCACTCAAAGCCGCAAAGTTTCAATTATAGAAGATAAACAAACCCAAACAGAAACTGCTGCAGCCATGGAGCTGGAGACAGTAGGCTAGGGTTGCCCCTGTCAATGGGAGAAGCAAAGCTTTCTGCACACCCTGGCCAGCCCAGGCCTCCAATCCATGCTACAAAGTTTCAATTATAGAAGGTAAATAAATTCCAATAGAAATGGCTGCTCGCCACAGAGTAAGCAGGGGGCTTGGCTCTGCTCCAGGCTACAAAGTTTCAATTGTAAAAGGTAAATAAATTCCAGATATCAGAGCCTCCGCTTGGCTCACTAGGGGGCATGGCTGGCCTGAAAACCACTACAGGTCCCTCGTCCAGTCTGCCCCATGCCCCAAAGGAACCCGCACCCTGATCCTGGACACCCTTCAGGGCAAACCAGCTGGCCCCCACCTATGCACCAGGCCTCTATCCTATCTAATAAAAGAGAAATATGCAGATTGACCATCACTCCAACACACAAGATGGCTGCCCCCATGTGGTCAAAGATCTTGCCCCTATGTGGACATAAGATGGCCACCACAAGATGGCCAGCAGGGAAGAGCAGTTCGGAGGGACCAAGCCTTCAAGGAAGGGCAGTTATGGGTGATCAAGCCTTCAGGGAGGGCAGTTAGGGGTGACCAGGCTGGCAGGGGAGCAGTTAGACATTAATCAGGCCTGCATGGGAGTGGTTAGGGGGTGATTAGGCTGGCAGGCAGAAGTGGTTAGGGGCATTCAGGAAGGCAGGCAGGTGAGCAGTTGGGAGCCAGGAGTCCTGGATTGTGAGAGGGATGTCTGATTGCCAGTTTAGGCCAGATCCCGATGGGCAGTCAGACATCCCTCAAGATATCCCAGATTGGAAAGGGTGCAGGCTGGGCTGAAGGACACCTGTCCCATGCATAAATTTTGTCCACTGGGCCTGCAGTTGCTATATAAAATTGGGAATATTATAATCCAGCTTTATCTCCCAACCCAATATGATAACATTTGGGATACCTCCCCCAAAGAAAATTTTAAGCAGTGTACTCACCATTATTCATGCTAACATTAAAATACAGCTGTGGTCTATTCATTGCACAGAAACAATGGATATCTTTTCAAAATATAAAGAGATTATATCACTTAATTGTGTTCCAACCCTCCTATGATTTTTCCTAGAGTTTAAAATTCCATATGATAATGAGGCTCACAAGACCCTATATGATTTGCCATTCCATTAGGTCTATGATGTTATAGTACTTTGTCCCCTCTTTCACTGCACAGGAGCCATGCTAGACTTTTGCTGCACCCAGACTATTGCAAGATGATGTTCCAACAACATGAACAGAAAATACATATTTGGTTTTTTTTTTTTGTTTGCTTGATTTTACCATTTTAGCAACATGAGTAATGTAGCTCAAAGAATAAGTGAATTAAATGGAAATTAATGAAAAGAAATAGAAAACCCATTAAAAATTTTATCCTTAAGTTAAATTACACTCTATTGTATTTAAAGTGCCCCTCGTTATTCTATTGCTCTGAAAAATATATGCTGTGAAGGTTATAGATTCTCTAACTAGAAAGTGTGTTATTTCTATTTCTCTACTCTCGTAGGAAAAGCATAAAAATTGATATCAGGTGATTTCCTGAGGAGATACAACATTTTCCTAAATTATTTGACATCAGAAAACATGGCCTGGGAATAATGTTTGTCAGAAAGATGTTTGGGGAAGTGCTGCAGGAGAAAGAAGGTCTCTGCCTTCCTGTGTTTATTCTGATTTAGAATTGTGTCACCACACAAGTTAAGAGCATGGCCGCATTTTTCTCTAAGCTTTTCTGTGCTAAACGAATAAACATACAACTTACATAGCAATGGTTAATCAGATAAAATTTTCTGAGAACTCCTGAATAAATGTAGTGATTTGTGATTAAGAATGTTACCAGTGTAAAATAAATTAACTGACAAATGGCATTATTTGGATAATCATTTTTTGAAAGTTTTAATCTATTATTTTAATATATGAATGCTATAGAAAGTACCTTGGTACACTAAGCTTATAAGTTTAAAATAATAATTACTAAAGAACGAATCATTTAGATACTATGGTAATCAAATCCAGTGGAACAATGTAAACACCCACATGACAGATAGAACATTTTGGCATTAAATCAACTATGCTATAAAACGTTGGTTTAATTTTCATTAATATAAGCTATCATGAAATGATGTACTACAAATCAAGTCAAAGATAATGAAAACAAAATTTGATTATTTGTCTGTGGTCATTTACCCATCTTTGAGATAGTTAGAATCAGAGATAGAGACAAGTTGAGTTGGAAGATGCATTAGCACTCACACAGTCCAAACATTTCATGTTACAGATGAGGAAACTGAGGCTTAAAGAATTGAAGTAATTGGCTAAAAGAACAGCTCAATTTCCTGTGCTCAGTGGACAAATACAAGCCATATCTCTTAAACTGTTTACTAGTCCTTCAACTATCCCTCAAACTTCTAAGTATGTAATTTATATTTTTATCTCAACATACATAAAAAGCACTTCCTATTTTGGAGTCATGTCATTCAATTTCAAAATGAGAATTCATAAGAGAACTACTATAGTGAAACACTATGCAAATGTAGGCTATTTCATTTTGAGATTTTTCCTGTGTGCTGGAATCCTGGTCACCCATTTCCTAATTGGGTGTTTCTCACCAGGTGTTTTGAGCTTTCTGAGCTGGTTCCTCATCAGTACTATAATTATCAAATCATTACCCCAAATGGTTTTTGCAAAGATCAACAGAGATGATGCAAGTAAAAGGATGTTGAAAATATAATGTGCAACACAAATATAATTGACTGAATTATAGAGAATGGTGTTTGAATCCATACAAAATAATAATATATAAAATTAAAAAATAGTTTATAATAAATCAGATTTGCAAATAAGTATGATATAACACTTCAAGCAACCATGTTAAATTACATATTCATGCATATAGCATTACAATGGTGCTTATATGTACTAAATACATGTTGTCACATGTAAAGGTCTCCACTTAGTACAAATAACATAAAATTAATGTTTGAAAAAATAATAAATTGTCAATAAAAGTATTGTAGCTTTTGCTATAAAAATAAGATGAAAACTAATGTTCTTAAAGTAAAATTGACTTCAATTAAAATTTAATTCTTGAAAGTATTAATATCTATTGATTCAATTTTCTCAGGAGTTCTTTAAATACCTTCTGTCACGCATTCAATTCAACATAATGTGTAAGCTCAAGTCAATGTAGACTGAAGGGAAAAGCCCATAAAGCTTTGTAGCCACCATAGAATGCCCCCTACTGGGAAGACTCATTAATGTTAATGTTTCAGTCAATAAATATATTTGCGTAAGGAAGTTCAGATTGATAGATTTCTTTAGCTTTCACATCCTAAACATTCACATTTGTAAGGAAGGGGGATCCTATTTTGGTTTTTAAACAATTTTATTCTCATCATAGACCCAGGAGGGACAAACAGAACTTTTTCTATAATGAATGCTCTCTGCTCCCAACTTTTTGTTTTCTCCATTGAATTATTTTTCCAATAATAATAAATCAACTATGTTTAAAAGGAAAGAATCAAACTTTATAAGCTACCCCAACATCTAATTTCAGTAGCATAAATTCTGAGTAACAAAGAAAATGAGCTAAGGGTGTGATAAAGAAAGAGGTTTCAACTTCAGATGTTTTGATACTTCCTTAGCTATTCCATATTTGTTAAATGAAAGTCAACTAAAAATATAAAATATTTAAGACAATTTGTGCTTCTAGAAGTAAGAAGTATAATTTTGTTCATCTTAATGAGATATTTAGAAGAAAATTAATTATTTAAAGTGATGCCAAATAAATGTAAAATTCTTCTAAATATCCATATTATCAGTAACAAAGCAAATTTAATAAATGAGTACATAATTTTATATAGCAGACAGCAATAATCTCTTAAAACTTTCCAAGAAAAAATAGTTTAAAATCTCTAATACCCTAAAATTGAGATAGGTAAAATTACATTAGAATTATTTTTAGTCATTAAATATACTTATTTTTTTCATTTTATTTTATTATTTTATATTTTTATTGATTTTTTTACAGAGAGGAAGAGGGAGGGATAGAGAGCCAGAAACATTAATGAGAGAGAATCATTGATCAGCTGCCTCCTGCACACCCCCTACCAAAAACCCTTGTCTGCCTTTCCAACATTTAATTACCAGATGCATAACATTTACACATTTCCCCAAAGGTTGATTTAAGCTGTCTTATAAACGATCCTGTTTATCTCCCAGGAGGATAGAAAAGCATTTATTAGGAACTTCCGGGGGGGGGGGGGAAGTGTGATTGCAGCCCAACAATACTGCTTCAAAAAGACATATAAATTATCTCCTTTCTCAATATGAAAGTGTGTCTCCAAAAGATCCCTTTGATAAATACCTACAGAACATTGAAAAATCACAAGGTTTTATTGGCCAAGAGCTCAGTGGGAGCATGAGATGCAATTTCCCTGGAACCCAGAAATATAGGAGCTTGATTTTCAAATAAGCTGGGCTGGTAGAATATAAAATCCGAGAAATAAACATGGTTGGAAAGCTGAGTCAGAGTTTATACAAATCATATTAACAATAGTTTCATTTGATACAAATGTTCTTAGTATAATTATATTTATGGGATAGGATTTGTACTATATACTATACATATATTTAACTTCATTTTAAATATACAGATATTTGAGTACCTTTAACTGTTTTGTTTAAATAGCTATTAATTTAAAAATCATTTCTAACTATCCTATTTATCCAGACACTTATTTATTCCCAATTGGTTTTAGCTAAATTTTAAAAGTTATTTAATAAAACCAACTATCAATAGATATAAAGGCACCTGTCTGCCAATAATATCTGGCATTTGACTCAGATTTATATAAAGTACTTTAAAATATATTATTGCATTTGTACTTGAGTCTAGTTCTTTTAATTGTTGGGTATTATCTCATTTTAAAATATATAATATTCACTTCCAAATAGTAATACACATTGACAATTCTTACAAACTGTAGTTAGAGATAACAACAGAATGCATGTGTGTATCTGTGTGTACATGCAAAGTCATGATTTGAAACTTTGAGTATATCTTTTAATACCAATCATATGTGGGCTATATTAAAAAAATAATAATTTTTAGACAACAGATTTGGTTATATTCTATACTCCATTTTTCATTAATTGCTTTTACAGAGGCTAAAAGCCACTTAACCAGATTTTAAAGTACCCAAGAGAAGGTGAAAAGTCACATACTGCATATATAGAATTCTATTATATACTGTATTTATACAACTCTATTCTAATGATTTAAGTACCTACTATTAATAAACATTGACACTGACATAAAAAATGATAGTGATAAATACTTTTATGAGTATATCTTATCATTTAATTTTCATAAAAGCCATATAATTTTAGCACAAAAATGTCCTTGTACACAAGATATTGAGCACCTTCACTGTTATTTTAGTAATATGAACTTAAGCACTAGATGTATGCTGACCTCCTCTTTTCTAAATAATCACATTAATTGCACATAAAATTAGATTGAGTGATTATAAAATTAGAACCTGATCACAATTTACCATTTTACTTATTATATTATTTTAAAGTAGTGATCCAGTGCACAGATTTGTACACAATGAAAGAAACTGTGGGCTCCGAGGCTGCGGTGGGCACAGGGGCGGCCAATCAGGACTGGGCTAGATGGGCTGGACATGCCCTGGGCCCTCTCTTAGTCCCTCCCCAGATGGCAAACTTCCTGTGGTCTCTCCCCTGCCAGCTGGCCCCCATTGGCCCCAATGTGGACTGGGCAAAATGGCTCAGATCAGTGGGCCAGGCCAAGGGATCCCACTAATTTATGCACCACGCCTCTAGTTTTTTTATAATTTGATATGAATAGAAATAATCTCATGGAATTTATCTCAAACTTAAATCACATTTAAAAATATTAAAGGTCAGTTTAAATATTTTTAATGCATACAAGTCAAATAGATTTAAATGAATAAGTAGAGTGAAAATAGAAAGATAATAGTTTTCATAAATTGTACATTAATATTTTTCGTTAGAAGGCATGCTGTGCATATATATGTGTGTGTGTATGTGTGTGTGTGTGTGTGTGTGTATATGTATATATATGTATGTATATATTTCAGAATTTATATACTTATGACTAAACATTAGTCAGAAATAAGTTCAGTCAAAAATATCATCTCATTCACTACTCCCATTCACCAAAGCACAGTCTTTCTAGCCTTGTTTACTTTTTCTATATATATATATATATATATACACTCTGTTCCTGCCTGCCTTTGAGCAATCTATAGGACTCATGATTTAGTATTCTTCCTAATGCAAGAGTCCCATTATTGTGGTTTTCTACCATAGGTTTTATTTAGCTAAAATCTATAAGAATCTTTTCACATAAGTATGTCAATATTTTCTCCAACTATTAATATTATATAAATATGGAAAAAAAAAACAGGTAAAGCTTTTAACTTAGGCCATTTCATAATAATAGCTATAAAGTTCTATGAAATCAGTGTAGTATTTCTTAAAGAAAAAAGTAATTTATGTCATGTTGTTAAGCTGACATGGAACTACTCACTGAAGTCTCAACTATGCAATCTGTCCTTTGTCCCCATTAAAAAATAAATAAATAAAAAATATGATGTTAGCTCTACCTCTTGTCCATGATTCTACTTCTGCCAATTTAGTCCTTCTGATTCAAATCTATGTTTTTCCTCATGAACCTTATTTCAATTTTCTGCAGCTGCTCTATAGCATATGGTTTCCTAAATATTAAACCAATCCTGTACAACTCTGCACAGAATCCCCTTCTGGACACAAATACAAGACAGCCCTCCTAACCCCAGATCAAAGGCCTGCAGACGTTCTCATGCACCCAGAATGAAACTATACACAGATAATGCTGAAGAAAGATTTTGAAAATTTCAATTCATGAATCACTTGCAGATGCATTCTCTCTGTCAAGTTAATTTATTTAACACCCAGAACAGATGGATAGAATCAAGGAGGTATTTAAATGTCATATAAATTGGAGCTTAGCAGCTTTCTCACAAGGGTTCAAAATATTTTTAAATTTAATTTACTCCCAAACAATAAGATCCTGGATAATATAGCAATGCCCTACCCAAAAATTAAGGAGTAAAAACTGACCTATTCCTGATTTATAAAATGGCATAGAAGCTAAATATGGAAAGCAATGCCTAGCCAGAAAAGGAATTAAAGTCAACTCATAGCACCACAGTCAATCTTAGACATGCTTCCGTTTTGACTGGTATAAGTCCTGAACTCACCAGAGAGTTCACATTAAACCTGTCTAATTTGCACGTTTATGCATGAACATGTTGTTTTGGATTTATGTTTTGTTTTAGAAATACTGACTTTGTTTTGGAACTTTGCAAAAAATATATTAAATTTAAAATGCATTAAGAGTATTTATATTCCAAAGACTGATACAAAGTGTATTTTAGAGCATTAGCCCAAGATACTCATCAGACAATAGAATTTGATGGTTATAGTCACTATCAATCAAAAGTAATAAAAGTGATTTCTAAATGAATAGTAAACTTTATGTTTTCATTATTTTTATGGTACACCTAAGATGACCGTGAAATAAACTAACTCATTCTATTTTATGGAATAAACTGAATTTATTTCACACACCATCACTAGCAATTCTAGTTTAATAGATTTATAAATTGCCAAATAGCATTATGGAAGATATATTCAGAAATAAATTTACCACCTAAGGTTTTATATCTTCTCTTGTCGTGCCAGACCAATTATTGCTTAAATGTTTTATTGGTCCCTTTATTTTATAAATTTATTTCATAATAAATTAATTTATATTAGCAATATATTTTCATTTCCTAAGTAATTCATTCAATCCCAATAATGTTTATATAATTAATTTTCACTTAATTAAATCTACGTTGATTCTGTTTCTAATTTGTTTATTTTGACAAAAGGATACTTAAGTTTGGGTGGTGAGCACACAGTGCTATATACAAATGATGTATAAAAATGTTCCTCTAAATCCTATAGAATTTTATTAACTAATGTCACCCCAACAAATTCAATAAAAATTAAATTAAAAAATACATTGATTCTTTTATTAAAAGGACTTCCAATGTAATTTAAAGTACCTAATCCATAAATTTGTGATTACACACAGAAGCTATTTCACATATTTTCCACCCATCTTAAAACATTAATATATTGTCTTATAAACCTTTAAAATTATTAACTTTCATATTTTTGTTATTTTTTTTTGTGAATCAAGATCACTTTCTAACTAAGCTGTATAATACATTATAGTCATATATTGCTATTGAGGATAGTCCAAATTGAGGTGTGCTATAAGTATTAAGAATATACAGAATTTTGGAGACAATAAAAATAAATAAAGTGAAATATCTAATTAGTGATGAATGAAAACATTTTTGACATATTAGATTGAACCAAATATATTTTATGTTAATTTATGTATTTCTTTTTTATTTTTCTTTATGTGACTATTACAAAATTTAAAATTGCATATATGGCTTACATTTCTGATTCACATGAGATAAATAGTATATTTATCACTGTTGAAGGTGAGCTATTGAATAATGCTGTTCTAGCTTTAGCTCAAGGGCTCTTTGGCACATATTTTTATAAATCTTGAACTATTTTTTTTCCACCTAAAATAACTTTCTAAGAATATTGCCATTTAACATCATTGGTAGCAACCTATAATAATGGGACTGTTAAAATTTGCCGAACATATCCACTATTTGATTTGAAGAGAGGGGGTTGCTGACTTTGTGTGTTTGTGTGCATATCTGCCTGTGTCCATGTGAGAACACTGTGACATTTTAATGTGCCAATTCTCTTTTAGTGATATCACATGTCTCATTTTAATCAAACAAAGTCCATAATACATGAAATAAAATAATAGGGGCAGCAGTAATAAATAAAGACCTAGCCTAAACCAGTTTTGCTCAGTGGATAGAGTGTCAACGTGCAGGTCCCGTGTTCGATTCCGGTCAAGGGCATGTACCTTGGTTGCGGGCCCATCCCCAGTAGGGGTGTGCAAGAGGCAGTTGATCAATGACTCTCTCTCATTGATGTTTCTGACTCTCTGTCCCTCTCTCTTACTCTTTGCAAAAAATCAATAAAATATATTTCAAATAAATAAATAAATAAAGACCTAGGCATAAAACAATCTTCCCAGTCCAGTCACTCCCAATCAATCTTCCATTGAAATATGGGATCATTTTTTCCAGATATATAGAAATGATGGGCATGTCTTCATTCTAAGATGAGGCTGTAAGGTACTTTGTGAATATAGTTTTTCATCTTTGCCCTTCAATAGCTCACCTGCAAACATATAAAGAACTAAATCTCATTTGACTATTTACAAACAAATTAGATTATGTTTTTAGTATGTTTTATGCATCAAAGTATACATTTGAACAAGTTCTGATTAATTACCATCTAAACATTATGTTTTAATGAAATCATAAAACATCTCCATAAATGTAGGATGGTATGCATTAAATAGTTAAGTTTTTATATTTTCAAGAATATAACAGATTTATTTCAAAGCAATGATATTTACAATGTTTAGAAAATATGTGCCTTTCAAATGTTTAAATTAATAAGAAAACATAGATGGCATTTGAAACTGCATGTTGATATAACTTTTCAAAATACTTCTATTTGTTAGAAATGCAAAAACAATTAAAGTCCTCTACCCTAATTTTATTTTAAGTCTATTAATCTTTTATGATCTTGAATGTTGATTCACACAATAAAAATAACTTAGCATTAATAAACAGAATTTTGTGTGATGTGTTTGATGTCATTTCCCAAAAGTATTTTTTTCAAATTATTGAGCAAAATAACCCAGCAAAATAGAGCACTTTTACACATATACTTCACACCATTCTAGTTTTCTCTGTTAATTTTCTCATTGTAATTTTTATTTTTATAATTTTCTCTTCAGAAAATATGCAAATACACATTTTATACATTTATAGGATTCATGTCTAATGGAGACAAAATAATTATTAGTTTACTACCTGACCACTATATTTCCCCCGAAGAAACTATCTTTGTTCAATTGATTTTTTAAAAAACATTTTATCTTTGCAGAATGTTCTCAGTGAACATCTGAAATGAACAAGAGATGTAAATACAAACCAGCGAGAGAAGAGAAAGTGTCAGATCAGAGTGAAGCAGCTCAGCAATAAATCTTGTAGCTGGGCAAAAATGACCAAAGACTTCAAAGGTGAAGGGTTAATATAGTTTTTCATCTATAACTCATTGTAATATATTTCATACTGTTGTCTAGAATTCTTAGTAAATATAAAGGCAGAAGGGGAAAAAAATGAAATAATGGAAGGAACTTAAAATCTTAGAAATTCCCAAAATTAGCAGATATAGGAATCTTGAATAAGTACACTATACTCTCTCACATCCCAATAGCAACACTATCTGAAGATATTTAGTTGTGCTAAATTTCTCAATATGTGTGAGTTGAAGTTTGAGCCTATTTTACTTTCAATGTTAAGGGACAGATTTCCCTTAGCAAGTATTATTTAGGCATAACTCACCTGATCTATATGAGATGGAACAAATATTATGTTGCTACTCATTTCTGTAGTCAGCTGTAAAAGTTTTCTTTGGTAATGTTAAAAAATAAAATGTGCTGTAATTCTAACTGTCCTCTGCATAAAGTACAGTTTAAATACTTAATTTTGTAAAAATGTGATTTTAATTGACTAAGACAGCCATGACAATTTAATATCTGTGGGTGGTTTGAAGCTGATGCTGATCATTGATTCTTTATCAAGTTTAATAAAATGATACCATTTTTTTTTTTTTTTTGGCCTGGATAAATTTTAAGCAAGCAAAGCATGCAGTACCACTATTTCAGCAACACATCAAATCTTTAGAATGTTAATACTGGAAGGACTTATTATTTAATTCGCCTCCTTCATTTTACTGATAGAGAAACTGTGGCCTGGGGAATTTGAATAACTGTCCAAACATTTCCATAACAAGCCCCAGCTGTTGAGAGAGACTTGAATATACATAAATCTCCATCTTTCTGCTTTAGTCCACACTCTGCTTTAGTTTCACTGCCTAAGATTCAGTGAAAAAGATATCAGTGATTCATTACCAATTTTAACACTGAACACAATTGAATCAAAACAATATTGTAGTAATTACATTTGGAAAATACTGTATACTTCAGAAGCTCAATTTATGTATTTAGTATCCATTCACTAAATACATAAATTGTAGATTTATAAATATATGAAAATGTTGTATTTTTTTGTTTAAAGTATTATATATATTAGTAAATATAGCTCCTTTTCATTGACCTGAAAATGCTGTATTTCAATTTTTCTTAAATTTAATGATTAAAATATTCATTGACATTTTTATGTGTGACTCAATTTATTTCTTAAAGAAAATCACTCAACTTTAATACTTCAGACAGTACAGTATCTCTTTTTGAAATATGTAATTAAATTAAGACTATCTCAAAAAGTTAATTATGAAGTTTGTTCCTCTAAAGATAATATTACTTTTAAATTAATGTCCATGATAACATTGTACATGGGGAATATTAAAATTCAATACATTACAATTAAATTTTTAATCAAATTCAAGCTTTGCAAATAGAACAGAATATTTTTAAAATGAGCTTGGTATTTTAGTTTTCTTTATACACTACCTGTGTGATCTCAAAAAACTACTTAAATGATTAGGGATTGATTTTTGGCATCTACAAAGGGAGAGAAATATCCATAATAAATCCAGAGTTTCCATCTTTTCTTTTTTATCCATTCAGCCATTCTATGTCTTTTGTTTGAAAAATTTAATAAAAATGATAGTAAATGTAATAATATGGATATATAAATATTTTAAATAAGTGTTTCTTAAACATATGTGAATGGATTATCCCATCTCAACTTTTATAGTTAGCATGAAAATGATAGGCAACAACCTTTACTAAAAATTATGTACTGTTTTAAATAAGCTCAGAGAATAGTTGCATCTGTTCAAATATGCTACTGAATTATTATTGCTTATCAATCCCTAAAGGATGTGAGTTTCTAGGAGATGTATTATTTGATTCTGATATTTTCACTAAGGCCTCAACTCAGTGAAGTTCTATTTAGAGCCAATTAAAATGAATTATATTTAATAAAAAAGATACCACAAAAGAGTTTACCAGCTTCTTATCTAACCTAGTCATCTTGTTTTAACAGTCTTTTAAAAACATTTTCATAAGTTTAGGTTCTGCAAATAATCTTGTAACTACCTAACTGGTTACCTAATTAATTAACTGAATGAACTGAACTCTTTGGCAAGTTAAGGTTTAGAAAGTTATACTTTTAAAAGAAAAAAAAAAAAAGAAAAAACAATGACACAACAAAGCATGATCTTTCCATAGCAAAATCAGATAGGCTAATTTCTATTTCATTATATCTTCCAAGCAGCTTCTGTTTTATTAATTTTTTTTCAGGAAAAACAGTTTGAGGAACACTATTATGTATTTCAGACTGTCTTTTCTCATTGTTGATCATATTTCTTAAACTTACAAAGGTTTCTTGTGACTTATCCCGAGATAATGAATTAAAAGAATTAGAGACGAATGAATGAATACAAAACAAGTGTTTGGGGGAGGCAAGAGGAATCAGGAATGGAACATAGATTCAAATATTCTAAGAGTCAAATATTACTTCAGTCTCAATGCGTGATATCTTTTAGATTCTCAAAAAAAAGTTGTTTCTAGGAAAAAAGTGAAAGTAGGTAAGAGGTATTATAGATTTATTTCTCCAACTCTGCATTCATAATTGAACAATTTCCCTACCAATTAATTAAATATGCAATGACTGAACTGAATCCAGACCTTTCTTAAGAGTAGCAATGAACTAGCACATACTTTATAAATGACCTATGTAGAAAACATGCTATGCTATGCTTAACAAGCAGTTTTTTTCATGCCCCTCAATGATTTACTAGGGCCTTTTTTGGGAAATCATCAGCAAGTCATTTTGAAGTTATCATGCTGTCATTAACTGCTGTGCCTCTTCTCCCCACAAAATTCATGAAAAATGTAGACTTACTATCAATTTCCCTCATTGCATGAGTTTCACAACTGATTTCATCATGATCCCTCATGCTGGGTTTGTAGATTGCTTGAAATGGGGGTAAGAACTCCTGCTGATACTGTCACAGAGCAATCTAGTCATGTTCTTCTAAGTGAATCTGTTAAAACTGTCAACAAGTTATAGCCATTAACTTTGAAGATAAACAGAAATGGACCCTTTCCTTCAGTATGTCTAGAAATGGGAGCTGGAAAATAAGGTCTCCAATAAGATAGAGAAGGGTTACGTGTCTTGTATTTCCTTTCTTTCCTATTATTTTTAGATTGACACTTGAAACAACTCAAGGGGAAAAAGCTGCTTCTTTTTCATCTGAATGCCTTATCAGATTATAGAAGATAATTTAACATTTTGAATATACCTTTACTTGTTTCTTCATTTATATTCTAAAATAAATTTATTTGGATACAGCGTATTTTTAAATATCTAATTATACCATACAGTTGATTCTCATTATTTTAAGCAGTTAATTTCTATAAAATGTGTCACAAAGATTAAATTAGCAAACACTTAAAATAGCCCTTGAGGGATACACATACAGACACACACACAGATTACAAATCCTAAAAACTTTTTCTGAGAGATTCTAATATTTTTAAAACACAAAGAAAAAAACACACAAGTTTCAGAAGTACTAAATGACTTGCATGAGGAGGCCCACTAACAGGTGCTAATACTAAGATTCAAACCCTATCCTGCTGGTCCCAGAACCAGAGATTCTTGCTCTAAACTAGGGGTGTCGAACTCAATCAGAGAAGGGGCCAAAATCTAAAATCCAGCCTAAATCGCGGGCCGAATGGTTTACTGAACAGTCATAAACTGACAATGTCATAAACTGACAGCGGAGTGCAGTGATGACAGCGCGGTGCGGGCCACATTGCAAGGCCTGGCGGGCTGGATTTGGCCCGCGGGCCTTGTATTTGACACATGTGCTCTAAACTGTGACCACTTCAGGTCATCTCTGTGTGAGACATGAAGCAAAAAGTCAGAGAGTCACATCACCTTGTTCAGCTGCAGCTGGGAGCATGCATGTGTGGTGTCTCAAATATTTTCATGCTCTGTACATTTCTGCAACTGACCATGTAAGCACTACAAATAATGATTTGTTATTACAAATAAATATTAACAAATAAAATTTGCAAGTAAGAAATCAACAAGTATTGTGGGTTGACTACAATTTGTTTAGAATCTAGATGGTCCAGAGGGAAAATTTTACACATACACACTAATAGAAAATAACAGCAATTCTGAAATTGTATTGTTTCACTTCCTAATGTGGTTTACAAAAGGTCAAGGGAGATACCCTATGAATTTTTGGACATAGTGCTTATCAGAGTGGGAGCTAGATTATCTGTAACTAAATTTAAAATTCTACAGCCTAGACAGGTGTGTGTGTGTGTGTGTGTGTGTGTGTGTGTGTGTCAGAGAAAGAGAAAGGCACAAAAAGATTGAGATTTACTTTATATCATATGACAGTGCTGTAATTGAGAATACAAAATCCAAGTTTGTTGGGATAGCATTTTAAAAATAAATCAGAACCATAATCCAAAGGTAGTTATTATTAGTGGTTTGGATCTATTTAATTTTGCTTACTATCTCATTTTTAGTAAATATGATAAATAGAAAAAACTTACTTTCATTTGTGGTGGAGTTCAAGACATTAACACACTAGAGATACTCCATAAGCAAACTGGCCTTTCATCTAGCTTTTATACTGGTCCTCTAATTTTAGGATTTTGAGTAGTGATAAATGGCTACGTATTAGATCCTTTTGTTGCCTGGCTCTGAATGTAGTTTTATACAATTCTTGCATTTATAAGGGTGTTACTAACTCAAATACACATTTCAGCAAATTGAGAAGTTGTATAAAAGGAGAGAGAATGGGATTTTTTTTGCTTTATATTTGGGTTATCAACTCCAAGATAATTATTGCAAATATATTCACCCAGTCTTCGGCTTGTCTTTTGCACTTATAGTATTTTTTGAAAAGTAAACTTTAAAAAAATTATTAAGATTATATTTATGGATATATATAGGGGGAATCCAAGATGGCTGCACAGGTAAACACCTAGCCACAGCCACACACAACAATTTCAATAAAATATAAAATGGACATTACCCAGAACTACAGGAAAGTCGACTGACTGGAAATTCTACAAGAAGAAGCAAGGAGAAAACCAGAAGGAAGAGCGGAAGAGCTGTAAAAGCCTAAGGTACGGAGACACGCGGCGCGCGTGGAGAGGACGGAGCCGGAGAGGAGGGCGGCTGAGTGCCTGGCTGGCATTCCCTAGCGGGAAGGAGATAAAAGCTCTGACTGTGCTGGGCCCCAGGTCCGACTGCTCTGAACCCCAGTTCTAGGCCAGACCCCGGGGACCCAGGCTCAAACTGAGGGAGCTGGGCTGTAAGGTGGAACCCCAGGGGAGCGGCGAAAGGAGGTCCAGGAGGTGTGCACATTGCGCGCAGAGAACAGGCAGTTGGCTGTGCCGCGGGATTGCCCTGGCAGGAAGGAGACAAAAGCCCCAGACTATTCTGAAAGCCACCTCCAACTCTACTTCCAACTGAACTGAACCCCAGTTCGGGGCTCATTGCGGGAGAGCCTAGACTGTTCGGTAGCAGGTGGAAATCGAGGGCACCTTTCTCTCAGAGATGCTTGCAATGAGTACTGAAGGACCTTGGGGATTACTGAGACTCAGGAACTGCATAGGGCAGGGCTGATGGAAGCCAGGGCTGTAGGCTCCACCCTGAAACCCTGCCCCATCAGGGAAGCTGTGAAAATGCCGAGACAATGAAATAGATCACAAACGAAAGAAATGGAGGACAAAAAGCGACTGGATATAGAGTTCAAAACCATGCTTATAAGGTTTTTCAAGAATTTCCTAGAAAAGATCGATAAGACCTATGAGGATATAAAAAGGAATTAACTAGAAATAATAAGGGATCAACAAGAAATAATAAGGGATCAACAAGAAATAATAAGGGATCAACAAGAAATAAAGAATAAATTGTCAGAAATAAAAAATATTATACAGAGTCCTAAAAACAGAATGGAAGATCGCAAGGACCAAGTCAAAGATTTGAAACATAAAGAACCAGAAGACACTCCTCCACAGAAGCAAGAAGGCAAGAGAATCCAGAAAATTGAAGATAATGTAAGAAACCTCTGGCACCACTTCAAGCGAACCAACATCAGAATTATGGGGGTCCCAGAAGATGAGAGAGAGCAAGATATTGAAAACATACTGAAGGAAATAGTGACAGAAAACTTCCCCCACCTGGTGAAAGAATTAGACTTACAAGTCTAGGAAGTGCACAGAACTCCAAACAAAAGGAATCCAAAGAGGACCACACTAAGACAAATCATAATTAAAATTCCAAGAGCAAAAGACAAAGAGAGAATATTAAAAGCAGCAAGAGCAAAGCAGGTAGTTACCTATAAAGGAGCACCTATACGATTGTCAGCTGATTTCTCAACAGAAACCATGGAGGCCAGACGGGAATGGCAAGAAATATTCAAGGTGATGAATAGTAAGAACCTACAGCCAAAGATAATCTACCCAGCAAAGCTATCACTCAGAATCGAAGGCCAGATAAAGAGCTTCACTAATAAAAAAAAAAGCTAAAGGAGTTCATCACCACCAAACCAGAATTATATGAATTGCTGAAGGGGGTTCTTTTGGAAGAGAAAGTAAATAAAGATAAAAATTATGAACAACAAATACGTAATTATCAACAAGTGAATCTAAAAACCAAGGAAATTAAAAAAAAATCTGATGAAAAATATTAACTGTTGAATATAATAGAATCAGAGGTATGGAAGGGGAGTGAACTGACGATTCTTGGGGAAAAGGGGAGAGGGGGATGTGGGAAGAGACTGAACATAAACTGTGCACCTATGGATGAGGACAATGGGGGGTGGGGAAAGGGCAGAGGGTGGGGTGGGAACCTGATGGAGGAGAGCCATGGAGGGTGGGAAGGGGGGAATTGAGGAACATTTGTAATAATATGAACAATAAAAATTTATTTAGAAAAAAAAAAGATTACATTTATGGTATTTTCCATGTATAAGAACCCCTCACTTTTCAAACCCAAAATTAAGAAATCAATATTTTAAACATAAAACATAACACATTTTTATTTAGTAATTACTGCAGGTAATGTTTAGAGACCAGTACTATATTATGTAGCATATCACTTTATTCAGCTTCTGTTGCATCACTGCTCTCTTCATCACTATTAGTTCCAGACATATATTTCTTCATCTCTTATTGTCTTCTGAGTCACTGTCTATGTGCGAGATCATCCTCATAAACCGGTGGCATTTTCTGAGCTAACTTTGCTCCTATTCTCATGGCCAACCCTTCTCTCCTCATGAAATTGAAATACAATTTTGCCTTTCCTGTAAAACCAACAACGTTCATTTTGCTTGCAAACATTATTGCCTGACATTGAAAAAGCTTGGTTGAGACACATAAGCCACTCTTGTGCTGCTCTATAATCCAAGTATTAAGCCTCTGCTCCAAGTTTTGCTGGTTTTCCTCTTAAGGCCTTCTTTCTTGGCAACATAGGAGTTGTTCTTCCTGTTTTCTCCACTGTCTGACCATACACTCAGTGGGAGGAGGTCCGAATTGTCTCTGCAGCTCTATTTCCATGCTCTTTTGCATAGCTGATTTCATTCAGTTTGAATGCTGCAGAATAAGACAATCGCTTACCAGTATTTACCTTCTCATTTTTTTGACATCTTTATGGGCTAAGAAGGCTCTGGTCCCTGTTGCATCTGCACTCTCTCCACCTCCACCTCCAGTTACGGCATCAACTGACATCAGTAACAATAAGGCTTGTGATTGGAGGAAGACTGTTTGACAAGGTATGGGCAGCTAATGCAACCCGGCGGCTCCCTCCTCAGCTGACTTCCATTTATAAGACTTCCTCTATTTTTAGTCTAATTATTTTAGAAGAAACTAGTGTCATATACATGGAAAAATACAGAGAGTTTATAATTTGAATGTCATATTTTTTGTTTTTCATTATGTGTTGCATAATTTAACCAATCATTTAGGTAGATAAACATTTAGATTATTTCCAGTTTTTTAGCAGTTATAAAAGGTTTTTTGTATTATTTTTTATTGTTGACACTCTTACATAAAGGAAAAATATCCATCTCACCACCCTTTTTTGCTCACCTCCACTCATCCCTGGCCTTCACCACACTGTTGTAGGTGCCCATGGGCTACGCCTATATGTTCTTTGGCTAATCTCTTTACCTTCTCTGATCCAGTCCCTCACCCCCCTCCCTTCTGACACTTGCCAGTCTGCTCCATGTATCCATGCCTCTGATTTTATTGTATCCATGAGTTTATTTTGCTCATTAGACTCTATATGTGAAGTCATATGGTATTTAACTGACTTATTTCACTTGGCATAACAATCTCCATGTCCATTCATGCTGTCATACTTTGTAACCTATACGAATGCCTGTCCACTGTGTTATATCTCTGAAATTAATACAAAATTGTGTTGAATGCCACCTGTAATCCAATTAAAAACAAAAACAAAAACAAACAAGCAAAAAAAAAGCAAACAAAAAAAAACTCCTACACATTTATTTGTATTTTCTAACAATGTAACTTCATTATAAAGTTAAGAATATACATATTTGATTAATTTTCTATTTCTATATTTCCTATGCTTGTCAATAAAGAAGCATAAAAACTGCAACATGACACATTTTTCTTTGGTCATAAAACATTTAGTTAGCCGCCAAAACTGGTTTGGCTCAGTGGTAGAGTGTTGGTCTGCAAACTGAAAGATCCCAGGTTCGATTCCGGTCAGGGGCATGTATGTTGGTTGCAGGCACATCACCGGTAGGGGGTGTGCAAGAGGCAGCTGGTTGATGTTTCTCTCTCATTGATGTTTCTAGCTCTCTATCTCTCTCCCTTCCTCTTTGTAAAAAATCAATAAAATATATTTTTTTTTAAAAACAAAAAACATTTAGTTAGCCCAGTAAAGTCCTATTTATTTTTGTGTTTATAGTTCAAGTAATTTTTCAGTACAATATGGATCTAAAAACTGAACTAGTCTCTCAGATTTTACTGCCTGTGTTTTCTTCTATTATTTTTATAGTATTGAGGCTAATATTTAAGCCTTCAATCTATTTTTAATTTTGTGTGTGTGTGTGTGTGTGTGTGTGTGTGTGTGTGTTAAATATAAGCAGGTGGTCTAGTTTCATTTTTTGCACATATCTGTGTAATTTTCCCAACAGCATTTACTGAAAGATTTATCTTTAGTCCATTGTATGTTTTTGCCTTCTTTGTCATCCACCCCACCCCCACCCTCTGATATATCTCCTAGGGCAAGGGAAACAAAAGAAACAATAAACAAATGGGGCTACATCAAACTAAAAAGGTTTTGCACAGTTGAGGAAACCATCAACAAAATGAAAAGACAACCCACTGAATGCTAGGACATACTTGTTGGTACATCTGTGAAGGGGGTAATGCTCAATATCTGTAAAGAACTTATAAGTCAACATCATAAAAATAAGCAATCCAATTAAATATGTACAACTCCAAAAAAGACATGCAAATGGCCAATTGATATATGAAAAGGTTAATGCCATTAATCATCAGAAAAATGCAAATTAAAACCGTATGAGATATCACCTCATACCTGTTAGAATAGCTATTATCAATAAACCAACAGGCAAGTGTTGGGGAGGATGTGGAGAAAAGAGTACCCTTGTGCACTGTTTGTGGGAATGCAGATTGATACAGACACTATGAAAAGCAGTATGGAGTTACCTCAAAAAAATTAAAAATGGAACTGCCTTCTGATTCAACAATTCCATTTGTGTAAAATTATCTGAAGAAACCCCAAACACTAATTCCAAAGAATATACGTACCCCCATATTCATTGCAGCATTGTTTATAATAGCCAAACTTTGTAAGCAGCCCAATCAGAAGGTAAGTAAATAAAACTCCTTTGGAACATTTACACAATGGAATACTACTTGGCCATAAAAAGGAAATAATTTTACCCTTCGATACAGCATGGACCTGGAGAACATTATGCTAAGTGAAATAAGCCAGTGAGAGAAATGCAATTACCATATGATTTTACTCATTTGTGGAATTCAATGAACAAACTAAACTAACAAGCAAAATACTGACGGACTCATAGAGGACAGGCAGACAGCTGTGGGGGGTGAAAGAGGGGTGAGGGGAATGAGAAAAAAACAGAGAAAAAAGTCATGGGCCTGGACGACAGTTGTGTGATTGCTGGGAGTTGGGAGTTGGAGGGGGTTGGTACATGTGGAAGAGAATATGGGGATAAGTGATAAAGGAAACATAAAGAATAAAATAAAAACTGTACTGTTCTGAAGTTAATAGAATTTAGAGGGAAAAAAAGATGCAGAAGTCACTAAGAAACACATACAATTTAGGATAATATATAAATCCTCTTTTTAATGAAAGCCTAATTCCATAATTTAATAAATGTATTTTGTTGATTTCAGAGAGGAAGATAGAGGGAGAGAAAGATAGAAACATCAATGATGAGAGAATCATTGATCAGCCTCGACTTGCATATCCCATACTTGGGATCAAGCCCCCTTCCCTGGCATGTCCCTGACTGGGAATCAAACAAGGACCTCCTGGTCCATAGATTGACCCTCAACCACTATGTCACAGTGACCAGGCTAATTCTATAAGATTTTAAAAGTGAAATGATATAGTGCTAGAAAAAAACTTAAAAAGAGCACTTCTAAATAGTCTTCACATTGTATTGTTTGAAGAAATTAATGATCAAATAATATCTCACCCTGTCCCCTTGCTGGATGTTATAGTTCTGCTAAAAAAAAAAAAAAAAAAAAAAAAAAAAAAAAAAAAAAAAAAAAGCTAAATGAGAAACAGTCCATTAAAAAGGTATAATGCATAATTGGATACAAACTTAAGAAAGATTCTATTACATTATATAGAGCTACTATTTCAAATTAATATAGCTAATGCACTAAACCAGAAATTTATAGTGTTAAACACTTCAACCAAAGATGTTAAGTGTTATGTTTTTCTTTAATAGAGATAATATAGAACATTTTTATCCTGAAGTAAGCCTGAGCTACAGATAATATATTATTAATATACCAATATTTCAATCTGTAAGCATTAAAATGTCATATAATTAATTTAGTAGTGAAATATAATTTGATGTACTTTATTCATTTGCAATTAGTAATTTTGGTACTTTGTTTCAAGTTTTTTAACGTGAATTTTAAAGTTAGATCACTTAAGGACTAATCTACCAACATAATTAGAAATTAATATAAGTTGGAAATAGCCTAACGAGTGGTCGGCAAACTCATTAGTTAACAAAGCCAAATATCAACAGTACAATGATTGAAATTTATTTTGAGAGCCAAGTTTTTTAAACTTAAACTTATTAAATTCCACTTCTTCAAAATAGACTGGACCAGGCCATGGTATTTTGTGGAAGAGCCACACTCAAGGAGCCAAAAAGCTGCATGTGGCTCTCCAGTTACAGTTTGCCGACCACAGGCCTAACCAAAGGATTGTAAATCAATGTAGAACTTCTATTCAACTGTACTGTAGGTCTAATCAGTGGTATTTCATTTACTCATTACCATCTCCTAAACTATCCTTCATTAAATACTATATAGGAAAAAGTAGCATATGTGAACGAGGACTGGTTCAAGAAGAATTTTAACAATATGTGATTGACAAAGTGATACAGCAGGAAAGATATAAAAGGAAAACACTTGGTTTATTGTACAGCACTTATTTTACCACATGCCAATTTGAACTTACCTATTAAAATAGAAACCAAGGCCTTGTTAGTTCTGTTTCTATTTCTGTACTAATAAATGTTGATCTTTCAACTCTATTGGCCAGAAATATTCTCAGTAGATGTCAGAAATGTCAGAGTAAAATTTCTGAGAAGGAAACATACTAATTACAAACTTGCATTGCTAGGTGTGCTAATCAATGAGGGAAATGTAGATGTTTCACAGCAATCTCAGGACTATTAATTACTTTGTGTAAATATAATGAGCCTGATTTTAAAGAGATGCTCTCATGAATTAAAACTGTGTGTTATTTGTTCAATAATTATATTCGCCTAGACAACAACTTTATATACTTATCATTTTATATAATAAAAATGACATTTCTCCACCTTCAACAATTACAACAACTTTATATATATATATATATATATATATATATATATATATACACAATATATATATATATACACACACAATATATATATATATATATATATATATATATACACACAATATACACACACACACACACACACACACACACACCTTGGTCTGGTGTTCCCATTCACCTGCTCCAGCATCCTGCCACATCTGATGCCTGCCATGTTCTGCACTCTACCACCTGGTGCCAATGCCCACCATGTTCCATGCACACCCCCTGGTGGTCATGCATGTTATAGTGACCGGTTGTTCTGCTCTTTGGCCTATATACACATTAGCCTTTTATTATATAGGGTGTTCTTATTAGTGAAGTTAATAAACTTTTAAAATCATTTATTAAAAATAATAGAATAAAATATTGTCAAAATATTTTAGTAGAAAAACAAACCTATTATATCTCTATTTTTCTCTATATAAAGGCCTTTAATGTACTATCTATTTTACCTATTGGTGATATTTTTAAAGAATTTCAAAATAAAAATTTTTCTGAGTATACTTGATCTTTTTCTAATATTTTGATATAAATTAGATATGAAATTATTTTATTTGTAGCAAACACATCTATCTCATGAAATTATGAACATACATATTAATTCAGTCACTAATAATGCCCTATCAAGGGAATTTAATACATAGAAGCTCAGTTTTAAGATTGTCCAATTAATTTATAAATTCCCTTTCAGTTCTGTTTGTAGAGACTCAGGCAGCTTAGCTTTTAATCCTCACCAGAGGACATGCTTTTATTGGTTTCAAATGAGGAGGAAAGGAGAGTAACAGTGATCTGTTTTCTTCCGTATGCACCCCAACCATGGACAGAACCAGCAACCTGGGAATGTGCCCTAATTAGAATCAAATCCTCAACCTTTCAGTGCCAGGACAATGCTTCAACCAACCAAGCCACACCTGCCAAGACAACTGTATTTGTTTTTGCATATAGGCTTGCACTTTGCAAATGTGTAAAACTAGTATATACTTTTGACTGATAAAACTAAATATTGCTTTCCTATCACTGAAAAGAATAGTAAAAATGATATTTCTCCACCTTCAACAATTATAAGCACACTCTCCTGCATTCTGCATCCTGAACCCACCACCATGATTTATAATAGTAGAAAGAAAGAAATGCACTTAGGCTATTTCAACAGAATGGCTCACATTTTTAGAATATTACAAATAGTTTGGAAGAAAGCTGAGAACACAAAGTAGATTATATATAGAATAAATGAAAGAAAGAAATATTTGAAAAATAATACTTATCCTAGTTTATAGACATTTTTTCTGAATTTGAGTCCCTTATTTCTGCTATTTATCTTGGAAATGACAACTATAATTTAATAATAATTAGATAACACTAAGAGACTATCTCATTTAAACATAAGAATGGCTAGTTTAGCTGAAACCGGTTTGGCTCAGTGGATAGGGCGTCGGTCTGCAGACTGAGGGGTCTCAGGTTCTATTCTGGTCAGGGGCATGTACATTGGTTGTGGGCACATCCCTGGTGGGGGGTGTGCAAGAGGCAGCTGGTCGATGTTTCTCTCTCATCAATGTTTCTCTCTATCCCTCTCCCATCCTATCTGTAAAAATCAATAAAATATATATATATATATATTTAAATATATTTTATTGATTTTGTACAGAGAGGAAGGGAGAGAGATAGCAAGCTAGAAACATCGACGAGAGAGAGTCATCGATCAGCTGCCTCTTGCACACCCCCTACTGGAGATGTGCCTGCAACCAAGGTACATGCCCCTGACCGGAATCGAACCCGGGACCCTTCAGTCCCCAAGCCGACGCTCTATCCATTGAGCCAAACCGGTTTCGGCGAAAAATCAATAAAATATATTTTTAAAAAAAGAATGGCTAGTTTAAAAATGTTCCAGTTAAGAAAACTAAGGAGTACTGAGTTTACATGCCTTTTATTTATTTATTTTTTATTTTTTGCTTTAGAGACATTTTTTTTTATTTTTTTAATAAATTTTTATTGTTCATATTATTACAAAATGTTCCTCCCCCCACCCCACCATTGCTCTCCTCCACCAGGTTCCCACCCCACCCTCTGCCCTTTCCCCACCCCCCATTGTCCTCATCCATAGGTGCACAGTTTATGTTCAGTCTCTTCCCACATCCCCATTTCCCCAAGAATTGTCAGTTCACTCCCCTTCCATACCTCTGATTCTATTATATTCAACAGTTAATATTGTTCATCAGATTTTTTTTTTAATTTCCTTGGTTTTTAGATTCACTTGTTGATAGTTACGTATTTGTTGTTCATAATTTTTATCTTTATTTACTTTCTCTTCTCAAAGAACCTCCTTCAGCAATTCATATAATTCTGGTTTGGTGGTGGTGAACTCCTTTAGCTTTTTTTATTAGTGAAGCTCTTTATCTGACCTTCGATTCTGAGTGAAAACTTCACCCACCTGATGAAAGAATTAGACTTACAAGTCCAGGAAGCGCACAGAACTCCAAACAAAAGGAATCCAAAGAGGACCACACCAAGACAAATCATAATTAAAATTACATGCCTTTTAAATGACAAAAATGAAATCTGAATCCAAGGTCTCTTAACTCAAAGGTGAGTGCTTTATTAATCTGCCTTATAATCCTTTCCATTCCCTGTCCCTTCTCTCTAGAACAAATTCTAGCTTAAAATATAACAGATGTAAGGTAGAGGCTCAAATTTGTTTTTTTTTTTTTGTAATACTGTTTTATTTGAGCAAATCAATAGTGCTTATTTGAGCAATTCTATAAAGTAGTATTAAATACAAAAGTTTTGGGGGTAATTTACATTAATGATATGTTTATGTCACATCTTCAGTAAAGCAACCCGTATGCTTCTCTCTCTGTACGTATTACTTTCTACCCAATGGCCAGCTGTGTCTACTAAATGGCTATGCTGACATAGTCACCTAAAGGCTGCAAAATCAAACAAACAAAAATGCAAGTCTGACCCGCTCTGCAGCTACAAAGCCTTTTTTAATTTGGAGGTTCTTATCTCACTTGACTTACTTTGGAGTTCCATTTACATTAATCTCTTTACATTTTAAAATAACTACACAAAAAAATGGAAAGATCCAATAGTTGACAAATCAATAACTAATATATTCATAACAGAGAACGAAAACCTTAAGTGGTCACTATATTTAATAAAGCAATTTATACAATTAAAGCTCACTATTTTTTTATTTACTTAAAAAATACAAGTAGGTCTTTATTCAGTTAAACACATAAGTGGGCAATATTATATTTGGTTTTATGATTTTACACAAAAGGAGATTTTCATGAATTATTAATCTGAGCATGCTACCAAGAAGAAAAGTATATATGCCTTAGCTGGGTTGGCTCAGTGGATAGAGCATGCAGGCTAAAGGGTACCAAGTTCGATTCCAGTCAAAGGCAAATGCCTGGGTTGTTGGCTTGATCTCCAGTAGGCAGTGTGCAGTGCATGAGGCAACCAATCAATGATTCTCACCATTGATGTTTCTATCTCTCTCTCCCTCCCCTTTCTCTCTAAAATCAATAAAAATATATATTTTTTAAAAGTATAATTTCAGACTGCAGAAAGTAAACATGGGATGGAAACCTTTTTGAGCTTGGATACATACTGAAAGTGAGTAGGAGATATATTTCAGCCAACTGTGCCATGTAACAGAAGGACAGTGGCAAAGGAACCCCAACCATCTCTGCTCACTACTCTATCTCTAATTAATATCTGAATTTAAATAGCTCATTTAATATGTTTGCACTACAGTCCTATAACCTGCAAAATAGGAAGGTTGTTTTAGTTCTTTCTTGGGATGTCTTTACCCCAGGAGAGGTTTACTGGAAGAATTTTGCCCCATGGGACATCAGGCAATGTCTGAAGACATCTTTGGTATCACAGTGGGGCAGGGCAGGGAAAGGTGGCTGTGATTGGTTGGAACCTAAGACACCCCTTTAGTAGGCAGACACCAGGGGTGAGGCTAACCATCCTGCACCACAGAGGCCAATCCCACATGACAGAGAGTTAGCCAGTACAAAACATTTGCGGTTTAGGGGTTGAGAAACTGGGTTAGAGGTATTTATGGTATCTCTCTATCGGAAGCTGAATTCCTTAGAGTTAATTGCACAGCATAAGGGTACAGCAAAGGACTGACATGACTCCTTACCAATTAGGTTGTTTCAAACAAAAGAATCACAACTTTCAAATAAAAAATTTTCTGCCAGAATCCGACTATAAAATAGCTTCAAGTTATTCCTCTGTGAAAGTATCACGTTAAGACTAATCTTCCACTTTCCAATTTCCAAATATTGGAATATTTTTTCAATGTATATGATATTTATTTATCCAGTCTTGCATTTTATAGTGTATCTCATATTACTGTGGAATTATAATGTTCGAGGCCTGATACACAAAATTCATGCATGGGGGGCGGGTGCAGGGGGAATAGGGGTGTCCCTCCCCAGGCCTGCACCCTCTTGCAATCCGGGACCCCTCCGGGAATGTCTAACTGCTGGTTTAGGCCCAATCAGGCCAAAACTGGCGATCAGACATCCCTCTCGCAATCTGGGACACCTTGCTCCTAACTTCCCGCCTGCTTGCTCCTTACCTTCCGCCTGCTCCTTACTCACTGCCCACCTGCTCCCTACTTACCGCCTGCCTGCTTACTCTTTACTGCTTGGCTGCCACTCCTTACCGCTGCTGCAGAGGCAGAAGAGGCTCCTGCCACCACCCTTGTGCTCTCCAGTCATTAACCCAGCTTCTGGCTAAGTGATGCTCCCCAGGTGGGAGCACACTGACCACCAGGGGGAAGCTTCCTACAGGCTGAATTCTTAACACAGTTATATGAAACTGGTTTTTGTGTGTATGTATGTGTTTAAAAGATACACATCATTTCAAGCTTTAGAAATAAGTTAAAAGTGGATTTTAAAAATCATGTACTATCTATATTAGTCATCAATCTATATAAAAGCCCAGCGACCATTATAGCAGAACAATTGGTCGCTATAAACACATACAGACACACAAATACCAGTTTCATATAATTGTATTAAGAATTCAGCCTGTAGGAAAAAATACATGCATTTATAGGTGCATATGTACATATGAAAATATATTTGTTAAGGATATATAAAACTTTTTTTTCCCTTTTGTAGAGATAGCTAGCTAGATATTTGATTTCATTGTCTTATCTCTCTGTCCCCAAAATATGAGGATTTTTAATCATCAAAAAAGCACAATTTCATTTCAAGTATACTTTTATGTCATGTTTCTTGTTCACAGCCCTTGCAGAATATTTTACTAAGTGGAAGTGAGTTCTGTTCCTATTTCTTTTACTGAAGTCCTAAATCTTAAATAATCTTAAGACCATCAAGGAAAAAAGATCCTCTAATTTCTTAACAAATACTCAGAATAAAGCATTACTTTCATAAGTCAAGAGTCAAAATGTAAGTACATGAACTAGCTCCCATTAAAAAAAATTCATAAACACAAGACTCGGTATTTAACAGGGTTGTAGCTCCTTTGAACAATTGAGAAATTTAGCACTGTTTCAATAAGCATCAATTCATAAATATATGTTATATAAAAACTAATTAATAATGTTAAAAATTATGAACAATGTGTATTAAAATATTTAAAAGGAAGTTAAATATTTTATTTAGAAAATATGAAGTGATATAATATGTTAAAAACAGAAGTAATTGATAAAATGAAATTTAATGTATTATTTCAATTATAGCCTTTATGCACTCTATGAAGCAGAAATAAAACAGTATCTTTTCTCATGATGAGAGTATAATTTTAAACATCTTTTCAGAATATTAGGGCTGCCTCACATATGAGACTGCATTCACATGACTGTATATTTCAATGATGACTATGTTACCTTGAAAACATACATTGAAGAAATACCTTGTGAAAACCAAACTGAGTGCCTTACTATATTTTCCTTTCCATTAGCTAACATAAAAGCTTATTTTTATTTTTACTTATGAGGGGGAAATGGTAAAATACTTAATAACTATTCAATGTGAATTTGCCTCTAAAATGTTTCCAAGAAGGAAAATCAATATTTAATTAATAATTCAGTGTTATGTGGCTCATCCATTATTTGGTGATTTTCAGGCTTCATTTTGGGGAGATCTAGAGTACCATGGTGACTCCTCAGGTGTGTACCATGGAAGGAGAGAAATGTGTTTATCCCTTCCACTAAATAAGAATTTCATTAAGAAAGTGAAGAGAATACAATTTTGATAGAAAAGTATGTATTGTTAAGGTGATTTAAAAACTTTTCAAGATAAACCAATTTAGCTGAAACTGGTTTGGCTCAGTGGATAGAGCGTCAGCTTGCAGACTGAAAGGTTCAGGGTTTGATTCCCATCCAGGACACATACCTTGGTTGCGGGCACATCCCCATTAGGAGGTGTACAGGAGGCAGCAGATCAACATTTCTCTCTCATTGATGTTTCTAACTCTCTATCCTTCTCCCTTACTCTCTATAAAAAAAATCAATAAAATATATTTAAAATAAAAATATAAACCAATTTATATATTGAATAACTCTATGTATATTTCCTGCCAAACTATATTATAGGCAAATCTTATATAGTCATTATAATTTCTAATATTAGCAGGCTTTTAAGATAAGTTTTTCTTATCTTAATATCTTGTCAATTATAGTGCATGTTTTCTTTATATGCTAAACATCTTTGAAAAGTCAAGTTCTGCATTATTTGTTCTAAATATATGCTTGTCTTTTATTTTCAAAGTTTACAAAGCAAGATTATTAGAATCTGGATGCTCAAATACAAAATAGCTTGAAGTTTGTGGATGGCATGTTCCACATTATAGACTACTTACTACTATTGAGAGGATGATTCTGAGAATTTGCTAAGACTGAACACTGGCAATTGTTACATTGCAGGGTGATTCATGCTGCCAAGCCTCATGCTATTCTAATCATCTCTCTTAGAAATAATCCTTGGACTTAATTCGTTATTTATTGGAGACCTCCAAAAGGCCCTGCTATAAATTTTAATGTAATGGTTTCAAGGGCCAAAATAAACCTTTCTATTGAAACAACAATATCTAGGACTAAGAATTAAAAAGAAGACACAAGAAGGCTAATTATAAACCTTCATCCAAAGGTAAACTGAGCTTAATATGTTAAATTGTACACATAATTATATTTTTAAAGAGCACGATAAGTTTGTGCCAGATATAACAAACCCATTAGGCTTACAGTTTTATAAAATAAAAGATGTGGATTAAGTTCCAAGAATTTGAAAATTATTCAACTGTCATTATCAAAGTTAAAGATGGCAGAGAGATGATGTAATGATTTTAGGCTTACAGTACATACATCATTCAGTGAGTGGTGTCCAGCTTGCTTTTACTTTTCAAGAAGATTGAGAAAGTGGTGTTAAAATCACCATTAAAAAAAAGATGTTCAGGGGATAATTTTGGGAAAAATATTAAATTCGGAAAAGTCTGATCCAGGAGGGAATTTCATTTCCAGAATTAAATTAGATAATGAAATTTCCTAGTATGTATCAGGTATCATCTACTGAACAGTCTTATCTCGTTTTCTCTCGCCTGTATGTTTAGTGTTTGTTTATTTTTTCTCTGTCATCACCTCTAACCAATTAATTTAACATTTCAGTTACATCTTTTGCCCACCACTCATTCTTCTTTTATCCCACAAACTTGTCAAAGCAAAGAGGCTACTATAAGTCAGCCCATCCTAGAGATAAATCCAGATTTAGAACCATCACTTAGCCAAGAGGGAATGGGCTGAGCCTCTCAAAGTTGTGAAGGTGGGAAAGCAGTTTTATGGCTCCAATGTCCTAGTGAACTGGCATCAATCACACTTACTTATCTGGTTCCTTCATTAATTTCTTTCAAGTATCTTGAAACCTTCCTTCTGTCCATATTGTGCTTGTACCTTGGCATTTTAAGTATGACCAGATGCTCAAGATTGTGCATCAAAACAAAAACAACAAAAAACTATGTACTAATGGAAAAAATAACACCACCATGCTTCTCAAAAAAAGATTGTTCCTGTATTCTGGCACAGTGAAGAGTTCTTTGAAGAAGCCTTTATGAAAACAACACTGCCACATTAGAATAAAAATAAATAAAACATTACTCCTTGTAATGATGTGTCTCTTCCAGGATTCTATGACCCTTAACCCTTACAATCTGCAGATTATCACATTACCTTATTGAAGAGGGATCTTGTATAACTTTGATCTCACTGACATATTAAGAAGTGTATACATTAGGCTTTATTTTTTAATAAACATATGTGATCTGGATAGTAAGTAAATGACGTTGTAATTCTAAAAAAATTCATCAGCTCATTAATTTTAACCATGTGAGCTTCTTAGGTGACAGTCATCCTTTTGTAAAAGCTTTTATTTCCATTTCCTAACCTCCTGATGAAGTTGATTTTTTCAATTTATCACAATTATCACTTCGCTAGCATTTCCAGTCACCTCCTGATTGACAAGTGGAATAGTCTCTTCTTGTTCCTCATGCCCTTTGACTTCTCAGTAGGATTTAGTGATCATTCCTGCATGGAAATTATTTTCCCACGAGTCTAAGACTGCAGACACTATGTCCCAGGCGTGTTGCACTCTACTTCCAACCAACCCCATCAATGCACCAGGCCCCTGCCATTGTGTTCTCAGAACCCATCTCATGTTCTTCTCTCACTGCCCTTTCTCAGTGCACTCCTTCAGACTGTTTACTCAGTCTGCAATTGTTTCTTTCTTTACGTATGTTTAAAAATCACTTCTAATCCAATATACTGTAAATTCTCTCTCCTTTTTGCCAATTGCCCTCACACACACTTGAGTGCAAACATCTGTATAAATGCACACACACATGCACACTCTACATTTTTAGAAGCAATAATTCTTGCCTTGAATTCTGTTTATACTCTTACATAGAAATTTGTGTCCTCATCGCTTCTCGGCCTTTTGGCTAAGATCAAGTATAGAAATTTGAGTGCTCATAAAATATGTAGTTGTTTAGTACATACATGCATATTATGCCCATGCCATCTATCTACATGTATATGATATGCATGTTTTATAGTGTATTTTGAAAGACACCTCTGCCACAAAGTTATTATTTCCATAGAGACTGGGATGTGTTTTCATCATAATTTTCTCCCTCTCCCATCCTCTCCTCACCCTCTGTCTTCTCCTTAGAGTGTTTGAGTTTGGTTCTATTGATCTTTTTTCTGATCAGTCAGAACATTCCAATCATGTCTGCCAAGGAATACCAATTTTCTGAGTCATGAACATTATTAATTTTATAGCCATAAACTTTTGTATCAAAGGTCATATTAAACAGAAAATATTGTTAAATTGTATTGTGTATGGGGCTTTGATTCTCTCCAATGTACCATGACAATTTCCACCACTGGGTTTGGTCAATACTAATGAATGTTTTTCTATTTATGTGGCCTGTACATTTCTATCTTTCTGCATCCATTATCCTGTGTGTTAGTCTCAATCATTGATGTGCTTTTTAAAAATGTTATTTGAGTGCACACATAGAAAAAGAAAGTTTAGTTCCTGACTGAGTAATGAAAATGCATTCACCCATTAAGCAAAAGCATACACCATGAAACATTCTGAGTAACATTATGAATTATCCCACAACTGCAGGCACTGAAGGGTTTTTTTGTGTAGTAATTTCCTGTTCTGTCTTGGTTACTCAGGCAGCAATTATGTATCACGTAGAATCTGAATAGGAGTTCCAGGCCCATGACTGTCTCTTGTTATTGCTGCCTTTCACTTTTCCCCCCACACCAACCGTCATTGCTTGAGCTACTGGAGCTAACAAACTTGCTTGCATCTGACTTTGATATATGTCTAATATATAGAAAAACTCAAACTCTGTAAACAAGCAAGCCAGTGAGCTCCATGCTCTGTTAGTGATGTTTGTATCATTACTTCCAAAATTTAAAATTAATATTTGTAATATGATTGAGAAAATATATGGTATGTGATCTTCACTGTCTCATTATAATTATTTATAATATTAAAGGTGAAATATTAACCCCAACAAGAGTTATTTTATCCTTAATATCTCTTGTTTTTTTTATAATTCTAGGCATCTGATTATTTTTCTATTATTTATATGCCTTAATATAAACTTATAAATCACTAATTTGCTTTGTTTCTGAAAAATAATTCAAGACAAATATGTAAACTACATGTAGATTTATTATTGTTTTAAAGGCCTAGATTATTATTTTTAGGAATCTTCTATTATTTTAGAATGCCTAGAAAAAGAAACTAAGCTGTATACTTTTCATAATTTTTAAACACTTTAAAAGTATACACTACTAATATTTCTAATATTTCAAAAGAAGAACACTTTCTGTTAAGATAACATTTTATGATTTCTCAAACAGCCTAAGTTTTTAATGTATCAGAAATACTTGTTAAGGTTTTCTTGGATAATAATGGCCCATTTTTAAACTTTGGCTTGAGCTTTATTAATTTGTCACTTTTGGAATCAGTTACTTTAAATTATTTATTATCAGAAAATTTAAAAAGATATGCATAAAAACAAAAAAAAATGGCAAGATGAATTAAAAGTAAGCTGGGAATTAAAAAACAACAACAAATGACAAAAAAGAATTATGTCACCCTGACTGGTTTGGCTCAATGGATAGCACATCGGCCTGTGGACTGAAAGGTCCCAGGTTCGATTCCAGTCAAGGGCATGTACCTTGGTTGCAGGCATATCCCCAGTAGGAGGTATGCAGGAGGCAGCTGGTTGATGTTTCTCTCTCATAGATGTTTCTAACTCTCTATCCCTCTCCCTTCCTCTCTGTAAAAAAAATCAGTAAAATATATTTTTTTAAAAAGAATTGCGTCACCACCAGAGGCCCATTGCACAAATCCTTGCACAGGTGGGGTCCTTTGGCATGGCCTTGGGGCTCAGGCAGAAACCTGGAGTCCAAGGCTGCCTACAGCTCCTATATGCCACTCCAACTCTGGCCCCCCTGAGCCTGCCATGGGCTCTCGCCTAATCAGTCCTGATGGGGAGAGACTCACACCATCACAGCAGTGCTCCCTAGCCTTGAGCCCTGAGTCTGGCGCCCTCCCCAAGGGTGTGGCTTGCAGGATCGGGATGATACCAGCTCCTCGACATCCCCCAAGGGATTGCAGATTGCAAGAGGGTGCAGGCCAGGCCAAGGGACCCCACTGGTGCACAATTGGGTCCAGGGAGAGACCACAGGAGGGCTCCAGGGCATGTTTGGCCCATCTCACTCAGTCCTGATGGCCCATAACACCAGCAGCAAGCTCACCCACCAGTTGAAGCATCTGCCCCCTGGTGGTCAGTGCACGTCACAGTGACTGGTTGAGTGGCCTTAGCATATCATTAGCATATTACACTTTGATTGGTTGAATAGTTAGCTGGTCACTGGACAACCAGACACTTAGCATACTAGGCTTTTATTATATAGGATATTCGAGTTCTATCTTTTCCCCCACATCCCCAGTTGCTGTTTTGTAAGTTCATGAAAATAATTCTGACCAAAGGGTTATATGCAAACAAGATGAGAATCAAATGCAGGCATAAGTAAATAAATCAGATAAAACCCTCTAATTGTCTCTATCATTACCACAGCAACAAAGAAAGTATTGTGCTGCAGATGGTAGAGCCTCTGTCTGCCACCAAAGACAACATGTCAGCAAAGAGCTGTTTGCTGTGCTTTTGCCCAAATAAACTTACAATACCTTGATTTACATAATTAAAAATAGCAGAGTATTTTCCCCTTCAGTCTTGTCAAGTATACCTTTTAAATCTACCTTGAATTTGTCACCTTCTCTTAATCAACTCTTTTCCTCAGGATGCCCAACCCTCTGAATCCCTAAATTTCACTGAATCCACACATGAGGCAATAAAGAATAAACATCATCAAGTTCTCTGGAAATAGTCCTTATTTATCATCTTTATTTTCAAGCAGCAACATTAAAAACAGCATGGCTTGACAACTATATCGTATCACATTTACTGATTTAACACAATAAGTGTGAGAACAAGTTCAAGATTACTCTTTTATGCATTAGACATAATCCTCCCATTCCAGAAATTATTCTTTGCTATGGCATATCCTTCCCACACATTCCTCCCCAGACTTCTCTACAAGGTGGGAACTAATTGAATCTACATAGCCCTTCTTCTAATTGCTATTTACTTCTCTCTGTGTATGTTTTCTCATTATAATGTCTCTCAATACCATACGGTGGGGAATTATATTGGGAGGTCCCTAACATTAGAGTCAGTGCAGTACAGCTTTGACAAAGGTCTTTACCTACACATCAGTTTTTTGGGGGCATTCCTGGCTACTCTCACTCTTATACAATAGTTGAAAGAATACAAACAATTCCAGAGTTCTAGTTTCCCTCTTTTTTCTCTCCCCTCCCCACTTCTCCTCTCCACTCTCTCACATCCTTGTTTTATTTTCTTGCCTCTTTATTCTAAAGCTCTAAATTTTCTGAAGCTTCAATAAAAAATTTAAAAAAATCTCATGAATCTACTGATTTAACCTCTTTAGTTATATACAGTACTATTTCTTCTCCCTGAAACATTCCCCCCCTTATTTTTTGTCTATCTTTGTTCTATTTATTCTTCAGATCTAACACAAAATATCCATTAATGGTGAAAAATAATCCCTACATCTTATCTGTCTTAAGCCCAGCAATTATATTCCCTCCCAGAATTTTTCACTTGTAATACTTAACAAAACTGAAAATATAACCACTCTATATTTCATAAGGAATTGTTTTATACATCATAAAGTCATACGTTACATAACAAAAATTACCGTGTTTCATGATTACTAACATATCTCCAGTAACCAGGAAGCACAGTGCTATTAGAAGAATATAACAGGTATATATAAATATGTATTTCAGTACTTCGCATTCATTTCATATATTCATATATTCATGATAATATAAATCATGATATATAATTCATGATAAAATCATATATTCAATATAAATTGAATCATATAATCAATATAAATTCATGATAAAATCATATATTCATGATAATAATACCTAGCACCACTGTGCCAATTTGTATAATCATTGTATTGTTAGCTAATTTTGCTTATTTTTTTTAATTTTTACTCTATACTTAAAAAATAATAATTTAAAAAGTTTTATAAAAAAGAATGCTTTCATACATAAAAATGAATTAAATTATCTTTGTTTACAAAAAAAATGATCATAATGTAGAAAAACTTAAAGACTAAAGAAAACAAAATTTTTAAAACTAAAATATTTTAGTAAAGTCACAGGATACAAAATCAACATATAAAAATCAGTGATTGTTCTATACACAAACCCAAACTATTCAAAAAGAAAATTAAGAAAGCAACCCTACTTACATTAGCAACATAAAGAATATATAAGTAGGAAAAAACTCAATCAAAGATCTGAAAGACTTGTACACTGAAAATGATAAAACAATGATAAAAGGAATTTCAAAAAAAAAACATAAGGAAATACATACAATGTCCATAGATTAGAATTATCAATATTGTGAAAGTGTTCATTCTACCCAAAGTTATCTACAGATTCAATGTCATCCCCATACAAATCCCAATGGCATTCTTTTAAGAAATAGAAAAAAAAAATCCTAAAATTCACATTAAACCACAAAATTTTCTAAGTAGCCAAAGAAATCTTAAGAAAAAACAACATCAAAAGGCTAGAGACATCACACCTTCTGATTTCAAAATATATTACAAAACCACAGTACACAAAACAGTACATTTTTAGCATAAAAACAGACACCGAGATTATTGAGAAAAAATGGAGAGCCCAAAAAAATCTACCCATCTACAGACAACTTATTGGACAAGAGTGCCAAGAATACACAATGGGAAGAGGATAGTTTCTTCAATAAATAGTGCTGGAAAAATTAAATATTAACATGCAGAAGAAAGAAACTGGCTCTCATATTATACTCGATACAAAAATCAACTCAAAATAAATTAGACAAATGTAAGACCTGCAACTTTAAAACTACTAGAATAAAAAATATGGCCAATTTTTTATATGATGCCAAAAACACAGGCAACAAAAGTAAAAAAATAAATAAATAGATAAGAGGGATAGAATCAAACTGAAAGGCTTCTTTTTTTTTTTAAATATATTTTATTTCTTACAAAGAGGAAGGAAGAGAGACAGAGAGCTAGAAACATCAACGAGAGAGAAACATCGACCAGCTGCCTCCTGCACACCCCCCACCTGAGATGTGCCCGCAACCAACGTACATGCCCCTGCCCGGAATCGAACCCGGGACCCCTCAGTCCGCAGACCGACTCTCCACCACTGAGCCAAACCGGTTTCGGCTGAAAGGCTTCTGAACAACATATAAAACTGAGTGGAAGGTAACCTTTGGAAAATATTTGCAAACCATTATATCTGATAAAGAATATTCAAAATGTTTAAGGTTCTCAAACAAGTCCATAATATCAAATAACTGACCTAATTAAGAAATGGACAAAGGAACTAGATAGACATTTTTTTCAAAGAAAAGATACAAATGGTCAACAGGTATAAGAAATTGTGTTAAACATCACTAATCAGAGAAATGAAAATAAAAACAGTCTGTACACTTTTAAAGCAGTCAAACCACAATGAGGTATCACCTCACACCTCTTAGATTGACTATTATAAGAAAGACACAAGATAACAAGTACTGGAGGGAGGCAGGCAGGGAATGAACACCTGTACACTGATTGTGAGAGTGTAAATTTGTAGATCCAGTATGAAGGACATTATGGAAGTTTCTAATAAAATAAAATAAATTGAGTTATATGATCTATTAATCACACTTTTGAATAAATATTTAAAGGAAATAAAATCAGTTTCTCAAAGAGATATTCTACACTCCTCTGCCCATAATAGTATTATTCACAATAGCCAAGATATGGAAACAAACTATATGTACAGTGACAAATATACTGATAAACTATGTATACCACATTATATACATATTAGAGGCCCAGTGCATGAAATTTGTGCACTGGGGGGGGGGGGGGTGTTATGCCCCCTCAGCCCAGCCAGCCCCCTCTCAAAGTTCAGGAACCTTCAGGGGATGTCCTACTGATAGTTTAGGCCTATTCCCCTCTGCAGGAGGCGACTGGGATGATAAGGGAAGGTTCCACCCCCATTTCCCCACTGCTGCTGCCATTGCTAGCCACCACAGCCACCAAGGTGTTTTCATCAACACAGACTCCAGTCCCTTCAAAATGACAACTTTCTTTAGGCATTTTCAATATGTCTCTTTCATAGGATATGACCTACCTTCCTTTCTCTCTCTCTCTCTCTCTCTCTCTCTCTCTCTCTCTCTCTCTCTCTCTCTCTTCTTCTCGTTACCTGAGAATATTTTTCCATTGATTTTTATAAAGCATGGAAGAGAGAGGGAAGAGCAGAGACACACATCAATGTGAGAGGGATACTTCAATTGGTTGCCTCCTACATGAGCCCTGACCTGGGCACCAGCCAGGGAGGAGCCTGCAACCTAGGCACATGTCCTTGACCAGAATTGAACCCAGACCCTGCAGTTAGTCAAATTGGCTAGGGAAGGATATGGCATTTCTTAGCCCCTCCAGCAGCAGACCTTCATTTTTGCCTGCAGGAGTGAGGTCAAAAAGCCCTAGATCATCTTCTTGGATTCTTATTACCCAAGTTACCAAGAACACTGTGAGTGATGTATCAGGGGTGTAGCCAATGAGCGGTCAGAAACGGTGTTTTCTCTGTAGCTCACACGCAGAGGTGGGACTGCTGGCATGTGCCGCTGGCAAGTCCCGCGTCTGCGCTCTGGACCTGCTCAGATCACTGCAGTGGCACTGCCATTTTCCCCGCCACCCCATCTGCTCAGACCACCAGGCATCCATGGTTTGCTTCATCTGACATGCAGTCCCTCCTGCCCACCTGCCTTCTCCTGAGAGATTGTGACATTACAGCGTCCAGGACAATTTGCATATTATCTCTTTATGTAAGAGATAGTGAGATATTATTCATTATAAGAATAAATCCTACCACATGCAACAACATAGATAGACCTCCTGGTGGACATTATGCTAACTGAAACAAGCCAGAAACAGAAAGAAAACATTGCATGATTTTACTTCTATGTGGAATCTAAACTTGTCAAAGTCATAGAAGCAGAGGACTCAATGGCGGTTGCCAGGGGCTAAGAGAAAGGGGAAATGGAGAGATGCTAGTCAAATGGTATACTACAGGAGCCTGAGATTTGTACTTCTAATAAGTTCCCAAGAGATGCTGATACTATTGCTCCTGAGACCACACTCTTGAGAACCCCTGTTAATGAAATGCAATATTCTGTTTGGATAGACTGAATCCAACTCAGGGAGAGATGCATGAGTCAGTCCCACCTTACTAACATGGTGTGAAGGTGAACTTTTCCTTAGGTGGAAAATGTAAGGGCTGTTTTAAAGAGAAAGATGAAATGGATGGCAGACGAGCAAGACTAACATCCAGTACAGTTCTGTCTGGTTAATCTGATGCTGTTTCCTCTCACCAAGCACAAGGTGACTGTGTTGTTTCAGAGCTTCCTGTTTCTTAATGAGCATGCCATGTTTTCCTGTCTTGAAGATTCACTTTTGCCACCCTCTGACCGAAATATACTTTGTATCCCTGTGTATTAAAATCCAATTTACCTACATATCTTCCTATAGGGAATTCCATGTGCTTTCTAAGATACCATTTCTTGATTTTCCCACAGATATTAAAAATGATCCAGTGGGCCTTCAATACATTTTTTCCTTCTCTTTGGTGATTCTGTTGAATGCTATAGTTATGTTGCTTTTATACTCACGATAAAATAATATTTTACATTAAAAATGAATGGACATTTAGAATGCACTAGGTAGTGTTCTGAGCACATTTAAAATACTGAATCTTTAAAGAACTTTACATAACTATGTGGTTGTAGATTTCTTTACTTCCTTTGATCCTCATAAGATAATATTCCTACCCTTGATGGGAACACTGTCTCCAGTCACTCTACCAGTAAGCAGATGAGCCTGAAATCAAACCCATATTTAGGATCAAGAGCTGTTTTGTATGCATTTTGTATTCCATGTGAGATTGAGAAGTCTCAAATAGTGGTTACTTATTATTGAATTTGCACATCTCTTTAAAATCTATGTCACTTTATGGAACTTAGAAGTACATTTATTTCCCTTTACCCTTGAATTTAACCTCTTAACTTGGAGTTCTAAAAACAAATATCAGATAGTAATATAACAGTTCATTTCTCAGAGGAAATGTGAGAGAAAACTTGTTCTCTCTTGTTAACAATTTAGAATTGAAACATAATTGTCATTTCACCAAATATAGAAGAAATATATGTATGGCAAGCAGTTTCTAAGATGGTCTCCAATGATTGCTATCTCCTGATTGTGTAATTCCTTCCCCCTTGAGCTGGATTTAGAGAATTGCTTTTAATGAATGAAATGTAACAGAAGTAATGGGATTTTACTTCTGAGACTAGATTATAAAAAGAATGTGGCTTCAGTCTTGGCAGCTCAGTCTTATTAACTCTCTGAAAACTGCCTCTCAGTGGAAACAAATAGTCCTGTTGAAATCAGCCCTGTGAGGAGCAACTAACACCATTCTGGAGCAACTGGGAACTCTCACCATTAGCCAGTAAAAACTGGAGGCTTGCATTTAGTCAAATTAGTAAGTTTGGAGAAGGATTTTCTGAGGTCTACCATCAGTCCTGTTGGCGAAGTTGCTTGTGGATTATCTCCCTAGTCAACTGTGACATGGTGGTGGCCAACAGATTCACTGGAATCTCATGAGAGACATGGAGGCAGAGGACTCAGCTGAACTTCACCCACAGACTGTGACATTAAAGGTTCCCTGTTAAGGCACTTAGTTTGGGGCTAATTTTTAATGCAGCAATAAAAAACTAGCATTTAACATTTGCTCTGTAATATATATAAAATTTATTTAGGGAACCCTAGCATAAACTTCAAATAGGATCTTACACAGCTAGAAACAAAGAACATCAAAGGCCATTTTACTGAATATTGGGAAAGACTTTAATTCTTATATAATATCGCATACATACATGCATACAGACCAAAAAAGTGGTGACCCTTATTAAACACCCGGATGAAAAAGAAAAAAAATGCAAACACTACAAATTACAGGTTTATATGTACAGTGATAACTCTCTCACATGGGTAATTCTCCAAAACATAGTCTAGGTAGAATAGTAGAATAAAGATGCTTGATAATTATCCTGAAAAGGCCAATTGTAATAGCTGGTTTTCAAAAAAGAATACAGAAAAGTAATCGCATATCATTTTCTTACTTTTTTATTCATAAAGCTGAAAAAATTATTAAAATCATTTTCACATTTTAAATTGATATGGATGAGAGAATGTTGTTAAAACCTTATTCTATTTAGTGGTATGATAAAATTTTTGATTCAGTAGTTCTAATAGGACACAGTCACTAATTACAGAAATAATAGTCCTTCAAGAACACCATCAGAATGATGAGCTTTTGCTTTCTGCTAAAAGAAAAGCTTTAGAAATGAAGCAATTTCAATTTGATAGAGATTGATAAAGGACCTAAAGTTCAAAATGAAATAACACTTATGACATTATTCTAGAGATCTTTGTATCCAAATTGGTATTATACCTAATTAAGATATTAATAGGATATACTATATATTTTTTAAATCGTCCATGCTCAAAAATTCTGGTTAGACAGACTTCGCAGTAGTGTTTTATTTTTTATTTTTTTTAAATATATTTTATTGAGTTTTTACAGAGAGGAAGAAAGAGGGATAGAAAGCTAGAAACATTGATGAGAGAGAAACATCGATTAGCTGCCTCTTGCACACCCCCTACTGGGGATGTGCCCACAACCAAAGTACAAGCCCTTGACCAGAATTGAATCTGGGACCTTTCAGTCTGCAGGCCAATACTCTATCCACTGAGCCAAACCAGTTTCGGCCGCAGTAGTGTTTTAAATTACTTATATATAATATGAATTTCCAAGAGTTAGATAAGAAGCAGCATTCCCTCCCCAGCTGACCAACCTTCCGTGTCCCTCCCTGGTTCCGATCATGCACCTGTGGGGTCCCTTGGCATGACTCGCACACTCTGGCAATCTGGGACCCTTCGGGTGATGTCAGAGAGCTGGTTTTGCCCCCTTCCTGCTCAATGCAGGAGCTGCCCCCTGGTGGTCAGTGCTCTACCACGGGGGTGAGGGGGGCGGGGAAGCACCTCTCAGCCACAAGCCAGACTCATGGGTAGCAAGCAAAGTGGCAAAGCTGTCAGTTGAACATCCCCTGAGAGCTCTCAGACTGCAAGAGGGTGCAGGCCGGGCTGAGGGAGCCCCCCAACCCCAGTGCACAAATTTTGTGCACCAGGCCATTAGTGTTAAATAAAGCTGAGCAATCTACAAAATGAAAACTTTGAACCCATCAGAGAGCTGAAGTTACTGGACTAACCATTACAGATGAAAGACAGGTGACAGCTGAGTGTGGGCTAGTGTAGTCCCTGGAAACCACAGACACAAGTACAAACTGCACTCATTCACAGGCTCATTTCTTCATAGCATACTCAAAGCAAAAAGCACATTGTTAATTTGTTTGGAGCTTCCTTTCCTAAATGTTGACATTTAGGGTCCTCTAATGGCCATGCATCCTGATTTAATACGTTTCTTGAAAAGTTTCATCCTGATGACAATGTGGGTCTCTCTCCATCTTTCTGCCAGTATCTCTATATATCATCCATCTGATGAGCATATTGAGGTTACTTCAGAAGTTTGGATAAAGAGAAGGGTATTTAAGAATGATCTGACATGATTGCTACTAATAGAAACATTATCAAAGACCTATTTGAGTTTCTTAAAAGCTGGTGCCTGTGCATCCTCATTTCCAGATGCAAGTTACTAAAATCATCATAAAAACTGACAAAGCCAGCCTCTACAGCCCAGCAGCCAAGTATGAAACATTTTTACTACCTCCACCAATTTTGTCAGAGTGTTGAGCATATATTGCTTGAGTGCATACTATGTCCCTAGCTTACTGCAGTTTTCCAAACTTACATCCCAAGACTGGTTATATCTTGCTGACACATACAAGCAAAAATTGCAAATTCTGTATCAGGTGTAAATTGCTCACCTTGGAAAGAGTGTAAAAATTATCATGGACTCACTTAGTTTCACCTCAGCTTCTACTACTGCCCCTGTAACTTGGGAGGTCTGGCTATGATCTCATTTTCCCCCAGCTGGGATGAGTGAGTGGTTATTCTATAACCGTTTGTGCAAGGAATCTCTGACCCCTCACGATGTCCCCTTAAGCCTTTGATTGAATTCTGTATTTCTTCTAAATCACTTTAAGAAATAAGTGCAGTTCAGAAACATTTAACTTAGATTCTTTCCTGCCTACCCTGTTGCACTGCCAAGTAAATGTGACTGAACCCCTAGTGCTTCAGGTACACTGGAAGGAGACAAATTGCTCTTATCTTCATATGTAGTCCTAAATTTAATGACAACAGTTAAATATTATCTCCAGAATCATCTTCTAACTTGTATGCCATGGTTCCAACCCTATTTCTAAATAGATGGGAAACAATAACACATGGCATACATAGCTCAGAAATACAAATGATAAAAACATGTTGCCTTCTCATGCGTGTGAAGGCCAAGTTCCTGGGAGGGTCTAGGAGCACAGACAAATCCCTGTCCAGAGAGGAGGTGGCCACTGGACTCTAGCACTTTGAACTGTTGTATGCTGAATTTGTGCCTCTAACTTAAAAAAAAAATATTTTAAAAAATATAAATAGATAGATAGAGATATAGATATCAATATTAGTTTTTTATTACTGTTCCTGAAATATGACTGATAAAATATATAAAGAAAGCCTATTAATCAAAACAACAGTGGGAATTCTATCAATAGTACTACGTATACTCTCTACCCCCATGAGGTATTCCATGGGATTTTTTTTTTTTTTTTGATAAGCCATCAGAATTTTTGTTTTACAAAGAAAACAATAATATTGGGGTTTTAGAATAACTCATATTAATTAATTTCCATTTGTTTATGTTAATTGGTAATTTCAAGCCTTGATCATCTATATGATAAGAGCGTAAGTGACCATTCTGGCGGAATGACCAGAACAACTGGTTGCTATAATGAACACTGACCACCAGGGAGCAGATGCTCAATGCAGGAGCTGCCCCCTGGTGGTCAGTGCACTGCCACAGGGGGAGCGCTGATCAACTATAATAGAAGCCTGGCTCACAGCTGGCGAGCCAGCCTCTCCCAACTCCACAGCAGCACTACCAAGCTGCAGCAGCAGCAGCAGCATCAGGGGTAGCGAGCTGGGATGAGTGTGAGCAGCATGGTGCCTGGCCCAGATTCAGGTTCCTCCTTTGGTGCACTCCTACATCCCCCAATGGTCCTGGACTGTGAGAGGGATTACCAACTGCCGGCTTAGGCCCAATCCCAGTGCTGTTCTCTGTAGCAGGCAATCAGTCTAAACAGCTCAGTGACTCCAGGAAGCACAGGGAACTCAGGGTGAGCCTGCCTCCACACCTGACTCACTCACTCGACAGTGGCCCAGACTGTGGTGGCCCAGCCCATGCACATGCAGCAGCTGCTTAAGCTCAAGCAGCTGGCCATGGAGCAGCAGAAGGCCATCCAGCCACAAGCCAGCAGTTGGACATCCCCCAAGGGGTCCTGGGCTGTGAGAGGGTACAGGCCAGGCTGAGGGCTCCCCTTCCCCAGTGCATGAATTTTGTGCACCAGGCCTCTAGTTTAGATATAAAATAGAATAAAAACATGCCTAAACACAAGTTGCTTATCATGAATATTGAATTTAAGTAATTTAGAAGTAATTCATTTACACCCCAGTTTAAAAATTGGTAAGCATATACTTACCAGTATAATGGTGCTTATAAAGCTTTATGAAAACAAATATATTAGTGTTTATCTTTAAAGTATAGTCTGAATTCATTAATATTCAATACTTTTAAGATCAATTTATTATTCATTTTAATTCCATGGTTGTACACTTGAACCATAAGTTTTGGTTCAGTAAGTGATAACAATGGGAACAATACTGTACCTAATAATCCTATTTAAAAACAAAAACTATGCGAAATCAGCAATAGGAAATGATGTAGAAAACTCTGTTATCAGTTTCTGTACAATTATCTGAATCCCATGGCTATGGTCAATTGTTCTTTTTTCACAATGACATCATTACCACTAAGAGAACAATTTGTTCTGCCTCCTGCTGTGACTTTTTGCTAATATCTCAAAATAATAAGAAATGGGCCCAGTCAATGCCTTTAAAGGATGCTAATTCCATAGAGGAGACATCATTAACTTTTTTATAACTGTGAGCTTATCAAATTCTTGAGATCTAAGAGAAATAGCAGCTTGAAATGAATTTCTCCATGAAATAAAAACAGAATTTGTTGTTAACCTTCTTTGAAATACAGATTTGTAAAACTGCAGCTGGTTTGGAAAAGTGAACATGTGGCTCAGTGTCAAATGTGAGACTCTTTTCTTTCTTGAGCAATTAGAAATAGCAACATGCCAACATTGAGATCAATGGTGTGAGAAATAGCAGTGGTTTTTAAAACTTCTAATATGGTATTATCTAAACATATAATTAAATTTAAAACAAATTTAATTAAACAAAAAACCTATTTGTGTTATTCTCTACATTTATTATGGGCTGTTAATGTTGATATGAAGAAAATAACAATAGCTATGTTAGTCATGCAACACATGACAACACATCTAAATGTGAAATCTTTCATTGGTGTGAGTCTTTAGTTGTGTGAGGGCATAATTAGGGGTATCCAATTGGATGTATATTTTTCAAGGATATAATTACATCTTTCTTGGGAAAGTTCAACAAATTTTAAAATTTTATCAGTGCTTTATGTTTCCATTCTTTTAAAATTTAAAACTGATCCAGTAATTCAACAAGACTTAAGATAAAGGATCTGCACTAGTATAAAATGTAAAAGTACTACTAGAGTTGGAAAATCTCCATCGGTCATTATTTATCAGAAACAAATGACCTGTTCTAATTGTTATAATGTTTGCTTTGTTAAATAAAAACATATACATTTTGCTCATAAAAGTAATGCACATTTAATTAAATTGTGTAAATTAAGTCTTTATAAATAAAAAATAAAAACTTACTAGTTAAATAACTCATGAGTGAATATATTTCCTGCATACCCACCTATTTTCTGTATATTATGCTATGCAAAATATATTCATTTCTTCCTTCAAGAAATATTGAGTATCCACAATGTGTTAGACACTGATCTAAGAGGCAAGAATACATAAGAAAAGCATTCTATAATTCAGGAACCTGTTACTTATGTTCATTCGATATAATACACTGCATATGAAATGTAAGATCCCTTTTGCTATGAAATTTATAATCTATGGAGAAGCAGGCAATAAACTAGTCAATTTTTTCCTATGGAAAAATATTTTTATAATGCCACTTACTAAAATTTCTTTGAACTTTATTTCACCAGAGAATATTATCTATTTTAAAATGAAAATAATGTGGGCTTTGTACATTAACCTTGGAACATTTTAATGTATAACACACTGAAAAGTATCTATTACTACAAAGTACTTTTCTGTTAATTTTAAATTAACCTGAGCTTTTATTATTGGTTTCTGGTAAACCCCAGAGCTTTGTTCATGATCATTATTTTAAATCTTCCAAATAGGACTTATATATAGACTATATTCCTTTTCTCCCACAATGTTTTTGAGCAGAACATGTTGAAAACATTTATGGTAGCAAATTATGTTTTCCTTTGGGTACATTTTTTCTCTACTTTTAAAAATAAAACTGGTTTTTAGTATTGCAACAGCAGGTAGAAAGGCTATCATACAGAATGTAACCATAAACTTAGTATTTGGTTTTAGACTTGTCCTTGCCAAAAAAATGTCATTTAAGAGAGGACAAATTTAAAGGTGGAACAAATATAAAATTCATGGTAATCTCAGTAATTATAAGTCCAGTTGATTATATTTGGATTCTTTTTTAGATTTAGGGATAGAGTTAGAACTAGAGTCATTATTTGGCTTTTGGTCAGAGTTAGGGTTGAGGTTATGATTGCAGTTAGGGCTAGGGTTAGGTTTGAGTATGCTTAGGGTTATGGTTAGCTTGGAACACACTTGGACTATTAATATACTAAGGTCCCAAACTTCTGATGCACTCAATTTAGTCTCCTCTTCAACAAATGCCAACATATATTCTGTCTTCTCTTTGGATAGGTCAAAAGAGGCTGGGTCTGCTTTTAATTAATAACCATGAAAAAGTTGTCTATTTTGGAATGCCTTTATAATACGGGTGGCAGTTATTGGTGATAATTATTCTTTCCCTTAGCAATAAAACAGGAAAAAATGCATTCAACATATTATCATAATCCTATCTAATAAAAGAGTAATATGCAAATTAACCATTACTCTGATACAAAAATGGCAGTGCCCATAGACACAAGATAGCGGTGCCCAGTCCTCTCAGGCCCAGGTGCATGGGTAGGGGTTCCCTTGGGGCATGGGGTGGCCTGGGTCATCAACGGGCCTGTGGTGGTTTGCAGGCAGGCCACATCCACCAGCGACCCAAGCATAGGCCAGGGCCGGCTTAAAGCAAGTATCTGGGATTTATTTATCTTCTGTAATTGAAACTTTGAACCCCTGAGTGGAGGCCAGGGCAGGCCAGGGTGGTGGGAAGCTTTGCTTCCTCCATTGCTGGGGGCAACACAAGCCTCTGTCTTGCTCCAGCTCCATGGTGGCTGCCATCTTAGCTGGGATTTATTTATCTTCTATAATTGAAACTTTGTAGCCTTGAGTGGAAGCCAGGGCTGGCCAGGGCGGGGAGTAAGCTTGGCTTCCTCCATCGCTGGGGGCAACCTAAACCTCCTGCTTTCTCCAGCTTCATGGTGGCCACCATCTTAGTTGGGTTAATTTGCATACTCGCTCTGATTGACTGGTGGGTGTAGCAGAATGATGGTCAATTTGCATGTTTCTCTTTTATTAGTGTAGATATTTCTCTCTCTCTCTTTTCCTTCCTCTCTGAAATCAATAAAAATATATTTTTAAAAAGTAAAAATATTGTTTGATTTTAGAGAGAAACAGAAACGCTGATTTGTTGTTCCATTTATTTATGCATTCATTCGTTGCTTCTTATATGTACCCTGACCAGAGATCAAATCCACAACCGTGGTATATGGAAGACAATGCTTTAAACAACTGAGCTACTTGGCCAGGGAAGAAAAATTAATTTCTACAATTAACACCTTTCCTGGCAGTACAACTTCGGAACAGTCAATATATTTAAAGTTACCTTAAATGAGTGAATAGCATTTTAGAATATACTGTTGACTCACAATTTTAATCAGCTTAAGAAGACTATCTTACTATATTATATCTAAGAACTGAGTTAAAGCCATTTTAAAGATTGAACTCTAAACACAGAAATGCATACATAAAATAGACAAATGTAAATTTTTTTAATATCAAGAGACTAACATAATTTTTAAAGAAAATTTGGATCTACTGATTAATTTAAATGATTGAAGAAATAATGGCATCCTATAATATAAAAGCAGATACAACAGGAATTTACAATATTCTAATAGGAGTGCAGTACAAGAGGCTCAGTTATGATGAGTGAGGAACTAAAAAAAATAATCTCAACAAGTGCAATTATTTTAATTTTAATTTGTATAGTATACTATGGTTTAATTCTTTGTGGAACTTTTAGAGTTAATGTTTTAAGAAAATTTTAAATTCTATCCTGACCTCTGAAATTAATTAATTAGTTCTCAGGCATGAGAAGGCTGATACAAGGGAAAACTTTAGATTTGCCTCTAGACTAGAACCTCAGAGATGAGGTTTTTCCCTGTATCAGATTTTTAGTTTTCTATGAGAATTGGTAGTTTTTGCACATTATTTAGGCAAAAAAAAAAAAAAAATGCTTTCTTTTCTTCTCTCTTCATTTTTAAAACACTGTCACTGCAGGCAGATACCTTAGTAACTTCTTCTAATCTTATTCCTTCTCAACTTTCACTCTTGACACGTCTTCTGCAAATTTCATTGTAACATAAGTATAGTCTCCTGCTGTAATTTCCCTCACTTTTTCTTACTTATTTCTGTCTATTTGTTTAAGCAGCAATTTCTACAATAAGTCACCCCATGATATAAGTATGTTCCTTTTCATAACCTGTTGAAAACTGAAGAATTTGCTATTTTAAAAATTCCACTGTATCAAAGCTTACCTTAAATTTATTTCATTTTATATATGCTAAAATATGCATTATGCTCTGGGATAATTTATTTGAAATATGATAGAGAAAAATATATCCTTTTAATTTATATATCCTCCAGTAAAAAGTAAATATGAAAATTAATGATATTTAGAAGCACACAAATACATTATGTAGACTTGACAGACTAGTAAGCACTAAAATAAATGTCATTTTACAGTTCAATTGGAAAGCATAGTTGTTGTAAACTTATATTTCATCTTATAGGTCAATCTCTCAAAGAAAAATTATATAAAAAAGCAAGTAAGTTTTCCCTAAAATGGGAGAAAGTAGCAAATAAAAAACACTTTCACCCAGAATGTGTGGCTCAGTGGTTGAGCATAGACCTGTGAACCAGGAGGTCACAGTTTGATTCCAAGTCAGGGCACATACCCAAGTTGTGGATTCAATGCCCAGTAGGTATTCAATTATTCCCTTTCATCATTGATGTTTCTATTTCTCTCTCCCTCTCAATTCCTTTCTGAAATCAATAAAAGCATATTTTTTAAAAAGGAAAACACTTTTAAACTATACTTTTGCATTCATATTTTATATTTACTTTCCCAAAGAATAAGTACATATCACACACTGTTCTTAAAAATTCTTGCTTTTGTGGAGACAATGTGTTCTGTTATATTTAGGATGATAAAAACATCTAAGATAATTTTAAAATCTAATACCAATGTTTTAAGAACTGTATAAAATTTAATGTGAAACATTTATATGAATCCTGTAAGTAGAAAATAACCCATCCCCATTCTTAATATTCTAGTAGAATGTACTTGTTTCAGGTGAAAAAAATATATAATCCTAATTTCATATTCTTCTAACAGGTTCTCATTTAATATATCATCTCATTTAACTGACTGTCATCTTGCATTTCATCTATTCCACTATCTCACACACTTGGAAAGGTTTGAGTTGCCACCTGGCAGAGTGTTACTATCTCATATTTTAAGTTCATGCTTTAACAGTTATCTAAAAAGGCAATTCAAATTTACATTTTCTTTGCAGTCAAAGAAAATACAAAACTTTAAGAAATCAGTTTTTCTGAGGATACATTAATCACAACTCACTTTTCTGTATCAAAAGCATAATCCAAACATGTATAATGTTCATAAATAAATTATATAAAATTAAATTGTTATGCTGTAATAAAATATAAGATTCATGTTTATATAAAAATATCATTTTAATGCATTACATTTCAACTTTTGAGATATAATTTCAGTTATACAACAAAAAAGATTCATCTTAAAAAATATGAAACTGTTAAAACATCTTAACACTTACATGATTTATTATATAAATACATTAGCAATCATGTTAATTTCTATAACCATTGGACTTCTACTGATTTCAAAACGCTATTGCTAACATTACCACAGTACTTTCTTATGACAATTCTCTAATGTAAATTCTGTTATGATTAAATTATATTTCTCTAAAAATATCAATGAATGGCCGGGATAGGTAAAATTGGTGAACTTAAAACACATACATTGTTTTAAAAAGAACCAAGTTTGAAGAATGTTTGTTTGTTTGTTTTTTTTAACACTGAAAAAGAGGGACATTTATTACCGTTTACAGTTAATTGTGTGTCTGGAAAACCAAAGAATCTCAATTATAAACCTATGGCAAAATTCACCATAGCTAAGATTTGAAAACAGCCTAATGCCCATCAGCAGATGAGTGGATTAAAAAAAAATGGTACATCTATACAATGGAATACTACGCTGTGGAAAAAAAAAAAAAAAAAAAGAGTTCTTACCATTTGAAACAACATAGATGGAGCTGGAGAGCATTATGCTAAGTGAAATAAGCCAGGCAGAAAAATATAAATATCACATGATCTCACTCATTTATGGAATATAATGAACAACATAAACTGATGGAGAAAAAAAAAAAAAAACAGATCTGGAGACAGAGAAACATCGATCAGAACATCAAACCTCAGGGAAGATAGGAGAGGGTGGGAGTGAGGGGGAAAGATCAACCAAAGGACTTATATGTGTACATATAAGCCTAATCAATGGACAGAGACATCCGCATTGGGGGATGATGGGGAATAAGGACACATATGTAAAACCACAATCAATAAAGAAATTTAAAAAAGTAAATCTATGGCAAACAACATAAGAATTTATTAGATGAATGGGTACAAAATTAGTGTGTAAAAATAAATTGTCTTCATTTATGCAAACAACCACCATGATAAATGTCAATTGTACCTTGTTTTTTTTAAAAAAAATAAAAGAAAACATAATAGAAATAAAGACCCACGTTATAATAGCAAAAAAATAAAATACGTAAATATAAACTGAAACTTAGTACTTAGTAAAGATGACATTAGCTTTCAGGCATGTCTCAAAATGTTAATTTTCAGGCATGTCTGGAATGCTTTTATTTTGTTCACACCATGAGAGTTTGACTCATTAGAGAACTCTAAGTAGAAAAAAATAAAATTCATTTAGAATGCTGTTGTCTCCTTTATCCATATTGTCACTGAGAAACCCAATATCAATCTGATTCTTATCAGACTATAGCTAATCTGTTTCTTTAATTTGGATGCTCTTGAAAAGCATAAACAAAATCAAATCAGTTATCTCTTTTTATTGTCAGAGGTTTGAGCAGAATTTGAAGCTGCTGAATCCGGTATAGCATTGGCGTATTCTCTCCATCACATCAAATAATGAATCTTTTATGTTGAAGATTTGTATGCTGGATTCCTAAAGATATATATTTTTCAGAAAAATGTTGTCTAGGCTATAGAAAATGGCACAAATGTGTTAGCAGTTGGGGAGTTGTTTTGTTAAGAGGGAAGAGCTGAGAAAAATAAGGGTAACTTTGAAAGAAAGTAGAAGTACATCCAATATAAGGATCTAAAATGAGGCAATGAGAGACAAAATAGACAAAAGACTAAAGCATGCAGATAAATGGTTAAACCTCAATTCTTATCATTCCCCGTTTTAAACTGTAGCCATGCTACTCTAGCTTTTCCTCATACACACCTCATACATTCTCATCTCAGGGCTTTCCTACTCTCCCAGGAAACAGTTTGGTGTACGCCTTGCACCCTACTCTTACTCACTACAGTCGCCCCAGAACACAGAACAGAGTAAGTACTCTATTACTGCCTGCGGAATGAATAAAGGACTTTTCTCGAATTCTACCATGGAGTCAGGGTCCCAGTTCAAATCTGTCTGGACAGCCATTTGTTTTCAATGGGAAGATTGCCAAGGTTGATTACTGACTTAAATTCTGTCTCTCCCTGCTTCACACAGCAGAAGTTGTGCTAAGATAGTTGCTGTTAGTTAGATCACTGCAAGTAATCAGGGGGACAGCGAAGGAAGAAAGCCTAAGTAAGTCTACACTCACACAAACGTGTCCACCCACACTGAAGGATCCACAAAGGACCCAGGGAATGGGGCCTGGGTAACAAAGATGTCAGTTACAAATTCCTCATTATTTACATGCATTTTGTATAGAGAGTTACCCCATAGTAATCCATAGTGAACACTATTTTCTATAGATTAAAAAATTCTACAACCATAAATGTAAGCCTTCAAATTTTAAGCATTGTTTTGTATAGCTATGATATGCTCCTTCCCTATTCATCTTTATAAATAAAATTATTATGATGATTTGAATTTAGTACATTTTTTTAAATATATATTTTATTGATTTTTTACAGAGTGAAAGGGAGAAGGATAGTTAGAAACATCAATGAGAGAGAAACATTAATCAGCTGCCTCCTGCACACCCCCTCCTGTGGATGTGCACACAACCAAGGTACAAGTCCTTGACCAGAATTGAACCTGGGACTCTTCAGTCCGCAGGCCAATGTTCTATCCACTGAGCCAAACCATTTAGGGCTGAATTCAGTACATTTTATTTGGCCACAAATAAGTAAATGAACAAGTCTTGTAAAAAATGATACTTAGCTATTTGTCACTTATAACTAAAATAAATTCATTTTTTATTATGAGCTTCTTGAATTAATTCCACATTTAATTACTAAGTGTCTACTCTGTACTAGGGACTGCTGAACACCACAGTGCAGCATGGGTTAAACAGGCAATGTTCAAATTCTCAAAAGCCTCAGAGCCTACAAAACCATTCTTTATACATCAGAGTCTATCTACTCAGATTGCAGAATGACAACTTTTCCACACCCATGGATGCACTGGGATTATTTATGTTTATTAGCACTGATCTCCAACAATGAAATTGAAAGCAGTAAGGACACAGAGAAGGATACTGATGTAAACCTTGCTCAATCATTTAGATTCATTTCCATGTTTATAGTTTCCTACTATGACAGTTTTAAAAGTTTCTAGAGCTATAAATCCCAGACTTTCTACATCTTTTTATCAAGACGATCATTTCCCATTATAAATTTTCTAATGAGTGTACTATTAAATATAGGAGAACATTATATATGTAAAGGAAATACCGCCATTCACATTTTCCATTATCTGTCCTGTACTGACAATACTAAAAATTTTTTCCTAACTGTATTTTATTTGAAACTCCTATACCTTTTCCTGCTTTAAGGAATTAATTTTCACAAAAGTGTTATGATGGTTTCAATATTCAACTTCCTTATAATCAAAGTAACTTCCATTCCTGCTATTTACTCACATGCATACCAATTACTTTTTAAAATATCATGTTTATAATAATCAAAATATGTCTCTGTGTAATTTATTCTTTATCCTAGGGGGGAAAAAAAACCACACCTCATTAGCAGTCATAAAATTCAGGAATGATAATATACCTAAGATGAATGATACAAAGATTCATTATCTTTAAGTCACACTGGAATCATTGAACTGAATCATTTTATATCATTATAATTATCTTTCAAGCAATGTACTCCTATAAATTTACTAACTAAATGCTTAAGTGGCCTATTGACCCAAAGGGCACTTCTAGTCTCTTACTAAATAATTTAATATATTGATGCCCAGAAAATAATGCATAATTTTTATTGCAAAGTTTCCTCTCTTCTCTTTTGAATCAAATAGTTGAAAACATCTACTCTAAATAATTAGAAATTTGATAAAAAGAAAAATGCTGCGTTTCTTCATGGCTACTCTTTCTTTTTTTTTTTTAATTATCTTTATTGCTGAAATTATCTTTATTACAGATGTCTGCTTTCTCCACTCCCCCTCCCCCTCCCCACCCCCAATTAACTCTATCCTTCCTGCTCCCTCTTCCTCCCCAGGCCTTCGTTACACTATTATCTGAGTCCACTGCCTAGGCATATATGGATATAAATTATTTGGTTAATCTCTTCCCTTGAAGCCCTCCAGAAGTTTTTGTTGATTTGTTGTTGTTTTTAACACACACACACATACACACACACACACACACACACACACTGAGTGGCCAGATTATTATAATCTCTGAACACATAATAATCTGGCCACTCAGTGTGTGTGTGTGTGTATGTATGTATATGTATATGTATATGTATATGTATATGTATATGTGTGTGAGCATATATATATATAGTTATATATATAGTTATATATATATAGTTATATATATATAGTTATATTAGAGGTCCAGTGCATGAATTCATGCATGGGTGGGGTCCAGCCAGCCTGGCCAGGGGAGGGGACATCGGCGATTGGCCTCCTGATCGAACTCCTGGTCAAGGGGACAATTTGCATATTAGCTTTTTATTATATAAGACATACACTGAGTGGCCAGATTATTATGCGTTCAGAGGTCATAATAATCTGGCCACTCAGTGTGCGTATGTATAATATATTTTTGGTGGTGTTCCTATATTGGGTGCATATATGTTTGCCAGTGTTATATCCTCTTATTGAATTTTGTAAATTCTTGATCATAATAAGTGGAGATATGTATACATAAAGAAAGAGTAGATTGAGACCTGGGAGAGGGAAGAGATGGCTACTGTCTAAGGAAGTTCTGTTTGCTCACTCCCAACACCTGAGGGGACTTGTGTCTGCAGAACATTCCACTAAAAAAAAAAAAAAAAAGCTGACAGTGGGAATCTGTGATTTTAGTCCACCTGGGGGACTCAGACCTCCTCATCTCGGGCAAAAAGCGAGTGCTTGGCTATAATACCAAGCACTCGCTTGGGAAGTCACCAGGATCGTTTTCTGCAGCTCAGCAGAACTTCAGATTCACAGAGGGGTCTGAGCTGACCACTGAGCACTTAATCTGAAGGGCCAATTATTTTCTAAAAGAACTTTCAGCAGAGAGAACAGGAGTCAAGTCATACTGTCCTGGGAAAGAGGCAAGATTCTCCCCACCTCAAGGGAAGAGGAGGCACCTTTCCCCCACCTGTGGAATGGATCTGGGAAGGTGAGGGGGGGTGGGTACGATGAGAGAGAGAGAGATCAACCAAAGGACTTGTGTGCATGCATATAAGCATAACCCATGGACAGCGACAGGAAGGAGTGAGGGTATGGTGCTGGCGAGGTGGGAATGACCAGGGAGAGGTCAATGGCGGCGGGGATATATGTAAACAGCACAAATTTTAAAAGAAAAAGAAAGAACAGAGAGCCAAGTGGAGCAGGTTTGGGGGATTTGTGGTTTTTGTTTAAATTCCCTGTCTGCTAGGGCTGGCCACATGGGCAGGCTACCAACCCAGACAGAACTGAGACACTGGAAGGAGAGAGGGCCCCTGCCTGCCCTCCCACAAAATGTATTTTCCCTTTTATTCGATTTCCTACTTTTGTAACTTCAAGTCTTTCTTTTATTTTCACATCTGTTGTTTAGGTGGAGTATGGTCATTAAGTAAAAATATTTTTTAGACTGAAATAAAAGAGCCTACATTTTTGGATTTAATAAAATTTGCGAACTTTTCTGACTTAGGAAAAAAAATAACATAGCAAGCAATTTTATCATTAAAGATAAGTTGGTTTCCATGTTTAATAAAAATTCAACCATTAGCAAAGTGCCAGCCCTTTAAGATATATGTTGACTTTTTTTTTAATTTACTTATTTCCATTTTCTTTGGGTTTATCTCATAGAGAGAACCTATACCTTTCACCACTTTCTGAAATTCTACCTAAATGTGCATTACAAATTGTTTTTGGATACATGAACCTAAAAGGAGATGATGAAATGTTGAAGACTTAGACTATAATATAAAAATGGTTCTATCTACACTTTACTTCACTAAAATATAGAGAACTTTCCAATCCCTATCTAAATTAATGGAGCTTACTGTCTGAATTCAGAGCCCCCATTCATTTAATTGCTCTATAGTTGGTGAAAATTAAAATATATAAAATAATTTCTAGAAGATTGTCATCTGGCAACACCCATGCTTGTGAAATGATCCAGAATAATTTGTACTAGACAATCATACAGGAATTGGTTGAAGGCCAATGAATATCAAGACAAGAAACCACAGTAAACAGTGTTGCTCATAGATGATCAGTTTCAGTGAAAATGTACATTCATGATAAAATGCAAAAGATGAACTGGATACACTTAAAATTGACCTAAAAGAGGTTTACTGGCAAGAAAAACATCTATATGATTAGAGAGAATAATTGCATAAATTATAGCAAATAGATGGCAGTATTTGGTTTTGATCTGTCACTAATTTTTAAATCCACTACTGGCAAAATGTTTAATGAAATAATTATTAGCACACACTTATGTCAGCCTTCTAAATACCGTCCATAAATGTGCAAGTGTTCTGTAGTAATCTTTAAAGATTATTCAAGAAGATTTTATACAAATATGCACGAGCACGCACACTCACAAATGTCCTTGAGAGAGAGAAGTGCTGGGAAGATTGTTTCTCATTGTTCATTATTTATTCAAGGCCTCTGGATTACCTCTGTATTTTGTAGAATCATAAACAAAACTCTCTAGAATATACCAAAGGTGAAATTTAATTATCTTACTAGTTATTTCAAAAATCTGAAAAGTGTTGCTTAGTAACAAGATTGCAAGTCATTTGTTTTATAGAATTTAACTAGTTATCTATAATAATAAAAGCATAATATGCTAATTAGACCGGACAGACCAACAACCTTCTGGATGAAGCTGGGGCTGCCAAGGGCTTAGGCAAGCCGCTGCGGCTGAGAGGGCCAAGCCCCTTGCATGGATTTTGTGTATTGGGCCTCTAGTTGTAAAATAAGTGTTGGAAATTACTCTTATTTTAATTTTATGTATACATTATTGATCAAAGCCTTGCTTGAGACAAAATCTAGGTTACTTTCTACTTGTTATTTCTTGCATAGGACAAGTAGTTGATGTTAAATGAATATTAGTCAATTCAAATAAATACTCTTATTAAGGAAATTATTTTTTCTACTTTTAATGCTCAAATATGAGTTCTTGAAAAAGGTATTGGGGGGGAAATTATATATATATATATATATATATATATATATATATAGGCATGTAAATACAAAGTTAAACAGTATTTGCTCGGCCATATTACTGTCTTTTGGTTAATAATGCTTTTTAAAATTATTTTAAATGACATTTTTCTTTGATCACATGTGTGCATTTAACTTTTTTAAAATCCAATTTTCTCTTAGGCATATCTAAAAATACTTCTCTAATGTGATTTACTTAGAAAAAAAAAGTCCAATAGTATGAACAAAAATTAATTTTATGTCAATTTATTGACATAAAATAGCTTTGGATTTTAATAAAAAGGCAATTGTAATAAAGTAGCACCAAGTATTAAAGATTTACTTTTAAAATTCTTTCATTTATTAATAGCCAATTATAGGAAATTGTATCATTATTGGAAGGCTAGCATATAACTTAAAAAGTCAGGTTTTTCTCTGCCTGTTTCCTCACATTTCTAATTTAATAACTATTTTTCCAATAGTAATTGTCATAAAATGTTTCTATTCTGCATTTACTCACTAATTTTTTATTTTGTTTTACTTTACTCATTTGTTTATTCTTAGGAAATACTCTTGCAAATAATCAGACCAATATTTAAAGAAATTATTAATCAACTTTGTTTGCTTCAAAGAATGAAGCTGTCAGTTGGACAAATTTTAAGAATAATTTTACCAACAGCTAGAGGTTTTAATATCAACATTAATTGCCTCTATTATGTAACAAGTAGATCTTTATTTTTAAATAAAACTATCCTATATAATGAAACCTTAATATACAAATCAACTGAAGAGCAGAAACACTCTTTTCTATGGTCACTATAACTCACACTGACCACTAGGGGGCAGATGCCCAATGCAGGAGCTACCCCCTGGTGGTCAGTGAGCTCCCACAGGGGGAGCACCACTCAGCCAGAAGCCAGGCTCACTGCTGGTGAGCCTACCTAGGGTGGCGGGAACCTCTCCTGCCTCTGAGGCAGCACTAAGGATCCCTTGAGGGGTCTCAGACTGTGAGAGGGCACAGGCTGGGCTGACGGAACCCCCTCCCCAGTGCACGAATGTTGTGCACTGTGCCTCTAGTAGAAAAATAAATATAAATTCATGTAAGTTCAAATTTTAAATTCAAATAGTTGTTGACCAATATGACTTAATAATACAGTTTGGCATCTAAAAATATTACTTCATTTGTATAATGATAAAAATTCAATATTACATATGTGCAGAAACATTAAAGCAAACTAAAACTAACCATATACAGTTAGGAGAAATTACTTTTAATATTAAAATATACGTTTTTTTTAAATAAAATATTTTTTTATATATGCTTTGAATTAGTTTAGGTGATTATGAGTAACTTTAATGTGTTTGGTTTTACAGATATTCATTAAAAATCAAGAGTATCATAAACCTATATGTGACACAAAAATGTTGGCAAGAAGACTATTTTACTTCTGATCTATATTTTATACTAGAGGCCCCAGTGCATGAAAATTCATGCACTGGAGGGGAGGGTCCCTCAGCCCAGCCTGCCTTCTCTCATAGTCCAGAAGCCCTCAGGAATAGGAGGCCATCCAGCAATCAGGGGAAGGTGACACCCTCATCACACCTCTGCTATTGCCAGCAGCACAAGCTTCAGCCGGCCATAATTACCTGAGCCTCCAGTGGCCCTGTGTAGCTGGGCAGCCACCATCTGAGGCTTGCCTATGCCCTGGGCAGCTGGGAGGATGAGGGGACTGGGTGCCACCATCTTGTGGCTGTTGGTGACACCATATTTGAGGGCATGGCAAGTCAATTAACATATTCCCTCCTTATTAACTGTGGGCACAGCCATTGTGAGGGTGTCAGAGTCAATTAAAATATTCCCTCTTTATTAAATAGGATTAACTGAGCAAGCTGATGCTATTACAAGTACTAATGAACAAAATATATAATTTTTTACCAGTAACTAAAAAAATTTAATTAATTGACATCCAGAATACAGAACTAAATAGAACAAAAGAAAATAATTTATTATTTTATTTCGGGTTTTCTTTTTTTAAATGTTTCCTTGATGTGTCTCCTTTACTGATTCTAATATGAATCCCCAAATACAAACAATTATAGCATCAGAAGAAGGAAGCCGGCTGAGTTAGTCGCCAGGTATTTATAAAACTGGGTTGTTATCATGTCACTTATCTCCTCTTATGGCAACTATTGTTGCAAGTTATAGAAGGAATATAAAAAAGCAAGCCATTCCCAAGCCTCTAGGCACAAGCAGGAAAGAGGTCTATAAATTTAACTCAACAACTTTTATGGTTTATATCAGCAATAATGGGATGTATAAATTGAGACAAGAATGAGCCAGAATTGTTTATCCTTCTCAGTTGACTCTCCTTCCCCCAATCGGTTAGTCTATTGCTTTCTTCTTATAGCTTGGAAACAGGAGAATCTTTGGAGATAAGACATTTGAAGGTCTTATTTTGATTTTTCCCCCCTCCATTTCTGCATGCCAGATTGAATACAATACCCTGCATTAAATTAATTTTAAGGTGGTGGTAGACATGAGCAGAGCAAGGACAATGGAAAGCCCCTAGCAATGGGCACAACTGGGAAAACAAGAACCTCACCCCCAGAGTAACCTATCCATCCCTAGCATATCACACTAGCCATGCAGTGTGGACCCCTGATCTTTCATATCACTGGTAAGGAGTTTTAGACCCTCTGACCTTTCCTCCCTAAAGATAACATCTAGACGTCTGTTGTATTTCAGCTCCAGACCCAGAAAAGAGCAAAACCAGACAAGTGACTCTGTGGCTGTCTCTGGACCAGCTGCATTAACTAATGAGCCCCTGCCCTGGCACAGACCAATCTGTGGAGACCAGGACCCTGAGAGAGCACAGCTGGAAAGCTGAAGAATATTGTATGAAGACCCTCCTCTGCAATCTCCCCTAAGATTTCCACCTGCACAAGAAAGAGATAAATAAGCTCAAAACAAAGGACCCAGTGCCCATTCTCCCTCCAAAGAGACAGTGTGCCCTTCCCCCACAGGCACTATCCCCGGCCTCTGAAGGATCCCAGGAGACTTGCAACCAAGAGAAGATGGATGACACCTGACTAAGAGAGCAATGGACAGTGGCAGCTCATCAGGGGCTGACCCTCTGAACCTGGCTCCTGGGCCCTCTTTTCTCCGACTTCCCAGCGAGCTCAAGCAGCCCCGCCGAGGCTCTCCTGTGGCTCCTTCTATGTCCTTCCTTATTTCACTGTCCTAAGTATGTTTTTGCTGTGGTCAATAAACTCTTGCTTTTCGACATTTTGTCTCTTGATTGAAATATTTCTTCCCGGAAGATAAGAACCGAGGTCTCCTCATCTCCTTAGTAACAGTAGGGCGCCAATTTAAAATGTCTTGAAGTGTACTAGCTCTTTATTACTTTTCTGATTGAGATATTTCAAAATTACTTTTGCTATTATATTCAGTCGTCCTTAAGTATATCTTTCGTTAGCATTGTTATTTTAGTAAAATAGTAGTAGCTGCCTTCCTTTCAAATTCACTTATATTCAAATTCACAAATACTTATGTACATTACTTCATGTTGATAATTATTTTTCCATTTAGATTCTATACAACACTTTAATGGGATAGTGACATTAAAATGATGGCTCCTTGGAGTGCCCTGCAATCTCAGATCTGTCTCTTGCCTCAACAGTATTTGGATGGAACAGGCCCAGGAAAACCTCCTCTTCCAGCCTCTGACCACTCTCCTGTGCCTTATCCCGTCACCACCTTCAGAACCACCTCTGAGACCAGCCAAACACACCGTTTTTTATTTTTCCTACCTTAATCCCTTATTGCCGAACAGCCATGAGCTCCCAAATTCGTCAGAATTACCCCACCAAGGTGGAGGCTGGGTCAACCGTCTGGCCAACAGCCTTTGTGTACCCCACACCTACCTCTCTCCGGGCTTGAGTTTCCACCATGAAGATGTGGCTCCCGAGGGTGTGGGCCTCCTCTGGGAGTGGGCAGAGAAGAAGCCGAGGGCACTGAGCATCTCTTAAAATTGCAAAAGAACCGAGGTGGCACATTCTCCTCCAGGATTTGCTGAAGCTTCCCGAGATGAGTGGGCAAAACTCAGGATGCCAGGGCAGCTGCCATGGAAACAGCCCTGGCCCTGGAGAGGAACCTGAGCCAGGCCCTTCTGGAGCTGCAGGCCCTGGGTTTTACTGCTCAGGCCCTCAGCTCTGACTTCCTGGAGAACCACTTCCTGGGGGAGGAGGTGAAACTCATCAAGAAGATGGGCCACACCTGGCTCACCCCGCAGGCTGGCTGCCCCCAGGCTGGGCTGGGCGAGTAACTCTTTGAAAGGTTCACCCTCAAGCTCCACTAGGAGCCTTTGCAGCCCAGAGGCCTTGCAGGGAGGGGAGTGGATCCTGGCGGGGAGGAGTCCTGCATCCCCCTGGTGTCTGGCTTTTACCTGGGCCTCTTCCCAAAACTACTAGCCATTCATTAACCACCTGGGAGCCCTTTCCCACGCAGTGACCAAATTAAACAAAGCAAAGCTTTTTTCAGCAAAGAAAAATAATAATACTAAATAAGTAAAATTATTGTTCCTTGGAATAATAATAAATATTCAGGATGCCTGGTTTAACTTATAGCACTGGAGAAAATGAACTTCTCAGTAGATCATTGTAAGATTCTCTCAGATTTATCAAAATTAATCTGTTTAGTTAATTGGGAATGAGATTGCATTTTTAAAGTTTCTTTTAATTATTGGGAATAATCCTTCATTATGAGATGATAGCCTGGCAAGCAGGAAGACTTACTTCTCACTACAAAATGGGATGAAAAGAAAGAACCTGAGTTCTTGGCACAGAAGCTACTGCAGCTGAACCTGATCTTCTACAGTCCCCTACCCAACTCTAAATTCCACCCCAAAGCTTGGTTGTAGCTTACAGTGTCTTCTTTTTACAGGCACTTAGGAAAAAGCAAGGGACAGCTGGGCCATTGTCCAGGAGGAACCAATAGGGGAGATACTTTGTAGTCTTCTCATTACTTAAGAAACATTAACTTAATGTTTGAATCTCCTATATGCAAATTAATGTTATCACTTGAAACCAATCATCTTAAAGTTTAATGCAGATACGTCAGATGCCTTCACAGCTCAAAATAATTCGGGCAATTTTTCAGCAGAATTTAAAATAAATCAATTGGCCTTTGCAGCATAATATATGGGCATAACTTTTATGACTTCACATTTGTGGAATGTTAGTACAAGGTTGCTGTGCACAGAGTTGGGAACATAAGTACTCAATATCTTTTGAAAGAATAATTGGAGGAAGATGAGTTTTGTTGTCAAAAACATATCTAATTTAATCCTCTTTTTGCCACTTAAGCAGTTTATGATCTTGAGTCTGCACATTTGATTCATTATTGATAGTGTAGTTCAAGAATTTAAGAAAATCTTTTTTTTAATAAAATGATATTAGACATAGAAGAGAGACAGGTGGCTGTATAGACATCTCAAACTCATGCAATAGCAATGAAAGATATCTAAGAGATGTTATCAGTAATTGTAATACAATTTTTAAACCCAAACCATGTTTTGGAATGACTGGTATTGAGTTAGTTAGGAGTTTGGTCTTCTTGATCTTTACCTCCTGGCATTACTCCTATGAATAAGTTACATGGCAAAAGGAATTTTGAAGAAGTGGTTAAGAGTTCTGGAGATGGGGAGATTTATCCTGGATCCTGGAATATCTGCATGGTCCCAATTTAATTACATGCACTCTTGAAAGAGGAAAACCTTCCCAACTAAAGTAAAAGCAATGTCATGGAAAATGGAGGAAGAGGAGAGATCCAAAGCTTGAGTTGGTTTCAATCTACTGTTGATGGTTTTGAAGTTAGAGAATGGACAAAAAAATGTTGACAGCCTCTGGAAGATGAGAAAGAACCCAGGCGTACAGTAGGAAGAAAAACAAATAAATAATAAGCAAAAACATAGACCTTAGGCCGTAGCCTGTTTTGCTTAGTGGGTAGAGCATCAGCCTGCAGACCAAAGGGTCCCTGGTTTGATTCCAGTCAAGGGCACCTACCTTCCTTGCAGGCTCCTCCCCAGCCTCACCCTGCTCAGGGCTCATGCAGGAGGTCACCAATCTGTGTGTTTCCCTCACATCCATGTTTCTCTCTGTCTTTCCCTCTCTCTTCTAGTCTCTCTAAAAATTAATGGAAAAATATTCTCAGATGAGGATTAACAAAAACAAAAACAAAAACAAAAACCGCAGGGACCTCAGTTTTACAGCAAAACGTACTGAAGTCATCTACTAATCTGAACAAGCAAGGAAACAGATTCTCTTAGATCCCCCTACCCATTGAAGAATGCAGCTCTGCCAACATCTTGACTTCCACCTGGTGATGCTCAGAGTAGGGAAACTAACTGAAACCACTTCATCTCTGATCCACTAAAACAGTAAGATAATAAATCTTTGTTGTCTTATACTATTACATTTGTGGCAATTTGCTGTGGCAGCAACAGAAAATCAATACAGGCATAACAAAGTACTCAGACAATTACACATTTCTACACCTTTTATTTGCTTTCTTTCAGATCCTTCCAATATGAGCAACAGAAACATGTTAATGATTGTGTGACTTTTCGCAAAAGGAAAACTCGTGCTGTGAATGTGTTAATTCTAAATCTAGTGTGATACTAATGGACTGTGAAAGGCTCAAGCAAAGCATGGCTGTAAAATATCATCATATAATTGTAACATAAGGATTGCACATTTGTTATTTACTTCATAAATCCAATTTAGAATTACAGGTAAGTTTCTGAAAATTAAACGCAGCTGCTTATATGCAAATTAAAAGGTTGCATTATTAATTGATTCTAATTTCTTCTATTTTGCATTTGAAAAGATGCTGACACTGATTTTCATTTAACTCGCTAGTGAAGCATTCAGGGAACTGTGAAGCCAAGGTCTGTGAAGCCCATCATTTTAGATGGTAGAGTTCCCTGGCATAAAACAAAACAATGGATGAAAAGGCAAGTTATGACTGAGTGCCTAAAATCCATGACTATTTGCAATATGGCTGACACTGTTTAATTCTTACAGCATAGGGATTTAGTCACAAAAAGCAATGGTAAGTAACATGCCTTAAGTCACACAACCATTATAGGGTAGAGATGGAATTTAAACTATTTGCACAGCCTTTACACTGGGTGCAGGATGGGGGTAGGGTGGGAGGCACCTTGGAGGGGGTCAGTGGGAGAAAAAGGGGACATCTGTAATGCTTTCTACAATAAAAATTGATTTTTTAAAAAGCCCTACAAGTTCTATGGCAGCAACAATAAAAAGGGAGCACAATGTACTGTAATTCAATGATAAGGAGGTGATAAAAGTGCCTGCTGCAATTTTGAATGTAAAAAACAATTTTAAAACCATATTCTCTTAGTTGTCAAATTCAAGAGGAAAGTGAATAATCTCGTTAAACACAGAGGACAAAAAAAAAAGTGAAAAAGTATAGTTGGTATAATAAGGTGATATGATAAACTACTACATTAAAAATTAGTTGTTGGTAGAAGGAAGTGTAGGAAAAGGAGAAAAAGAACTATGTATATAAGGGAAGTTGCAGATAGAATTTCCTAGTTTGAAGAAATGAGAGGTTATTCAGGAAAAGTATTAAAGGACCGCTTGCAGAAAATAGAACAGCCTGTGTATGTTTATTCATTTACTAATATATATATATTAGTAAATATATATTAGTAAATGAATAAACATACACAGGCTGTGAATATATATATGTTCACTTCCAAATAGAGAGGTTCGATTAAATAGTCACATCTATCTCTTTTCTCGAGGCCCTATAAACTTATGGCAAAGTAATACCATTACTGCGAAAATTTATAGAATTGTGACGGCAGCAATGAGAGATTTTTAGAAGATTTAAAGAAGTTTAGAAGGTGGTTGTCAGTTAGCAGAGCCTAAGATGATGAAACCTGGTGTTCTGTAGAGTGTGATACTAATGGACTGTGAAAGGCTCTGAACCAGGAAACACATTGTCATGGAGAACAGGGGATGAGGGTTGAGGCAGGATTCTGAAAACAGAATCAATTTAGTTCCTCAGGATGATTTTTCCTACCTCAAGTTCATGGATCCATTCACTTTTGAGATCAGTGAATGGATTTTATTTCCTAGACAGATATGAAGCAGAGATTCAGACTTGAGTACCCAAGTATTGCTGAGAATGAGACAAAGGTTAAGAACATGGAGATTTAATAAAAAATTGTTTTGTCTAGTGAAGATTCTTCTCTCCATATCAATATATCTGGTGGAAGAAGCTGATCCCTGTAATGCCCAAGTGTCATAAACCCCAAAGACTACCAGGGAGCCGAATCCGATGCAATTGCAGAAAGCCTGTATTTATTTCGGACTAGTCCGAGCCCAGTCTCACCTACACCCACGAGGGCATGGGCGAGAAAGAGGAAGAACTTAACATATCAATGGGTTTTATAGGGAGGGTGGTGCCGCTACCTTGGCTGACCTGATTGGTTGTTAGGCCTAGGGTCCAGTTACCTGGAGCTGGACCCACCCCATCCTGCCCTCTCACCCCACCTGCCCTCTTACCCCGCCCTGCCCCCTCGCCCCGCCCAGCCCTCTCATTCCCCCCTTGTCTTGAGACTTAACAGGCCCAATCATGGGACCGTTTGTACTTCTGAAGGGTGCATAAAGTTCCTCCTTCCCGGTGCCCTGATCTGACATTTTGGGGGAGTCCATGAGATGTGTCCAGTGGAGATACAAGATGACACAGCGGGGTCAGGAGTGTCCAGGGCAGAAGTGAGTCTTTCCCCCCCCCCCTCCCAAACCAGTGTATGGGGGGTGGGGACTCCTGCAGCTGGCCGCAAACAAAATTTCATCAGGCAGGTTGAGTACGCCGTAACTTGAGCTTGAGGGGGTTGTCTCGGTCTCGCTCGATGCTCCATCCATTGGCGAAGTCTTCCCGGATCGCAGAGGAGTCAGCTGGCCGAACATGGGTGTGGTGGACCCAGGTCGCAATGCCGTCCACTTTGAGGGCGGTGGGCGTCGTCAGCACTACGATGTATGGTCCTTTCCAACGTGGTTCAAGCGTCTCCCGGCGGTGTCTTTTGACAAAGACCCAGTCTCCCGGCCGGTACTGGTGGGGCGTCGGGATCGGGCCAGCCTCGTAGATGGCCTGTAGGCGTGGCCAAATGTCCTCATGCGCTCTCTGGAGCCTTCTTAAAGAAAAAGATATTTCTTGGTTTTCAAATTCAGTTAGCAGTTCTGCCTTAAGATTGGGAATGATAGGCGGGGGCCTACCAAACATAATTTCATAGGGAGTGAAGCCTAGGGTATAGGGCGAGTTCCTCACCCGGTAAAGAGCATAGGGAAGGAGAGCCACCCAGTCCCCGCCAGTCTCCATGGTTAATTTAGAAAGGGTCTCTTTTAATGTTCTATTCATTCTTTCTACCTGTCCTGAGCTCTGGGGCCTATATGCACAATGCAATTTCCAATTTGCCCCTATGGCCTTGGCTACTGCCTGTGTTACCTGTGAGATGAAAGCCGGGCCGTTGTCCGATCCTATCACAGCTGGGAAACTGTACCTGGGTAGAATGTCCTCCAGTAGCTTCTTAGCAACCATCTGGGCTGTTTCATGCTTAGTTGGGTATGCTTCTACCCATCCAGAAAAGGTATCTATAAAAACTAGAAGATATTTATAGCCATACTTTCCCGGCCTTACCTCAGTGAAGTCAATCTCCCAGTGCACCCCAGGCTTTGTTCCTCTGAGTCGGGTTCCTTCTTTTCCACTTGACCCGGCCCTTGCATTTGTAAGCTGGCAAGTTTTACAGGCTGATACAATTTGATCTATTCTGGCGTCCAGTTGGTGAATTTTGATCTTAGCATGCCGGACCAAATCCTTTAGTTTCCGGGACCCTAGGTGCGTCGATTGGTGTATGTGTTTCAACATTGGGATCCCAAGCTGGTCTGGTAGCAGGAGCTTCCCATCTGGAGCATACCACCAGCCCCTGACTTCCTTATTTGTGGGGTGGCTTTTGATTCGCTCTAATTCTTCCTGGGAGTATCCGGGCTGATCCGGCAGAACTGGGTTCCCTGGGTCTGGCAATTGCAGGGCCAGTGCAGGGACTGCAGTGAGGGCTACTTCTTTGGCCACCTGATCAGCCTTCTGATTGCCCCTGGCTACAGGATTGTTGGCTTTCTGGTGTCCTGGGCAGTGGATGATGGCTAACTTGGCTGGGAGCCATAAGGCAGCTAGCAAGTCGAGTATTTCTTGTTTATTTTTTATAGTCTTTCCTTCTGCAGTCAACAGCCCTCTCTCCTGATAAATTGCCCCATGGATGTGAGCTGTGGCAAATGCATAGCGGCTATCTGTAAAGACATTGAGTCGTTTCCCGGCCCCTAGTGTCAATGCCTTTGTCAGAGCGATGAGTTCTGCCCGCTGGGCCGACGTTCCAGATGGCAGAGCCTCTGCCCATAAAGTGTCAGTCTCAGTTACTACAGCTGCGCCCGCGTACCTGTGCCCATTTCTCATGAAGCTGCTCCCATCGGTGAACCATGTGGCCTCTGCATCTGAGAGGGGCTGGTCCGTCAGGTCCTTCCGGAGTCCATGCACCTGTTCCAAGATCTCGGCGCAGTCATGTAGTGGGGCATCCAGGTCGGGGTCAGGCAAAAGAGTTGCGGGGTTGAGGGCTGCACTGGGGCGGAACCGCACTCTGGGAGGGTTTAGGAGGAGGCACTGGTAGTGAGTCATGCGTGCATTACTCATCCATCTATCAGGTGGCTGTTTTAAAACTCCCTCAACCGCATGGGGGGTTGTAATCCAAATTTCTTGCCCTAGAGTTAGCTTGTCAGCATCCTTCACTAGGAGTGCTGTTGCCGCAATAATCCTCAAGCACGGTGGCCAGCCGGCAGCCACTGGGTCTAGTTTCTTAGACAAGTAAGCTACTGGACGGCTCCAGGGGCCCAAGGCTTGAGTTAAAACCCCCTTCGCTACCCCTTTGAGCTCATCTACAAAGAGGTGAAAGGGCTTTGTAATGTCTGGCAGTCCCAGAGCCGGGGCATGTAGGAGGGCCTTTTTCAATTGATTAAAGGCAGCCTCCTCTTTCTCTGTCCATTCAAATGTCTTCCCCTCTCTGGTAACTTCATACAGGGGCCTGGCAATCTCAGCAAAACCCAGAATCCAGAGACGGCAGTAGCCGGCCGACCCTAAGAATTCTCTCACTTCTCTTCGAGAGGTGGGTGTGGGGATCTTTAGGACAGTTTCTTTTCTGGCATCTGACAACCGCCGCTGTCCGCCCTCCAAGATGTACCCCAGATAACTCACCCTCTCTCTGCATATCTGGGCCTTCTTCGCTGATGCCCGATACCCCAAGGTCCCCAGTGTGACCAGCAAATCCTGGGTTCCTTGTTCACAGTCCTCGGCTGTGTCGGCAGCAATCAGGATGTCATCTACATACTGTAGGAGGGTGAGGCCAGGGTGCTCCCTTCTGTACTCACCCAAGTCTTCGTGTAGTGCCTCATTAAAGATGGTGGGCGAATTCTTGAACCCCTGAGGCAGTCGTGTCCAGGTGAGTTGTCCGCTGTAGCCCTCCTCTGGATCATGCCACTCGAAGGCAAACAAGGGTTGGCTCCTGGGTGCTAGCGGCAGACTGAAGAAGGCATCCTTTAAATCTAATACAGTATACCAGATTCTGGTGGGCACCAGGGAGCTCAAGAGAGTGTACGGATTGGGGACAGTTGCGTGTATGTCCATGACTCTTTTATTTACTTCCCGGAGGTCTTGCACCGGTCGGTAATCATTTGTGTGAGGCTTCTTGACCGGCAGTAGGGGGGTGTTCCAGGCAGATTGGCAGGGAACCAGCACCCCTAGACTCCGCAGTCTCTGGATGTGTAGCTGAATTCCCTCCCGGGCCTCCTGAGACATGGGGTACTGTTTGATCCTTACCGGACCTTCTCCTGGCTTTAGCTCCACTAGGACTGGGGTCCTGTGAGCAGCTAGTCCTACCCCTCCTGTCTCTGCCCAGGCTGTGGGGAATTCTCGTAGCCATCTATCCATGTTACCCCCCCTTGGGAGCGCCTCCTGGTGGAGGCGGTACTCATCCTCTAGCCTCAGAGTTAGAACGTGGATGGGGTGGCCCTCGCCATCGGTGACCTGAGGCCCCCCTTGTCTGAAAGTTATCTGAGCTCCAATCTTGGTCAATAAGTCCCGTCCTAACAGTGGGTAGGGGCATTCTGGTATTACCATGAAGGAGTGGGTTACCCGGCCCATCCCTAAATCCACTGTTCTTCGGGTAGTCCATGAATACTGGTTCATACCAGTTGCCCCTTGTACCCAGGACTTTTTGCTAGTTAGTTTTCCTTGTGGAGTGCAGAGGACCGAATGCTGCGCTCCGGTGTCAACAAGGAAGTCCACAGGGGTCCCCTCCACTCTAAGAGTTACCCTGGGCTCGGGGAGGGGGTCCGAACCCTGACTCCCCTAATCACTTAGTTCATCAAGCCCCAAGACCTTTACTCGGTCTGTCTTGCTCCCCTTTCCACTGCCTCTCTTAGGACATTCTTGAGCCCAATGCCCTATCTTCTTGCAGTATGCACATTGGTCCTTCTGCAGTTTCCACTTCCCTTCCCCGGAGGTCTCCTTACCCTTCTTCCGATCGTTTACAAGCTGTCGGAAGCGGAGGTCCCGTTTCTCAGGGGAGTCCATAGTGGCGGCCCACAGGATCCTAGCCAGGTCTCGGGTCTGCCTGCGAGCCTGTTTATCTTCAGGGGGCTCCCGGTTATTGTACACCTTCTCAGCCACCACCACCAAGTCCTGCAGACTCTTCTCTCCCAGTCTATCTATTCTTTGCAATTTTCTCCTAATATCTGCAGCAGACTGGTTTACAAAGGCTACAATAACAGCTCCCTTACTCTCAGGAGCCTCTGGATCCATGGGGGTATAGATGCGGAATGCCTCCATGATCCGCTCTAAAAAGGCTGCTGGAGATTCATCCTTCTCCTGCTGTACGTTCCCTACCTTAGCCAGATTAGTCGGCTTTCTGGCAGCCGCCCGGAGAACCCCCATTAGAGCCTGGCGGTAGACCCGGAGCCTCTCCTTACCTTCTGCTGTGTTGAAATCCCATTCAGGCCTAGTCAGAGGAAAAGAGGTATCTATCTGAGCCTGGTTGATGGTAGGTTTTCCATCCACGCCAGGAACCAGCTTCCGGGCCTCATTAAGGATCCTCTCCCTCTCCTCGGTGGTGAACAGGACCTGCAAGAGCTGCTGGCAGTCGTCCCAGGTTGGCTGATGGGTAAAAATGATAGAATCCAACAGATTAATAAGTCCCGCGGGCTTCTTAGAAAACTCAGGATTTTGAGTTTTCCAATTATAAAGGTCGCTAGTGGCGAAAGGCCAGTAGTGATGGGACTGATCGCCCCTCTCATCTGGGGGACCAGTGGCTCGAAGGGGTAAAGTCTTAACAGTGGAGTCTGCGATGAAGGTGGCTTGTTCCCTCTGGGCTCTTTGTCTGGTATGCGGCGGGCTTCCCGCTCTCCTCTTGGCATCTGCTTCCCTCAATGGGGGAGGGTCAGTTTCCTCCTCCGGCACCCTAGGGAACTGATACGGGGGAGGAAAAATTAATTCTTCTTCAGTTCCCCCCTGCAAGACAGAGTAGGGGGGAGCTGATGGCAGGGTGATTTTCTTCTCTGTCCTCTCCGTTCCCTGTAAGGCAAAAATAGGTTTTGGCTCCGAGGGGCGCGGAGCCACAGAGTGTTTAAGCCAAAAGGGTGGGTTCTCCACAAGGTCCTGCCACATTATAATGTATGGGAGCTGATCGGGGTAACCTGTCTTGGGATGAGAGACAACACTCCGAACCCGGCGAATGGTAGGGAGATCGAATGTTCCCTCTGGTGGCCATCCAACATTGAAAGCTGGCCACTCACTTGAACAACAAGTCTGCCATTCATCCTTCCAGACCTCCATACTAAAATCATTAGCTCTTGCCTCTACTTCCTGAAAATGATTAATCACAGTGCTTAAAGGAGTAATCTGAGTTTGTCCCATAATATCCATACAGTGAGTCCATAAAATAACACATAAAATTACAACAGCCCCCAGGAGAAGGACTCCCCACATCAACATTTTCAGTTTATAACAATTCAATACATTCAGATTTAAGTTTTTATAGCAAATTTACAAACAAGAGCAAACTGAAACCTTTACCTACATAAACATACAAACAAACAAACAAACAAACAAAGAACACAGAAACAGACGGGGGGCCCCCAAGAACAGCCTTCCAACTCCGTGGAAGCGGCGCCTAAAACTAAACGACGGCCTCACGCCGACTACCTCGTCCTGAGAGGGAATTCTACGTCCCTCCTAAAGGAGGATCAAAACGTCTTTTGATCTCTCCGGCCCGTGGTCTTCAACAGCGCGTCCGCTAGACCTCTCGGGCACTTCCCACAGGGATCCCTTCACACACTTTTACCGCGGCCAGACAGGCTCTCCGGATTCAGAGTCCCTCAGTCTTGGAGATCCCGGACGAGCCCCCATATGTAATGCCCAAGTGTCATAAACCCCAAAGACTACCAGGGAGCCGAATCCGATGCAATTGCAGAAAGCCTGTATTTATTTCGGACTAGTCCGAGCCCAGTCTCACCTACACCCACGAGGGCATGGGCGAGAAAGAGGAAGAACTTAACATATCAATGGGTTTTATAGGGAGGGTGGTGCCGCTACCTTGGCTGACCTGATTGGTTGTTAGGCCTAGGGTCCAGTTACCTGGAGCTGGACCCACCCCATCCTGCCCTCTCACCCCACCTGCCCTCTTACCCCGCCCTGCCCCCTCGCCCCGCCCAGCCCTCTCAATCCCCTCATTTCAAATTAGCAATTGCCGGCCCTTAACTGTAATTTGTCTTTTATTTTTTGGCTGGGTAATAGATGAGAGAAGTAAAAAATAAAGTGGAAATTGACTTTCAAAATAACTTGAAGCTATTTGAAAGCCTTCCATAAAAAAATTAAGCAAAAATGTCTAATAGTGATTGATGTATGAATATTCTACAAATAAAAACAAATATAAGGTTAAATAACAAAATAGTGCATTGCTATTTATAAATTAACGTTTTTCCCATTACATTATGTTTTAAATATCTGAGCCAAAATGTCACCCTGGAAAGAAATATTAATAAAGTCTCAGCAGTAACCCAATAGTCTATGAAAAAGCTTCAACATGGCAGAAATCTCCTAAAACTAAACAGAAAGTTGTTATTTGTATTTTCTGAGTAATAATTTTCAAGATAGTACCCTTAAATTAATGTCAAGAAGAATTCTTGTAAAATACTTAGTGTTTATTTTTTCTCTTTGGGAAATTTTTAATAATATAGGGTATTTATATATTTAGATATATCTCTAATTGCATTGAAAATAAGATCAGCTCCTTTTTTGTTTGTTTGAAAAGCATTTCACATTATTATCATTCTAAAGGGATTTTTTTCAAGGCATATAGAATTCAAGATAGAGCTTTTTGTTGTTATTGATTTTAACCTATTATTTCTGTATTATTTCTACATATTTAGAATGTCATTTTCTCTTTTCTAACTTTATTTTTTATCCTATTGTCATGTCATCATTTAACATTTCCCCTCGTTCTGTTTAAAAATATTTTAGATTTTTCAATGTGCTTTTTATTAGCTACAATTTCATTATGATGTTCCTAATTTGTGGTTTTATTTTAATTTCTCTTTCTTGAATTACTTAGGACCCTTGATTATGTAAAATTTTTCATTGAAAATTTATGTAAATTATCAGCCCCATTCTTTCTGTTTTCTCCCTTCAGGGGCTTTAATTTAAATTATGTTATATTTCATTTCTCTGTCTTCTATATTTTTAATCTTTGTTCTATATTTCCAACTCTTTCTTTTTTTGTCATGCTTATAGTGTTTTGTTTTTTTCACTGTTAGAATTTAGCTTAGCTAAAGATATGCTTTTTGTGATTGCTACCTTTTGGTTTCCTGGCTATTGCTAAGAAGGCATAAATAAAGCAATAGCCATCATCTCTGTTAGCTGCATGGCTATAAACTGTTAGAAACAGAAGCAGCAACTCTCAGAGAAGCAGATTCAACATTGACCACTTTCCTCCACCCTGTATTCAATTTGTCTTCTGTTAACTTACTGGTCCTGTTGACCAACAGTGATCTCAGGCCCACTCCAGATGCAGAAATAGTACCCGACATAGACTTCTCCATTGCACTCCTTCACTGTCTCCTTCTGGTGGTTAGCCATAGGAGGTTTCTGAGATTCTCCAACAGGTTTCAATGCCTCATGCCAGTGCTTCAGATGAGAGGTTCCTGCTTTGTCCAATCCTTTCTCTTACCCATTCTTAAACTTACCTGCCCGGTTTCTTCTGTATTTGTGTAAAGATACACTCATACCAAAAGCTCTGTCCTTTTACTCATAATGGTAATACTTCCATGGTAAACTCTAACTGTACTGAGTAATATTTTCTGCACTCTGTACGGAATTTGCTATGAGGTCCTTCATTGACTTTTTAATATTTTGCTATTATTTATTTATTTTGAGTTCTATATGTTCTTCAGATCTCTTTTTTTTTACATCAGCAATGTCACTTTTCATATTTTTCTGTTCATATAAGGTAGCTATACTCAACTTTTGACTTTGATTTCTTTAACTGAAGGTGCTTGATTATTGCTGCCCTGACTTTTTGAGTTCTACCGGCCTTTCTGGAGAGGGATTGGTCCTGTATAAGCTTCTAGATAGAATATCACGATGAAAGAGCATAGACTTTAAAATCAGACCCAGCTATGCTCTGCTAGAATCCCAGCTCTGCCCAGTGCTGTCCACCTGAGACCATGGAACATTTCCTAAACAACAGTTGAGTTCTCATCTGTCTCCCCGACTTAGATTACGAACTTCTTAAGAAAAATAGGGTTATTTTATCTGCCACTGAATTTATAGTGCCTGGAAGAGCTTTGAACACCTAGTACGTGCTTGATAAATATTTGTTGAATAAATAAATGCCACAAAAGGGTAGAGCTGTTTTGTCTTCTGTATCCAATAATTCCATTAAGAGGCATTTCGGTTCCTGTTGTTTCATGCTTTTGGTGTGCTTTTATTTCTGCTGGTTCATACTTTTGGTGTGCTTTTATTTCCTGGACTATCATTATGGGCTAAACATCACATTTTAAAAAGTGTTTGCCAGAGTAATTTGAAGCCTGAAATGAAAGACTACCTTCCTCTAAATACCTTGCTTTAGTCCATAACTAGGTCATCTAGGTCATGACTTGTCCTTGGCTACATTGCACACTGTTGAATGCCTCTGGTTACATGAAGGAACCAGGCTTTTAAAACTTTTAGAGTATAATTCTTCAAGTAGGCTAGTTTTTTTCTAGTTTACCTTTTTCCTAAAGTTGTATCTTTTACTGCATTTTATTGTGAGACATTCTGCTCTTAGATTTCTTCCTCCTATAGAGTCTTGGCTTTATTGTCAAAATAAATGTTTACATTTTCTGCAATTCAAAAGCACCTCTCTTGGTTCCATTTTTTTCCCTTTAAATTTTAGCCAAAATGATTGCTTTTTTCCTTATAATATTCAGTGCTTTTAAAAATATTTTTTCAACATATATTTTGTCCATCATTTTATAACATTTTAGTAGAAGGTCGGTCTAAATAACCTGACTTACAGTTATGGGAAATATCTGAGTCCACAGAAAATGTCTTCCAAGATAATAAAGTTGAGATTATAAAAATTAACATCATTTTCAAGGCAGCATTTTCTATGACTTATGTAGAAAGAGGGCTTTTTAAAAGATGATAGCTTACATTCTTTTTAGAAATGTGTTCAGTTTTAAAACACATACACACATATGCATATACACAACTACACACATACACATTTACAATAACTAAAGCTAAAAGAAACTGATTCCTAGGACTATAATAAACCTTCTTTTTACTGTTCCCCAAATATATATCATTAAATATCCACTTACATAATAAATGAAAAGATAGTTCCATAAGATAAAACTGATGCAAGAAGATCTAAGGACCTTTCATTTACAAGTATTTAACAAGTACTGGTTTGATCCATGAAATGCTAATGCAATGCATACAATTTTAAATTTAATTTTTATTTTCTTTATTACCTCCTTTTTTCTTTGTAAACTATTGATGGAGTCTTTCCTTTCTCCTAATCAGAATTATTTAGTTTATCCTTGTGAGGTTTCCAGAATTCAAAATAAAGGAAATTTGTTCTTACTCTTTAGTTGTTAATAGCTTTCATGTAAGATTGCATTTGTGTTCTGTTAAAACACTCAAGGGGCCAAAGAGCTGCGGTTTGCTGACCACTGTTCTATGCTATATCTATTACTAAAGTGAGAAGAAAATGAACCAAAAGTCACTTATAGATGACAATTGATGCAATACAAAATGTATTAATTTACCTACAACTATGTAGAAAGTTAAAGGGATTGAAATATAAACAAAATCTAATTTTTAAAAGCTAATTTAGAAATGAAGAGCAAATAAAATACCATTTAAATATGCAATACTAACTCAAGAACTATCTGCGACTCATATTAAATAAGTATATGGGCGCATTTGGCAGGAAGAGTGTGCTTATTTTTTCAGTGATTTAACTGAATGTTTTTATGGCCCGACTTCCTCTGAATGAAGGGAAGGCAGTGTTTTATCTGAATGTTTTCAGTGTTCCCTGAGTATTCTCATTGCCTAAATAACTTTTCTGAGTGAAAGAAGGCAAAGGTATAGGGAAAAGACTCACTGAGAGAGTGTGGGGGTATGTGTGCATATACATGTTTTCTCTGAAGATTGTTTATACACATATTAGAGGCCAGTGCACAATTTGTGCATGGGTGTGGTCCAGCCAGCCCACCCCAATCGAAGTTGATAGAGCTGGGCCGGACAGGGGGAGGGGACACGGGAGGTTGGCCAGACAGCCTCATCCCTGAATGGGGTGGGAGGGGGCTGAATGGGGTAGGGGCTGTGGCTGGTTGGTTGGCCCTGTGCCCTGGTCAAACTCCCAAGGGGACAATTTGCATATTAGCCTTTTATTATATAGGATATAAACATAGAGAACATAGCAGCTTATTATATATCTATAAGCCAAATAAGGGCCCACATACAGCTTTTCCCAGTCAGAACAGAAATGTTGTCTCTGATGCTTGAGGCCATATTTATAACTCACAACAAAACTAAAATATGGGCTTAAAGAGATCAACACTATTTCACATGCCAGACTAGTTTATAGCAGAGTAGCCACATTTTTATTTAACATTGATCCAAGGCCAGATCATAAGTGATATGGAAATATTGCAAAGATTATTACAGAGTATTTGGGGTTGCTTTACTGTCCTTATGTTAAAGGTAAAAATGATCCTCCATTTAACCACTGATGTTGTTGACTAAATAAAATATTCTTATTCCTCTGTTAATCTGAATAAATATTCTTGTTCCTCTGCTCATTTTTTTTAATATATATTTTATTGATTTTGTACAGAGAGAAGGGAGAGAGATAGAGTTAGAAACATCGATGAAAGAGAGTCATGGATCAGCTGCCTCTTGCACATCCTCTACTGGGGAAATTCCCTCAACCAGGGTACATGTCCTTGACCAGAATCGAACCCGGGACCTTTCAGTCCCCAAGCCGACGCTCTATCCATTGAGCCAAACCGGTCTCGGCTCTTCTGCTCATTTTTGTTGAAGTTAAAATCTACAGGGGTTTGGGGAAAATGCTTTCTTATCGCATTAGTTTGCTTCAGAGAGTTCAGACTCAAGGAATAGATTCAGTTCAGATACGTTTTGAAATTGAGAATGTGGGATAGCACCATAAAATGTCCCTAACAAACTTAAATATAAATACTTATTTTAAAAAATCTTTATTGTTGAAAGTATTACATATGTCCTCCTTTTACCTCCATTGACGCCTTCTAGCCAGCATCCCACCACCCTAATGTCTGTGTCCATGGGTTATGCATATGTGCATGGAAGTTCTTTGGTTGATCTCTTTCTAACCAGCCACTCTGTGATTCAACAGTCTATTCCATGCTTCTATGACTCTAGATCTATTTTGTTTGTCAGTTTATTTTGTTCTTTAAATTCCACATATGAGTGAGATCATGTGATACTTGTCTTTCTCTGACTGGCTTATTTTGATTCTTTTTATGTAATAGTAGAGGCCCGGTGATGGATTCATGCTCCGGTGGGGTCCCCTGGCCTGGCCTGCAAGGGTCAGCTGAAACCAGCTCTCCAACATCCTCTGAGGGGTCCCAGATTGCAAAAGGGTGCAAGGCCAGGATAAGGGACCCCGCCCGTGCATAATCCGGGCAGAGTAGGGACCAGGAGAGGGATCCAGGGCATGTCTGGCTGGTCTGGCCAGTCCAAGTCGGCCAGACCCAAACAGCAAGCTAACCTACCAGTCAGAGCATCTGCCCCCTGATGGTCAGTGTACATCATAGCGACTGGGCAAACTGTTGAACAGATGGTAGGACACTTAGCATATTAGGCTTCCATTATATAGGGTGTCTACATGACTATTAAAATATATACCAGCAAAAAACTATTGAGAATTCAGCAATATTTTAAACTAACAAATACAAATTGTATTGGTAAGAGCCACTCCTGACAGGATGGAAATTAGAGAAGGTGATCCTTTTCCTCAGAAAGGTCCTTAATGCTTTTATTAAAGGAACTGTCTAAATTATTACATCAGAGAAAAAAAATCAGAACAGACTAAGGTGTGTTTGCTATTTTAATGCTACTGCCAGAAAATGCAGGCTTGCAAGAAAAATAGGATTATTTGTAGGGAATAAAGAAACATAATTTTCTTTGGAGACAGGGTTTATAAAATAGTGGTTCTCTATATATATATGTATATGATACTAACTTACATTAACTTCCCATATCGCATCCTCTGAGACCCAGATCTATATTCAATCATATTCTGTCTCCACATGTATGTCCTACAGATATTTTAAACTTTTTAAAATATAATTCATTTCCCCTCTTAAGTCCCAAACCTACTCCTTTGTTTCAGATATAAATGATTAGTGTAACCACTACAGAATATAAGCCAGAAATTTGGAAGTCTTCCTTTATTTCTTGTATCTCAAATCTATGCTTTCTAATTTGTTCTTAAATCTACTCACCTTTCTCTTTTCCTATAAAAATTACCAACGTTTAAGCTCGACTAATAGCCACTTGGAAATTCAGCCTCAATCATGTAACCAATGTCTCTAATTACATTCTTACTTTTTCAAGGTCTATTGTCCATGTTAAATTATGAGTAATTTTGAGAAAACAGAATTATATCTTATTTTAATAAGTGATACAGATCCTTATCCAAGTGAGCCTCAGATGACTGCAATCTTATAAAAGACCCTTAGATAGGATATCCACTCACCTAGAATTAGAGTCCTGACCTACAGAAGCTATAAAATAGTAGGTCTTGTTTAAGCCATTGTGATTTTGGATAATTAGTTATGCAGCACTAAATAGCTAATACATTAGATTGTAAACTCCCAGTTTGAAAAAAAGATACGTTTTACACTAAATCCTTATCACCTGTCTCACTTAGATGGAATTAGGCAAAATAAAAATCCCATTCTCTTGATGAATATAAAATTCAAAAAAGCAAAATATAGAAATAATTAAAACAACTATTAAAAATTTGTGACTTGAACAGGAAGAAATGAATTTGAGAAAATGAATGAGAAATAATTGTAAACTTTAATTCATGTGAAATAGCAGAAAATATGTTTTTTGCAAACAAACCTGATTACTAAAGTGTATAGATTCTACAAAATAATTTTTTTTTCTTTTTTTCACTGAACACCAAGATTGAGTTGTAAAGAATGAAAAGGCACTTTGTAGTTGACTGTGGAAGTTGCATTGCTGGAAAAGTAGAGGGAAAGAATTAGACATTTACAGAGGCAATTTGGAAGGGAAATATGATGAAGGTAGAGTGATAAAGAATGAGATATGGACAGAAAGAGAAAATTTCTTGAAAAGCATACTAGGAGGAGGATTGGATGATTTGTTTGTATCATTTTTTTAATATCTGAGGACCTTTATCTTAAGGTGTATGCAATTCCCAGAAAGAGCTGAGTCTACTTCTAAGTAATTAAGTTAGTACAAATACAGACAGCACCTGTTCAGTAGAGAGGAAAACAAAACTAATAAGCTTAAATAATTCAGTAGGAGATGAAGCTCTGAGCTAGAGGGCCCTGCACAAATTTAAAGTCTTCCTAGGGTGAATGCTGGACTCCCCCCGCCCCTTCCCAAAAGGCAGTAGAACTCTGCCTCAATGTCATCTAGATATTTAAAGCAGGAAGGAGCTGGGTATCAGTGATATATACTGACATGAGCCTAATTAAATGCATTATCATGAGAAGGTCTTATGATAAGTCATTACATTTTGAGTCTTTCAGGACTACCAGAAAAGTAGAAACCACTTCAAGTATTTTCAATAAGATGGTTTTTAATCTGGTTACAAAGATAATAGAAAAGCTGAAAATGAAACAATAGGAAGTCACTACCAGTCCCAATTAGGAGAAATAAAATGAAGAGGAAGTTTAATCCAAACCAGAGACCAGTGTTCACAGACAGAAATCTAGAATCATGTGACCATATAATTAAAGAGTGGGAACTACAAAAGATACACAGATGCTAGACACTGCTGAATGCTAAGAAGAAAGTATGGGGGGTAGGGAGAGCTAACCCATATTCTGTATTTTTTTTTCACTCTTTCCTATCTATGCTTCCATTGTCCAAAACCAGGGAAACACAGGGTTAGCCTTCCCATGATACAGAGCAGAGTAGGAGAAGGACAAAGAATGAATCAAACACATCCAGGTTGGGCACCTATATGTAAGAAGGTCAATGTCATTAAACAAATTCATAGAAAGAGCGAATATAGAAGTATGAAATAACAATGAACATAAACTTGCCACCAAAAATTTTTTTTTCTTAGAACTAGCTTTGATACACACTCTGATTTCTGAGTCCCTAACTGCTGTTAAGAAAATTAAAGTTGGGGAACAAATTAAATTTCCTAGTATGTAGGTACCCACTTTTGCTCAGTTCCAATTGCATTACTACATCCCCCATCTTAAAACTGAGTCTGGAGCAGTCTTATTATAAGTCTGACTTAATTGTATATGTAAAGCAACCTATTGCCAAAATGAATTTGTGAACAGTTTTTCTTATTTCAGAATCTGTTTATACTAAGCACTGTTTATCTGAGAAAGGCAGAGTCAGATATATGAGATAGTTGTCCCATCCCTCTAGTGTTTTTAATATGTTGGTACAGTCAGACATGCCTTCTTGGTATCAGTAAAAAGTAGAAAGGAAACCTTGAGCAGAAAAAATATATCTGTATTTTATATCTGTATCTTCTTCCCTCACTTCTGTATTCAATACAGTCACATAATCCAAGAGTGCTCATCTACATTTTCTGCCATAGGCATCTGACTATGCCTCACACTCAAGAAAAACAAGTCTCATTGGTATTAAAGTCACAGGAGGGCTAGAAATAGTTATATTTATTGTTGCTTTTAGCATTTAACTAAAATACTTTGAAATTAGTCATAAATTAATAGGAAAGTCTTTTTATTTGATCCTCTTCATAATTATTAGTTCTCCAAGTAATTTTCATAAAATGTAAAAGGTTATAAGAAAGGCAGCATGAAAACTTTTACAGCTAGAAAAGTGGATGTTATGTGTGTGCATGCGTGTTGATTTCCTTTGCTTGCTGTAATAGGTGTACATGGACCTGAGCTTCAATGATTGACCCGATTTATAACTTAGAATGATTAAGATTTTGTGTGACATCCTTTGGGAGAGGACACTACAGCTCTTGGGCTTGGCTAGTGCCCTTTAAAAGAGTTAAGATTTTCCTAATGATGAAGAAATACACTGTTATTTTATTTTCCTCTTCTGAAAAACTTCTTTTCTAGCCTTTGAAGTCATGACTTCTGAGTTCTTGACCTGCTTCTGTTCATGTGAATTCATTTTCTCTCACAACTGATAGATAACAGAAATTCTATCAACAGTGATAAAAATTCTTAGCTACATAGTACTGGGTGTCAAAGGATTATAGTGACATCTCTATACAAGGTGAGATGTCATTATAAAGGCCACACAGTTCTTTTCACAACTGTTGTTCACTGAATTGAGTCAACAAATACTCAACAGAGAGAGAAAGAGAGAGAGAAAGAGAAGAGAGAGAGAGAGAGAGAGAGAGAGAGAGAGAGAGAGAGAGAGAGAGAGAGAGAGATGACATTAAAGCTGTTCCTAACACAAATAGATCACCAAAAGAAATTATTTAGGACCACATCAATGAGACACATAGAGCTGTGCCAGAGACCAGCTGGCTAACTCTACAGTTTGGTTATTTGTTTCAAAGATAAATTATAAAAAGCCTACGTTGAAGAAAACTACACACATATAAATATATTCAGATTGAATTATATTTGTCAAAGACTGATAGACAAAATATTTCCACTTCCCAGAGATGTTTCCTTCCTTCTTTTCCAGGCCATCTGGCTCTAGCTTCCTTTCATTCTTGGTCCATTTAGATCTTACTGCTTTTGTAGCTAATTTAAATGTCTTGACTGCTCTCATTTCCAGATACTCAGTCATCAGTCACTCAGACAACTTAAAACTATTCCTTTAGATTTGTCTTTTATAGAAACAGAAGGCCATGCAGATAACTTACCTTGTTTTCTCTGTTACACAACATATGCTACATTCAGTAAATTTCCTTTTGTATGTTTTGTTAGGAATAAAATATAGAGCAAACATTCCTTTCAAAAGTCTCTTTTATTGTGAAGAAGTGCTATTTGGTATAAAAAAGTTTTCTGAAATCAAACTGCGTAGCATTCAGATATTCAGCACTGTTTGAGAAAAAAAATATAGTAAAATGCCAGAAAGTGAAGTGTTGAAATTTAAGACCATGTATTCCACTTTAAGTCTCAGCTTGTGGTGATCTCAATGATCAAGGCTGTAAACTTGGATTTTCATTAAAATTCAAAAGACTATCACTAGGTTGTTGAAGAATTGACCACAGGTGTATACATGCTGTTCCTGAAAATTTTAGAAACATCTGAGATGCTACAAATTAAAAAAAAAAATCATGATGCGATCTTCCTTGAATTCATGTACTATGAAAAATACAATATGTCCCTGTCTTCCCTAATGAGTATTCACAAGGATTTATCTTATAAACAATTTTACTGGTATATTATTCTATACTAGAGGCCCGGTGCATGAACATTCATGCACTGAAGGGGGGTCCCTCAGCCCAGCCTGCCCCTCTCACAGTCCAGGAGCCCTCAGGAATAGAAGGCAACCTGATGATCAGGGGAAGGGACACCCCATAACACCTCTACTGCTGCCACTGCTGGCAGCACAAGCCTTGGCTGCCCTGGTTACCTGAGCCTTGGGTGGCCCTGGGCAGCTGGGCAGCTGCGTGCTGATGGCAGGTCCAGAAGCACCATGCACCAGCCCCTCCTTCCAGCGGGCCTGAAAGGCCTGGGGACTCTGGTAGGGTTGAAGGGACTGGGCACTTCCATCTTGTGGCTATGGGCTCCTTTGCCATCTTTATGAAGGCATGACAGTCAATTTGCATATTCTCTCTTTATTAAATAGGATGACCGTTTTATCACTATCAGCAAATGGTATATTTTCTGTGTGGTTTTTATATGTCTAACTGATTAAAGAGTATGTGCTAGGCAATGATTAATCAAATTATTATTTGGCCAATTACCTGTTTGAATTACATAATAAATAAGAGCTTTAGTGAGTCCAACCTGAGTATGGAGCTGTTCTTGAATTTTAAAAAAATGTTGGCCAGCCACAAGCAGGTGTCTTCTATAGTTTGGAACAGAATTGGCTGCATCACCAGCAGTGACTAGTACAAAATACATTTATCAATGTCTTGAATTCCAAAATTTAAAAAAGAACAGGTTCTCTTTTAATAATGAGGGTGTACATACTCAAACACAGACACAATTTATTTTAAATATCTCATATGGTTGAATATTATATGGAATACAAAAGTAAACTATGTTTATGGAATATTGACATTAATTTTCTGTTATTGATGTTACTTTCATTTGCTGATAATTCTATTTGCATGTGGAACTTTTGCAATCATTTGTGTTTCAGAATTCAAAATGTCAAACTAGGAAGAACATCAGGACACACACTGTCTCTCTTTACTGCTTTGTAACATACTGCTCAGGCCTAAATGCTTTAATACTCTACTACTAAGCACTAGTGTGATGATAATTATGATAATGATGAGGGCAGAAGATATATTTAGTAACATGAATTGCATCTCAAAAAATCTGACAGTAAGTATACTGTACTCTACAGAGCATAAATGTTAAATACTCATTCTAAATACTTATATTCTGTAATTGGCTGGTCTTTTACTTTGTGCTTAATCTAAGCTCCTAAATACAGTACCTCAGAAAATATATTCAAAAAGTGCTTGCAACTAAAAAAAATGAAGTAAAACCCCCCCATAAATATGTGGAAATTAAGCATTATACTACTAAAAATGGCTAGGTCAAAGAAGAAATATAGGCGAGATAAAAAATATGTAGAGACAAATGACAATGACAAGATGACATAGCAAAACTTCCAGGATGCAGTGAAAGCAGTAATAAAAAGGCAGTTTATATCATTACAGGCCTATCTCAAGAAATAAGAAAAATCTCAAGTAAACAACCTAGCCTGTTTACTTGAGATATTACATATTAAATAACCAGAAAGAGGACAAAAGCAGCAGAAAAATGAAATAATAAAAATTAAAGCAGAACTGAACAAAATAGAGAACAAAAAGACTATACAAAAAAAAAAAAATAGAACAAAGAGCTGGTTCTTGAAAAGACAACCACTTAATGGGAGAACATATTTGCTAATGATACATCTGATAAGGGATTAATATCCAGTATTTATAAAGAATATATAAAATTTAGCACCAAAAAAAAAGCAAAACTAAAAACAAAAATAACAAACAATACAATTTAAAAATTGGCAAAGGACCTGAATAGACACTTCTCCAAACAGGGCATATGAATAGGCTCAATGTCACTAATCATCAGAGAAAGGCAAATTAAAACCACCAGGGACCTCACACCTGTCAGAATGGTTATCATCCATAAGTCCACAAACAAGTGTTAGCAGGGATATGGAGAAAGGGTACCCTTGTGCACTGTACGTGGAAATGAAAACTGGTGCAGCCATTGTGAAAGTGGTATGGAGTTACCTCAAAAATTAAAAATGAAACTGCCTTATGACCCAGCAATTCCACTTCTGGGGAATATGTCCAAAGAAACCCGAATTACTAATTTAAAAGAATATGTGCACTAGTTGGTACTACTTTTATAATTGAAGTACAAATAAATTGCTATGGGAAAACAGAGGAGAAGGCAAGTTATATTTGTATACTGGGATTGTTTCATAAGAAAAATGCCATTTATTCTACTTCTTTTAGGCAATATTAGCATTATGTAAGCAAAGGTATGAAGATGGTAACATTGGTACATGCACAAGAAATAATACATAGTCTAATGTGGTTAAAGAATAGAATACAAAGCAAAGCAAAGTGGAAGCTAAACCTGGAAATTGTGTACTGGAGTAATTTATAAAAAGAAACTTTAATTTTTAGTTATGTATGCAGGATCTCTGTAGTAGTAGTGAATAGAGACATCATGAAAGTTGGAATAGGCAAGAAGGAGATTACGTAAAAGGTGATAGCTAATGCAAAAGTTAATAAAGACCAGAAACAAGGAAGTAGTGCAGAAACTTTTCTATAATTCACCAAACTCATTTCTCTTTTTCCTGGCTACAAAGTTTTCTTTAAGATAAGAAAAAGAAGAGACAAGGAGGGACATATTACCCCATGTGTGCAAATAATTACGCATATATATCAACAAGGATATATATAAAATTCTGAACATTTTACCAGAATCACCAATGCATTTTTGGAAAAGGTTTACCTTCTACTCAAATTTGATAAAGAAAGAAGTCCACTGTGACAGTGAGATAGCTTATCTCCAAGGCAATGTTTTTTCATTCGTCAGAGAAAATATCTTTCCTAGGTAAAGTCATACTTTGGGATAACTTTAATACTTTTTCTCACTCAAAAACACATCATTCTTGCAATGAAATATTTTATCCAAAACAAGGGAATTACAGTTATTGAATTAAAAATAATAATAGTACAGGAAATTTATTTTCCATTGTTAGGTATTATAAAATTTAACTTAAATACTTATTTTTCTTAAATTTTCTGTATAATGGCTTGCAAATGAAATATCTTCTTAAAAATAGAGCCTATACATCTGTCTTTTGCCCCACCTTTCAGATTTATATTCATATCATGTGATCTTGGAGACTTTATATGAAAAATGGCAGTATGGCCCAGCTAGTGTGGCTCAGTGGGTGAGCATCAACTTATGAACCAAGAGGTCAGGGTTCAATTCCCAGTATGGACATATGCCCAGGTTGTGGGCTCAGTCCCCAGTGAGGGCCAATCAATTTTTCTCTCCCATCATTAATGCTTTTATCTCTGGTTCCCTCTTCCTTGTCTACCTATCTATCTATCTATCTATCTATCTTTATTTATTTATTTTTAAATGATAGCATAGCTGAAATTCTGAGTGACTTAATGACTATATGTTCTGTTTTCTGTCACTAATTAGCATAATCTACTTTGGAATTTTATTTTATTTTATTTTATTTTATTTTATTTTATTTTATTTTATTTTATTTTAAATATATATTTTATTGATTTTATACAGAGAGGAAGGGAGAGAGATAGAGAGTTAGAAACATCTATGAGAGAGAGTCATCGATCAGCTACCTCTTGCACACCCCCTACTGGGGATATGCCCACAACCAAGGTACATGCCCTTGACCGAAATCGAACCCGGGACACTTCAGTCCCCAAGAGCACGCTCTATCCATTGAGCCAAACCAGTCCCGGCTACTTTGGAATTTTAGTTAGTGATTAATAAATATCATTTTAAGCACAAAAATTTTGTTGTTTATGTTAAATATCTAATAGTATCTTGAATATTCAAAAATATTACAGAAAGGAAAGAGAAGATGAGAGAAACAGAAAGTTAGTCAAGATGGTTTTTTAAAATGTGAGAAGATAAACATAACCAAAATTTTGTTCCTAAATGACTATAAAAATATGTTTATAATATATTTTTAAACAAGAATGAATAGAATTTATTCTGGAATGTAATATAATAGGCAGTCTAAATGTATTATCATGGCTTAGTGGGAGAGATCCTCCAAAATATAATAAATATTTTAAAATAATATTTTGAAAGTATTTTTGATTGTTGAAACAGCAAAGTTGCCACCATATAATGATAGTCACAATTTCTCTTATTCATTATATGTACTGTATTATTTAGTATTGTTTGTTTTTTATTTTTATTCAAAGTTTTGAGAAACATGCTTAATTTTGTTTTCCAAATAGGAGTTTAGTTTCCAAAGTTTACAGGGAACTCATACAACCTAACAAAAGGAAGATAAGCAATCCATTAAAAAAAAAAAAATGGGCAAAGGACCTAAATAGACACTCTTTAAAAGAGGACACAAAGAAGGTCAAGAAACATATAAAAACATGCTCAAAGTCACTAATCGTCAGAGAAATGCAAATTAAAATGACAATGAGATGCCATCACCCATCAGAAAGAATGGCTATCATCAAGGAACTACAAGTACCTGCAAGGATTCAGAGAAAAAGGAACCCTGGTGCACTGCTGGTGGGAATGCAGACTGGTGCAACCACTGTGGAGAACAGTATGGAGTTTCCTCAAAAAATTAAAAATGGAACTCCCATTTGACCCAGTAATCCCACTTCCAGGAATGTATCCCAAGAAATCAGAAATACCAATCAGAAAGTATGCATGCACCCCTATGTTTATAGCAGCACAATTTACAATAGCTAAGATTTGGAAACAGCCTAAGGGCCCATCAACAGATGAGTGGATTAAAAAACTGTGGTACATCTGCCCAATAGAATTCTATTCTGCTGTAAAAAGAAGGAACTCTTACCATTTGCACCAGCAAGGATGGACCTGGAGAGCATCATGCTAAGTGAAATAAGCCAGTTAGAGAAAGATAAATATCACATGATCTCACTCATTTGTGAAATGTAATGAGCAAAATAAACTGATGAACAAAAATAGAGCCAGAGAGGGGAAAATAATATTTTAGTATATCATAGAAGTAAGCCTATTATTTCAGGATTTTAATATTCCCAACAACTTTTGTGATATCATACTATGTTAGTACAGTTTTGGTAATATTATTATACTTAAAACCTTTTTTCTTTAAATATTGTTTATTGCATGTAATGTTATATCTAAGATTATTGTTTGTGTGCTTTTTTTTTCTTTGCTTTTTTTTTGCCCTAACAGGTTTGGCTCAGTGGATAGAGCATTGGCCTGAGGACTCAAGTGTCCCAAGTTTGATTCCAATCAAGGGCATGTACCTTGGATGCAGGCACATCCCAACTAGGGGGTGCGTAGGAGGCAGCTGATCAATGTTTCTCTCTCATCAATGTTTCTAACTCTCTATCCCCTTTCCTTCCTTTCTGTAAAAAAAATGAATAAAATATATTTTAAAAGATTGTTTTTCTTGAATAATTGGTGTTTACTGCATGTAACATTATTATATTTAAAATTGTTTTTCTTGAAAAAACATGTAGTTTAGTATTGTTTATAAATTACATATTGGGAAGACATATTGTTTCCAGTGCTTAGAGCCTCTAAAAGATTCATGCTGGTCTTTTTTAAGAGTATGCCTATGTTCAGGTAACTAAAAAACAGCTAAAATTCTAAAATTATAAGATACAAGAGACATATTCTTAAAAGGGATTGCTAATGCCAATAATGTACATAGTCTCTCAAAAAACACCATGTAAATGTAGATTTTCATCAGGTTTTATTTCTATTTAGTAAGCACAAAGGGTAATTAACAAAACTATAGTCAAGAGGTAGTAGCAAAAGATGAAAGAGATTGGAGTAGTAGATAGCAATATATTTCTGTTCTTGGAACATATTTATATTTATTCACAGAAAAGACAATTTTTATTTGCTACTTCCTCTTACTAGGGTGGCCAGAGAAAATGGACCCTTGCAGTGTCCAGAGAAAAGAATTCCAAGGGAAACACACTTGGGAGATGTTTAAGCACAGTGGTGATTTTCACTAGGGTGAAAAAAATGAATACACCCTGAGGGATGCAGAGGGTGGGAAGCTCAGGTAGCAGCTGCCCGGAGGCCCTGGCGAGTCCTCCATACATTTTCTTGGTTTCAGGAACAAGCAGCCTGCCTTTCAAACTGTCCAATCTCTTTCCTGGATCTTCTGGGGTTTTGTGCCTTTATCCTATCAAATCATTTTCCCAGTCACACTACTCCTCTTTATGGTCACCATTTTTGCTCCTACTGCCTGTGCCTCAAAGTTCTGCTTTGTCACCTGGCTTAAACTGTGCATTTGTCCAGCAAAGGGATTTCCCCCTTACTGTTCATCCTTTCATCCCATAAGCCTGCAAACCAGTTGTTCCACTTCGAGACTAGTAATCTTGTCTTTCTTGTGGGCTGTGGAATTAAGTCCCTTTGGCAGAGGATTAGCTGTCCCCTGGGTGTCTACAAAGCTGCCCCTTCCTAGTTAATCAGGTTTAATGTATGATTCCATTTGTTCCCTTCTTTTGTTAATAACTAACTACCCATATAACACTAAGAAGCTCTAAACTTGAATTTTAGCAATTAGGCTATTCTTATTCAGATAGATATTATCTCTGTAATATCTCCCTTCAGAGGCCTAATCAAATATATTTTAAACTCCTTACAAACACACCTTACTTTGACTACTGTCCATCTTATCACTCTTGTATCATCTTATCACCTACTAGAGGCCTGGTGCACAATTTGGACATGGAGGGGGTCTGGCTGACGGGGCCATTGGGGTGGGGGAGGTGATGTGGGCAGTTGGCCAGCTGGCTCTGCCCCTGATCAGGGTGGGGGATGATCAGGGTCAGGGCCAGCCAGGGGGAGGAGCCATGGGAGATTGGACAGAGATTGGGGCCCCTATTGGGCCTATTGGCTGCAGCAGTGTGCATCATAGCCATCAACTGTTCCGGCTGTTCCAGCATTCTGGTCATTTGGCTTTTATATATATAGATTGCTCTCTGAGATTCTCATTCATTCATTTTTTTTCTACTTGCAAAGTCCTTGAGCCCAGGTATTTGTTGAGATTTTCCATTGTTTGCATTTCTAGCACCCAGAATGTTATTTCCTAAATGATAGTAACACAATTAATATTAGTTTAGTGACTGAGTAAAACTATATAAATTAAAGGAGAAGCTTGTTTATAGAATCTCATCAGTGAATTTGAAAAAATATATACATGTTGGAAAAAAATATTCAGTGGCAATAAGCAGGGGGAGGATGGGTCACCTTCACAAGATGACATATATTGTGAACAAAAAAAAAAATGAAAAACAGAGTGGACAGAAGTGTTATTGGTGGGGTGCCCACTGTGTCCCCATCTGTTACTAGTGGAAGTGAAGTTCTTACAGTGTTGCAAGGAAAGTAATTTCTTGAGGTTCACACAGGAGGCTGAGTGATCTTTATTTCTGTGGAATTAAGCCCTTGAGTTTTCAGTGTCGCATTTCTCTGTCTTGCCATGGAGAAAGTCCAATCTTATCATCAAAGGGCCAAGAATTAAGGCCACTGCCCAGAATCAGAATCCATATTAAAGTCTGGTTCAACCCAGTATCCTGTGTGAGATATATGCATGGTCCCAAGCCATGTGGCTGCTTATGGCTATGTGGCTATGATGAGAGGACCTGTGGGTGTGGGTCATGAAACAAGGGAGGAGCAAGAGGGCAAGAGCAGAGCAAGATAACTCTTTGCCTGGGGATTATAATCAGGAACTTAACCAATTAACCCTTCAAGATTTTTCTCCTTGCTGTAACTTTACACCTGCTCCCCCACCATGTAGACACACACACACATTCAAAACCAATTATCTTATTCTCAGGTTAGACTGACAGGCAAGCACCTTCCCTATATCACCACAACTTCAATGTGCATGCCCTTGTCTTCCCATGTGTTCGACCCCCTTCCCCAGTGACCTGCAGGGAATGGACCAGTGGTTCATGGGGAGTGTAAAGTTGTAGCTTTCTGGTGAAGCTGTCCAGATGACTATGCTTATCATGTCTGGCCTCCCCTTTTCTCTCTTCCTATTATTAGTGTTAATAAATAGCTAATTAAAGTGACCACAGAAGTATCAAACATAATTTCCACTGATGTCGTGCAAACAGTACACACAACCAATGCATCACTAAATTGTACACGGTTTGTTTCTTCCATAGGTTTCACATCCGGCCCTTTCTTTGGATCCCCTTTGACATGCTTTTTATTTTAGGCTCTTGTCATCCCTCTCTGTCTTCTAATTCAGACATATTTTTTTAAGTTTGAATTAAAGATCAGTGGAAATTACTGTTGCTTATCACATATATGTATCAAATAGTATTCTAAAATAAATTTCTTTAAAGTTAAACTCTGCTTTTTAAAAAAAATATCTTTTCTATGTATTGCATACTCACATTAAATAGGCAATAACATATTATTTAACACCAGGGCTTAGCAACTGAAGGCTCCTGGAACAAATCCAGCTGGTCAACAGTTTTTGTAAATAAAACTTCATTGATCACAGCCACACCCACTTGTCTATGTACCATCTATGTCTCCTTTAGTGCTATAATGCCAGAATAGTTGAAACTGACTCTGTCCTACAAAGCCAAAAATATGCATTATATGCCCCTTTTTAGAAAAATTTTCCTTGCTCCTGCTTTCATATTGTCACTTTGTAGAAATTGGAAGCTATATACACTTCCAATCATTTTCCTGCTGCAGTTGTACAAAGGCAAACCTGCCTCTTTTTTTTCCCATGCAATAAAAAGATTACCTCTCAAGATCTCTTATTAGACTTTAAACATTGGCAAACAGACATTACTTCATTTTGATTAGCTTCTTAATAAAACTGTTTATTGACAAGTTACCTTATTTAGCAGAAAGGCAATAAACCACGGTGCAGGTCAGAAAATTATACTTCTTCAGGCTTTCAAAAAAATAATTAGTTTCCCTAAAGGGGTGGGAGTTACTGCCATTGCTAAACAATATTGTACGTAGAAACAAAGATCCTGAGTGTGTTTCACACAGCTGCAACACACAGCCTGTTGGCTTGGTAAATACACTGATAAACCATAAGAAATATTAAGTTTATGATATTTATATAAGCATACAAGGCTTTGATGTCTATCTAAAATAGTCCCACTATGAATGTTTGGGCATATTGTCACTTATGGTGAAAGAGAGAGCTGTCACTTATCTGAGAAAGTTTTAATTTTTTACCCACACTTGGAGAAGAAATTCTCTTAAGGTCCCTGTTCTCAAACTATATCTGTAGATGATGAATGTGGCACTGGTATTCATTAGAAAATCTCCATATATAGGGTGTCCCAAAAATGTGTACACACACTTTGAATAATTTTGAAGGTATATTTTATTAAAATATATCCCATTTTCAAAATTGAACTTTCAGCTGTTAAAGTGTATATGCATTTTTTAGAACACCCTGCATAAACAAGTGACTGACTAACTAGCCAAAATTATTTCAGTTTTAAACTAAGACCCTTTTCTAGAAGCACAGTACTTATCCATATAAAAATACTTTGTGGATTTTTGATTGCTTTTTAAGGCTTCACATTTTCTTTACAGTAGGGATTACAAAAGACAGACATGTCCCTTCTCTGATAAGTTTTCTGGCCCCCTTGTCCCTTGAAAAATATTAGCTATGGCTTAGGATAAGAGAAAAATACAAATTGCCAGAGATTGCTTTGTCCTTTGAGATGTCAATAGCCATCCTTCACTGATGACTCTGAATTCTTCCTGAAACTTCCTGCCACCTTCTCTTTGCCTATGCATGGGCAGCTATGATTTGTAAGACACACATTTCAGAGCTAGTTATATCGGTACCACATTATATTCATGGTCATCACCATCAAGTGAATCCTTAATATGGCAAGACAACTTTGGTTCACTTCCCAGGGAAATTTTTCTTTCCCTCAGTGATACAATTATTTTAAAACTATGCAGCAAATTAGAATTTTTGACAACCTACACTGTTGGACACGTGAGTCAACTATGCTTTTGCCACACTTTCCTAGGGGAAACTGAATCTCTCCACTTCTCAGTTTTCTTTTTAAAATAAATATAATAATAGTACTGGCTGGTGTGGATCAGTTGGTTGGATACACCAAAGGGGGTGGTTTCTGTTCCCAGTGAGGGTACTTACCCAGGTTGCTGGCTTGATCCCCAGACAGGCAGGGCTCCTGTAAGAAATCAATAGAGATTTCTCTCTTCTCTCTTCTCTCTTCTCTCTTCTCTCTTCTCTCTCTCTCTCTCTCTCTCTCTCTCTCTCTCTCTCTCTCTCTCTCTCTCTCTCCTCTCTCTCTCTCTCTCTCTCTCTCTCTCTCTCTCTCTCTCTCTCTCTCTCTCTCTCTCTCTCTCTCTTTCTCTCTCTCTCTCTCTCTCTCTTTTTCTCTTTGTCTCTCTCTCTCTTTCTCCTTTCCACTTTCTAAAAATCAATAAAATTGAGATAAAACTGAAATGATGATAATAATAAAACCTACACTATAAACTTATGATAGAATTAATGGTACCTACATAGCATATAATTATCCCAGATAAAAATGCATTTACATATTGTTGCCAGGATGGTCTTGTCCTGCCTTCTTCTTATCATCATTTTCAAGTATCTAACACATCTGCTGCTCTTTCATTTAAGTAGAACCAATTCACCAAGATTAACCCTGTTCTGTTCTATTTCTTCATTTATCATTTCATAATATGGGCTTCTTCCTATCTTAGGCTCATCTCTATCTTCTAGAATCTATGCCTTCCCGTAGGAAGTTATTCATTGTTCAACCACTTGCTCTTTTCTGAACATTTTCCGGAAGAAGTAAATATTCTCTCATTAAAAATAAATTATGGAACTATGGAAATCCAGTTCTATGACTCCTTTTGTATGGATCCAGATTTCAGAGAGGAATGGAGAAGAAGAGATATACAGAACCATCAATAATGAGAGAGAATCATTGATCAGCGGCCTCCTGCACAGCCCACACTGAGGATCAAGCCTACAACCCAGGCATGTGCTCTGACCAGGAAGTGAATCTTAACCTCCTGGTTAATAGGTTGACACTCACCCACCAAGCCACGCCACCAGGCATAAGAGCCTCTATTATTGCTAGTCACTGGGTGCTTCATCATTCTGTATAGATTTCCCTACCCTGCTCACTCTTTATAAATACTTCCTTCATTGAAATGACATATGTAAACCCTTTTGTTTGTGCTTCTTTTTTTGTGCCAGCACCGTGACTGACACAGATGTTATTAAGCTTCATGAAGTCATAGAAGTTATAGGGTAACAGTTTCAAAATGCTTTAGTCATGCAACGTAATACATGCCAGGTACTAAAACATCTGAGTAATCAAACATAAAAAGTGACTGGAGACAAAAGGAATTGTATGATCAGACCTTCCTTTCATAAAAGGAAGCTTGCAATGCCTCAGGAAATAATTTATCCTTTTTTCCAAACACCATTTCTAATCCTTACTTTAATCTCAACACTCTAACATTTATCCTTCATTATTATCTAGTTAGCAACAATATTCATTAAAATACAAAAGGGAGGAGGTGAAATACTATCCTTGTTTCCTTGGCCACATCTACCACTAATCCTCAAGAAAGACAGCACATTAAATTTGGGAAGCGCCTACAAATATTTGCACTGAGACACATTTAACAACGCATCTGTAGAAGCACAAAGAAAGCATAAAACCATAGAAAACATCTTTTAGTGTTGGTATAAAATCAACTTGTCTGATAATTACCTTATGGGATAGTCCTTTTGTAGTAATTGCATCCTTAAGTTTTAAGATTCTATGCCATATTATATTTGAATTATATGCATTATTTTTTTTCTTTTCCTGCCTTCCCCGTTCTATGGCATCTGTATGAATTACAAAGTTACAAATGCCAGATGGCAATATAATCATGAAATTCAAACTTATTTAATTTCTGTCAAAGTCATAAAGCTGAATGATAAAATTTGTAAATGTATTTATCCTGGCTATTAATTTTCACATGAGAGGAAAGAATGGTAATTTAACACAATATGTATCTGTAAATTATAGTTTTTTTCTCTCCCTACCACACTCAAATTAAGGTTCTAAAGTCGGAGTAGCTAAACTCCTCTCCTACAGACTATTGTATCAAAAGAGGCCCAAATGACCTACAGTTTGAACAGAAAAATACAAAATATTGTAATTCACATACCTTCTTATAAAACAATTTTGAGCTGAAACCGGTTTGGCTCAGTGGTAGAGCGTCGGTCTGCGGACTGAAAGGTCCCAGGTTCGATTCCGGTCAGGGGCATGTACGTTGGTTGCGGGCACATCCCTGGTAGGGGGTGTGCAGGAGGCAGCTGGTCGATGTTTCTCTCTTATCAACGTTTCTAGCTCTCTCTCTCTCTCTCTCTCCCTTCCTCTCTGTAAAAAATCAAAAACAATTTTGAGAGCAATTGTTTTGATACAAAAATCTACTAAGAATAAAAAAATCCAGCAAAATAGTGTTCCTCATTGGGAGAGAACATCAGCAAGAGAGTGGAACAGCAAGCCCATACATTTCTCCCCCCACCACAATATCAGTTCAGTAATACACAGACCAGTTTCCTTTGTGAGAAATTAGGATTCCGTTAAGAGGCTCCTGCACCCCAAGTGAGCAAAGAACCAGATACAAGTGGTGCCTCGCATAAAGAACGCCTCGCACAGCGAATGCTGCACACAACGAACTTCATTTCATGATTCATACAACGAACTTCGTTTCACACAACGAAGTCGCCCGAGCTTCCACGACTGCTTCACCCGAGCTTCCACGATCGCTGCCGATGTATTGCATCCTTCCGCGCATGCACTGCAGGCAGTCGTTAGTCACTGCGCTTAACTTAAGCACGTATCGCGGCAATCGTTCTTCATTACGAATTAAATCACGCACGTATCACGGCAGTCGTCCTTTTAAGTTAAACTCAATACTGTACTCTTGTCCGTTATTTCCGGCAGATGTTGGAGAAAAGAGAAAAACAAACGACTTTGGACAGGATTTTCATGAAACCATCGGCCAAAAAGCAGAAAATGGATGAAGATGTGCAAGATTCGGTAGACTCTACTTAGTCTGTCTTAAAATTAAAAAAATGTGTGTTTTTTTTTTTTAAAAAAAATTATGTTTTTAGATGTATCTAAATAAAAATAATAACAAAAAAATTTATCTTTTTTTATGTCATCTTAGCATATTTTATGCTACAGAACGAATTATTTTTTTTAACATGTATTGTTATGGGAAAACGCGTTTCACATAACGAACTTTTCGCATAACAAACTTGCTCCTGGAACGAATTAAGTTCGTTGTGTGAGGCACCACTGTACATCGAAGCTGGTAGAACCATTTCTGGCATTCACTTGTCAGAGCCTCTCTACCACATTCCATGGGATATAGTCAGAAAGAAACTCCCACCCCAGATTCTACTCTGGGAGGGAAAGAAAAGACTGGAACACACACAGAACAGTCCGATTTCTTAAGGGACTATCTGAGGCACTGGTCTCTGTCTTATCTGAATCTAAGTGCTACAGTAAAGGACACCAAATTGGGGAGCACTGAGAAAAAAACAATGGTGTGAACTAGCATGGCACTCACTCACCATTGCCCCACCCCTAGCTCAGTGCTGAATCTTGCCTAATGTAGTGCTCACATAGAACCTGGTATACTCTAGATGCCTGGAGATAGCAGAGTTCAAACTGTAGGTTATTTGGGCCTCTTTTGATACATTAGTCTGTAGGAGAAGAGATTTAGCTACTCCGACTTTAGAACCTTAATTTGAGTTTGGTAGGGAGAGAAATAAAAGGGAACTTCAGAAAACTTGTGGTTCAGCAAACAGAGGCCAATACATACTGGCATCTTCTCCTAGAGAAGTCAGGGTATGAGTGTCAAGAGAAGAGCGGAGTATAAGCCCAGTGTCCCAGCATTTCAGCCTGCTGACTGAGGAACTGGTTTTGTCTCACCTATCATGGAATGCTGATGGAACTTGGCATATGCTACATGCCCCAGGGTCCTAATAACAAAACAAAAAAAATGGGGTGTTTATGTCAGCTTCAGAGAACCAACATTACCACAGACAGATACCATAAAGTAAAAGGTATACAAATTGCATAAAAAAGTAAAGTGGGAAACCCTCTATTTGGGGAATTTAAACCCACAAGTTCAGAGAAGACACATCCATACAAAAGGCCCCCAGAATTCATAGCTGGGCCAATTGGTGACTATCTTTCACAAGTCAGTCCATAACTGGGAAAGAGAAGTGTTTCCTCAAATGTGTGGCTCCTGCCACAAAATAACATCACAAGAAAGAAAGCAGAGAATGGTGGACCAACCAAAGGAAAAAAAATAATAGTAATAAATTGCCCAAACTGACCCTAAGGCAATGGAGGTATGAATTACCTGACCACAAAAAAATAAATAAATAAATAAATAAAATAAAATAAAATAAAAATAACAATCAGTAAGATGCCCAATTCCCTCAAGAAAATAATGACTGAAACCGGTTTGGTCAAGGGATAGAATGTCGGCTTGGGGACTGAAAGGTCCCAGGTTCGATTTCGGTCAAGGACATGTACCTTGGTTGCGGGCATATCCCCGGTAGGGGGTGTGCAAGAGACAGCTGATTGATGACTCTCTCTCATCACTGTTTCTAACCCTCTATCTCTCTCCCTTCCTCTCTGTACAAAATCAATAAAATATATTTTAAAAAAAGAAAAGAAAATAATGAATAAACAAAATGAGAATATCAACAACAAAGATATAGAATATTTAAATCAACAAACAGAAATTTTTGAGCTAAAGAATACAAGAACTAAAATGAAAAATTCACTAAAGGAGTTAATTCATCATCAGGTTTGATGAAACAAAAGAATGATTCCATGAACTCAAAGATAGGTCATTTAAAGTTATCCAATCACAAGAGAAAAAAAGACAAATGGAATAAAAAAAAAGTTAAGAAAGCATAAAGTACTTAAATGAAACAATAAAGATTAAAAAATGCATTATGAGAGTTTCAAAAGGAGAAGTGAATGAAAATGGGACAGAAAGTTCATTTGAAGAAATAATGGCTGGAATTTTCCAAAACTAGGGAAGGAAATGGACATCTATATTCTAGAAGCATTATAGGCCCAATTAGGATAAACTAAAATCAAACAAACAAATTAAAATAAATCCAAACACACTGACACAGATTGCAGCAAAACTGTTTTTTTAAAAATATATTTTATTGATTTTGTACAGAGAGGAAGGAAGAGAGATAGAGAGTTAGAAACATCGATGAGAGAGAGTCATTGATCAGCTGTCTCCTGCACACCCGTTACTGGGGACATGCCCTTGACAGGAATCGAACCCGGGACCCTTCAGTCCCCAAGCCAACGTTCTATCCACTGAGCCAAACCGGTCTTGGCAGATTGCAACAAAACTGTTGAAAGTCAAAGGTAAAGAGACAATTTGGAAAGCATCAAGGGAAAGAAATGTATCACATAAAGGGCCCTCATAAACTTAATGAAGTCCTTAGGAGAAACCTTGCAGGCCAGAAGGGAGTGAGATAATATATTCAAAGTGTTGAAAGGGAAAAAAAAAATCTGCCAACCAAGAATACTAAACCTAGGAAAATGTCATTCAAAAATGAATTAAGAAAGAAAGACATTCCTTGTTAAACAAAAACTGAGGAAATGTATCACCATTAGATCTGCCTTATAAGAAATCCTACACGGAATCCTTCAAATTGAAATCAAAGTTTGTTAGATTGCAACATGAAAATATAAAGTTTACTCTTAAAGGTAAATTATGATGAACAAAGAATACTGTTTTGATGGTATATTAATCACTTTTAATTATTGGTACAGAATTTCAAAAACAAAGTATAAAACCAGCTACAAGTACACAATATGTTAATGGATACACAATATAAAAGCATGCAATTTTTAACATCAATAACAAAAAGTGTGTGAAGTGAAAAAATAAAATTTTTGAAACTATAAGATTGTTATAGTTACATATTCATAGATTGTTATAAGATATTAGATTGTTATAATTATAAGATAGTAAATTGATAGTTATAAGCTATTTAATGCAAGCCCCATAGTAAGTACAAATTAATATATCTAAAAAAGTTGCACAAAAGAAAATTTAAAAATTTATCAAAGCATGTCATTGTAACAAAAAAATCAATGAAACATAAAAGACAGAAAGGGAGAAAAAGGGGGTACAATTTTAAGACATACAGAAACAATTAAGTTGTCAATAACAAGACCTTTCATGTCAATAATTATTTTTCATATAGATGCATTAACTTCCCCAATAAAAAAAAAGAATGGATGAATAGATGAAAAGAGCATATCCAACTATAATTTTCCTACAAAATATTTACTTTAGATTTAAAAACACAAAGGCTGAAAGAGAAAAGATGTGGGGGGGGGGGCGTGAAATTATTTCATGCAAATGTTAACGAAAAGAACAGGATTCACCATACTTGTAGCATACGAAGGATAATTTAAAAACTCTCACAAAGCACAATTAGGACATTAGGTAATTAAATATAGGTCAATTCACCAGGAACATAAAATTATAAATATATATGTAACCAACATCAGAGCACCTACTTATATTAAGTAAGTATTGAGATAAGAAAAATGAAGAATTAGCAGTACAAAAAGAGTCAGATATTTCAATATATCACTTTCAATTATGATAGAACAAGCAAACAGAAATCAGTAAGAAAACAGAAGACTTAAACAACAATATAAACCAATTCCACTGAACAGCAGCAGGATACATATTCTTCTCTGGTATACACAAGACATTTTCTATAGTAGATGACACATTCAGTCACAAAACAAGCCCTTAGAAATTATGAAGGTTTAAAACATGTCAAATATCCTTTCTGAATACAAGGATAGAAGTAGAAATACATATCAGAAAGAAAACCGAAAAATTCACACATATGTTGAAATTAAATAATAGACTTCTGAACCAACAAAGAAGAAAATGAAGAAGAAATGAAATGAAAATATTTTCAGACAAAGATAAAATAGAAAGAGAAAATTTTTTTCTGATGTTTTGAGAAAGTATCTTGAAACAAATACAATTGAGAACAACATATCAAATCTTATGAGTAATTGGGAAGATAATAATGGCAAATAATAAAATTAAAAGGGAAATAAAATATCATATAAACAACCTAACATTACATCTCAGGGAATGAGAAAAAGAATAGATGAAGCCCTAAGTTAGGAGAAGGAAAAAAAAAAACAAAAAACAATAAAAAGCAGAGAAAAATAAACAAAATAGAGGAAAACAATTAAAAATTAAAATGTAGTTATTTGAGGAAAAAAAATTGACAAACTCCCAATTAGACTAAGGGAAAAAGAGAGAAAACTCAAAATAGAACTGAAAGGATGCCACAGAAATAGAAAAGGATCATAAGAGACTACTATAAAAATTATATATTAGTACAAATTAGATAACAAAGGAGAGATCAGTAAATTCCAGTAAACATATCTTCTACCAAGACTAAACCATGAATTAATATATTATCTTAATAGACTACTACTAAGGTGATTAAAAACAACAAATACAAACCAGGACCAGCCCTATCTGGTTTGGCTCAGTGGATAGAGTGTCAACCTGCGAACTTAAGGGTCCAAGGTTCAATTCCAGTCAAGGGCACATGCCCAGGTTATGGGCTCGATCCCCAGTGGGGGCATGCAGGAGGCAGCCAATCAATGATTCTATATTATCATTGAGTTTCTATATCTCTCTCCCCTCTCCCTTACTCTCTAAAATCAATAAAAACACATAAAAAAAATGAAAACTAGGATTAGATGGTTTCACTGGAGAATTCTACCAATCATTTAAAGAAGAATTAATGGCAATCCTTCTTAATCTCTTTCAAGTAATTGAAGATGAAAGACTTCCAAACATATTTTATGAGCTCAACATTATTGTGATAGCAAATCCTCACAAAGACTAAAGTAAAAAACAAAACTAAAGGGACAAACAATATTCTTTATAAATATAGATGCAAACATTCTCAACAAAGCACTAACAAACCACATCCAATAGTGTATTAAAAATATCATACATCATGATCAAGTAGAATTTACCCATAGGGTGCAATAACCATTCAACCTAAAATAAAAAAGCAAAACAAAACAATACAAAAAATACAATCAATGTGATAGATATACTACATTATCAGACGAACAATAAAAAATATCACATGAGCATCTCAATATATGTTGAAAAAACATTTGACAAAAATCATTCTTTTATATTAAAATATTCAATAAATTAGAATGGGGGGAAATATCAGATGGCTTTCAGATGGATTATCTGGGAAAACAGCAAGTATTTATGTGAGGGTGAGAGGCTGGAGTTACCAGAAAAAGTAAATGGAGTCAGATTAGGAAGATACTAGTCGATGTAGTCCACCATAATGAATTTAGGGCTTGATTTGTAGGTGAGAGGGTACCATACAAGCATTTCAAGCAGAGGAGTACCATAATTCCATTGGATTTCAGAGAGGCCACTCCACTATCTAATTAATTGGACTTTAAAAAGCAATGTTTAAAGTAGAGATAGTAAAGAAAAAACTATCAATTTTGAAATAACTCTAGAGAATGTAATCTTCCAAGCCCTCTTTTCTCATAGCACATTCATTCCAAATATTATTTGGTGTTTTTATGACTCAATATATATTGCCAAATTATTTTCCAAAAAAGATTCTACAGCAGCATGATAGTCAATCAAAGTTTAGTTTAGTGTCAGCACATCTAATGAAAATTAAACCTAATGTAGAAAATCACCTTTGCAAATTGCTTCAAAAAGTGGCATTTTGATGATCTACATTTTGTCTTTCAAAATGTATGCTACTGTTTTCTCGATGTTGAAATGCAACACTACTTCAGTAAAGTATCAGAGAAAGTAGTAGAGTTTGTTAGGGTCCATATTTTATTAAAATAATTACTTAAAAAAAATAGAATCACATTCAGTGCTGAGCAAAGCACACACCCCGAAACATAAGTTAGAACTGATAAGAACTGACTAAACATAAGATTCATATTTTCATCTATGACCCACTGGATCTGGGACATATATTCAGTAGAATGACAAGCAATCTATTTGAATTTATTCACTCTCTGAACCATGTATATTGGAAACCAAGTGATTTAAATGTAAGTAGTAAAAATCAACTGTAAAAGTTTTCAGTTCCTTTCCTTTGCAATAATGACAATTTCTGTCCACATTTTTTTGCCAAAGAGTATTGAAGGGGAGAAAAGTTTATCACCCAAAAATATGTCTTTTGGAATATTAATTTTAATATGACTGTTTTTATGAAAAGAAAGACTAAGGGAAAACCTTTGACCTTCCCTTAACTACCTAAAAGGAATTTAGGTAGAAGTCCTGCTCCAGGAAGGAGATATCATAGATAACTATGTGATAGACAGAGAGGAACCTAGCAAGGCCCATTGTTCGAAGTCCTCTCTGTTGTCTCTTTGCTAAAGATTGTCCAGAAAACCTTTATTCATCAAACATTTGCTTTTTCATCTCCAGGTGAATTGCCTTTCGTCCCTTTGATCTCCCAAACCTCATCTCCTCACTAACACCCCTTCTCCTTAGCTCCAGGATTACACAGAAAACTCAACTGCTCAATCTGCCCTTTGGTCACAAATTCTATGGCATGGGCATATGAACTAAAGTATTCATTTTCTTATTTTAATCTATATCTATTAATTGTATTGTTATCTTAGGCAGAATGGAACTCAGGTAGGATGGAAGTTATTTTTGCATCCTCCAAGTATTATCATTATTAAAAACAGGGAGAAGACTTGTTCAGTTTTTGAGTTATATTAATTCATTAGTAAGTTATCTATTTGTTATATAGTTTTATTTAATTCAGAGAGTAAGGGAGAGACAGAGATAGGAACATCGATTATGAGAGAAAATCATTGATCTGCCACCTCCTGCACATGTCCTACAAGGGATCAAGCCTGCTTACCGGGAATGTGTCCTGACTAGTGATCTCTTGGTTCATAGGTCACTGCTCAAACTCTGAGCCATGCAGGACAGACATAAGTAATCTATTATTATCAGTTTGGTGGTGGTCACATAGATATATCAATGACCATGTTTCGATATCATACATTACATAACTCTCAAGTCTCTCTCCTTTAATTGCTTTTCTCTTCTCCTCTGCAAGTCCATAAGCCTACAGTCAAGAATCAAGCCTGTACATGGGGAGAGAGAAGCTGTGAATATGATGTCAGAACTGAAGTTTTTTTTTTTTTAGATGAACTAGACATAATTTCAATAACTAAATGTGTCAGAGTCACCTTAGTAATTTTTTTCTTATAGTTGACATTATTGGAAACCCAATGCAGAATATGTAAAACAAAGTAAAAATAGTTTCCTATTTTATATCTTTTATACTAGTACTAGAGGCTCAGTACACAAGTTTGTGCACGGTTGGAGCCCATTCGCCTGGTAGGCAATCGGGGCTGATCAGGGGGGCTGCCCGACCAGAAGGAGGGACTTCAAGAAGTTGGCAAGCCACAGGAGGTTGGCTGTGGTAATGCACTGACCACCAAAGGGCAGCTTCTGCATTGAGCACCTTCACCCGGGTGGTCAGTGCACGTCATAGCAACTGGTCAACCAGTCATTTGGTTGTTCAGTTGTTTGGTTACTAAGACTTCAATATACATGGATTCTGAATGAATCACTCACATATTAGATCCAGAGACAAAGAAACACTGAACAGACCATCCGACTTCAGAGAGAAAGCAGGGGAAAGAGGAGGGGGGTTGTTTAAAGATCAACCAAAGGACTTGTATGCATGCATATTAGCATAGCCAATAGACAGGACACTGGGGCAGTGGGGACTTGTCCTGGGAGTTGAGAGTGGCTTGGGGGGGGGTGTCAATCGAAGAAAAAGAAGACATATGTAATACTTTAAACAATTTTTTAAAAATCTGGTGGAAAAAGAATCTTTAAAAAAGATAAAACAATATATATAGTACATTCTCTTTAACATTTTGGTGCTTAGCATTTTAATCTTTCAATTCACATTAATTTTGGTCACTTCTGCAAGGATAGTGGACCCTGGGATGAGCTATCCTGAGCCCCATTTCACTTGAAAGGACTTACTTCCCAGCTGCTGAACATGCTTCCACAGACAGACTTTAGCTGGTATTTGTCTTCAAGAATTAATCCAGATTAACAGTGCTGCCTTGACAAGGAGCATTGACCTTGATGGCAGCCTGCATCTAATGATGGGTAGATGCAGATGTAGAAAAATGCCTGTCCCTCTCCCTATATAACTTGAAAGGATATCCTTAGTGGTCATTATTTAGATTATTTTAGAGTCCATGTTCTTCCTCTACCCAGACCATCCACAGTGTTGAGCCCAAAAGCCCTTAATTGATACTAATACCAACCTGTGGCTCTTAAATCCAACCTGTCAGAGAAAATATTAAATTGACTACTCCAAGATAAGAAACCACTTATAACAAGGCATTTATTGAATAAAGTTTATCTTCTCTGTGGTTTTCTAAAGCATCCTTGATCACACAATTAAGAAGTTTATGTAGTACAAGTCAGTGTGATTACATGATTTATAGGTGTATTCAAGTGTGTGCTTATGCTTGTATAAACACATGCACACACACAAATGGGAAGGGTAGCAAAATTCATGTGTTGTTTTAAAGGAACTTGAAAATAAAGGTTGAATCCACATTATAAGCACTCTAAATGTTATTCTAAGAAATTTTTACTATGTCTTAGACAACATGGTGTTTTTAAAATGGGAAAGTATAACATCCATTTTTTTAAAGCAGGAAAGCAGTAGCAGTGTGGTATATACATCAGCAGGGCTTAGAGGTTATTATAACAGATGAATTGGAAGATGATGAATATCTGAAGTAGAATGTTGACACTGGCAAACATGATGAGAAAATCATTTTTAAAAATTTGAAGCTAAAATTGATGGAAATTGGTGACAACACTGAAAAAATTGAAAGGGTGTTTTTATTAATATTAAACACTGTTTAAACACATTTTAATAGAACTCAAGTACATTGTTTTTAATTTTAAATATTAGAAATATACTTATTCTATAAAATAAAAGTAAGAACTTATTATTTAGTCATACATTTATACATACTTTTGTAGCATGATGATTGATAAATGATGCATTAACTATGTTATTCTTGTGCTTTTAAAATGGAGGAACATTCAGCTTTAAATTTACAGTTCTTAAAAGCATTAAAAGTACAACTGAATAATTTATGAGCAGTAGCACTGAGACTACTTAAAGAGAACACAGCGCAATTTGAAAAACTAACTTACTAAAAAAAATTGCAAGGTTATGTATGCAAGGTAAAAGATAAACTCAAGATGATATTTCAGAATCTATATACATAACAGTCCAGTTGAAAATTTTACACTTTTAGTATAGCATGCTAAAATGAATCCCAATAGGAAAATGTGAATAATTTAGATAAACATCAAGATTAAAAAAAAACACAACTTTTCAACTTTTTGTAATAAATCACCAACTTATTTTCCCAGCACTAAAAAAAAACCTATTAAACCTATTATTGGGGAAAATCTAAATTTATAAAAGTAATGATTATTTTTTTAAAAAATAAGTAAAATTTAAAAGTAGGAAAACATCCTATTTTAATATATATATATTATTTCTTTTTCTTCATTGATTAAGGTATTACATATGTGTCCTTATCTCCCCATTGCTCCCCCAACCCACTCATGCCTTAACCCACCCTGTGTCTATACATAAATATTTAGTAATAATGTATTTTATTATTTCATTCCTTTTCCAATTTCTTATGAGCTTTCAGTGATATTTCCTTAGAAAATAGATATATAAAATCTAATATATAAAAATTAATAAAAACCATAGGAATATTAAGTATGAATAAGATGTACTTTGTTAAAAGAAGATACTATCAAATATATGTCTCAGTTCTTAGTATCAAGTGAAAGTGGACATATTTTTGTCATTATAGATGCCAATTAATAATAGTCCGATAAATGTATGAATTTACAGTGAATTATGCAGAACAATTTTGCATAAAAAACTACAAAGGAAATGAAAAATATGAGTATTCAATGCTTACATAATCTATAATATTTATAATCACATAGAAACATTCAGTTCTGGTGATACATAAAGACATGCTTTTAAAAGTGGTTGCACTGCTACAAACTATAAAAACATAAGTGAAAGAATTGTTTCCAGTGTTTTGTGTGATGATAAGTGCTTTTAAAAAAATCATAATACAGGATAATTTTCAACTATAGGAAAACTCAATGTTTTACTTGTTAGCATTTTAGACATAATAAACGTACTATTACAGAGTAAATTTTTCTTCCCTCCTTTTATATGAGTCATGCTTGGTTCCTAAGTTATTTAGATTCTTAGACATCTAACAAATAAGTAAAAAAATATCAAGTGAGATGATAAATATTAGCAGAATGTGGAGCATGTTCAATGATCTATAAGCAGCATGATGGAAGAGAAGAGTATACAATGGTTTACAGATTGCTAGAGAAAGGATATAGGAATTTTGAAAGATATTTGTCTTAGTACCATTGTGATGTTAAAAGTGAGGTTCTAGAAGAAAAAAACTACATAAAACCTGCAGGAGTCAGAGTGTGATAATTATTATTTGAGGAAATACTAGATTTGGGAAATTGTGAGATATTAAGTACAAAAATGATGAGAGACAAAATTAAGAAAAAATATTAAAAAGCATAAGGACCTTTTTTTTACATCTCAGTTTAGAGAGTCTATTTGTTTTTAAAATAAATAAATAAATCCAATGGCATTGAAGAGGCTTTATATTTCCTGTGACTCACAAAACGCTAAGGAAATGGTCAATGCATAAGGTAACTACTTGTCCCGCCTGGTTGTCCTACAGGTTTGTATTTATTAGTTTATTACTTTCAAAAATGTCCTAAGTTGGATGCTATTGTCACTCCAAATAACATGGAACCTGGAATTTCACAGGGAGTATGAAGAAGGGAGATAACTAAGATCAATGCAAAGATTAAAGCTTTTATTCTATAGCTAAAAAGAATGGTGTAAAAAACATATACAGTAAAACATATGCATGTTGTGTATATTATCATTTAAGTATTTTTAAAATTAGTAAGTCTTAAATATGTTTAACTACATTTCTATTTGGTTATTCACAATGTACTTGGAGCAGGGACTAGAATGGTGGCTGCCAGGGACTGGAGGAGGGGAAAACAAAGAGGTACTGATCAAAGGGTGCAAAGTTTCAGTCACCCAAGATGAGCACGTTCTAGAAATCTCCTGTACATTATAGATTCTATAGTTAATGGTTGCTTAAAAATTTTCCTAAGAAAGTACATCTATGTTAAATGTTGCTATAACATTGATTGCGGTGAAAATTTCACCTGTGTATACTTATCTGCAGACTTATCAAATTGTATACATGAGACATATGCAGCTTTTTGTGTGTTAAACATTCCACAATAAAGTATTTTAATAAAAGAGAGAGATAGAAATATTTGCATTTAACAAACTAAAATATTCTTTCCTGTTCTTATTTTCAAGACAGAGATTGTCCTAGTTAATTGGTAGGAAGAAAGAGGCAGTAGGAAGAAATTGCCCGTAAAGAATGCTAAATATCATTAAAGTTCACACTCTAGGTCAGCCTGTCTGACACCGAATCCTAGTTCTAATATTGACTGATTATTTGATCATTTGCAAATGGACAAACTTGTACAGAAAAATGTAAACAACAAATTAGGTTAAACATGCATTGTGCAGTTTTTAAAAATGCACCTTGAACAGCCCTTAGGCATTCTGTATCTATCAATATTTTCTTTATTCTATCAGATAGGGAATACAAAGAAGAAAATGTACATCCCCTACTCTTAACATGTCTACCATCTCAGGAAGAAACAGAGTTGCATAAGAAAAAATTATAAGAAAATATAATATTTGCTATAATGACTAAAAATTTGCTATAATGACAAGCAATCTCATGGTAAAGTCTGAGAACATTATAGACTGAGAGAATTAGTGGTGGGATCTGAAAACTTAGAAAAAATTGGAGAGCAGAGATGATAACTTGTACAAAATCTAGGTTTTATAAGGAAGCTATACAATGAGTGGCCAGATTATTAAGATCTCTGAACGCACTCAGTGTATACCCTATCTAATAAAAAAATAATATGCAAATTTATCATGCCTCCACTACACCCACAAGCCAATCAGGAGCAAGTATGCAAATTAACCCAACCAAGATGGCTGTGGCCACAGAGCTGCAGGAGACAAGGGGCTAGGGTTTCCCAGGCAATGGAGGAAGCCAAGCTCCCCAAGCCTTGTCCTGCCTTGGCCTCTGCTACAAAGTTTCAATTATAGAAGATAAATGAACCCCAGATACCTGGGCCTCCACTTGGGGCGCCTGGGGGTGTGGCCAAAGTTTTAACCACTGAGCCAAAACGGTCAGGCCCATTCTATTCTTCTATTTTTTTAATCCATATGGTTAGCATAAATCCAGGGATTCTAAGCAATTAAAGTACACTTGCTTGATTCTGATCTAACATGTACATGAAAACCAGTGTAATCTTTTAATATTTCTTCATTTGATAATTTCACATAAAGTCATGATAAAACTCTCTTGGGAAAAGAGGAGGGCAATAGAAGTGAGGGGAAAAGGGAGAGGATGTTGGGTGATAGCCGTACTCATTATTAAGAAATGAAGGAGTTATCGATGATTATTTTTCATTCTTTGCCACTCTACTTTATCACTGTTATATTTAAAGGTGACTGTTTATTTCTACAATGGCCATACATAAGGATATAAAGCTCTATCACGAAATTGATTTTCTATTGATTTTTATGAAAAAACTATCTTTACTCCATAGTCCAGTATGGAACTATAGAAACATAATTATCCTATATAATAAAAGGCTAATAAGACCAAATGGCAGAACAAACGAAACAACTGAACACCCGGTGACCACCAAGGGACATGTGCAGAACATGTTGGGTGTCGGCCACAGCAGGATGGTGGAGCAGGTGAGTGGGGGCACCAGACCAAGGCATGGTGCCGGTTACTGTCATTGGGGCCAGCCTCTGGTGATTACTGAAAATTCTTTGCTCCTGCATGCCATGGTCCCACCTGGCACTTGCACCTGCTGCTGGCATCAGACCTGCCCACTCTGTAGCTGGCACTGGAGCCACAACTGGTAACTGCACCAGCACCCCGCATTGGTCCCAATTGCGTGGTTCTGGGTGTTGTCAGCAGGTGTTAGAGGCAGCTGCTGGCCCCAATCACCCCTGAAGGCTTCTCCACCTCCCCATGCACCTGAGGGGCAATCAGGGCAGTAGTTGCCACTCGCACCCACTGACAGAGCTGGCCCTACTTGCACCCGCTGCTGGTGCCAGCCCAATCGCTCTGCAGCATCAAGCAGTTGTGAGCAGGGCTGGAGCTGTCAGTGCATGGGAGCAGCAACAGTGGGAGTGGTGCTGCCAGCAGAGTGGGGACCAGGGGCCGTGGCAGGAGAGGCCAGGTAAGGGCACGGAGAATGGGCCAAGACTTACCCCTGTGCTTATCGCAGCCTAGTGGCATACAGTTCCTTTCAAGATACACCAATTCATGTACCGTGCCCTTAGTATAAATATAAAATGGCACATTGGCTAGAGTATGTTTTGTGAATATTCAAACACACACACACACAGCTCTGTATGCATACAAAACTTTTAGAACTGACAAGTTAAATAAAATTGTGGCATTTTATTCTTAAATTTGGTCTAAAATATTTATTCTAAACATATATAAAAACCTAGATTTCCATTGGGATTAGTCTCATAAGGGGTCAATTTTTCCAGTGCATGGTGATTATAGTGGAAGGGAATGCTCTATTCTATTTTGGCAGAAATAGATTTAAAGATTATCTAATAGTTACCTTTCCAGCTCAGCAATTCTCTAAAACAAAGGTTCATTCTGCCCACACTAGTGAATATTGAGATGAAAGGTAAAGATACTATTGTATTACTCAAAACTTCTGACCTTGGTTCCCTGGCCAACATTCTTGATCTCATCAAACACTTACATGAAAATTACCAGAGATGAATTAAAATATTCCATGTATATTTAAAAACACTTAAATATTTATTGAAGACTATAAAAACTGCATTATTTACCTGAATATTTTATTACCATATTTGTTTTAGAAGGCCAACTGATACTAAATACAATGAACTATCTTCTAAATAGTACATTATTGATAAATGTTTATTAGAAAATTCTTAATTAAAAAGTTAGGTAATTTTGACCTAATTTCTGTATATGGTATTTTAATATTAATCTTGATTTTCTTAGCTGTTGTCATTATTGGAATTCACTTCCTCTGTTTTTGATAAATTGGGTAATTAAGTGAATAAAAATTATTAGAAAGGATGTGAAGAATAGATTTTCAATCTAAATTTTTAATGATTTAGAACATACATAAAGAAATAATATAAGTTATCTTACTGTTAAGTGTAAAGTGGTACATGAATCTTGCACATCATAAAAATACAAGAGTAATTTTCACAATAAGAACTAACTCAAAAATCATTTTAAAGTCTGCAAATAAAATTTGCAATTCACTTTAACATGCATTGTGTATAAAAATTTTTGAGCATTTAAATGTCTCAGAAAAAAGTTAATCTCTCAGAATGCTTATAATATACATTTTCTATTTATTTTATATTTTTTCTGCTTATAAATTTAAGTTCTAATGAATAGTGTGTATTTACTTTGAAGAGACAAAATTAAATTAGTAAATTTGGTATGGCTTATAATAGTGTCACAAAGGCATGAAAAGATTAGTTGAAAAAATTCAAAAAGCAGCTAAAATACATGTGAATAAATAAATTCAGTTAGAATTAAAAATATATTTTAACATCTTGTTATTAAGCAATTATGATTGGTACTTGCTAATAATTAAAATTGTACATAAGAAATCAATGTTCCAAGTATATTTGTCATTATGAATAGTTGCTTCAACAAGTACTTTAAACATTTTAAAAAGTATCTTTCACAAGCTGATACCAAATTCATGTTAAATGCATCTTCACAGCAAGGTGACTTTTACAGTAAGTTTTACCATTGGCATGATTTACAATGTACACGTGATCATCAGTGACTGATTGGATTTTGTCCTGGTATTCTGTTTGCATAGGCAGTTTCTCAATAAATTTGACATTGATCATCTGTCAGTTTGATTTGCTATTTTTATGAGACTCATTTTAAACAAAATAAGTAAATGTTTGCAAGCCCACAGAGAAAACACTACAGCTATGAATTTTATTTCTGTTTGGCATAGCTTTCTTTTCTATCAAGTTTAAAAATAGAAGCCAGTGACAATATTTTTTATTTTTTGAGCTCTTACTGGATGATTAGGTTTTAGGCATTTAGAATATGAAAACAACTAATTTAAATGGTGGGAGAGCTTGGCTTGTCAAGTAATCAAATTAGGCAATGGAACCAATAACAAGCCTGAAGCAAGGAAGACATGAAATTATCATGCCATTTAATCTTGGTCAAAACTCGTCAGTACACCTGATGCCTTATAAATCATATTCATAGCCACAGTTTATAAGGCAAAAGAATACATTTTAAGAACCTACAAATAAAGCCAATATATTCCATTTCAAAGATAGTGCACTGCCACAATTAATACACAATATAATAAGCAACACACATGACTTGTGTTTTACAAAAAGCAGCTTAAACCTTTGTCCATTAAATGAGCTTTTTATACCAACACAATAACATAAAATGTGTGTGTCAGAGGAGAGGATGGTGTATTAGTCATTATATGGGGGAAGGACTCCAGAATATCAAATAGTTTATCTAGATAATTGCCATTGTCTGACAAAGGTGCAAGTGGCATACTTATCAACACTAATAAAAGAGAAACATGCAAATGACTGTATCTCTGCTACACCCATAAGCCACACCCACCAGCCAATCAGGAAAGAGTATGCAAATTAATTCAACCAAGATGGCTGCGGCCACAGAGTGAGAAGGAGGCTTCAGTTTCCCCAGCAATGGATGAAGCCAATCTTCCCGCCTGCTCTGGCCAGCCCTGGCCTCCGCTCAAGGATACAAATTTTCAATTATTGAAGATAAATAATTCCCAACAAAAATGGCAGCAGCCACAGAGCTGAAGAGAGCAGGAAGCTTGGGTTGCCCCAGGTGATGGAGGAAGCCAAGGTTCCTAGCAGGCCCTGGCCTCCACTCAAAGCTACAAAGTTTCAATTATAGAAGATAAATAAATCCCAACAAAAATGGCGGTGGCTACAGAGCTGGAGAAAGCAGGAGGCTTGGGTTGCTCCCTGCAATGGAGGAAGCCAATTTTCCTGGTTGGCCCTGGCCTCTGCTCAAGGCTACGAAGTTTCAATTATAGAAGATAAATAAATCCCAGATTCCAGAGCCTCCACTTGGGTCGCCTAGGGGCATGGCTGGCCTGCAAACCACCACAGATCCCTTGCCCAGGGTTCCCAATGCCCAAAGGGAACCCCCACCTTGATTCGAGACACCCTTCAGGGCAAACCAGCCCCACCCATGCACCAGGCCTCTATTCTATATACAAAAGGAGTAATACGCAAATTGACTATCACTCTAAAATACAGGATGGCTGCCCCCATGTGGTCAAAGATGGCTGTCCCCATGTGAACACAAGATGGCCTCCACAAGATGGCCAGCAGGGGAGGGCAGTTGGGAGGGACCAGGCCTACAAGGGAGGGCAATTGAGGATGATTAAGCCTGCATGGGAGGGCAGTTAAGGATGACCAGGCCATCAGAATAGAGAAGTTGGGAGCAACTGGGCCTGCAGGGAAGGGCAGTTGAGGGTGTCCAGGCCTGCAGAAGCAGGCAGTTAGGGCAATCAGGCTGGCAGAGGAGCAGTTAGGCATTATTCATGCTGGCAGGGGAGTGACTAGGGGGCGATCAGGCTGGCAGGCAGAAGCAGTTTGGGGCAATCAGGAAGGCAGGCAGGCAAGCAGTTGGCAGGCAGCACTCCAAGATTGTGAGAGTGGTCCAAGATTGGAGAGGGTGCAGGCTGGGCTGAGGGACACAAACCCAAGTGCACAAATTTCATGAACCAGGCCTCTAGTTTATACATAAGTAAAATATTTGCCTTTCTAAACATCGAGGCAGAGAAGGAATATTTACCTTTTGTGTATAAATATGCTATTTGCATTGAAATTTATAAGTCTTTTTATGGCTTAAATCATTATGTTATGAATGAAGAACATGTCGATTTAAGAAAGTATTTGTCATAAAGCAGTAGGGAGCTCTAACATCTTTTAATTAAATAATTTTTACCTAACTTAAAATACCTGTAAGTATTATGTAGTTAATAGTCACTTTAAAATGAATAGAATAAAATATGAATTAAAATCCTGGCCCAGCCGGTGTGGCTAAGTGGTTGAGTATCGACCTATGAACCAGGAGGTCATGGTTTGATGCCAGGTCAGTTAGGGAACATGAGCAGGCTTCAGGCTCAATCTCCAGTGTGGGGTATGCAGGAGACAGCTAATCAATGATTCTCTTTCATCATTGAGGTTCCTAACTCTCTCTCCCCCTCTCCCTTCCTCTTTGGAATGAATTATATATATATATAATTAACCAGTAATATTTGGCTTCTTTTCCAATTATAAACCAACAGGAGATATAAACTAATGAAAATTATTCAATGTTCTAAAAAGAATTAAGAATGCATCTATCACTTTGTATTCCATCTAACACAGATTAAATTACAGGATGCTTGTCTCACATCTTTCTCTGAGAGTTCCCACAGTGCTGCTGTGTGCACTACTGCTTTCTGACTTTCACTGCACCTACTGGTTTCTATCACTGAAGTACTAATGCATTTACCAACCTGCAGATATTATTTTACTAAAGAATATTTACTAAAGTGTGTTTCACCCCTTACTCTGCATTTCCTTACTGGAATGTTATGATCTTTACATCAGTACAGCATTTACTAGTTAATTCCAGAATTTAATCTTTTTCAATTAAAAAAAAATGTTTTAGTGTTGACATCCCCCACAGGAAGCATTAAGCATGGATTGTTTTGTCATAAGGATCATTAAGGAATAAATAAATGTTCTTGATAGTGTTTAAAACAGATTACTTCTTATATGTCATTTCTTAAACTGAGACAACATAACATGTAGTTCTTCAAAATAGTCAAGTAGTTAAAACAAAATCATCCAGAGAGCTCACTTTTGATAAATCATGTCTTATATGCTCTTCATGGATAAATTTATTTCTTACTTAAATGTTTCTACAATTTTTCTTACCTTTTTAGTTATTATTAACAAGGACACTTGACTTAGGCCCCTGAAGATAAATTAATTTATTATATTCTACTTGGATACTTATTCATTTGACATCGTGTTTATATTTTCTTATTTTTGTTGAAATTGTTTTGAACGTGGGTTGGTATGATTTGATTTTTTAATGCTTTTTTATGCTTATTATGAAGTTGAACCTTCACACTTGTATTTCTCTGGTAATTTATGCATTTTTAAATTTTCCCAAATTGGAGGTTATTGTATTTTATATCATATTTTTTATTTGAAAAATATTTCATTTTTAATTGGAAATATTTATAAATGTCCTTTAACAAATATTTATTAAATTCTACTTTTCATTATGCATCATACTACCATGTTTCCCCAAAAATAAAACATCCTCCAAAAATAAGACCTACTTACAGGTTTCCTTCTGAGTGAAATATAAGGCATCCCCCGAAAATAAGGCCCCCCCTAGGCTCTGTCTCAGAATGAAAATTAATTTACCATAAACTGATCTGTAGGGCAGCCCTGACTGGTGTCTAGAAACCAGTGACTTTACGTGGAGTCCTGACATCACTGCTGTGTGGAGGCAGAGTGGAGGTCGGAGTGAGCAGTGAGCACGGGGCGAAAGAGAGGAGGAGACTTTCGCAGATGCTTGTAGAAGAACGGGAGGATTAGAGTGGACTGGACATGGCCAAGGTGGTGAGTGCTGGTCTGTCTCTGATGACACTACCTGATGCTCGCGGCCGCCCTCATGATGACTGAAGGTTCTCAGTCAGTGGCAGACCCTGCTCCAGCCCAGATCCAGGCCCCAGCAAGCCCAGTGACAGTCCCCAGGCAGGCCCCAGGGGGTAAATGTCTAATAAAGGGGTAGGGGGGAATGTCTGGTGAAGGTGTTCAGTGGCACCGGAGTGGGGGGAGGGGGATCACTTAAAATGACACAGGAGGATCAGAGGGGGGAATCAAAATGACACAGGAGGATCAAAAGGGGTTACTAAAATGGTAATCCCCCCTGATCCTCCTATGTCATTTTGATTTCGCCCTCTGATCCCCCATGTCATTTTAAGTGACCCCCCTCCCCCCACCTTGATACCCCAATTCCTTTTTTTTACCCCTAGAAATGAGTGCAAAAAGAAAAAGCTACTCCGTGGAGTACAAGAAAGGAATCGTGGAAGACTCTTGGGGCCAAAATCTTACTGCTTTCTGCAAAGAGAAGATGTTGAGTATCCAATTGGTCCGAAAATGGTGAGCAGAGTATGGTAACCTCATTGAACAAGTGGACAAGGGAAATGCTAAAGCACAAGTGTGGATCAGGTCAGCAACCATTATTTTCCAAGCTGGAAGACCTGATCTGTGAATGGGTTGTTGACAGGAGAGCAAAGGCTTTGGTTGTGAATAGGGCTCAGATTCAAGAATTTGCCCTTGCAATGGCACCACAGTTTGACATAGCCCCCGAAGACTTCAAAGCATCACAACACTGGCTGGATAATTTCCTTCAGCAAAGTGAACTATCTTTAAGAAGATCTATAACATTGTTTAGATTGGAAGATACTCAAGTTATTAAGCGAGCACTTGCATTCAAGTCCTTTATTGATAATGCTGACTTCTCTAAATATAATCTTTCCAACATGATTGCTATGGATGAAACTGCAGTGTTTATGGGCCAATCATCTCAAACAACAATTGAACAGCTGGGTGCCTCCTTAGTCTACTTTCCCTCCACTGCTTACGAAAGTGCACATGTTTCCTGTATTTTGGCAATTCATCTGGATGGCACTAAATTCCCACCTTTAATCATTTCTAAGGGCAAGAAGGAAAAGATTGAACGTGTTTTGGGCATTTTTATTCTTGAAACTGAAAAAGCCTGGGCCACACAAGCAGTTATAAGGAAGTGGGTCGATTTAATGCTGCCGCTTGTTATGCGAGGGAGCCAAAGATGTCTGCTAGTCTGGGATGCAGCCAGCACTCACTGCACTAAAGACATGAAGACATTTCTTCACGAAAGAAAAATAGATCAGGTAATGATTCCCGAAGGAATGACGAACTATCTCCAAACTCTTGATATTGCAATAAACAAGCCATTCAAAGACAATTTGCACATGGAAATTAATGACTACATTGAAAATAGAATGGAGAGAAATCAGCGTGGAAACTTTGTGAAACCTAAACTGCAAGAAGTTGTGACTTGGGTGAAGAATTCATGGGAGAAAATCATTGTCAGTTGCATTGCAAATGCACTGCGAGCAGGCTACCTTGACAAGAAGTACTCATTTAAAGATAGTGCTATTGCTAAACATGAGAGATTTGGTCCACTGATTCTGAAGGAAATGGAGTCACAAGAAATTCACCAGGAAATTCAGGAATTGGATTGTTATGATGATGTTCCAGAAGATGATGACATGATTGTCATTGAATAAATGAGTAAATTCTTGATACTGTAGGATTCACAGTTTGTCTTGTTTGTGTTGACAGCCATCGTACTACAGTACCGTATACAGGTAATAAATTTCCTTTATTTTCATTTAACAATAAATGTGTACCGTATCCTTCTTCATGGAAAAATAAGACATCCCCTGAAAATAAGACCTAGCGCTTCTTTGGGAGCAAAAATTAATATAAGACACTGTCTTATTTTCGGGGAAACAGGGTAGATATCTATGATTGCAAGAAAAAATATCAGATACATACCTTTCTTTGAAGAAGTTCTCAATGAGGTGGGAACAAATGAGCAAACAGCTATGAGCAGGGGTGAGATGCCCAATTTCAGAGCTGCAGAGTGTTGGACATGAGTGTGTAGAGTACCTGCTCAACAACCTGTTCTGGATTATAAATCCAACCTAAGACTGACATTTTTAATCATTTGATTACAGTCAGTGAAGGGTCAGAGGAGTAAGTATTGGCATTCTTCAGTAGAATGACAAAACTATAAGAGTGTTGCAATGGTTGGAGAAGAGAGGACCAGGGAAGTTAATGGTGAGATATGGGGGAGGGATGGTAATAAAGATCACATAATGAAGGTCATGCATTAACCAAACTGAATTTGGATTCTACTCTTGATGCAATGTATAAATATCAAAAAATAAAAAAAGAAGTTATAACCAGATTTGCAATTTTGAAAAGATAACACAGTATTATCATTGTAATAATCTAAGGGAGAGACAAGAAAAACTGTACAAAGTGCCTTCACTTCAAAGGCACTCAGCACTGTATAATATGTTTATTATATGAATGAAGAAGGGAAGACCCTTTAGTGACAGATTTAGAAGACACAGTCTGCAAAAGCTTATGATAATTGGAAAACAAAATTCAGGTTAAAACTGAAATATTTGAAGTTACACAGGGAGACTATGACTACATATATATCAACTATTCCATGTCATATTTTAACTTTTAAAATATATATTTATTTTTTATGGTAATATTGATTGAAATACTCTTTCTTATTGTATATCTTCCATATTTTAAAGTAAAGCTCGAGTGCATGAGATTGAGTTATAATATTTTCCATATTTCATTGAATTTAGGGCAAACTTTTCCACTTTGTCTGTATTAGAATACATCTTACATTTCTCCTTATTGTTAACATGTCATTTCTCATACAAGGCCCATTTCATGTCTTATTTTGTGCCTTCTTTCCAAATCCCCAACCCAGTGTCTTCTCATAGAAATCATTTGTAATGTGTTTGATATATGTTCGTAAACATAGTTGTATCCTTATAAAATACAGTGTAGTTTTGTGTGTTTCAATTCCATTAAGGGTTTTGTAAATCCCAACTCTGTCCTAGTTTTCTTATTCAGTCCTGCTTAGGGACCAATCCATTTCACATATCTATTTTATGGATTCTTATTGCAGTCTAACATTTCACAGCGTGATTTACTAGATTTTATTTATCATTACTCTAGAGAACGATACACAGGTTGCTTCCAACTCCCTATTGCAATATACTCTGTCCTTGTATGGATCTCTGCAAGAAGTATGTATCCAGAAGAGGAATCCTTCCTTGCCTATACTTATAAAATTATTTTCCCTCAAAGATTACTGAATAATTTCTTTGATTATAGATATATAAATATTTTAAATCACCCTTCCATTAAACAACAAATTACACTGAGGCAACTAACGATGTGGGGGGGGGGGGGGAGATGAATGTCCAATTTACTTCTGACAGCAAAATAAACTCCACATGGGTAAATATTCAAACATACAGAAAAAATGAAATTATGCTAATACTGAGAGAAAATAGAAGTCAAAAGATATGCCCATTTTCCAGCTCTCCTACCATCCTCCTTTATTCTCACCTACTTTCTATAATCCATTTTCCTAACAACTACTGGAGTGATGATTTTTAAATATATATATGATTTTTTACTGAGAGGAAGGGAGGAGGATAGAGATTTAGAAACATTGATGAGAGAGAAACATCAATCAGCTGCCTCCTACTGGGGATGTGCTGTAACCAAGATACATGGCCTTGACTGGAATCAAATCTAGGACCTTTCAGTCCACAGGCTAAGCTCTATCCACTGAGCCAAACCGGTTAGGGCTGGAGTGATGATTTTTAAAAGGCTGATCAATTATGTCTCCTAGTTAAAAACAAGCAAAAACAAAAACAAAAAAAACTACAGTTTTCATTTGCCTTATAATACAATATGTATTTTCTCTTTTTTTCTTTCTTTCCTTTTTTAAAAAAATATATTTCAGAGAGGAAGGGAGAGGGAGATATAGAAACATCAATGATGAGTGAGAGTCAGTGATTGGCTGCCTTCTGCACATCCCTCACTGGGGATCCAAACCACAATCCGGGCATGTGCCCTGACTGGGAATCAAACCAAGACCTCCTGGTTCATAGTCTATGCTCAACCACTGAGCCACACTGGCCAGGCACAATGTGCATTTTCTATCATGGTGTAGTTCAGGCTGTGACTCCTACCTTCACTTCAAAGGCACTCAGCACTGTTTTCTCTTTTGCAGGTTGTGCTACCACTGCACAGCTTTCCTCTTTGATTACGCCACACTCTCTCCTGCGCCAGGGTATTTGCACTGCTTGCACCATTTGCCTAGGGGTGCTCTTCTCTCTTCTGTTTGGATGGCCAATCTACTTCCTCACTATTAGGACTAAGACTACCCCATATACCTACTCACCCAGGCAATGATGCCTCACTTATCTGAATTTGCACTGTGTATATTATTATTTTCTTTCTTATTTATAGGTTGATTTTTCTGCTCTTCTTCAGAGATAAATGCTTAACAAGATCAGGAATCTTTCTTGTCAAATTAATTGCTGTTTTTCTCAGAACCTAAAACAGTTCAGGGAACATAAGTGATGCTCACAACTACTTACCAAACAAGTAAATAAATTAATCAAAGGGTACATACATATCTGGACAAATTTTATTTTTTGGGGAAATAGAAAGCTTTGCAATTTCATCATGGTTTAGGAATATTTTATAATGCATTTAGTTGCATCATTTTAGTGCTTAAACATATTTATCTGGCTCCAATATAAATCCACAAAGGTAATATTGAACACATTTAAACATCAAGCTGAGGCCAAATTGAGATTTAACAAGCTAATCTCAACATTTTGTGCCATACAGGCTAATGGCTGATGTGTGTTTACGAAGTCATCATCTCCGCAGGTTAGTGAGAAGATTAGGAACCCTTTTCTCCCTCACCATGTCCTCATTGTCTCTCAGATGTTTACTCTGTATTCTGGAGGAAGAATTTCTCTTTTTTTTTGTTTTTTTTCCCCATTTATTTTCCCCAAAGGAAAGAAGATATTTTTCTCCATTCCATTGCATTTGTATTTCCTGGAACTAGTTTACTTTATATTAAACATTAACCAGTTTTAAAATTAGGTGTAATTTATAAACAACAGCAAAATGCCTCATGAATTTGAGTTCATAGGCATAATATTTATGCTAATTTGACATGATTGACTTTATTATCTTCTGTAATAATTCTTAGCTTGTCATATCTATGAAGCAATGTATATATATATAAATATACATATGTGTATTTGTGTGTATAATTTTGTGTTAATTTGGCAGCAAACATAAATTTTAGGTATGATTACATTTAAATCAGTAGATTTTGAGAATAGTAATTAGCTCTCCAGAATTTGGGTGGGCTTCATCCAATCATTTAAAGATCTTAAGGAAAAAGACTGAGAAATCCCAAGGAGAAAGGAATTCTGCTTTCATGCTGCCTTAAGACTGTGAGCTGAAGCATTAACTTTTTGTGCCTCTCCAGCCTGTCAGACTACCCTACAGATTCATGTATGATATATCCATATATCTATGCATATATTTCTATCTATCTACCTATCTATCATCTATCTATAAATATTAACATATATCTATATACATAAATATAGAATCAGAAATCATTTGAGGAAATATTTATAAACTAGAGGCCCAGTGCATGAATTCATGCATGGATGGGGTACTTTGGGGTGGCCTACAGAGATCGGGCCCTAGCTCTTGCCCTTAGCCTCACAGCTCCAGCTCTCACTCCCAGCCTCACAGCCCTGCAGCCCTGCTTTGCACACTGCCCCCTCACCTGCTCTTCCATCCCACCTGTGGGGCAATCCATTGGGGCAGGGCCCCCTGCCTGGCTCCCTCTGCACCTGGTAGCCAGGCAGTAGCCCCGCCCCCACTGCTGCCACTGGTTGCCATCTGTAGGGTGATTGGAAGGCAACCTGGCCCTTGCTTACACCGGCCTTGGCCTGGGCCACCCGTTCACCTGCTCCACCATCCCACCATGGTCCCGCTCTCCTCAGGGCCCATCAGGGCTGGCAGTGCCATGTCATCAACAACTGCCATGTCCCGTGCCACCCCCTTGTTGTCAGCACATGTCATAGTGAGTGGTTGAACTCACAGTCTCCCAGTTGAACTCACAGTCAAATGACCTCTGAGGGGACAATTTGCATATTAGGTTTTTATTATATAAGATGCAACTATGTTAGGTGATGCCCTCCAAATTTATATATTTTTTAATTTGAATGAAACATTTAGTAAACCATCTTAATAACTCTATATTAACATTTAGATATATTAAAATTAGTATTATTTTTTATTAAAAAGGTATTTTATTAAAAAAATTGAATAAGCAAAATTTATTGGTTCCATGTCTTTATAATTTCTTCAAATAGAATGAAGCACACATTCGGATTTAAAAACACAAAAATGATCCATTTATTATCTATATTTATATTTACTTTATAATCCCAATGATACCAAATTATTATTTTAAAAGTAATAGGAGAAAGTTGTCTCAGTTCTGATAAATGTGCTGTCTAAAACTGTGAGACTCTGACATTATTATAAATATAGTATGTTATTGATATTTTAGAATTCTAAGGTGGTTCTCCTCAAAGTTTGAGGAGAGAGAAATGAATTGCCTTCTGAGCATGAAGTATACATTTGTTATGTAATAGATTGACATAGGGTTACAAAGTCACTTGAAAGATGTATTCCGAGGTGTCAGATCTGGCTCTAATATCACAGCAGCAGGAGTAGCACGTCTGGAGAATGACTGAGTAAGTTAGAAGAGGGGGTCCCTGGTAAGGAAGCTGAAAGAAGCTATGGAGGGAACCAGTAATGAAGAAGGGACACATCTATTCATATAAAAGTCTAAGTGACTCTTAGGATCAGTCAACCAAATGACCAGAGTCAACCAGTCATTATGATGTGCACTGACCACCAGGAGGCAGATGCTCAGTGCATTCCCACAGTCAACCTCCCACAGCTGGTTAACCTCCCACAGTCCCTACCCCCGGCAAGCCAGCCTTGATTTTCCCCAATCGGGACTGGGTGAGATGGCCCCAATTGGCCCCAATCACCTGCGAGGCTTAGGGACCCCAACCGTCCACAAATCCGTGCACTTGCCTTCTAATTCTAACATAAAACTCCACAGATGCCATCCCCTTGTTTAATGTAGCACCATTGTGCATAAGGAAGCTTGGGCATTCTTTGTGTAATAAAGCAGGCAAATCACATAATAACTCATAATGCCTAATGTGTGTTGAGTTTTCAACTCATAGATACTATGCTAAGCATATTACATATATCTCATTAATCTTCAACTCAATCAGATGATATATGTATTTCTATCTCTATTTCATAAATGAGAAAGATGAATTCACTAAATGTTGCAAGATTAATGAGTAACCAAGTAAGAGTTTTCAGTTGTGTCTGTCTTCACAGCCCATAATGAACTGTGATGTTAAACTAATATTTCCTTTATTCAGATTCTAAATTCAACAAATATAGTTAGGGTTATAATTCAGACTTATAATTTCTTTTTCAAAGGAACATAGAAAATAGCTATCTTCCTGTGCGTGTCTCTCCAATTCTGATGCAATTTTATTTATTGTAATAAAATAATTATTTGGCATAAATTTATCACTTAACCTTCAGTTACATTTGATTTCCAAGTAGCTTCCCAAAATAGATAGAATGTAAAACCAGAGGATAGACACCTTCTACATCTTCAGGAATGCTAGTACCATAAATTTAGCAATTGCTGCTTTGATCCACTTTATACAATGCACTTGGTTAAAATGAGTATGCTTTGGAGGTAAGATCTACCATCGTATGCTCCAAAAATCAGTTTCTAAAGACATCAGAAGGCTGTTAAACCTTCCAAGACATTGGTACGCTCAAAATTCTCTTTAAGCAAAAGCTAATTTATGGCCTGAGGGATAATTTAACAATTATGTTTCTTCCAGTTCATTCAAAGATGAAGATAATTTCTTCAGCATTAATGTCAAGAAAGATCTTGTTATCTTTTAAGATACAATTTCCTCTGGGAACACACAGTTTTTGTGAAGTGTATTTTTTTTTAACTTTTTGAACCTTGTTAATTACATAGAGATGCGTGTGAAACAAAGCATTTACTTATATTAGTTGTGGTAGAATGTGGCAAAAAGACTTAAATTTGACTCTAGTGTCTCTTTAAAGGATGTGTAGTCACCACTGAAATTTCTGTAAAATTCGACAAACATAGATTATTTCTATTAAGATTATTATCACGTAATTAGCCTCCTGACAACTTGGGGTACTCATGGGGAACAGTGAACACTTTGGATGCTACCAATTAGGGAAAGAACCTGGCAGAAGTCAAAGAACCTGGGTCTCATGAAATGAGAACTTATGCTTAGAGTTGCCAAGGGTATCCTAATGTGCTCAAGGTGCGCTCGCAATTCTCCACCAGAAAAGCTTTACTTCCTTTATCTGTTTCTTTCCTCTTTTTTTCTTTTTTCTTTTTCCATAAGCAACATAGTGTTGTTTTAAGGCAACTGTTGAAGTGGAAAGTGGAGCGAATTTAATGTAGTCATTTTATTTTATATTGCCAACTCAATATGTGTTGAGTACCTCCAAGTGACAAGCTTGGTGTGAAGGTTTTATGAGAATTCAGTGGGGGAGAGAGAAGTTGTGGTTGCCCCCTGTCCTCACAAAACTTTTCTCTAGTTAGTTATAATGCAGAAAATCTCAACACTTGTCCTTTGGTTATTTATTTATGGTGCTGCTGCAATATGGATGTTTCTTCACATGTAGTTTTTTGTGTTCTTGAACACTGAGTACGATTTATTATGAATAATTATAAAACTATTTTAGTCAAGATTAAATCGAGATCACCCCTTTTTCACTTATAAATAAAAATAATGTGGTCTAAACATCTTAATTTACAAGAGCCATTCTCAGCCAATTAAAATTGTAACAACATTCCAGGAGAGTAAATACTAAAATAATTTCATAATAGTTTATTTAAAAATTGAGTTATTAACATCTGCAATTTATCTTGAAATTATAAACACACTTAATTGGCCAATAATACTGTGTTTCCTAAATTTTGTTAATAATACAAATTTACATCATTGTTTCTTAAATATTAAGCTTTAAATAAAAACACCCCCTAGAGATAGTAATATTAATACAGCATAGCAACACATTAAAATTGTATATGCATGTGCCAATATTGATCATAATATGCATTTTACACAACTCAACACTTAGTAAATTTAGTCAAAATGAAAGACACTGCTCATAAAATCCCCATAACAATATTTTGTAATATTCTGTTTAATTTTCAAAATGAAGTTAACTCTTAGTTTAATAGTCATTTTATATCATACTATAGGCCTGGTGCATGGAATTTGTGCATGGGTAGGATGCCTAGGCCCAACTTCTGTGTTGAGTGTCTGCCCCCTGGTGGTCAGAGCACATCATAGCAACCAGTCATTCCACCAGTCATTCTGCTGTTTGGTCAATTTGCATATTAGGGTTTTATTATATAGGATACTAATCACAATGGTTCCAAAACATATTTTTTCTGTAACATGGCAATAATTAATCACAGATTTTAAGTTAATTAAAATCTTAAGAGTTAAATAGTACAAATGAATCCTATTGAGTCATAATTCACCTAAATAATCAAATAAGATGGGTAGGGTGTTAAGGTAAGTGTGTGACATTTGAAACACTTTTACATTTTCTTTTTAAAAATAAATGATCATATCTGATAAACTACAGGTAAAATTAAATTAACATAAAAAAGAAAGGCTCTCTTTAGAGTACCATTGAGGGGTGAAAAACTAGTGAGCTCTAACATGAAAATATTTCCAGATACAGAGTTAACATCTATAAACAAAGTCTAAAAACTATTCAATCTCTTTTGCAATTGGCAGGTGAACAATGGGGGTGAACTTTAAAATCTCAAGCAATCACCAGTACTTTATGATTACATAAAGACTCCCTGGCCATCCCCAGATATTATTCCTTAGAGGAGATAAGAGTTATATTCTTTGTTTGCAGATCCAAAGAATACAAAGAAATTCCTTTTTCATAGTTCAAGTAAAATGACTATCCTTAAACGTATGACAAAGAATATTTTGTTGAAAGGTTTTATAGTAAACGTGTAGGAAAAATTGATCAAAGAAATATTTATGATGGCTAATGGAGGTTTTTGTGGTTGGATTCTGCTGAGGATTGTTATTTAGTAATAGAGAAGTAATTTCTAGGTGGAATCAAGTACAACATGCCCCTGATTTTCAACCATTAGCCAAGGAGGCTTGCAACCCTGGAAGGCTCCTGGTTACTGTTAATGTCTGCACATGCCTGGCGTGTATCACTTTTGTTTCCCAGAACCCATATCAAATCAGGTTCCTTTTATGTGTGGCTTCTGAAAGAAGCAATGCAAGCCCTAACCTGCTGCAGTAGGAGGTAAACTCATTAAAGCCATGTGAGGGCTGACATAAGACTTGGCCTTTATTTAGCTAGTCTGGAGATAAATACGGAAAGCCACCATATGGAACTTTGTACAAATCCATAAGCAAGATACTTGTCTATCATTTAATTATTTCCAGTTTTATTTGTAACTCACCATTGTCATTGCTAACTTCATATGTCTCAGCCTGGGTGATTTTCTGTGTTTTCGGGGATTAATACAAATTAAATTTTTTTAAAAATCCAGATACAGATAGAGGAAGAAAAGGCTTTGTGTTACTAGGGAAACCTGATGCTAAAGGTTCAGTGGCAGCCTCAGATGGTGTTGTACAACAAAGGCTGTCAGGATAAGAGAACAGAGAGAGAGCGTGCTGATGTGAAGAATGAGTTTAAAATGTTACTATTGATTCTATGATGATCTTTATAAAAGAAGTAATGCAGACCCTGTCTTTTTCTAAAGAAGAATTATGGAACTATAATAAAGAAGGCCTCAAGGAATTTATATCCTTGAAAGGTAGAATAAATGGAATCTCACCTCCATCTGTGAGTTTATAGAGAGAAGAGAAATTACTGGATACTTCAGAATTTTGTCCAATTAAGATTCTTTCAGTATATCTGAACTTGCAGTTCCATCTGAATACTTGCCTCACTTTTATCTTGATATGTAATATTATCAAATTAGGCATAAGTCATTTGTATTATACTTGATCTTTCAGTATGTAAAATGTGTATTTCATTAATCTTCTAAATGAAAGAGATATTATTTTGAAATAGTAAAACTGTGCTATAGACAAAAGTTCATTGGTAGTGATAAAATAAATTATACATATATATGTATTTCTATTTTTATGTTATTTGTACACTCTATCATTATGGTTTACATGTTATTATCTTTGCATATTATTAATGAAATAAAATGTTATTGCAAGTTGTAATCCAAAAAGAAGAAATGTTGGGTGTTGACTCAAGGAGATTCCTCACTCATGGCTATAGGGAGGCCTCTCTTTCCCCTTCTTCCCTTCCTTCCTTTTTCCTTTATTTTACTTTTTAATATATTTTATTTATTTTTTTACTGAGAGAAAGGGAGAGGGATAGAGTAAGAAACATTGATGACAGGGAAACATCTATCAGCTGCCTCCTGCACACATCATACTGGGGATGTGCCTGCAACCAAGGTACATGCCCTTGACCAGAATAGAAACCTGGGACCTTTCAGTCCACAGGCCAATGGCTCCATCCACTGAGCCAAACTGGTCAGGGATTCTTTTTCCTTTTAATTATTGGGGAAATATTCTCTGATAAGGTAACATTTGATCAAAATAAATGGAAATATGGGAGGAATTAAACTATGCAGACATTTAGATAGAGATACTTAGGTAAAGATATCTAGGTAGATGAAAGTGCCAATACTCTAGAGTGGACTAGAGGAGAATAGAGTAGAAACAACCATTGGAAAAAAAGGTAGGAGAAAAGGCTGGGATTAATGATGAGTCAGACCAATATGTCTCTGTTGGTCATTTTATAGACTGTTCTTTTCTCTAAATATGATGCAAAACTCCTGAAAATTTGGAAGAAAAGAAATACATGACTTGAACTATGTATTAATAAAATCAGCCTGGCCAATGTGTCTCAGTGGTTGAGCATTGACCTATGAACCAGGGGTCACCGTTCAATTCCATGTTAGGGCACACATCTGGGTTGTGGGCTCCATCCCCAGTAGGGCACTTGCAGGAGGCAATCAATCAATGTTTCTCATCATTGATGCTTCTATCTCTCTTTCCCTTTTCCTTCCTCTCTGAAGTCAATACAAATATATATACATATTAAAGAATATTTCTGATCAAATCACTCCCCACTTCTAAAATGTCTATTGACTTTTGACACCTAATACTCATTCATCTGTTTAATAACTTTTGTTCTAGTAAATATACAGATGCCCTCATATTTATAAATCAAGGGAGCCTAAGGAAGTGGGTATCTACCCCCATTTCTTACATAATTGTCAGAAAGATTAGGCAGACCATATAAGACCAGAGGACTTCTGATTCATTCTCAGGAACTTCAAACTTCAAGTTCTGTGCTCTTCCTACCCTACTATATCACTTCCAAACAGGAGAAGGACCCATTTACAGAGGCCAGATGTCCCTTGAATCTTGTTTCAATTTTATTATCTACTCGTCTTCAAATATTATAGAATATAAGATATTCTGGAAAAGAAAAAAAACTTATAGGGATAGAGGAAACAGAGGGGTTGACTACAGATAGGGACAGGAAATGCTTTGCACCATTGGAAATGCTCCATATTAAGTCCATGGTATGTGATTGTATTTGCTTGTGAAAACTCATGTAATGGTACATTAATGGGAATGAACTTAATGGGAATGGAATATAATTATACCTTGATAAATATGACTTGCAACAAACTATCTAAAACATTATTTTTTCTTCAGAACCAATTACTTAGACATATACAAGGTTGGGCAAAAGTAGATTTACAGTTGTATAGAAAATAATACAATAATTAATAGATAAAAATTTAAAAAAAACACTATTTTGCATACTCACAACTGTAAGCCTACTTTGCACCACTGTGTGTGTGTGTGTGTGTGTGTGTGTGTGTGCGTGTGTGTGTGTGTGTAATAACAAAAGTGGTTCATTTTATTAACCAGTTCTAATATCTGCAGCCTTGGAAAGCTGGAAACTAGGATAACTGTGTGTGTACTTCCACTCTGAATTGAAAGGCCTGAGATCTAGGAGACCTGATGGTGTGGTGCCACTCAGAGACTGGCAGGATTGAGAGTTAACAAGAGCCAATGTTTCAGTTTGAGTCTGAAAGTAGAAAAAAATATCCCAACTCCAAGGCAGTCAAGCAGGAAGAATTCTGTTTTACTCAGGGCAGGTAAGCCTTTTTGTTCCATTAGGTCATCAACATTAGTTCCATCACATTAAGGAGGGCAATCTGCTTTACTCAGTCTACCAATTTAACGTTAATCTCATCCCTGAATAATGTTTGACTAAATACCTGGGCGCTCCTTGGCCCAATCAAGTTGACACATAAAATTAACCATTACCACCATTCATACTCATAACCCTTAATATTAAAAATGCTAACTCTTAATATGTGTGTCACCACACTTGTCAGACTTCACTTCTTATCAAACATACTCAAATTAACTACATTTGTTATAGTATCATACATCAGCTATTTTTATTTCTTCTATTTCTGCTTATTGGATAATACTTCTATAATATTTTCTCATTCATAATTCTCCAGTATTGCAAAGCCACCTTCCCTTAAACTGAGTCAAATAAGGAGTTAAAAATACAATTTCAAGACCCAGGTTCAGATTTATTGACTTCAACATGTGAAAATAAAATGCATATCTAAATATTAGTAAGTCTGACATTTAGGAGGAAGATTTCAGTAAAAAATCATAAGTTTAATGGGATTGTTCTCATTAATATTAGAAAGAATTTGAAGAAATTTATTTATGTAATGATAATTATGCAATTTTTTGTATTTTCATAGAAATATTATACCTTGGTTACCTGAGTATATCTCCATATCATGTAAAGGCCAAGGCAATATACATACTGAACCTATAACTATGGCTTCTATGCTACCAAGTAAAGAACCAGTTTTATTTTCTAAGAGAGATCTAGAGAATAGTAATATGAAAATAACATTTGCTTTAAAGAACAGTTCATTGCAAACAAATTATAAAATAATATGTATAAATGTGTGTGTAAGTATACATCTCAGTTATCTAAATTGGAATTGAGCCAGAGTTGAAGTGATTAGCAAACACACACTAAAAAAGTGATCAATATTTAATAATTGCAAATTGTCACCCTGGTTTTATATCACTTATTACTAGAGGCCTAGTACACAAAATTCATGCATGTGGTGGGGGGTGTCCCTCAGCCCAGTCTGCACCCGCTCCAATCTGGGACCCCTTGAGAGATATTAAACTGCCCATTTAGATCCGATCCCATCGGTGGGATCCGGTCTAATCGGGCAGTAGGACATCCCTCTCACAATCCAGGACTTCTTGCTCCCAACTGCTCACCTGCCTGCCTTCCTGATTGCCCCTAACCTGCCAGCCTGATCACCCCCTAAACACTCCCTGACAGCCTGATTGATGTCTAACTGCTCCCCTGCCATCCTGTTTGCCCCCAACTTCCCTCCTCTGCTAACCTGGCCACCCCTAACTGCCCTCCCCTACAGGATTGATCACCTCCAACTGCCCTCCTTTGCAGACCTGGTCCCTATCAACTGCCCTCCCTTGCAGGTCTGGTGCCTCCCAACTGCCCTCCCCTGCTGGCCATCTTATAGAGGCCATCTTGTGTCCACATGAGAGCTGGATCTTTGACCACATGGGGTCAGTCAACTTGTGTATTGGAGTGATGGTTAATATGCATATTACTTTTTTTGTTAAATAGAATAGAGGCCTGGTGCATGGGTGGGGGCCAGCTGGTTTGCCCTGAAGGGTATCCTGGATCAGGGTGGGGGTTCCTTTGGGGGTGGGGTGGCCCGGGCGAGGGGCCTGTGGTGGTTTGCAGGCTGGCCATGCCCCCTGGCGACCCAAGCAGAGGCCCTGGTATCTGGAATTTATTTACCTTCTACAATTGAAACTTTGTAGCCTGGAACGAAGCCAAGTCCCCTGCTCACTCCGGCTGCCCCCATTTCTGTTTGGATTTGTTTACCTTCTATAATTGAAACTTTGTAGCCTGGAGTGGAGGCCTGGGCCAGCCAAGGCAGGTGGAAAGCTTTGCTTCCTCCATTGCCGGGGACAAATTTATCCTGATCTCTTCAGTTTCTTGGGATTTATCTTCTATAATTTAAACTTTGTATCCTTGAGTGGAGGCTTAGTCTGGCTAGGGCAGGTGGAAAGCCTGGCCTCTGTTACTGGGGAAACCCAAGCCTCTCAACTGCTTTCTGTGGCCACAGCCATCTTGGTTGGTGTTAATTTGCATACTTGTTGATTGGTTGGTGAGCGTGGCTGGTGGACGTGGCTTTAGTGGAGTGGTGGTTCATTTGCACATTACTCTTTTATTAGATAGGATGGGAGAGTCAAAAGTTATATGTGGATTTTCTACTGTGTGGGGTATGGACCACTACTTGTCACATTGTTCAACAGTTAACTATATATATATTACATATAATTAGTTGAACTCATAGTAAAGATAGATTAGTGGTCTTCAGTGGCTTAAGATGAGGCTGGGATTAGTGGAAATATATTGTCAAAGGATACAATGTTTTAGTTATAAGATGAATAATTTCATGAGATCTAATTGCACAGTTAATGATACTGTATGGTACACTTAAATTTTTCAAATGTTTCAGCAAACATAAAAAATGATGACTATGTGAGTGAGAATTTGGATGTGTTAATAACTTGATCGTGGTAATCATTTCACAATGTATAGTTATATTTTTTAAAATTATGCTGTATATCCCTAAAAAAAAAACAAGTAAATAAACAAATGACCCATAAAAACCAGTGTTTATTTCTCCAATTGTATTTTTACTTATTAATATAACATAAGGGGAAATACAGCATAATTTTCTATTTTCACTAGAGTAGCTTACACATTTTAAATGAGAACTGTTTATAGTATGTAATTCTATCCCCATTTGAAATCTATCCAGGATGCATCCATCTGGGATTTCTGAGCCATGCAAACACCAATCATAGCATTTATAAGATCCTGGGAGGAACCCTTTTCTTCTAACTCTTTCTTCCATCAAAAACAAAGGCAGCTTCTATCCCTTCTCTTAATGATTATGGGATTTACATTTTCCCATTGTGTCAGTAAGGCATTCATTACACAGCCAGTTGATATTAATCTGTTTGTTTAACTACATATTCACTCCCAAGAATTCACAAACATAAACAGGAAAGTTAAAAATGACTTAGGCAATCATCTTGAGAAAATGGATTGAATGAATTTTTAGAATCATGTTTATCTGTGAAGCCTTCCTTCATTTCCCTTTGGGATTCATTTTTATCTCCCCAAACCATTGCCCCTTGAGGTTCCAGTGTCACCTTACTTAGGTCACCTTTGATATCCTTTTCCCTACTGAGGCTCATGCATCCACAGCAATTCTCCACTCTTTAAATCTGACCATCCCTCTTCCACATTATAACCATCACAGTAAGCCTTAGCTTATCTCTCAATGCTTAATTTGTGTACAAGTCCCTTAATATATATATATATATATATATATATATATATATATATATATATATATATATTGCAACTCAGAAGTAAGTTTATTATTATATAATGTCTCAAAGAGAATTTTTTTGAAAGTTTAAATAAATACTGTAGACAGTGTATAAGTGGGCTATTTATCATTGGGCTCCTTCTCAGCACATTTTAATTTAAACTAAACATGCAAAAAAAAAAAAAGGTAAAAATCTAGCAAAAGATCAACCTTGAAATATTTAATTAAGGGGCAAGAAAAAAAGCACTAATAAGTTCTCCTGGTTTTCTCATTTATAAATATCTTTATATTTAGTTTTACATTACCAAAAAAGATCTGTTAAAAATTTATTTTTAGTTTGTTTTGATGATTTGTTTAAGACCCTGTGGCTCCATTTTTCACATTTAATAAACACTCAATCTGACTTTGAAGTATGTTAAATCCTATTTAAACACCAGAGGATATACTATTCATGGTATAAACATTTGAATAAAGTTGTTTCCTTGTATTTTAATTCACAAAGTTCTCAGACAAAAACCCAGTTAAAAGAGCATGTCATATTTGCAGGCACATTAGCCTAAATAAATGTCTACTTTCAGTTCTTACTAGGTCTTTCTTCTCTTGTCATAGAGGCAGCAAATGAATTGTGGCTATCAGTGCCATGCAGATGTAATGTATATTTATTTTTCCACTCTTCAGTGATATATGAGATTAATCATTGGTACTACAGAAATATCTGTTAGATAGTAAATCACTGATGTCAGCTGCCAAGTCATCTCACTTAACTCAAAAGAGAGAAACCTTGGCTCCTGACTCTTTCTGTGTATTTTTGTTTCTTTAGTTCACGTCACCTGAATCTTGTCTACCTGGGTGTGCGAAATGATGGATACTATTTTAAGGCTTAGATTGTTTTCTGTAGAACACTGAAATTTATTTATCCATTAGCAATCAGGCTATGAGTTATGGGGATGCATTTTTTTTCTTTCTTTCTTGAGCTTAAAAAGGCCAGATCCTGAAAGTCTCTCCCTAAGCACAAATTAATGTAATTTTTGTCTACTGTATGAATAGAGTCTAATATATATGGTAATTTGGCTCAAACTAGTTGATAGAATTCATTTTCAGTTAAGATAATAACTATGAATTTCACAATTAAATTTCCCCATTGGCTACTTGTTGGACAAATGCATTGATTTAAAATTACTCTCATTACTTAGAGATCCTTTATTCCCAGACTAGCATAATTTACACAGCACACTTCCAGCATGCTTTGTTGTACAATAGTATCTAGAATGATAATTATTTTCCCTTATAAACTTCTTATGTGCAAATAACTGTCAAGATCCTTCTCATTTTAGATCATTTTCTTGTGTGTGTTTTTTTAATTTTTGTCAGACATTATTAAATTGATTTTTTAATGTTTTTTGGAACAATATTCAACCTATTTTAGATAGTACTAAAGATATCTGAACTTCTCCTTTTTCCCCCATAAATTTAAGATATTGACTAATTATTTCTCCCTCTGATACTATCTTGAATACATTTACACACTCACAGATATACCTGCCTTCACAACATTTTGGATATATGAAAGTCCTCAACAAAATTACATTTCCTCAATCATCTATAAATTGTGCTATGGCTTTATGTAGCTATGTCAGAGCAAATATCGCACCAGGCAAATTTAAACTGATAAGGACAACTTTATTAGTGTTATAGTTATATAGCAGAGAGACCAGCAAACTATTTAAACTTAACTCTGATGAAATACATGCTCAGTGCTAGTGTGAACTGGAGGTCATTAGGAGAGAGTTTGATCAATGGAATGAGTGTTGCACATTGAGTTGTTCCTGAGTTTGCAAGGGTTTTCCTCCGTGGTGATGCCATCTGTGTTTTCTAACTGTTGTCCATCAGAAAACCGGTTTCTACCTTTGCACACAGTCTGGCAGGTAGGGGTACCATCTTCCTAGATGATAATATTTCAAAAGAATGACCCTCTAGGTCCTTGAGAAAGACTTTCCTGGGTCATAAAATTGCCAAAAAGTCTTTATGAAAGTTTATATCTTAAAGAAACAGATAAAGAATTTAAAATCGCAAGTTTTCTCAAGAACATGATCTAAGAAAAGAGATATCAGAAGAAGGCCATCTAAAGTTTAGTCAAACTGAGGCAAGTGTTAATCTACAAAATAGAATTAATATTAATTTTTATACTTTTTGAGTAACTATTCCTTACTTATAGAATTTTCATATGTGTCAGGTCACTATTTGCCTTACCAAAAAAAGCAATATAATTTCACAAGGCAGGCTTTTATTTTATTAACTAATTTACTTAAAATATATTTTTTTACTGATTTCAGAGAGGAAAGGAGAGGGAGAGAGATAGAAACGTCAATGATGAGAAAGAATCATTGATCAGCTGTCTCCTGCATGCCCCCAAGCTGGATATATTTTCTTGACTGGAATCAAATCCAGGACCCTTCAGTCAGCAGGGTGACACTATCCACTGAGCAAAACCAGCCAGAGCATACAGCAGGCTTTTATTTCATCTACATTCTAAATGCCTAGAACACTGTCTGACACATAATTAGTTTTCAATAAATATCTGCTGAATAAATAAATTATTAAGAAAGAATTTCATTCCAAATAGTTTCATTTCAGTAATATAAATACTAGAATTTAGCATTATTCTTCTAGAGAGATGACATAGTCATTCAAAATAATTTTTGCCGCTACATCATTAGTATGACACATGACCTTCATACTAAAAATTCAAGTAATTTAAAAGTATTCAAAGAGAAAAATCACCGGAAAAGGGGGAGTACAAACTAGAGTATATTGCAAAATTGATGAATAATATCTAATGTCAAAGCACTTTATTAAGACTCTACAACAATCATTTTCAAACTCGGGGCCCACAGGCCTCATTTATTTGGCCAGTGTTAGCCTTTGATTTTGACATGCTTGCTCTATAATCATATTGTTTTTTTCTCCTTGCCATTTCAACTCTACATTTTCCTACCCATTTCCCACCCAGCAAGCAAGGTTATATGCTTAAAAAATAACTGGATGCATAGATACATTCGTAATATGAATAAACTTAATCTGCAGCTCTAATAGGTTATATTCTGTTTATTGTCAGGCTACCTCAATCTGAAGGTAGAGCTGAGACAGAAAATAGTAATACATCTTTTATACTATACCTTAGAATCAGCTAGAACTAGTCTAGTTCAAATTTTACCTCCTAAAGAGCGGGGGGTGAAGTTGGTAAATCCTTCACATCCCCATTGTCTCCTAGCTCCCAGGGCCTGTAGGCAGCAGCTTTGGAGTACCTGGAGGCCTCCCACCTCTGATGCTGTCACAGCCTAGGACAAATGCCACACTATAGAGACACTGCAGGCACCGAGGTATGGCTTCTCCAGGGCTATCATTTCCGCCGAAGCTACCGATTCACTATCTACTTCTGTCTTTATTGCCACCTGCACTACTGTCCCAGGGGTGTACTGCCTTACAGCCAGCTTATCTGCTGCTTTAACATACACCCTCTTCCCCAAACACACACCTCTGACAGTGACACAGCAGCTTTCTTTTATTCCCCATGGAAAACCTTCTTGACCAAAACCGTCCTGACCAGTTACATAATTCAGGCTGCAGCCCATGGTTGTGTTTGCAGATTCTTTCTTTCTTGTTGTTGTCGTTTCATATTCCATTAGACCTGGGGGACTGACAGGAAGCTTTTGTGCCCCAGAGCAGTGCAGCTGAATGCTCTCTGCGGAGGGAGAATCTTGTCAGGGTTAGCACGCCCCCTGCTGGAAGCCTCACTTTTTACCCCTTCCTTCTGATGGGCTCACCTGGGTTTCACTGGTAAATTTAAAGGGATTTTTATTTCCCTCTCTTCAAATCTTTTATTGTACAAACATAAGCTTTGTGTCTGGGATTTTGAGACAATCAGACCCTGGGAAATTTAAAGCTTCCTGGAAGAGATGAGATGTAAGAGAGGGAAATGCAGAAAGAAGGAAGCAAGTGATTCTGAGCATAGACTATGACAGATTTTGTAGTTAAACAAAACAAAACAAAACAAAACAAAACAAAAACAAAACAAAACACAACAATGCACCTTATATTCATGTCATTAGAGCAAGGGATGGAAGAAAAATGAGATAAACGCAATGGGATCAAAAGAAGCTCCTGAATATACCAGGTGTGGCAGGAATTTGAATTTATAGATGCACTTTCACAAGAGTTAGAGGTTTAAATTTGGGTCAAACAGTCTGAGTTTGGATTTTGATGCTGTGGCTAACTAGTAAAGGGCACCAAAATTTTGCCATCCTGAAGCTGCTCTTTGGAATATTGATTTTAAGCTGTTTATTAAGAAACAGACTCATAAACTTTGACCCTGCCTAAGAGATTCAGACACAGAATCCTGCTTCAGGAAAGAGATGTTGTAATTTTAATTAAGCATGCTAACCGAGAGGGCTTCAGGCAGGGGCCTGTTGGCTAGATTCCATTCCTCTCTCTGTCTCTGAGTAGCCTAGCAAGGATTTTCCTGCCCTGTGTTCTGCTCTTCCTCCACTACCTGTAAACTGCCCATTTTCACTTCTGCAATCTAATACTCCCACCCACCCACCCCCTTTTGTCTCCTTTGTCCAAATTGGCTTATATGCACAAAGTTGTCTTTGGAATTTTCATGGAATTTTTATGCTTAAGTGAATTTTGATACATGTACAGTAAAAGTTTGATTTTCTTCTGTTAATCTGTTCTTGTTAACAAGATTATTTGCCCACCCAGAAGAACTTAGAAGGTGGGAGAAAAAATATGACTATAGTCTTTTTAGGCCCCACACTAGTTTGCAAGAAACATATCCTCAGAATATGCTCGTGTTAGCAGTATGATATGTACCTCAAATTGATATAAATATATGCCAAAGCACTTACAAGGCTTATTTGGTGCTCTTTATGCTTTTCACAATTGCTACCATTATCAGGTTCACTATTTTATCCAAAAGGTGACGGGGGCAATTTCACTTGGCTGAATAGGAAGACCAATCATGATAAAGCCTCTGGGTATTACAATTTATTACACAGCAGGTATTCAATAAGTATTTAGCATGCAAATAAATGAAAGTGTTAATATATAGACCTCTTAGGAAAAGTTTTACATCTAGCCAAGCTGGTGTGGCTCAGTGCTTGAGCATCAACTATGAACCAGGAGGTCCAGGTTCAATTCCCTGACAGGGCACATGCCCAGGTTGTGAGTCTGATCCCCAGGAGGGGACATGCAGGAGGCAGCTATTCAATGATTCTCTATCATCATTGATGTTTCTATCTCTCTCCCTCTCCCTTCATCTTTTTGAAATCAATAATAATATATTTTAAAATAATAATAAATCTATTATATGATAGATAGTATTTTTTAAAATGCACAGAATGTTGTGCTAAGCAACACAGCAATGAAATGAAACAACATTCCAAATCACATTCTGTCTTACCCCTTTCCACAGAGGAGTGATGGAGTAGGATTTGAGGATAGTTGTTGCTGGCTAGTTATTATTCCCATGCTCACCAGTTAAAAAGTTAAAGCACTGGCTTAAGAAGCCAAAAACAAAACAAACAAACAAAACACAAAACAAAACATAGGCCCAGGACTAGAAGGGGTACATATATTTTCTTCTCAATCATTGGCCCATCTTGATTCAAAGCTTGGAAATAGAGTCCATGTTCAGCAACCATTTCTAAGGAGAATTACACACTATGAGAAAAGCCAACCATCTTTATGACAATTTAGGATAAATGGGATGTTCTGAGATGTGAGCAACATATTATGTACCATTTGTCAAATATTCAAGTCTTAGAGAACTTAATTGCTCTTAATATTTCCTAACATTAGATAAGCTGTTAACTCTTTTAACCTGGACTCAGAGAGGTTTTGGGAATATGCAACTAAGGCAAGAATGTTAAAATGGTGGCACAGCAGTCTTACCTAATCAACATTTTATTGAATATATTAGTTAATGATAGCATTTGTAGGAAAATTTTGATAAATGATATTCCATGCTCCAATTTCATCTTCCTGTATTGAGATCATATTTCTAAACTTTATCTTAGATGATATGATGCTTCAAACATTTTATAGAAAGCTTCTTTGTTGTTGTTTTTTTCTTTCACATCACTAGTTGGTTTACTAAATTTAGAAAAAAATAAGAAGGAATAATTGAATTATAAAACACAAATCATGAACTTTTTCCTAAGCCTGGTATTACACATATCTTATTTTTATTAGAATCTTAATATTAACAATAAGTGAATATTCAATATTGACTCCAATAGTCAGGAAAGTAAATAGATATGTAAGTAGATAAATAATTACATTCTCTAAGGTCATAGCAAAATTATATTCATGACTTTTCTCCATTTTTAGCCTGTGCTACAGAAATCATTGATCATATTAAAGATGTGTCTGGATTTTTGTTTTTTATTAAAGCTAATAGGCTTTCCTTTTCTGTTACACAAAAACATAGAAAGGGTGTATTCCAACTTTGAATTTAAAAAATGCAGAAACAGCCATTTTTCAATAGGATTAAAGAAAGTCCATTTCTAATACTGGATTTTAAAAATATTATAGGAATACCAGAAACACCCTACAAAAGAATCCCTCATAAAAAACAGACAGTGGTGCAAGGCTTTGGACATTAGTGGAGAAGTGTGTAGCTTCCATAAATTATAAATCAGTCAGCAGAACACATAAATAAAAAAATATAACAGAAAATGATATAAATTTATAGACAAGAAATGGCACACACATCACACTACAAGTTTGGCTTCAAAAATCTGTCAGCTATTTCCTTACAGTGTGTTAACTGAAGGAGAGAAATGGAGCTCCAGGATATGTGCTCAGGTAGCATTTCAACTGGAATCTCCTATAGGATGAAAAGCCGCTCTTCCTTTCAGCTCAAGAAGCGAAGCGTGAAGCTTTGTGGCAAGGGGGCAACTTGTTTAGATTTTAGACTGTAGTCTCCTTTGCCTCCTATGCTTGGTTACATTAAACATGGCTTGTAGTTGTCTGTAACATTCATTTGCCCAGAAGAATAAACTGCCAAATTTTTTTCTCAACATTAAATGTTTCAAAATTTGAACTTTTGGACTGGGCATTTTCTTATAGTTTTTATTGTATTTAGTTTGTTTTAGATTATGTACAACTATAGATACCTTTTGAAAATTTCATACATCTATATCTATATATCTATATATCTATATATCATCTATATATCTATATCTGTATCTGTATCTCTATATCTATATCTGCATATCTATATCTATATATTTATAGATATATAGATATACAAACTGTACTAGAGAGATGGCATATGTGGTATTTATTTGAATTAGGTAAATTAAGATTTTACCTTTCTATCAAATTAAATTGGAAAGAAATCGTTAGGGAAAATAATGTAATGCTTTGAAAGGATTTATTAATGTTAATAATAGACATGATATAAAGACTTGAATATTTAAAAATTCAAATGGAACACGCATATTGTAAGAATCCCTTCCCCAAAGACTGAAGTATATGTGATAACACTGATACATAAGATAAATTACCAAGCAAACATTTCCAAACAAACATTTCTCTTAAAAATTTCAGTAACATTTTTCAATACTTCAGCACACATGCCTTTTATTTTATCTTATTTTTTAGTAGTTCAACATTTGCAGCATAGATTGTGTTTAGGTTTTGCAGAAGAAGGTGTTTATAAATTCTATCATGTTTTCAGTTTTTAATGTGGATTCCATACAGTTGAAATTATATAAAATATTTTGGGTGTCTTTGCTTTGGGATGTTTTAGAAGTCTTATCCAAAGCTCTTCTGAAGAGCCAAAGGAGGTACATATATCTCCTTTTTCTGAGTCAACTGCTAGTTCAAGATCTGAATTTGGTTAATGCAATGCAAACTATTTTAGAAGCCCATTGCTTCTAAAAGATGCATCAACTTTTAATCTTGCTACAGGTTCATCAATTTTGACCAAAAAAATGATATATTGAGTCGTGTCTGCATTAATTCCTGGTCCTTAAATAAAGCTAACATTGCTGGTCCCAATCTGATTGTTTGGTCTTGCTTCTTAAGCTTATCTCATGGTTTATCACTCTTACTCCTTTTCTTAAGAAGAAGCAATATTTGAACTTTTCTGTGAACTACTTGCATAGTAACTGAGGTGGACTTCAATACATTTCCCAGCCAGTTATTCCATCTTACCTTACTAACTGCTTCATTTTAATTTAAGGATAATATTCATTTTCTTTGGTATTTTCTAACTACAAGTAATTATTTAATATTGTCCTATTTATCTGGGTATAAGTTTAGGTGGGAACATGTAGAATCCCTTTGGTCTCAGTAGGGACTCTCCCTTTTTATGAATCACTCTGTTTTCTAGAATTGGAATTTTTTTTGTTTTGTTTTCAATTTACAATTTCTAGGCTATAAAGATGGATGGAGAATTATTCTTCTGGCCACTGGAGTAGTGTGGGCAAAATAATGCAACTCAAGGATGTATAGTGTTCCAGTGGGAGATTTTAAATATGTCAGCCTCTAAAAGCTGTAACATCTCTAATTGTTATAAGAAACATAAACAGCCAGAATCAAAACTAAAGGAGAAGGGGAAAATAAGATAAGTGTGAAAAAAAGAATGTTGGTAGCAGCTATTAATGGGACATTTATAAAGGTAATGTTCAGAGATAGAGAACTATCTAATTTTAAAAATTTTACTGAGACTTGTTTTCTAGTATCTTCTATTATAAAATACTATCCTGCTGTGTAAGAAACAAAATTTGCTTTTTGCTCCTTGAAAATAACTGCTTTACATGCAACCTAAGCCTCTGCACTTTAAAAATTGGTTTACTAGTTGCCAGGATATTTTACAATCCAATGTAAATATAATAATCTGAATAAGAACACGTGGGGCTCTCACCATTTTAGAAACACAGACTGGCAAGGATATTATTTCACTGATATTAATGTAGTAACTTTTAGTATTGAAAATAACAAATCTTTAGTAGTGGGAAAATATTAGGCCGTTCATTTTTGTTTACAAGACAGCATTTCATGAGATTTCTGGCATGGGCCATTACCCATGGAGGAAATGTTTGCTTTGTAACAGAAATGATATAGAGCAAACCTGTAATCACAAAATTGTACACACAATTAACACCAGTAGAAATTTCCCATTCAATAATTAACACTCCTTCATCTTCATTGGATCACAGTAGAAAAGGGTATTTTATATAGGATTTACCAAAACAAACTCCTAAATTAAAAAACAGTCATCCCAACATATAATGTCCTCTCCATCACTTCTCATGTCAAAGATGTTGTTGCCTTTGTCATGATAAATGCTGTGAAAGCAAAGCAATGACTCACACAGGAACTCAAGAGTTTAGAAAAAAACGGAGTTCAGAAAAAGCAGTTACATCTAAAACATTAATGTTAACTACTGAGCCAGCAAGAGATTCAAGGGTCCTTTAGTTCTTTAGAAGAGGTGACATTATTAAAATGTCCATACTACCCAAGGCAATTTATGGATTCAATACAATCCCAATTAAAATACCAAGGGCATATTTCACAGATCTAGAACAAATAATTCAAAAATTTATATGGAGCCAAAAAAGACCCAGAGTAGCCACAGAAATCTTGAAAGAGAAGAACAATGTTGGAGGGATCACAATATCAGATACCAAGTTATTACATACTACAAAGCCGCCATAATGAAAAGATTGGTACTAGCACAAGAACAGGCATATAGAACAATGGAACAGAATGGATAAACCAGAAATAGAACCAAACCATTATGCCCAATAAATATTTTACATTGAAGGCTACAGTATAAAATAGAATCAAGACAATCTTTTCCATAAATGGTATTGGGGAAACTAGGCAGATACGTGCAAAAAATAAAAATAAAAATAAAACTAGCCCACCAACTTACACCATACACAAAAATAAATGCAAAATAGTTAAAAAACTTAAATGTAAGATGTGAAATCATAAAAATCCCAGAAGAAAATGTAGGCAGCAAAATATTATACATCTCACACAGCATAATTTTCACAGATAACATTGCCTAGGCAAGAGAAACAAAGAAAAAAATAAATTAAAAAATCGGACTGTATCAAACTACTCCACAGCACAGGAAACTAGCATCAAAATGCAAAGGGAACTCACTGTATGGGAGACAAACAATTTGCCAATGACACATCTGATAAGGGGTTAACTTCCAAAATATATCAGGAACTTATACAGATACTTCTCCACAGGGTACATGCAAATGGCCAAGAGACATATGGAAAAAAATACTCAACATCACTAATAATGGGAGAGATGGAAATTAAAACAACAATGAGGCACCACCCCCCTGTGTGTTTAAACACAAATACTCCTACCAAACTCCATGGACCCAGAGGACTTTCATCCCCCTTTGGCAATGCCTTAACATGCGTACTTCACTTTGATATACTGTCAAAAAAACAAAACAAAACAAAACAAAACAAAACAAAACAAAAACAAGATATATATTTGCGTGAGTGCACACATCTTTAAAATGTTTCTTACTCAGCCATGCCTTTCCCAAAAATGTGTATCCAGGAGGAATTGTGAAGCAACATAAGATGCTAAATTTTAGAGAATTTGTTGCCTGGTCCCTGACCTTTCTCCATTAACCCAGGACAAATTAAATGCCTCATATCGATAAGTCACCTTGGGTCTGGATCAATGGCATGTACATCGGTTGCGGGCACATCCCCAGTGGGGGGTGTGCAGGAGGCAGCTGGTCAATGTTTCTCTCTCATTGATGTTTCTAGCTCTCTCTATCCCTCTCCCTTCCACTCTGTAAAAAATCAATAAAATATATTTTAAAAAATTAATTAAACATTTTTTCAAAGTAATCATTGTAATCTAAAGTCAGAAATGTTTCTCCATTGGTGTGAAATTTTACAGATATAAACTAGTAGTTTAAATAAAATAAAATTAATTGAACCAAAGAGTTTAGTAATAATATTACATATATGACTAAAAAACAGTTGTGGAAGACTTAATCAAACACTGAAGCAAAAGTTTAGGCTAACTTTACTTAGGGGCAGGCTAGAAGAGGTCAGTGGGGGGAAAAAGATCACCAAGTCTTCTGGCACTTAGTATTCAGGAAAGGTGTTCTTTTCAATCTCCATCATTAAAGAAGATTTAAAAAAAATTAATTTTGATGTTGTGAAAACTGTAGTACACATACACCATCTTTACTTCAGAACCATGGTGACTCCTCTGTTCTCTGACATAATCTACAATAGTCCCACAGGTCTTGATCATGTTATCATTCCTTAGACTTTCATGCTGGTCTTATGTTATTGATAAAATGCTATCTAATGCTGGAGTACAGGGAATAGAATAGTATACGGATGACCTCAAAATTATGTGCCTGCTACAGCATCTATAATAATAAAAGTGTAATATGCTAATTAGACCTGACAACCTTCCGGAGGAACCTGGGACTGGAGCTGCGGATTGAGGCAGCCCTATGGCTATGAGGGATTGAGGCAGCTCTAGCGGCTGTGAGGGAGGGATCAAGGCAGCCTCATGGCTTCAAAGGCCTACTCTTGCACGAATTTCATGCATTGGGCCTCTAGTTGATGACAAACCTTCAATACCAAACCAGTGAGGATAAGCCTCTTCCATCAGCAACCCCGTCAAGTAGTTACTTTGAGTTTTTCCTCTCAGAAGATTAGCAGTCCAGTAGAGCATTAACAACATGAGAGATCATATTTAAATCTGGTCATGTCTTTCTTCTCCCATGTGTTTATTAGACTGGCAAAAGATACCAGTTGAGTTTTAGTAACTTTTATGAACCAATAACAACCTGTCGATAAAATAAAGCAACCCATGCTTTATCTATTCATCTCAAACCCCTTCTCTCTCTGCAAACTCTTCCTAAAGAGATCCAGATAGATGACCACAAATTATCTGCTTCTGACTCAGCTCCTGGCCATATGGTTCATGTAATTTAACTGGACTCATAATCAAAATTCTACTGAGGTCCTTAAATCACAGATGATGAGTGCACTATCAGCTAAGGAGTCCCAAGTATCAATACTGACTTCTGAATTTCACTGAAAAATGGGAATGCTAACTCTTTTGTTTACTTTGTGTACCAAGATAAAAGGTAAATGGCATAAATAATTCTAACAGAATTTAGAAATCTGTAAACACTATAAATTTGGTGCATACTATAGAAATGTAAAGTGATATCACTCCTAAGCTCATCTTTTAACATAATCATTATTTTAAACTATATTTATTAAGTTAAATGTACAATAAATGAGTTGTAACATATGCTTTAACTGTGTTGATTTGATTTTAGCATTGATCCTGTGTTAGTATCTTTCTACCTAGAGAAAAAGCAGAAAAACAGGGGCATTCAGAATTGCTTTTTTTTGATTATATGTACTCACTCACATCTTTCATATATATATATATATATATATATATATATATATATATATATGAAGTTTATTGGATTATTGCATGCATTTAACATTTAGTTATGTTATATTATTACTGAAATTATTCTTTCCTGATTATAAATTCATATAAGGTCCCTCCTCTTTGTTTTATATATTTCCTTATACCTATGCATTTATTTTCAGATATATTATGTCTGTACATTCCATTCCATTGTTTCCATTGCAGCCCACGTTGAACTCACTCATACCATATCACCCTTTCTTTCTCTGACTTCAATGTCCTTTCCTCCACTGGGTCTTACTTATGTTCTAAAATTATATATACCATGTCATTGCCTCCAGAAGTCTCCAAATTTCATGGAGTCTATACACAGACTACAACAACAAAGGTCTCTAACTTCTGTAACTGGACTCAATCAAAATTCTACTGAGGTCCTTTTCTCCCTTTTTCTCTCCTTGCATAATGAGGAATGAGAAAACTATATATCTAAAACTTTACTAATGCAAATGCATACCTCTGATTTTCTGGCAAAATGCTACTGGAAAGATTAGCCCCTATTTTCAACCTTTCTTACTCCAAGAACAAACCAAACAAGTGGTTATTTTTACTATATTTCCCATTTACTCTACTTTAAATTTCTTCCTGCCGTAGTCAGAACTGACATATATTGTTTACTTCCATCCAGGGAATCAGAGAAAAGGTTTGAGAGCTCCTGGCAAGCCACAGGGACCAGGAAATGAACAAATTAAAAAGTAGGACAAGGGAGAGTTAGCATTGAAGGGAGAAATTTAAAAGAAATTGTAAAGAATATATTCAAGAATTTGAATAATCTTTCATGTGCACACTTATGCCCAAAGAAATAGAATTAGTTACACATCTTTAAGGTATATGAATACTGCTACAAGACATAATCCCATTGAACTTTACATTAAAGGTTCTCCATGGAATAGCCTCAAATTATTTTACTAATGTTTCATGCAATTAATTTTCATCTCATGTTTCTGTCAAAATAATTTTTTCTATAGTCTTACCATAAACTTTACTGTTTGTCTTTGCTCATCTAACTGAGGGAAATTGTGCATGCCTTTCTATTATCTCTGCATATTAAAACTCTATCTGAGTCTCAATGCATCTTTGATTCTCTTTCTTTCACAGGGCCATTTTTAAAACAGTGATAGAACTGACTTCCCTCTCATTTAACATCCTCATGCACTTTAACTGTGTTTTTAGTTTTGAGCTTATAATTTTGTGTGATGCTATGCATGAACTTAGATAGTATCTGGCATTGTATGTTTTGTCCTACATGTCTTAGTTTCCGATAGCACCTAGCCTGGTACTGTATTTGGGGAGGGGGTGAAGGGGATGACTATTGACAAATAGACATAAAACAGTTGATTCAATTTAATTTGTTGTATAATGCCAAATGTTTAATAGTAAACATGAAATATAATTTGATGGTTATGGCCAAGTGTGTAAGAACAACTACTCAAGTAAAATTTCCATTTCTAAGTTGTAAATACTATTTCCTAATCTTAATAGTTGGCTTCTCACAAGAATAATAACCATCCTTCACACCATATAGTATAGCATAACTTTCTTAAATTGTTATAATCCTCATAGAAAATTACTGTTCTTATTGCCCATTTAGGAAATTTATTCAAATATTAAATATTGGATAAAAAGTAATTGTTCTACATTATCTCTAAATATGTTCAATAAACCACATAGCAATAATTCAATCACAAAAAAGTTGTTGATCCCTTTTATATGCACTTTAAACATTTATATAGTGTGAGAATTAATATCATATGAAAGTTGAATATGAAAGAGACTAATTTTGTACATTTTGAAACTAGTTATTTAGGCTCAAATAGAGAGCAAATTGAGATGCACCAAAATTTGGAAGGGGAAGAAAACCATATTGATGGGATGTAAATTGTACAAATACTTGTGTGTGTGAATTGAAAGAGGAGATGACCAACAGCCTCAGTGTCTGTATTCAAATTCAACTTTTATATTTAAAAGGTAGATTATTCTAAATGAATTTCTAGACAATGGTAAGTCTTTATACAATGCCTATCTATGTAAGCAGAACTGAAGGCAGTAAAGAGGGGATTGTACAGATTTAGTCAGTGAATTAGCAGTGCAATAAAACAAGCTCTGATTTAGAACTGGCTCAGCTATGAGTCAGATCTGAAATTCAATTAGATTACTAAACTGGAATCCCAGTTGTATTAAACAGTCAAATACAACTGACTTTAGGGAATGATGCAATTTAGAAGACATGGAAGAACCTTGTCCTTTTCAAGAAAATCAATTCTCAAAAACAGAACTGGACAAAACATAAAATCCATATTATCTGGGTATTATTTCAGAGTATGATTAGCTTACGCAAAAGCTGTTAAAACTAATAAATACATATATTTAAGTTATAGGACAAAAAGTCAGCATACCAAAATCATTTATATGTATTATTTCTATGCATGAACAATATAATTCTTAAAAGGGGGATTAATAAAATAACCCATCAATAGTATTGAAAATAATAAAATGTTTAGCAATAAATTTAACCAAAAACATGAAAGACATGCACAATGAAAACAACAAATCACTAATTAAAATAATTAAAGAAGACATCAATATATGAAAAAACATCCTGTATTCATGGATTAAAGACTTAATTTTGTTAACATGTCCATACTAGCCAAAGCAATCTACAAAGTCAATACTACCCCAAAAGGAATCTTGAGAAAGAATGGCAAAGCTGGAAGCACCTTATTTCCTGAATCCTAAATGTATTACAAAGTCATTGTAATTAAAATAGTATGGTATTGGCATAAACACTGTTATATAGAACAATGAAACAAAATAGAGAGCCTAGAAATAAACCCACATACATATAGTCAACTGATGTCTAACAGTTCATCTAGAAAACAATGGGCAAAGGACAAAAAAACTAGATATCCACTTGCAAGAGGATAAATGTAGACCCTTAACTTACACCACACATAAAGCTTAATTTAAAATATGCTAAATATTTTAATATTTAGATGATAGGCCTGGAAATATAGAACTCCTAGAAGAAAACAAAAGTTCAACATTAGATTTGGCAATGATTTCTCAGAAATGATAAGAAAAGCACAAACAACAAAAGCAAAATTAGACCAGTGGGATTACAATAAACTCACACAGTTCTACACTGCAAAGGGAAAAAAATCAACAGAGTAAAAAAGCAAACTACTAAATGATAGAAAATATTTGCTAACCATACACCTGACAAGGGATTTGTCATGGACTGAATGTGTTCCCACAAAATCATATGTTGAAACCCTATCCTCAGTGTAGTTTAGAAAGTGGATCTTTTGAAAGATAATTCGAATTAGATGAAGTAATGAGTTTGGAACCCTAGTGGATGGGATTAATGATGTTATAAGAGTCACAAAAGAGATTGCTCTTTTTCTCTGCAATATGCCATATGGGGATATAATGAGAAGTCAATGGCATGCCACCCTGAAGAGGGCTGACAACAAAATGAGACCATCTTATCACCCTTATCTTGGAATTATAGCTTCCAGAACTGTGAAAAATAATTTACTGCTGTTTATAAGCCACACAGTCTGAGCTGTTCTGTTATAGCAACCCGAAGTGACTAAGACCAGGTTAATATCCAAAATCACACAAGGCAATCCCACAACCCAAAAGCAAAAAACAAAAAATCAAGAACTTGAATAGATATTTCTCCAAAAAAGACATGCATATGGCAAAAGGGTGTGTGAATAGATGCTCAACATCACTAATCATCAGAGAAATGCAAATGAAAATCACAAAAAAAATATCATCTCACACCTGTTAAGATGGTTGTTATAAAATCTGAAAAATAACAAGTTGGCAAGGAAGTGGAAAAATCAGAATTCTTGAACACTGCTGTCGTAAATGTGAAATAGTACCAACACTTAGAAAAATAGTATAGAAATATCTTCTCCTTTTGCAAGGTAGACATGGCATAAACACAATGCTCTTAACTAGATTTGTCACCATGTTCCCTATGATAAAGTTTAAATCTATATACACTTTAACTTGATGTTTCCAGTCTTCTCCAATTGTCTGAATTTTTGATTCATGCACACCATAGTCGTGAAGTAGTTTCTAAGTGTTCATATTACTTTTGATATTAAAGCAATTTATATTTTAGTCAATTTGCAAAATAAATGTGCCCTAATATAATCAGACTTACCAAATTTCTAATGTATCACATCTAAACTCACTAAAGAATCTACACCTTCCAAGATCCACGGTAATTTAATTTATTTATTTATTTAGGCTTTCCTATTTAATGTAGTAAAACATACTATTTTGTTAGTTAATTCAGTCAAAATACTACTATTAATTGTATGTGGTAAATAATATAAAATAATAGATTATTATATATAAACTAAGGGCCCAGTGCATGAATCCATGCACCTTGAAAGGAACTGTGGGCCATGAGGCTCCATGGGCACAGGGGCAGGTCTCAGCCCATCCTTCCTGCCCCCTCTCGACTCCTTTGACATGGTCCTAGGTCCCCTGTCTGCCAACAGCCCCACTCCCCCCGACCAACTCCCACTGATGGTGTGGAGCAATCGGGCTTGTGTCAGCATCAGATGCTAGTGGCAGCTGCTGCCCTGATCACCCCTCAGGAGCAGGGGGAGGTATAGATGCCATGAGGGGTGATTGGGGCCAGCAGGTGCTGCTGGCACACACTGACAGCAGTGGGTGCAAGCACCAGGCAGGACAACAGTTGCAAGAGCAAAGGATTTTCAGGAACCACCAGAGGCTCACCCCAATGACAGCGACCACCTCCCTGCTTTGGTCTTGTGCCCCCTGCTCACCTGTTCCACCATCCCACCACAGCCAATGCCCGCTATGTTCCTTGCCCAGCTGCCTGCTGCTGATGCTCATCATGTTCCGCATGCGCCCCCTGGTGGTAAGTGCACATCAGAGCGACCAGTTGTTCAGTTGTTCCACTGTTCAGTCTATTTGCACATTAGCCTTTAATTATATAGAATGGTAATAAAACTATATATAACATAAAATGTATAATGTTCATTAGATAAATAGTAATCTATACATATATTAATTAATATGTACTATTATGAAATAATACCAAATATTTTAGTATAATATATAACACTGTTCTTCACTAGTTCCTTTTTTAATTTTAGTTTTTTTTTTTCCATGCTAAAACCTAAAGAAGGGGTTGAGTTTAGCTGTTGACTAGATAATGAGAAAACCAAATTCTTAAGAAGGTATGGGGTGAAATCAAAACAGCAATATCCTCACAGTTCCTTCAATTTCATCCTGTCAATCCAGTCACTCCAATGAGAAATAGGAACAGGAAATCTCAGCTACCATGAGTAGAACAGGGCCGAGAGCATTTTTAAAAAATACATCTTATTGATTTTTTAGAGAGAGAAAGGGAGAGGGATAGAGAGCTAGAAATATCTATGAGAGAGAAACATTGACCAGCTGCCTCCTGCACACCCCCCACTGGGGATGTGCCCGCAACCAATGTTCATGCCCTTGACCGGAATGGAAACTGGGACCTTTCAGTCCACAGGCTGATGCTCTATCCACTGAGCCAAACCTGTTTTGACAAAAGAGCATTTTAATGATGAGATTACTAAAGCTCAATGATATTAAACTATTTGCCCAAGATTTTCACAACCTTTAGAGAGGTACTGAAAACCATAGCATTTTTAGGCTTTCCTATGGATGATAAAGTTAGATATGTGGGTGATTCTATTACAAAGTACATTGTGATATGGAATAGGGAAAATTCAGAGGAGATTATGAGAATGTTGATGGGATTAACAAAGATCAAGTCTCCCAAAAAAAGGAGCACACTAAATTTAATTTTTCACACATAGCATACTTTTAGAACTCTGAGTAGCATTAGCAACCAATATCCTCCTTTACTTGCAGCATGATGTAGATTTAATAGAAACTAATTTTATATTGGATTAAGAAAACAGGTTAAGCCGAAACCGGTTTGGCTCAGTGGTAGAGCGTCAGTCTGCGGACTGAAAAGACCCAGGCTCGATTCCAGTCAAGGGGATGTACATCGGTTGCGGGCACATTCCAGGTAGGGGGTGTGCAAGAGGGAGCTGGTAGATGTTTCTCTCTCATCGACATTTCTAGCTCTCTATCTCTCTCCCTTCCTCTCTGTAAAAAATCAATAAAATATATTTAAAAAAAAGAAAAAAGAAAAAAAGAAAACAGGTTAGGCCAAAACCAGGTTGGCTCAGTGGATAGAGTGTTGGTGTGCAGACTGAAAGGTCCCAGGTTCAATACTGGTCAAGGGCATGTACATTGGTTGTGGGCAAATCCCTGGTGTGGGGTGTGCAGGAGGCAGCTGGCAGATGTTTCTCACTCCTCGGTTTCTAACTCTCTATCCCTCTCCATTCCTCTCTGTGGAAAATCAATAAAATATATTAAAAAAGAAAACAGCTTAAGTATAAGGTATTGCATGAGTTAGAAAATTATCCATTTTTATAGTATTATTTTATTATTATTTTTTTAAACATAGTATTATTTTCCTTTTCTCTTTTGTGAATAAAAATACCCACTTGAAGTTGGGGAGATTTCATGATTCACTGTACAGAAAAGTGTCTGTCGCAGAACTGAATTCACAGAAAGAACAAAATAATGTATTTGATATTAATTGCGATAATGAAGATAGAGATGGTAAAATGATGAAGATAACAACAGTGATGACTACCATCAATACAAATAGGTAACATAATTTTAAAAAGAATAGAAGGCTTCTCTAAGTTCAGGTGATTAGTTGCTTTTTAGAATTAAACATCAAATTTTACATATAATTATGCTTATTACATTATTACAATGTTCCTTTGTTTCTGGTGTTGCCTTATTGATTATATTTGGAAAATGAAAACTAGTTGGTTTAAGTTGACCATGGTTTATAAGCCTAATGATAATAGGCATTTAAACAATCCAATGGTATTGTTTATATAATATATAATAGGGAAAGTATATGTAGGTACATTAATGGGACAGTGAATTAGGCTTTGTGTTAGGAATAATTTTATCCTTGGATGTTATAGCGATAGAACCACAATAATTTCCCTTTCAATTAGATAGTAAAATGATGTAAAAAATGTTAGTTAAGAACCAGAATCCATGTTCTTATACACAAGATTATCAGATAACTCATACCTATTTATTCAAGTATTTTATGATTGTCATTTGCCTTTTGACATACTCTAGACAAAGCATTAAATATTTTAAATAATTATAGGAAATAGGATCTCTCATAGGATAAAAGTAAGCATTTTAAATTCTCTATATGCATTTTTCTATCCCTCTTCTTTTAAAGGTCAGAAGACAGTAGCATATATCCTGGATAAACTGCCAAAGTAGGCATGCAAGAATGAGTTTAATGACTTCAACACATAGCTACCAAAGGCTGGTGCTTCAATATCTCTGAAGAGTTAATTAGCCAGCACAAATACTGTTATGTGGATTCTGCTTTACTAATATTTTTCTAAAAATCCATAGTGATTTACATCATTATCCATAATAATTAGGATAGCTACCAACAAGTGTTGCTAAACCTCTCATCAGTTAGTAAAACCTACCTAAATGCTCACATGCCACATCATATTTGCCTCAAAAGCTCATACGTTTATTGTCACAGAGGACAAGTTCTCATTATGAATCTAAAATCATCTTTAAAATAGACAGAAAACCATTCTAGTTAAGAACCAAATGCACCCTCTATTTCCCCAGGCAACCACTTGGCATCAAGAAATATTAATCAAAATATAAAACATTCTTCTTTTTTTTTCCTCCCATGACCAAGTGGAATGAAGAGTTGAGATCACTATCCAAATGATTAATGGGAAAGCCTTATTTTTGAAAAAAGTTAAGGTTTTAATGATTAAATAATTCTAAATAAACTAGGTAGGCATTATTTCATGAGGTGATTGTTTTAAAATTTCTTCACTTTTCTAATCAAGAATGAAAAGCTGAATATATTCACCTATACAATAATAGTACATTTTTGTTAATTATTTGTAGTTTTATTGTCATGTAGTTTAACTGTCTGTAAATTTTTACATTAAAATTACTTTTCCTATGAGCTTGGATGCTTCCTATTTTACCTTGGATCTTACCAATTATAAAATGAAGTTAAGGTAAGCCAGTAGGAGAAAGATAATGATCTCACTCATTTGTGGAATATCATGAACAGCATAAACTGATGAAAAGAAATAGATCCAGAGACATAGAAGCATTGAACAAACAGTCAAACCTTAAAGGGAAGGCAGGGAAGGTGGAGAGGGGGTGAAAGTAAGAGATCAACCAAAGGACTTGCATGCATGCATATAAGCATAACCTATAGACACAGACAGTAGGGAGGTGAGGGCATGTGCTTGGGGGTGGGAGTGACCTGGGAAAGGTATTTGGGGGGGGGGGAGGAGGGAAGGAGACATATATAATACTTTATAATACTTTAAACAATAAAGAATTAAAATAAAATAACTTTAATTTTATTTGTTATATGTATTACATCATTTGGGGGGGTGAGAGAAACAGGTGGGAAAAAATAAGAAAAATCCTTATTCTAACTCTTTAATATAGAGAAACAAATGGTGTATTTTTGTGGTGGTCACAGTGTACCAGAATGTTCTGAGAAAGTACTCTTTGGAAAATAGCATGTATATATACTCAGCTCCTTTTATTACTGCTTCCTCTATCCTGTTTCACGAGACATATCCTCTGTCTTGTGCAAAAAAGAAAATGCTCAACACATTTGTACCAGACTCTAAATTTTCAGAAGCTTAATTAGAGGATGAATATTAAATTCACCTATTTTCAAAAGCTTCCTTCTCATCTTTATACACACCTTTTTTTAAACTACTTTTCTGATAAAACATTTATTTAAATTTTAATATTGTTTGTATAGTACAGAGTGCCGCTCTTACCTAAATTTTTATAGCTAAGGGAGCATCTTAGATAATGTAGTCAAAATCTTAATTATAAAATGAGAAAATACAGGTCCTATAAGATTAAGGTTTGATGACTATGATATCAGAAACAATAAATATAGGTCCCCAGTAAATATAGCGTAGCTCAGTTTGTTAAGATCATCATCCCAATATGCCAAGGTTACAGGGTTGATCCCTGGTCAGGGCACACACAAGAATCAAACAATAAATGCATAAATAAGTTTAACAAGTCAACCTCTCTCTCTCTCTCTCTCTCTCTCTCTCTCTCTCTCTCTCTCTCTTTTCCTCTCTCTTTAAAACTCAGATAAATTAATTTTAAAAATCAATAAATACAATATTTGTCTTCATTTCAACCTCTTTATTTTTTCAAAAGCAGTACAATAAATGTATATTATAATAGATATTCCAAAAATAAAGCAATAATCTTTCCCTTTTCACTATAAATAGTGTATTGGTGATTTGAGATAAAGGGAAAATAGCTTATACATTTTAAAATATAAGAAATTATTAGAATATAATAAAATACTTATAAATGTTAACATACATTTTATAAAATTATCAAGAGAATTATGTGCTTTGCTCATTTTAAACTGTTCAATAATTCACACCATAGATGAGATATAAAATTAGTTCATGGAGTGGGAAAAATCAGATTGGTTTGTATTTAAAACAATAGGGCATACAAATTAAAAAATATGTACATTAAATTAAGATATTGGCTAAAGAAAAAACAAACAACAAAAACAATTTCAGAATCTTTACAATTTAATTATTTAGTAAAGCCAAGTTATGTAATAAGTTATAAAAAAAATCCATTTTAAATAAGAAAATTAAAAAATATAGCCTGGCCAGTGTGGCTTAGTGGTTGAGTGTCAACCTACAAACCATGAGGTCATGTTTTGATTCCTGGTAAGGGTAGGTTGTGGGCTGCATCCCCAGTGTGGGGTATGTAGGAGGCAGCCAATCAATAATTCTCTCTCACTATTGATGTTTCTATCTCTCTTTCTTTCCTGTGGTCAAAGATTGCCACCTCCATGTGGACACAAGATGGCTGCCACAAGATGGCTGGCAGGGGAGGGCAATTAGGGGAGGGCAGTTGTGGGCGATCAGGCCAGCAGGGGAGGGCACTTGTGGATGATCAGGCCAGAAGGGTAGGGCAATTGGGGGCAACCAGGCCAGCAGAGGAGGGCAGTTAGAGGTGACCAGTTTGGCAGGGAAGGGTAGTTCGGGGAAACCAGGCCAGCAGGGGATGAGTTAGGTATCAATCAGGCTGGCAAGCAGAAGTGGTTTAGGGGCAATCAGGCAGGCAGGCAGATGAGCGGTTGGAAGCCAGCAGTCTTGAATTGTGAGAGGAATGTCCCAGATTGAAGAGGGTACAACCTGGGCTGAAGGACAACCCCCCCCTCACCCTGAGGGACAAATCCCCCCCCCCCCACACACACACACACACACACACAAATTCCATGCACTGGGCCTCTAGTATATGAATAACATCTAACTTATTCTTAAGTTAATTTTTCATTCTTATGCATAAAGACATTTGTCAGTCACATGCAGTTAGGTTTAGTTAGAGCATTGTTTTCTAGTGGAAAAAAAAATATGGGTAGAAAGATGAACCCTACTTAAAGCTTCATCCAAGGATATTCCCAAAGACCTTTCTCCATTTTTCTCAATTGTGTCTGATTTAGTATGTTTTACTCTTTCCAGAGACATATTTGGACACATATGTTGAGGACTGTAGAACCCCGAGTAGCAGCAGTCTGGATTCTTGTACCACGTCGAGAAGGACCATCAACCAGAATGTCCACATTGGACTCCTGCATCCACAATACATAAACTTTTTTTTTTTTATCTCTTGAGATTACAAAGTTTAGCATCTAACATTATTTCATTACTTCAGATTGTAATAAAAGTGTGCTTGTTTATTTTTAGACAATCTGTATGCTGAGTGAAGAAAACATCTGAAATATTTTCTCTACCAAGTACCCTGCATTAGATAAAGAAGATAAAAAAAAATAGCTGTTGATGTTCTTTTGTAGTTATTGATCAAAATGGGTTTCCGTAAAATAGTATTGAATTTGACCACTATGGGATAGTAATCTGTATTTTTATCAAAAGAAAATAAAGTTTTATTTAAATTATATTTTTACTGCTGATCTGATAATATTTTTAAAAAGCCATTGACAACTCTTTCCCTACTGCATATAAAATGAAAACTAAAATTACAGGTCATAGATTTCTTATACTGAGTTTGAAAGGCAAAAACTGAAGCTATGTAAGTTTGTAATCTTTCTCTGTGTTTTATGTACACTGTCTTTACTCAGTAAGACTTCATTAAAGGCCAGACCTTATCTACATGCTCTCCATGTTAACACTTTCAGTTTGTTTCTTAAAATGTAGAAACCATTCTCCTCCTGGTTGTTAATTGCCAGGTGGTACTGTCAGTTACCATTGCTTCCCAGCTGTCTGCCCAATGTCCCATTGCTTCAGGCTGGCTAACAGAGTGTCCTTGAAGTATTTTATTTGACCTGCTTATTTAATGTCCTCAATTAATTTATCATAGGTACTTAGTTCTCAAAAACATTCCGCTCTTTAGATATAAAAGCTAAACAACTTGCATGGATTTGAATCCTAAAAAGACATCAATTACATATTAGTCCAACAGTCTCCCAAGTTATTGTTTCTTACCCCATCATTATAATAATTTTCTAGCATAAAATTAAATGCATATTTATTTAATTCCTTAATGTACATATACATGTACATAAACATAATGTGCATTGTACAATATCCATTGTACAATGGGTTTAATGAAGATGATAAATAAATAAATAATAAATAATTTTATTTTAAATTAAAGATTACTGCCTTTGCACATACTAGAAAATATGTGTAGTTAGAATAATTATAATGGCAATGATAATTTTTATACATTTGATTCAAATATGTAGTTTTAATAGATACTATCGATATGTTAAAAAAAAAGATGTGTGGGCCATATGAAACAAATGCCTATCATTAATAAAAATAAAAAAAAGTGTAATACGCTATTTAGACCAGAGGTCCTTCAGGGATGAAGCCAGGGCTGTGAGGGAAGCCCGGGTCCCAGCTGCCAGAAGGAAGCTGGTGCCCGCAGCCAGGAGGAGGAAGGCCTACTCTTGCATGATTTTAGTGCATCTGGACTCTTGTTAACTATAAATGTCATGATAGACATTTGTAATCATATGTGTCACTAAATTATAAGTTATGTAACAGGTGCTAATCTCCATCTATTTAAAAGATATAGCATGTTTATATTCAATTCTATTATTTATATATGAAAATATGTTTCTCTACAAAATCATGTAACAATAAAGTAGTGGCCCAAGCACCACATTTTTAACAGATTTCTCTTTACCTAGAGTTTTCTATGAACAATTTTTATTTTTACAATTTACATTCACTATTAAAATGTCCACTTTACCTAGAAGAGAAAAATGAGTGTGATGTTTAAAGTATTTAAGTGGGAAATCCTTAAGTATTTGTGAAAGAATAAATGAAATCAGTGCAATACATTTTCTATTATGCCAAAATGTTATTTTCATCTATTTATCCATTGACTCATTTAACAATTTTTTCCACTGTCTACTTGATTCACTATACTCAGATGTTTTTTTGTTTTGTTTTTTAATCTAAATATACATTTAGTATACTCAGGTGGTAATAACTCTTGTTAAGGAACTGACTTGTGAAATATCCTGTTTAGTTGGCCTAGAATCATATTTTAATTATGTTGGGCATACTTTCCCCAAAAAAATGGAATGTAAATTTAAAAGATTGCTATTAAAATGTTAATTTGAAAGTTAAATTGTCTCTCTCTACTGGGACATATACACACGTGTGTATAAAACTATAAATGCCATATGTTTTATTCAGTATTTTGTTCTACATTTTACTACAATTGCTTAAGAATTTTTTTAAAGGGAAAATTGTGATTCTAAACATATTCTTACCTCATTATGCTTCCTTTATATTCTCCATGTTCTTTGATGTTTCTCGCAAACCTGCAATTGCATAGATTCACTGGATTACTTTTGAATCCATAATTCATACCTATGGAAGAAAAAAATTTGAATCAGTGCAACTCTTATTCCCAATTTACTATGTTGAGATCTATCCAAATCTGCAACATAAGTATTTTCATTCACTTATTATTTTTGTAGTTATGCCTGGCATAAGTTCTGTTCTCTCCAGAATGGCTTCCATTCTTTGTGCTTTGTTCATGTCACTCACAGATTCCATCTCTCTGCCTCTGACCAATGCTATTAGGCTGTGAATGGGTTTTACACGACTCTTACATTTTGTTAGAGAGATAAGTATCCACCTGTTCAGAAGTCACTAAAATTTAGTCTGCTTTCTCTCTTGTGTTAACAAATGTCACTCCTTGTCGCATTGTCCACAACAGCCAGAGCTTCCTATACATTCTTAGCAGAGTGATAGATATAGGACACATACAGTCATATACTAAATGCCACTGAGAATTACAAGGGAACTGAATATTCTATAAATCTGACTATAAAACAACTTATTATGTGGTGAAGCTAGAAAATTAAAAATTTTAAGATATCCCATAAAACACAGTAAATTCACTACAGCATAAAAGCTGACATCTAGCCAATATGCATATATTTCCAGTTCCCACTTAAAAAGAAAAAGATCCAAGGATTTCCTTTGTCCAGAATGTGCAGGGGTTCTGTGTAGTTAATACAAGATGGTTAATAAATACACTGAGTGGCCAGATTGTTATAACCACCCCATCAGGACTTCATTGGGCCACTTTTTGCCTTCAATCCTGCGGCGATTTTTCTTGGCATTGATTCCACATGATCTTGAAAGGTGATGCGAGGACTCTGACACCATGCCTGATGAGTAGCACTGCCCAGTTCTATGAGAGTTGATGGTTGTGGAACCAGCTGCCTGATGGCTCTTTTAACTTCTACCCACAAATGCTCATTTGGATTGAGATCTGGTGATTATGAGGGTCACCTAGGCAAGGTAAAGTCTCCCTCATGATCTTAAAACCACTCCTGCACAATACGAGCACTGTGGAATGGCGCATTGTCTTGTTGGAAGAAGCCATCTCCACTGGAATATGCCATCAACATGAAAGGATGAACTTGATCAGCAATGATACTTAGATATGCTGTGCTATTCATATGTTGTTCCACATGAATTAAAGGGCCTAAATAATGCCAGGAAAACATGCCCCAAACTATAACACTGTCCCCACCAGCTTGAAGGGTTGTACTCATGCATGTGGGGTGCATGCTTTCATGCCATTTCTGCAAAATTCTAACTCTTCCATCTGCATGATGCATCTGGAAACATGATTCATGGGACCATGTGACTTTTTCCCAATGTTCCGGAGAGAATTGGAGATGTTTTATCTTGGTAACTGCAGACAGCAAAGGTGTTTGAACAAGACTCCGGCTTCCATATCCCATATGATGCAGTGTACGGCCAATTTGCTACAAACCTTAGGTGGTCATAATAATCTGGCCACTCAGTGTATATGTATATCAACCACTGATTTATTTTAATTAGATAGTTTTTGGTGTATAATATTTAGGTGCATGATAATGCTATTCTACATGAGGCATTAGACCTTTTAAAATATTTTTTGATTCATGGAGTTTGTCTTTCCATTAAGTACTTTCAATCAAACAATATAAAAGTTAATATATGTGGTTGGCAAAAAATGGATTTTGTGTTTATGATCTTCCAAACTCAAATGTAGTTTGAAAAATGCCATGTGGAAAATAGACCCTGAATAATACTTTCCTCCAAAATCTCAAAGGACAGAAAAGTCAAAAGTTATCCTTTGAAAGGATAGAATGTTATTGCTGTTGCTGTTGTTTCCCCTCCAGTTCCTAAAGGGTGAAAATGAAATAAGACAGGGAAAAATATTAGGCGTAAAAATGTATATATCATCAGTATCACCTTTTTGCTTCAGGTAAGGGAATAAGACATTAAAGTATTTTCATCTTCTAAAAAGTCCTTTAAAACAAGTCAGCTTGTCCTGATTAGAGAATAATTTCAATTCTCTGGGAGGGGGTGAGAGGTGGTAGAAGGAAGGCATCAAATACCTATAGTTGGCTGTTTGAAATTTTAACCCTGCTATTTGGCTTCTGTAAATGCTTGCTTGCTTAAATAATAAGGAGAATGAGACTACTCCCACTTCAGAGAAGCCATTAAATCTTCCTGAGCAAAATTATCAGTGCTGGCACCAGGGCAGGCCTTTGGTTGAGGTCTCAAAGCCCCACCACATAGGGGTTCTTTAAGAACTTGCAAAAGAGATAAGGAAGGTAAAAACACATAAATAGGGAAAATTCCTCCATATCGGGGTCGAGAATTTGAGAGACATTTTCCTCTGGACCCGCACATAATAAAGTGTGACTCCAAACTCTCTGGCATTGTTTGATTTATTCTGGTTCTCCGTAACAATAAGAGATAATAAATATATGCTCAATAAGAGGAAAAACATAAGGCAAGACATCATAAACATTTTCCTTTGAACTGACAATTATATTTGTTTATCATATTCAAATCTTCAAAATATTTATATGCATATTTTTATGATCCATTTAAATATGCCTAATGTTCAAATAATATTTCAGTGTGTCTTTTCCACACTAAATTAAAAATAAATTTTTGAAAGGAACTGTTTCTTTCTCATAACTGAAATACCAAAAGTTTCTTGTGTGGTTTCAAAAAATGTGTTTATTTGACCTTTTGCTTGCTTTCTAGTCCTCAGATCCTTAAAATTGATTTTAAAAATCCTCATAGAAAGTTACACATTATTACTATCACTAGGTTTTGTTTTTTGTGTTTATTTAAAAATATATTTTATTGATTTTTTCACAGAGAGGAATAGAGAGGGATAGAGAGTTAGAAACATCGATGAGAGAGAATCATCCATCAGCTGCCTGTTGCACACCCCCTATTGGGGATGTGCCCGCAACCAAGGCACATGCCCTGAATCAAATCTGGGACCTTGACCAGAATCAAATCTGGGACCTTTCAGTCCACAGGCCGATGGTCTATCCACTAAGCCAAACCGGTTTTGGCTATCACTATGTTTTTTTAAAAAATTATTTATTTGCACATGATGAGTTATTGGGGCTAAGTAGCTGAGTGACACAGTTGAGAGAGTAAAATAAATATAGTGGATGATACATGGAGTTATTATTTAGAATTTATTAATGTAAAAGAGCTAAAATGAGATAACTTATGTGATGGTAATGAGATGGAATTTTTGGACTGGAACCCAGAGTCTTTGTCTCCTGTTATCGAAGAATGAATCCACAGACAGTAGATGGGATAGCAAAAGTGGAGATTTATTAAAGAATGAGCACAGACTCCCTTTTAGGGACGGGAAAGAGTCCCTCAGAATGGACTCCCACGTGGGGAGGAGGAAAGGGTCCCACTGAGTTCCTTTTCCCAATGGCTTATAAAGGCTGCAGATCCTGGTGCCTTGATCTCCCCTCTGATTGCTCACTATCTCCTTGGTTACTATAGTAACTCCTGGGCACAAAATGTTGAACCTTACATGGTACATTTGAGGTTCTCCCCACCCCGCTCCTTCATTTTTGTTTTCCTATTCTCTTTGGGCTTTCTTCCTCTCCTTCTGGATGAAGGGCTTCCTTCTCTTTAGTTTGTAAATATAGACCTTTTGCTGTTCCCAGCTCCTTTGTTCTATGGAAATGTACCTGTTGCAGTGTTTCAGCTTCCCTATTCTATGGAAATATAACTTCTTTGCTCTGTAGCCCTGTGTTTTCTCCATGGTCCCCCTTGATTTCCAAAATTTCTCAAATTTTCTAAAACCTGTTCTATTTTACCCCTAAAATTGCTGTTTCACTTAGATGCTTTATTAAATAACATTCAAAATAACATAGTAATAAGAACTAAGGATGTTAATTTTTATTAAATAGACAAAAAAGTCTGCATTATTTTTACTATATTTGTAAGGAAATAAAGTAATACATTTTAAGCTTCAGATTTGCTGACCGCAATAAAAATTTTTAATATATTATTTTACTTAAAAACAGTGAAACAAGTAGTATTGAAAAGGAAAAACCCCTATTTTGTAAAAAACTGCTGTTTGGAATTTTCTGCTATTTCTAAAAATGTTTGCTTTGTAGTCTGCTTTAGCCTGTTTGAAGAATGATGAAGATAAAATTAGCTGTATGACCTTGTAGGCCGGAGACTAGATATGCCCATAATCTCAATGCCATGCCAGGTGCACTTTTTAATTGGATAGAACTGATTTGTTTTCAAGGCCAGCATCGAGATAACCACTAAGTGCACATAGGGCTGGCTCTTTAATAAAAAGGGAAGTTCTGCTTGTAGCCTTGCTTAGAATTTGAATTCATTTTCTCTAAGCCCATAGCGCGATGAATAAAGTAAGTTTCTCCAAACTCTCCTCTTGCATTGTTTGATTGTTTGGGAACTCTGTAACAGTATTAGTGAGTCAGTTGTTAGAACTAGGGGTTATTTTGTCCAAGATCAAACACTTAGAATTTGAAGGAGTCTGTAGATGAATTAATCTATAAGGACTATAAGGACTGTACTTTCCATTATATACTTGCAAAAATATGGAAATGCAAACTGATATGTAGAATTGCTAGCAATTGTTTGTATTATCTGATTTTTTAAAAATCAGATAAATCTATGTTCAATAATTTAACAGATTTATTTATGTTCTATTATTCAGCAGCATAATTAAAGAGGACAAAAAGTAATACTATCATACATAATCTATAATAGATACAGATCATTAATAGGCACATAGGCATGCCACAAAACAGAAATTTGACAGGAGTGTAAAGAAGAGAAGAATGGATTGAATAGACTAATTAGTAAACTAAACAGTAAGAGTAACTGGCAGGAATAATGTGGCAAGACAGAGGCTGCAGTCGTTATGAAAGAAGGAATTTATGGAATTGGCACGGAAGAGACGGCTGGACACTGAGGTTTCAGGAAGTCCTTTGTTCAAAGCAGTACTGCTGGTTCAGGGGACTCTAAGATTCAGATCCTGAACAACTTAGACAATGAGGTTTTCTCTTTATATATTTCTGAGTTTCTTTGTTTCTTCTGTGGTGGACTCTCACAGCCCCCTTACTCCCTGTTAAGAATCAGTTAGAGCCAAAACCGGTTTGGCTCAGTGGATAGAGCATCGGTGTGGACCGAAAGGTCCCAGGTTTGATTCCGGTCAAGGGCACATACCTTGGTTGCGGGCACATCCCCAGTGGGGGGTGTGCAAGAGGCAGCTGGTCAATGTTTCTCTCTCATCGACATTTCTAACTCTCTATCCCTCTCAATTCCTCTCTGTGTAAAATCAATAAATTATATTTAAAAAACAAAAAAGAATCAGTTAGAATGGTTACTTTAGATTGTATCTAATGTCCATCCTGGACCTCCCTCTAGTTAAGCTGTTACATCCTTGGTTTAGGGCCTTTGTATTAGAAGTGTTTAGGTAAATAGGTCTTGCAGGACCAGATAACTAAGGAAGGGGCAGTGACTTCAGGAGTGTGCATTTGAAACATTTATTAACTAGGTACAGAGTCCGACTTCCAGTCCCCTACATTCTTTCACATGAGAGTGTAGTAGAAAGCAGGTTACTGGAACAAATTCAGACTGCTAGCCCCCAAAGTGTCGTATGCTCCCCATCACAATCAATGTAATGTAAAAATCATGACAATAAGATTGTAATAGAATAAGTATGTTGGGAGAGAAATGCAGCTGCAATCCGATTCAAGTAAATTTTGTGACTATTACATGACTTACTTCTGAAGTTGCACATTAATTAATAAAGATTAAAATTTGACTCACATAAAATTTAATAATTTATGACAAATGATTTGTTGTGGTTCGCTTATATTATTTTTCATCAGAGACTTTATCTTTAAAAAATCTATTTAAGTACTGAAACAGAAAGTTTAGGGGTGAAATATGACAGGTTAAGGAAATATTAGAAGTTAAGAGGACCTTGGAAGAAGCACAGGGCAGAAGAGCAGCAGAAGGTTCATTTCCATAGAATGGGGGAGCTGGAAAGCTGCAACAGGTGCATTTCCATAGAATGGGGAGCTGGGAACAGCAAAAGGTCTATATTTACAAAATAAAGATAAGGAAGCCCTTCTTTCAGAGGGAGAAGAAAGCCCAAAGGGAATAGAAAACAATAGGAAAGGAGTGGGGAGATCCTCACATGCTCCCTGTGAGGTCAACCTTTGAGCTCAGGAATTACTATCGTAACCAATTTAAGGGAATAGTGACCAATCAGAGGAAAGATCAAAACACCAGGATCTGCAGCCTTTATAAGCCATAGGGAAAAGGAACTCAGTGGGACTCTTTCCTCCTCCCCATGTGAGGGTCCACTTCTGAGGGACTGTTCCCTCTCCCCACGTGGGAGTCTATACTTGTTCTTCAATAAATCTCCACCTTTGCTATACCTCTTTCCGTCCGTGGATTCAATTTTAGATTCTGGCAGACAAAGAATTCGGGTTCCAGTTCAAAAAGTCCGTATCAGTACCACCAATAAAACATAGTAATGCTAAAATTTTACATTAAAGTCTAGATTTAGGAAACAAATTATTTTTGAAGATATGTATTGAAATGCTGGTAAGCAAATATATTGTTTTTATACTGTTAATATAAATTCATATTTAGAATATGTTTATGCATGTATGTGTATGAATACATATTTTGTACATAATATGTAATTATATTAGGTTGAAGTTGTTTCTAAATAATTTCCTTAACAAAAATGGGAATTCCATATTATTCTAATTACAATACATTGTATATTAAATTAGTTCTTGTAGGAAAATAAAAGCCAAAGATAAGGGGCTAGACTGAAAATATTATCAGTATATATTTTGTTAAAAAGTTATAATTAAAAACAATTAAAAATAATATGTGTCTGATACTTGATTATAAATATTTGGAGCTATTTTTTGTGTGACATTTTAGTATTTTGTCTATGTATCTATCAGCAGCTAAAAATAAACTCTATGAGCTCTACATAATAAAAAAAAAACCAGGATGGTAAATAGAGTTTAAAGTTAAGCAATATTTAAATGAGTCGCCAAAAAATATCACTTCGTAGAGGATGCATATTCATTGATACAGATTGCTAAATCCCATAAGTCTTAAGTAAGTTATTTACAGAGCGAACCATATGAAATATATGAATGTTTACCTCTTAGAAGTTTGCTCAGCTATAAAATGAGCAGCAGATTTCAATTTCCGCCCCTGTCATCCGGTGAAAAATGAGTTTTATTACGGAAAGTGTTGTAAACCTTAGCTTACCATTTAAAATGCATGTCTATTTGGAATCCTCAAATATAAAGTTTCCATACTTCAAAATACTCATTTTAAAAATGATAATACATTAGTAGAAACAAACTTATTCCTGAGTACAACACTTACTGAATCTACCATTTCCAAGCATTGTGCTAGTTTTTGATAATAAATTTGTATTAGTTTCAAATAATATTTTGAACTTTTATGTCTATAGTCCATTTAAACAAAAAAAATATTTAAAACAATTTACTAGCATGCATATAAGGTGATTGCAATTATATCTTGACTATTTGACTATATTTGTAATGAGAAAAAAATGTCATACTACTAATAAAGATAAACATATGCACATACATAAATTAATTTCTGCATTAATACCTGTAGAAATAGATGGCTATATAATCATTTACATTTTAGTATTTTGTAATAGAATTAAAAATATCCACAATATATTTTGCTTTCAAAGAAAAAAGAGATTTTTTCATGCTGAAAATACTAAGTAAAATTTATATAAATAAAGCAATAACTAGAGTTATGTTATTGTTTAATAAGATAATTAGTTAATAAACAACTAATTAATAAAGTAATATTGCTTTCATTGTTATTTCAAGATAGATTTACATAATTTATTTTTACTTGTTTTTATAATGATGTTATATACATGCTAATGTTTTATTATAGTATATTAGTATCTATAGATCACTGTTATATACAGAGTATTTTAACATTAGTTTTCTTATTAATATTTAAAATAGTCATGTGATTTGGGTAGTATTGACACAATTATACCAATTTTTCTACCAGTGGAAATAACTGGCCAACATCATTCTTCTACTCAGACTCAATTATATAAAATATCTTGTAGATGGTGGGACTAAAAGTAACACTCACAGTTCTTTGATTTCTAGAGGGTAGTTATTTTTCTTAAGTTACTCTGTCATGCTAACATAATGAACACTTTCTATGCATCCCATTGTATGAACACAAACAAAATACAACCACTATAGTCTCTGACAATAATCAACACAACAGGCTTTTTTTTTTTATAAGTAAGGTGTAATATTTTTATGGTGTTTTTGTTGTTGTTGTTCTATTAGGGATTAGTCATCTAAAACTCTTTTTGAAAGAGCCATAGAAGAATGCATACCTGTGCTCTATGTTTCTACAACATTGCTAAAGAAGTTAGGAAGTCAGGAAGTGGAATATGACAAGATTTTGTTAATAAAGAATTTACTATTTTCCAAACTGATGTTAGGTGGATATACATGAAAGGGTACAATGGAAACATGGTTCTCAAACATTTTGGTTTCAAGAAATCAAAAATATTTTAATCATGTGGGTTATATCTAGTGATATGGCAAATATGTTTTTAATATATTTTTATTTATTTCAGAGAGGAAGAGAGAAAAGAGAGAGAGAGAGAGAGAGAGAGAGAGAGAGAGAGAGAGAGAGAGAGAGAGAGAAACATCAATGATGAGAGAGAATCATTGATCAGCTGCCTCCTGGACACCTCACACTGAGGATGGAGACCATGACCTTAGCATGTGCCCTAACTGGGAATCAAACCATGATCTCCTGGTTCAAAAGTCGATGCTCAACAACTGAGCCAAGCCAAGTATGCGATATGGTAAGTATTTAATAATTGGCTCTCAAAGATAAGAGGGTGGTAGTGTGAACAAACTCCAAATTGTGTAGCATTTGCTGATTTCGGTGATGTTATAAATTTCACCATATTGAATTGCAAGCATCCAATGTGATGTCACTAAGCACACACTGGAAAAAGATGTTCACAATCAGCTTTTGAAAGCCCGTGCAACCAATTCCAGAACACCACTGGTTACATATATGGACATTTCTCACAATAAAAATTAAAATGAAATTTAAATGTAATTATAATTTAATTTTACAATAAAAATAATAAATACATTATCTGTTTCCATAAATAACAGTCTATGGGGGGGAAAAGCTCTATTTTCAAAACAAAAATATTAGACAGTGGACTTGTTTTACATTTACTCACTGCTTTGCATTTTCTCAAATGTCTTTAATGTGTGACTTAATGGAAGTTGGATGCTCAGATCTGATAAAGCATAGAGTCTCCTGCTTGTCCATCATGTATTATGAAGCCAGTGAAGGATTGAGGCAAAAAAAAATAGCATTTTAATATTATTCATGAAAATAGCTTAATCTTGAAGGCTCACAAAGAGGGTTGGAGGGCTCACTGAGACCTTTGGATTACACCTTGAACAATGCTGCTATGGATAAATATGTGGAACCCAAAAAAACAGGCTATGTGGGAATCATATAAATAAAAGGAAAGCAGAACACAATAAATACTATTTTGCTACCCTGAGAAATACAGTGAAGGAATCATGAGTTATAATATTTAAAAAGTAGTTAAAGGGTCTTAAAACTGACTTGCAATCTCTGATATACATATATATATATATATATATATATATATATATATATATATATATATATATTTTAGCAAGTACCAGGACATACAGTACAAGAAGTCAAAATAAAATAATTTTAGAAACTTCAGGGAAATGCAAATTGAACCACAAAGAGATATCACCTCACACCTCTTAGGATGACTCTCAATGAAACAAAATGTTCTCAGAGAAGAACAAAAAAACTAACAAATCCCAACAGTGATCAAGAAAAAAAAATGGAGAAAACACTGATAGTAGGAATAAAAGAAGTAGCTTTCCTAAATAATCTCTGGATGTTAAAAATGTTATATACACTTTTATATTGATAATATGGAAAAAAATTTAACTTGCTTTAGTTTCCTCACTTATTTTCCAGCATCAAATTACAAAAATACAATTTGCATATTGTTCATCCATTTTATGTTTCCTCATGGTTTTTCAAACTTCTGCTGACTATTCTTTCCAAAAACTTTGGAATTTTTTGCTATGTAGAACCCCACTTTCAATTTCTGTATCAATTTGCTTATGCTTCATAATACAATATCCTAACACTAAGCAAGACAACAAACAAAAAGTTATTGTATCCTCCTGATAAGTAGATTATGGAAATTTTTCAGACCTGATCCAAGTCAATGAAGGGTAAGTGGGGGTTGGGAGCTGGGATATCTGAGAAGGTTAAGATCTCTCTCATCCTCCTAACCCAGGCTTGCTCAGCTGGGAGAAGGGTTTTCATCATTAAGAGAAGGCACAGACCAGTCCAAAAGTAATTTTCAAGTCCTAGTATGTGTCATGTTTTCTATTTGCAATCCGCAAAATCTAATCAAAAGCCAATTCCACATTCAAGTGGTGAATTAGAATCCATTTTTAAGTAGAAAGATAAAGTTATGTTGCATAGGGACATAGATATTAGGGAGGCAGGAACAAATTGGTAGTCCTTAGTGAAATAATCTAACGCTGCTGAAATAGTTGGATCATGTTAAATTGAGTAGTCTTTGGACTTTTATACACATGAAAAATGACCTGTTCTATGAGCAGTTAGTATGTCAAATGCAGTGGGCTTCTTTTAGAGAATTTGTTCAAAGTAGGTATCTTTGTAAAATAACTCCTTTGTTATGATACTGGAGGCCATTCATGCATTTAAAAAAAGTACTGATGAAAGAGTAAGTGTATGTACAAGTAGAATCTATTATGTTCTCTTGTTCATCAATTTTGATACACCAAAAGGAGTAAGACTTATGTTAGATCAATAGATCAATGCAGGTGAATAAATAGTTTATAAATTCCATTTGACTTTATTCTTTACTTCTTGATTCTTTACCAATCAATATTTTCCATGTTCTTTCCATAAATATGCCTTCAATGTATGCATGCATGTTTGCATGATTAGAATGGTGTGCAAAATCATTATGCTGTATACAAGTTAAGGATCTTATTCAAGGAAATGACTGAGTTAGGATTCAGTGACAGGTCTGTCTGATTCCAAAGTGGGTGCTCTTTCCACTGAACTATGCTTCCTTATCACACAGTAATCAAATAAAGAGTTATCGAACTTATTCTCTCCTCTGCATTACTCCAAGGGTTTGCTCCTGCGTAGGGGAGATAAAGCAGAAATATAAAATACAGAAGACTGGTATGACAGAGAAATCCTATATAATAAAAACCTAATATGCCAATTGTCCTCTTGACCAGAAGTTCAACCAGGAGTTTGACCAGTGGGTGGGGTCGGCCAGCCAACTGCCCATAGCCCTGCCCCCCAGCCTGCCTCAACCCAGCTGGCAGTGCAGGCAGGTATCCAGGGGGTAGGAAACCCCAGCCAGTAGCCAGCAGCCAGCAGCCAGTAGGGACCCTACCCGTGCATGATTTTCATGTACTGGGTTTCTAGTTGATCATAAAGAAATGATGGGTCAGAATTTATGATCTTGCTCTTATAAGTGTCTTACTATGTAATCTTTTTTTAAATATTTGCTTTCTAGCAAATAGCCTCTACTTAGGCCTTCTCTATATAGAGATTCTTCATCATATTTATTAAAATTTGTTTTCTTTGTTCTCTTATGCCTTAAAGGTACTTTTAAAAAGTTGCTTCATTCTGTAAAAGTCTGAGCAGAAAATAATGTTCTGGTGAGTCTTGTTAAGGGAATAGACAGTTAAATTCAATGACCATAGTATCTTCAAAGTTTACTGAGCATACTTTTAAGGATAACAGGTCACGAACCTGTTCCAAAATGTAAAAAATGCTTGATAATTTTAGAAGACCTCAGCATGGGCATTGTTAACATTATAGCTTTACCAGGCTGTGAGTATTTCAAATAAAATATATTCCTCAACCTATTGATTAAATATGCAAAAGTCCTTATGTAGTTCTCATAAAAAAATAAATACTTAATATTTCATTTCACGAAGAAGAAAGTTAATTCCTAAGCATAGTAAGATAGTAATGAGCTCTATTAATGAAAAAGCTGAAGTTCGTGTCACTATCCTGTTTCAAACCTTAGGGGCTTTGTCAAATAAATAATTCTCCCCATCATGACTATATTATTGAATGATTATTTCTGCTATTTGATGATATGTCAGTTTAGACTCATTTCTTCAGCCTTAACAACAAATTCCAGCATTCAGATTTGTATCTCTCATCAAGAATCATTTTTGTCTGGCCAGGTGGCTAGGTTGTGGGTCTGATACCAGACGGAGGCTGGTATGGGGAAGCAATCAATGGTCGTTTCTCACATCAATGTTGCTCTTCCTCTTCCATCTCCATTCCTCTCTCTCTCCCTTTCTTTCTAAAATCAATAAGCATATCCTCAGGTGAGGGTTAAAAAATGATCATATTTTAACAATCCCACCTGGGATTTATTCCAGGTAGCACAGTCAATAATTCCAAAAGCCAATAATAACTCCAAAAGGCAATAAGGCATTTCTCTGTTCAATAATCACTGTATCAATGGTTCTACAGCAAATATTTACTGAACACATACTCTGTGCTATGAGAGAGCATCAGTGTTTTCTAGTGTAAAAATTATGGTCCAAAATGGGGTGACATATAAATGCACATGTTATTAGGTTCTTCAAGATCATCATCAGCAGCAGCAGCATTATAGTATGCTTTATAAGTACTGGCAATCTAGTATAATTTTTCCCCTAAAATGTTTCTTCTATATAATTTCTACAAATCAAAATAAAATATTTTCTCTTCATAAATGGAATTATTAGTATTAAGTAAAAATCGATTTATATTATAAATAAGATATACATATCATAATGTATTTAAGCAACATTATATATGAGGACAATATAGTACCCAAACAAACAATAACCTAGAAGAAATGATGGAGAAATTATTTGTACTTAAAAATATATAAATCAATTATCCAGAGAGTGTATATAATATTGAATTTTATTATTTAATATTTGTAAAACTAAATTTTAATATTTTGGAATAATTATATTTACTTTTACGAATACTATTAGAATGGAGGAGTAATTTCTATATCTATTGTACATACTGACATTTCCTGTGAGGCAAGTATGAACCCACTGTTAAAAAACTTCATTCACTCAAACTAATGAACCTCCATTTCTCAGGATGACTGGTACACTGTTATGTGCTTCTTTAAAAATAATTGTAATAGTCCTCTGTAGGTTGAGAAATAATTAAAATGACTGCATTACTTCTATGCTACAATATACGGAGTTGTTAAAAGTGCCTAGAGGTTTGGGGATTTATATTGAAAGAATTTGATTAGTTTTCCTGAAATTGAGAAAAAAAAGATACATGTATAAAAGTTTATTATGCTGTTGAAATAGTGACAAGATTAAAATGTAAAATGTGTAATATATAAAACATGTACATTTGCAATTCAATTATTTGAGATTATAAAAAAAATTAAAATCTTACTTTATTAAATTACAAAGGAAAACTTTATCAAAGTGTTTATATATGAAATACTGTATAAAATTAATTTCAGTTGATCTAGTAATCTAATGAAGTCATTTTGATTTTGATATAGTTCTTTTATTCATCTGAACCATATAAAACAATTTTGATATTGAGTATACTATGAAATACGATAAAACTAATAAGAGCTCTTTCTAAATACTTAGAAGTGGATGTTAGATATTCATACATATACATTCATTACATATATACTGAGTGCCTTCATAAATCAGTAATTGTCTAAGACACTGTATACAAATGTCTTGTAGAAGACAACTGCTATGACAGAGGAAACTATAGGAATATAGGAACATAGAGAAAGAGTATCTATCCCAAATGAGCTATGAGTATCAGTGAAACCACAGAAGTTATTTCATATTTCACGTAGCAATGATTCTGAATAGCTTTATTTTAAAATAAAGTTAAACTTACAGAATAATAACAACGGTAGCACAGAGAGTTTCAAATATTATTCACGCATTTTCACAGACTTTAAATATCTTTCACCCAGTTATCCCTCATGTTAAAATCTTACATAATCTTGGTATAATATCTATATCTATACTAATAAAAGGGTAATATGCTAATTAGGGAGATGTATTCTGGACATCCATCTGGAAAAAGCCTCAGCGGCTGTGAGGCCCAGGGCTTAGACAGCCATGAGCCCCAGAGTTTGCGAGGCCCGGACTCACGCAGCCATGTGCCCCGATGGCTGTGAGACCTGGGGCTCAGGCCTAGCAGCCACCATGGCCAGCCATAGCAGCAGCAGCAGCGGGGTAATGGGGGCAGTGATCAGCCTGGATGCCTCCTACAGAGGGAGGCCAGACTGTAGTTTAGGTCTGCTTCCTGTGGGGAAAGGGTCTAAGCTGTCAGTAGGACATTCCCTGAGGGCTCCTGGACTGTGAGAGGGGGCAGGCTGGGCTGAGGGACCCCCCACCACCACAGTGCACAAATTTTCATGCACCAGGCCTCTAGTGTGTATATATATATATATATATATATATATATATATATATATATATATATAAAAGCCTAAGTAACTGTTACAACTGGTTGACCTATCGACCAGATGACAGGTCGCTATGACAGTTCAATGACCACCAGGGGGCTCAGCGGGCTTACTAAGCAGCAGCAGCAGGCACAGCAGGGCCTGGATAAGTGGGAGTGGGTGGGTGAAGTGCCTGGCCCAGGCTCCAGGATCCTTCCTGACTGCCTGCCACTTCACACACTACTATGTTCAGTCTAACATCCCCTAAGGGGTTCCAGATTGTGGATGCAGGCCAAGCTGAGGGACCCCTAGTCTTGATATAATAAGAAAATGAATAAATTAATATTGATGTAATGCTATCAAGGAAACAACATACTTTATTCAAATTTTCCCAGGTTTAATTTTTTTTACAAATACTTTATTCTAGTATTACTGACATGTAAAAAGCTATATATATGTAATGTCTATAATTCAATGAGTTTAGGGATAATATACTCCTGTGAAACCATCACCACCCTCAGGGCCATAAACATATCTTTCACCTCTCAAAGTTTCTTCACACCCATTATTATTATTATTATTATTATTATTACTACTAAGTAATATTTGTGTGTGTGGTAGAAAACTTCACATAATATATACCCCCTTGGTAAATTTTAAGTACATAATACAGTGTTGTTATCTATGGGAACCATGATGCATAACAGATCTCCAGAAATTATTTTAAAAATAACGATTACATTTCTAGAGTGCAATCCAGCATCCCATATTGCAATTACCTTTTATGTTTCCTTAATTTCTTTCGATCTGTAAAAGTTAGTCTTTTCTTGTATTTCATGACCAGGACACTTTTGAAGAATACTGGTCATGTATTTTTTTAGAAAGACTCACTTGATAATTTTCACAATTATCCTGAAATTACAAATGGCACCAGTGAGGTGATGTGCCTTTCCCACAATATAACATCTGGGAATACATGATACCAATATGGTTACTAAGGTGATGTTCACTTTGATCACTTAATTAAGATAGTGTCCACCAGGCCATGCATTGTAAATTTGCTGTTTTTCCTTTTCCACACCCTGTTAGTTAGAACCAAATGGCTGCATCTAAACATACTTGAGGAGAAGGAAACTAGGTTCCCCTGCTGGAGAGAAAATAAGCCAAGGACGTTTAGACGTGTGTTAAAACTGCCACGGTAAATATATGCAAATGTTTGGGGGAGGTACTTTAGGTTATGCAGCAAATTCCAGCAAGATATCTTTATAGTTTTACCCACTAATATTTGCATTCATCATTGGATCCTGCTTATAGCTATTATATTATTAAACATTAGTTTTATAATGTTCTTGATATTTCTCTTCTTAGTTACACTTTTATTTATTTGAATTTTTCTGTAAGAGTTTCCTTTCTTCACCAGTATTACTTTGTATTATTATGAACTCATGGATATTTATTTCATTTGGGGGCTATAATAACTATTATTCCTTGAATATATTTTATATAATTTTTATATTATTTTATTTCTGCTATTATTCATTTGGGAAAAAGAGTTGATTGTAAATCACTACTATTTTTGAAACTATATTTCATGTATACTTTATATTACCTTATTTCTGCTGTTGTCCAGTTAGTTACATATAAAAAAACTGTAATTTTTTAAAATCCATCTTAAATATATAATTTTACTGTTTATTATATTCATTATGGTAACACATAAGATAAAAATATTTACAAAACATTTTTAACCAACTAATCAAATATCATTCATGTTACCTCTTATCAAAATCTTTAATAGAGAGTTTCTTTCAACATTTTAGTAATAGAAATTTAAATCAAGTAATATCTTACAATACCATAGTCTTAATATTGATAGCCTATCAATCTAATATAATGGGTAATTTTTCTACCTAGAATAAATTTTGATATTTGTTGAGTTCCATTGCAGTACTATTGTTAACTTGTTGTTTTATGTAATATTATATATCAAATTAACTCAGTCCTTAGGCAATATAAATTGATAAATGAATGAAAGTTGGAAAAATGCTAGATAACCATCCAAAAATAAGGAGAATGTGCACTGAGATGCAGGACAGCAGCTGCTTTCGGGAAGTCTCCCCTCCATTGGCACCTAGAATTCTGCAATGCCTATTTCTCTCATCACATGAAGATGGACACACCAAAGCTGAACAAATCACTATGTTTCTTCTCCATAATTCTATAAAATGCCATAACTAACAATTGAAAAGATAAAAAATGTAGAACATGTCATAAGTAGAAGATATTAGATTTTAAAAATAACCAATCAAATACAGTTTTCCCTTGTAAGCATGATGATGTCTCTGCATTTACTATTAATAGTACAGCACTAAACTAACTTGGGCCATAGAAGCTCACATAGAATAGCACTTAATTTCATTCTATCAAGCACAATGAGAATTTGAAGTGAATGCGTGCATGGTGTATATATATATATATATATTTTTTTTTCTGGCCTTTAACAGTTCATTTGAACTACTGTCAAAAATTAGAATTAGAGATAATGTTATTTTCAGACTTCCAGTCAAGATGGTGACAAAGGTAAATGCAGTGCTCACATTTTCTCACAACCACATCAAAATTATAACTAAACTACAGAACAACCATCATTCAGAACCACCTGAAATCTGGCAAAACAGAAATCCTACGACTAGGATATAAAGAAGCAGCCTCCATCAAGACTAGTAAGAGGGCTGGAGGGGCAGAGGAAGAACGCGCTGATTCCACAGCCACATGTAGCATATAAGAATTGAGAGAAATATCTCAGCTATGGAGGTCCCACTGAGGAACAAGAGGTCCCAGCTCCATATCTGCTCTCCTCCTCCCTCCCAGCCCAGAGTTTCAGGGCCAAGAGGAGAAGTTCCCATAATTTCTGGCTGTAAAACCTGGTGGAAATTTTGGCTGACGGGGATGGAGGGTTGCTGGAGTCCCAAGCATTCATCTTAAACAGACTGCACACAGATGCACTTGAACTCGCTCTGTCTAAGCTCCAGCACTGGGACAGCAGCTCAAAAGGCAGCAGGGACAAAGGAGGAGCCAAATTGTCTGGTGAGAGCTGGAGGGGCAGCTTTCCCCCAGTCAGAAGTGCTGGCAGAGGCCAGTATTTCTTTTCTGAGCCTGAACCTCATGAAGCTGGCAGACAAGTGCTGCCTGAGTTTCCATCAACCTGGCTATTACTGTTTTCTCTGCCCTGGAGATTCCCTGAGACCCTGCCCCACACAACTTGAAGACTCCCCCAAGCTGTTTCCAGTGACTTTTTCATACAAACGGTCTTTTCTTGGCTTATCCTTCAGATTTTCCTAAAATTTATCAAGCGTGCTGCATCTGGCTTCGGTGTGTCCCTTACATCTCGCTTAATGGCCACAGGCCAGGCACTAGCAAAACCAAGTTTGGTTCCCTGCTTGGCCTCTTCTGACGTTTAAACCAGACAAGTACCAGCCATCAGCAGATCACTTTATGTAGCTTATGCCAGGTGGTGGTTCTCAGAAGAACTAAAGCATCCATCCTATATAAAAACTGCTGTTTGAAATTTTAACCCTGCTATTTGGTTTGTGTAAATGCTTGCTTGCTTAAATAATAAGTAAAATAAGACTACTCCCACTTCAGAGAGGCCATTAAACCTTCCCCAAACAAAATTACCAGGGCTGGCGCCAGGCCAGGCCTTTGGTTGAGGTCTCAAGGCCCCAGCACATAGGGACCCTTTAAGAACTTGCAAAGGAGGCTGCAAACACCCCATATTTGGGAGACAAAGAAGGTAAAAACATATAAATAGGGAACATTCCTCCATGTTGGGACCCAGAATTTGAGAGACATTTTCCTTTGGACCCGTGTGTAATAAAATGTGACTCCAAACTCCCTGGCATTGTTTGATTATCCTGGTTCTCTGTAACAGAACAATGGTGGCTGTTGACTTTGGTCTGCACCTCCCAGGAGATTCCAGAGCCAGTGCACCTGTTGGATAGCTTCAGACCAGTTTGAGGCCTCACCCAACTAAACTACTTTCACAAAGCGACACACTCAAGGAGCGTACTCACCAGGCAACAAAGTCTTGCTAAAGTATGTTCTGCTCTGTGGGGTGGGCCCCTGCACAGCTGATTCTCCATAGTGGTCACAGCCAATGGCAGCCAATTTCAGCTAATTGGCCTGAAGGTAAATACTTCCCACTGATGTGCCAACAGCAATCAAGGCTCAAGTACAAAGGAGAGTGTACACAATCCACACAGGGTTGTGCACTTGGAGTGCCTAGCTTGGGTTAATAGGCTCACCTACTATAGGGCCATTCTACCAAAATTGGGAGACATAGCAGCTCTCTACATAAAACAAACAAACGGAGACTGCCCAAATGAAGATTTCTTCTTCTTCTTACCCATATATAGGTGCCCAAAAATATGTGCACATTTTAGGATGAGTATACCCTTTGAAGTCTACACATGGACCCACAGATTTTCTTGTCTTTTACGTTATATCATCGTGTTGTAAGGAAATAAAGACAACAAACTATACAGAGAAAGTGAAGATGATATGGAAATAAAAAAAAAATCCAGGTTCTGACATTGGTATTTTGAATACCATACCCATAGAAATTATTAGTTTGCTGGGGTTTGAGATCAATAAAAAAAACACACCCTTTAATAAACTTTATATTAAATACTAATCCTGGAAAGAAAAAAGAATGATGAAAGGAATCAATAGCACACTGTTTTTAGAAAAGTGCCACATTCCCTGGATACTTTACTGAGACAACAGTGTGAAAGCAAACAAAGTTTTAAAATTATATGAGAACCATTGATTTAAAGGAAAGAATGTAGTTGACCACAAAACTCAGTAAAAACCTAAAAGAAAGTAGGAAACACTACAGTTACCAAAGGTGTCACAGGAGACCCATGCTACTTAATTATTTCATGAATTGATTTATGGTGTTATTTATTTTGTGATATATTTTGATGATCTCAGTTTCTGCAACAATAAAGCTATGTGTTCGCTGTATATATTATATTTGATATTTTCACAGTAAAAAAACAGAGCAAACATAACAAAGTACACAAACAATACCTCAAAAGATTTCCTCATTCCTTACTAGACAAAAATAAATTTTACTCATCTCATACTAAATCATATTGTTCAAAAATATAAAGGAATAATAATGAATATAGACACAAGATTAAGTATGACTAAAAATAAAATCACAGCACATCAAAAGCAATGATAGAAACAAAAAAATATTACTGGCAGTAAAACAGTAAAAAAAATGTGTTAGGCAATTGTTAATTCCCTAAGTAAAAGAGTTCAATTTTAGATGCCTCTAATATGCATTTGACTCATCTCATAGTACTATACAGAAATGGAAAATAATTTACTATTTTCTTATTCAAAGAAGTATGCAAACAAAATCTTTAGCTCTAAGATTTAATCAGTTTTAATAGTGCATTTCTAATTTTCATCTTCTGATAGATTTACAAATATGCTTTTCGCATATAATTTTTGTTTATGGATGGTTTTGATAATCTACTGACCTCTCCAAGCTTACTCACACCTTCTCTGTTCAAACTTAAAATTATTTTAAAGAAAATAATAGCAATTTGAATAACCTCCTTAATATTTATCTTTCATTGACTCCACATACATTGCAGTGATCTTTGCTTTTTACATTCTCCCTCCATGAGCAAAACCAAAGTGACACTGTACAGAGCTCACGAAAGCTAAATCCTCACCGAGAAGCACCCGATTTTGCTCTAGTTCTGGCCAATGAACAGAAACTCACCAAATTGTTTCATTTAAACACAATTAACCAAATGGCCAATTTACTACTGCAAGCAAATTTGCCAAAAGAAAATTTCCTGAATGAACGATTCTCCAAATGAACATTCACTGAATTATTGAAAAAAATTGCAAAGTTCTGTATTCACGATCGCTGCAGCTGTTCTGCAATAGCTTTTGCAAGATTGTTAGCCCAGCTGGGCTGATTCTCAGATGTGTGTGTTTTCCACGGTGGACTGCCCCAAGTGAATGGTGGTCCGCTCTTTTTTTTTTTTTCATCTTTAAGTTGTCATTTTTTCTTCCACCTTGACTGAGATAGAATTGGTACACTGTGTAAATTTAAGGTGTAAAATGTGTTGATTTGATACATGTGCATACTGCCAAATGCTTGCTGATATAGGGTGATATAACAAACCCTTCATGTCACATGATTACCATTCTGCTGTTGCCCTGATGGTGAGAATATTTAAAGTCTACCCTCACAGCAACTTTATACAACACAGTACCATGAATTACAGTTACCGTGCTGTACAATAGGGTTTCTGGAATGTATTCCTCATATAACTGGAGGTTTGTACCCTTTAAACAACATCTCCTCATCTCCCATATGTCCTAGCTGCAGGCAACCGCCGCTCTGTTCTGTGCTTTTTCTGATTTTACTTTTAAGTGGGATCCTACATTACAGCCATGTGTCATTGAACAACAGGAATATGTCCTTAGAAATGTGCTGTTAAACGACTTCTTTTGTTGTGCAAGCATCACAGGGTGTATCTGCGCAGACCTAGATGGTGTGGCCTATGACACGCCAAGGCTATGTTCTATAGCCTATTGCTCCCAGGCTTTAAGGTGGGAGCAATAGGCTGTACAGCGTGTTACTCTACTAAATACTCCTGGCAGTTATAACACGATAGTGTTTGTGTATCTAACCACATCTAAACATAGAAAAGGTACAGAAAAAATACGGTAGAAGATATAAAGTGTTAGGATGGTTGCACTTGTATTGGAGAGGCAGAGGGAGGGCTGTGGAGGGAGGCTGAGAGGGACCATAGGAGGAAGAGGAGAGGTCTGGAGGAGGGAGGAAGGAGTGGGAGGTAGGGAAGGAAGATAAGAAAAAGGGAGAACAGAAATTTAAAGATACCCAAAGAGATAAAGCTTGAGACAAGAAATAAAAAGGAGAGAGGGAGGGAGGGAGGGAGGGAGGGAGGGAGGGAGGGAGAGAGAGAGAGAGAGAGAGAGAGAGAGAGAGAGAGAGAGAGAGAGAGGAGAGAGAATATGGAACAGGACTAAAAGGAAGAAGAGATAAAGAATTATGGAGGGACTATAAGTGAGTTTGTATAAAGAAGTGTGCATTCACAAGATCCTACTTATTTTACCTCCCCATATATTTCAAACCTAGTTCTCTTCCCTTTCCTGCTCCCTAACATATCTTATAGATAATTGCCTTAATACATCTCAAGCAGAGCTGAGCTTCTCTTCTTACCACTCCAGAGGGTAGTTTGTTGGATACCTGGCACTACCAGTTGGCTTCCAAAACCCCTTTGGGCATTGATCCTTGTTCTATAAAGGTGTCTTAATAAATAATTATCCAGTAAGTAAATGAAAATATGAAATAATTTCCAGTGGAAATCCATAGTCTCCTAATCCCTTGTGTTTCTGCTTATCTTCCATGCATTTTAACAACTCTTGTTCTAGGTTAAATTTTCAAGAATGCCTCCATAACATACATCTTTGGAATATCTCTATCTATCTATCTATCTATCTATCCATCCCTCTGTAGCAGAGGATGGATTTATTTGTTGACCAGAGCAACATTTAAGATGTGCTTGCATAAACTTTAAAATGTCAGGTTGTTCTCAACTGTTAGCTCAGGGATCTTCAACTGTAATGCAAATTCACTGCTTGTGTGTGGCAACCACTGAGTCACTCTGAATCACTCTGTGGGATTTAGAGAGTAAGTAGGACCCAGCAAATGTGAATGCATGCTGCCTGCTGTGATTACTGAAGTCCTGTGTCTCTGTCCCAGGAGTCTCATGTGTTCTGCCAGCATCCACAGAAGTGTAGCAGTCTAAGTCATTAGCCTGTCAGCAAGGTAACATGTCAGATCCTTCAAGGTTCTTGACATTGACAAGCATCTTGTGTAGTAAGTCATGAAGAATATTAATGAAAAAGATGCTTACTTTGATCCATGAGAACACTGCAACATTAATATCTATTTTCAAAGTTGGTGACATTTTTAGTTTCAGCTGAGGAAGAGATATATGTTCCTTTCTTCATGCAATTCATATTTTCTTACACATTGCACATCAAGCATACATATAGGTTCTCAGGACAACTATATTGCTCAGGATAGGTAAAGACGAGATGTGGTAAACAAACTAAGCCCAAAATATCAGTGGCTAACAAAGAAAGATAATGTATCCCTTATCTATATTAATATTAGAGGAATATGCAAATTGTCAGGGATGCTGTCACAGTAACAGTAACATCCAGCAGGCTTCATGGGGTGATAAGGCTGGCAGGGGGCTAGTGATGGACGACCAAATGACTGAACAGTAGGGACTGTGGGGGGCAACCAGGCTGGCGATGGGGGGATGTAAGGGGCAACCAGGCCAGTGCGGGAGGGGTGATTAGGGGTGATCAGGCAGGCAGGTGAGCAGTTAGGAGCCAGTGGTCCCAGATTGTGAGAGGACTGTCTGACTGCTGGTTCAGGCCCAATCCTCAGGATAGAGCCTAAACCAGCAGTCGGACATTCGCAAGGGATCCTAGATTGGAAAGGATGAGGCTGGGCCCCGGGGACCCCCGTGCACAAATTTTATGCACTGGGTCTCTAGTTCTATATGTTTACTTAAGGAACTTAAATTAATGAATGTTCTTGTCTCAATAGATTCCCCCATATTTTGAATAGGAAGAAATATACATCTTATCTTCAAAATTATAATAGTCTTAGTGAGGCAAAGAGTAAAAAAATAACAGGCAATTATAATCCAGAATAAAATGTTATGTAAAAGCTATAGTCACAGAAAGTGTGTAACTCTACTCAGTACATGCTTAAATGTATATTCTTAAAAGGGGAGAAACAAAGATAAGACACACATGATCTTCAGATACTAGCCAAGGAAAGCAGAATGGAAGATTAACCTAAATTAACAACACATTTCTTTGTTGTAGTATTACATGCAATTTTCCAGGAATACCTGGCCTAGATATCCACTATTTTCACCCACTTATAGATAAGGAGACACTTATATCAGACAGTATAAATCTCACAATAAAAGTACAAGAACTTTTGTTTGTATACATAGAAATCACTGTACAATTTCAGTATTTTCAAATTGGCTGGCACAGAGTTTTCATCTTGAATAGCTCATTATGTAATTCCTAAAACATATTTTCCAATCTGAAGAACAACTTCCTTTCATAATTCACAAAAATATTTATTCACAAGTGTAACCTCACCATTAAACCTAGCATTTATAAAATTAGAACTTTTTAGATAGTGGCTTGTGTCCTAACTATAGCCATCTAACAATGGGTAAATCACATTGTTTTGAACATAGGACTTGCAACTAAGTCCTGAGACAGTTCGTTCCTTGAGGTCTGAGAAAGTAAAACACTGACATCAAAGTCCTGCCATTCAGCTCAGGACTCGGTGACTCTGGAACTTCTCTATCTTTTCTTCTTCTGAGTGGATTTTAGCAAAGAAAAATGTGAGGACATATTGTAACAAGAAGTATGAGAGTAAGTTAAAATTTCTATCATTTAAAAATTAAAATATAGTCAAAAATTGATCTGAGTCTAGAGCCAATCTAAATATTAATGTTAAATCATTACCACGCATCTTTACATGACCTTTTTAAATGTTAAAGCCATTTGAAATGAAAAAGCTATTTTTACAGAATAATTTCAAAAACAGCCCACAGTTCTGTGTCAGTTTAAAAAGAATATATATATATATTTTAAAAAAGAAATATTAGACATAATTTTAAAATCATCTTCTTTCAGCCTGCCTATGCTCATTTCCATGGTGTCTACTGAGGCAAAGTGACATACCAATTCAAAATTGACTTCTAAAAGGCTAAATAAAGAAATGTTCCAAATGAACAATGAGAATTGCTTAGTAAATGATCATTGCTAATGACACTGAACAAACAGGTTAATTGACGTTGGGAATTTGAGACATTATGTGTGTCATTTTCTGATGAAGGTGATAATATTCCTCATTTTTTCCCTTTAACAGTAGTCACTACCTTGCCATATGGGAGACAATGTTCCTATTCTGAATCTCTCCTTTTGTGCACTGAGCTGATTTTTATATCAGATAACTGAATGAAGAGAGAGATCTGTGCCAGACAGTAATCAAACAAAGACCTACTCCTGCAGGAATGCGAAAAAAATACACTCCAGGACCACTGCCCCGAGATGTTCCTCTTCTAGTCCTCCTTACGTCTAATAACTGCCCACCTCCTTCTACTCAACTGTCAAGCCACAAAAGAGTCACTGTCATAGCCACCTACCTCTAAGTGTTTAACTCTGGCAATGCATCCCTCGATCCTGGCAATCCATCACTAGATCCTACTGATTTTACCTCCCAATATATTTCAAACCTAGTTCTCTTCCCTTCCCTGCACCCTAATATATCTCTTAGACTATTGCCTTAATACATCTCAAGCAGAGCTGGGCTTCTCTTCTTACTACTCCAGAGAGTACTTTATTGCAGACCTGGCAATATCAGGACTTCCAAAACCCCTTTGACATGCATTCTACATTTAAGAAAACAGATAATCCATACATAGTCCAATTTACAAGGTTCTGCAATATTTTCTTTCAAGATGCATTTCTAAACTTGCCCCTTTCATTAGTTATTGAATGCTCTATTCTCCTTTCTTGCCTAATTCTTATGAAACCAAATGTAATTTGCTCAATAAAATCTTCAATATCCCTCTCCCTTTATTAAAACTTTCTCCAAGAACCTCATTTTTAAGGTAGCACTAATTTGTAATAACTATGAATTTTATTTTATCTGTTTTCATTAAATAACCCCACCATAGGTTATAAACCAAATGTGGACAGGGATAATATTTAATTAATTGAATGCCATATATGTAGAACATATTCTAGGGGGAAAAAATCTATTGAATAACTGAGCAACAGTTTTCAAGTGTTCCATATTGCATAACTGTAATCAAGATAAAGTTATCAGCCCAGTCTATTAGTTTATGCCTAAGCTTTCTACATAAGTTCACGATCCCCCTTACCTTAAGGAACAAATTTTCACGAGCACCTCACTCAAACAAATAATTCTCTACAGTAGTTTCATTGGAAACTATGGTTTTAACTTTTTAAGTAGGTAATGGTTCCAAATATTTTATCTGGCACATTGAGTGGCCTCCCACTCATGTCAAATCTCCTGCCATCCACTTCTCTTCTCAGGAGACAACTCACCTTATTTGTGTCTGGTAGTTGGGTAAGACATAGTCTACGCATTTGCATGCAAAATTTTATAATCCCGTTTTCCTTCCATACTCAAATGCTTACACCTATATCTATATTCATTACCTTGACAATACACATAGGTGGCTCTAGTATACACATGAACATTTAAATTTATTATATGTTTTTTATTTTAGAAAATTTCAAACATACACAAATTAGAAAGAACGTATATCAGATCTCCAACTCAACACTCATTCATATTGTGCAATTCTTTGTTGTATCTAACCTCAACTGTTGCCTTATTTTGATGGAGTCTTTTAAAGCAAATCCAGGCATCCTTTCACTTTACTTATCTTTGTGCTTATACATATTTCTGTTGTGTCTATAAACATAAGAATATTTTGGGCAGCTTTATTTTGATATAATGTCAAACACCAAGAAATGTTAAGAATTGCTTGAAGTCTCTTTCACTTTTTAAAATAAGGAAAACTAAGGATACCTATAATTGCTAACAGTAAATGAACATTTGCTACTTTCTAGGCAAGGTACTACATGTTTTTCATTTATTATATTTCTTACCAGTTAATATAAATCATTCAGGAATTTGAATGTGAAAGTTGGAGTTGTATTATTTACTGGCTCTTTCATTAGCTATGCATTTTTTTTTTTTTACATCATAATGTCCTCATGTGTAAAACTGGAATAAAACTCTTATCCACCAACTAGGGAGACTCATGTCATCCTTTCTTAGATGAGCAGCTTTAGGTGGAAAACATAGGGGACAGTTATTGAGATTGGCAAAAAAATTCCTATAAAGCAATGTGACAACTGTATCTCAGTTTAGATGACACTACCTACCCTAGCCACCTCATTGGAGTGTGCCAAAGTTCCAATCACTGAATACATGACAATGTATTTTGTAATTTCAAAATGGTAAAAATATTTAATTTTTATATTATTTATATTTATCCCTGTGCATGCTGGTTACAAGTGTTTTTTTGTTTTTTAATTGATGAGTTATTTTCTTTTTCATAATTTTCTAGTTTGCACAATGGATGTGTATTACTTCTTCAATAAAAATAATGTAATTAAAATTAATATTTCAAAAATAATGAAAGAAAATGATTTTAAAAAAAATAAATGGCAAAATATTCAAGAAGAATGAGAAAAAGCTATTCCTCTCACTTATTCCTAGTTCTGTGATAAGGATGCTATGAAATCAGATAATATTCACACTTAACTCACATGGGGATTCTAAACAGAATGAGGCCATTTCTAAACGGAGGACAGAAAGTTACTTAGGAATAAACCAAGGCGATGGAGGGAGAAGAAAGAAGCCTTCCTGCAGCTGGAGGGACTAGCACTGCAGAGGAGTGAGCAGACATGAGAGTGCCAGGATCAGCTGGGCCATGAGTGCAGGCCGCGCAAATGCAAGATGACCACGTCAGCACAGAGCATGCTCCTCTGTGTGGAACATTATTCCCTAATAGCTACATTAAACACCCTGTTTTGTGATTTTAAAACAAGCCTTCCTTTGTATTATCTGTGCTTTGAGAAATAATTATAACTAACTTTCTCAGATAAGTGTTTAGAAAGATAAAACAAGAAAAATAGAAGTGAGCTCTTATCTTTAGATTTAGATTCAAGATGGGTGATGGCAATTGTAGGTGAGAAAAGAAAATAAATATAGAAAGCTAAATGTGTAAAAAAGACTTATGGTAAGGTGAAGAGGGCATAGAAGTTCAGGGTATTTTAAAAGGTGAGCTAAATTTCAGGCTTTTGTATGAGTCTCTATGTATGCCTCTGTGTGTGTGTGTGTGTGTGTGTGTGTGTGTGTGTACATATTTAGGAAGGTAGAATACGCTGTATCTAAAGATACAAAGTGTGCAGATTAAACTTCACCTAATGAAATGCATAAAATATTACTTCTTTCAGTTAAAACTAAATCTTGCCCTGACGAGTTTGGCTCAGAACCCATGGGCTGAAAGGTCAGAGTTCCATTCCAGTGGAGGGCATGTACCTTGGTTTTGAGCTCTATCCCTAGTAGGAGGCATGCAGGACGCAGCTGATCAATATTTCTAACCATCTATCCCTCTCCCTCTCTATAAAAAATCAATAAAATATATTTAAAAAAAAACACTAAATCTTGAAGCAATTTTTAGTACAAGTCCAAACAGATTTCATTCCATGTGACTTTTAATTAGCTAACTTATTTTTTTACAAATATATTATTACAAGTATATGTGATTAGTTTAGGGCAAAATGTGGAACTTCAGACATTAATTTGACCTTGGAATAAGAACAGTTAGATAAAACCAGAGTGTTTTCTGGTGCAGTGACTGAGCTTGTACAGTAATTTAACTTGATTGAGCAAATTCATCTCTTACAGATGGCAGAACTGAAACTGCTTGAAGTCATTTGGGCTGACAGCACTGAGATAGAAAAGATCCTTGAATTTCTATTGTGGAAATGTGCTATTCACAGAAGTAACTTTCAAAGCAGCTCAATGGAAAAAAAAAAAGTTGTTCAGTCAAATTCAGGGAGAGTCCATTCTTTCCCAAGTGACTATAAAAATTAGGGTCGTGATCTACAGAATCAGTCTGTGTCTGAACTGATTTGAGCTGGCTCGACCTGCTCAAGGGAAGTATCCTGATTCGCTGATTTGAAAGACAGGGATAGAGGATGGCAGTTCGGGGATCTCTGCTTCCGTTGGTGACTTTCATCCTCAGTAGAGGATTCTTTCAGAGAAATTCTTTGTTGGAAGAGGCATAACATGAGCCCTAATCATTCTTCCAAAAGAAGGTGCCTTTCCTTGGGTGGTTATAGTTCACCTCCGGGATGGAATAGCATGCCTAAACCAAGTCATCAAACTGCTGTAAGTCTGACATGTGTAGCTTCAATCTTCAAATGTGTAACCGTGGGGTACCTCAAGGATATCTGAAATTACTGTTCTGTTATTTTCTTATGATTTTTAAAATTTGTAGTTATCTGTTGAAATTCTATTAATGTAAAAGGGGTTCTAATTTCATTTTTATGTGTTATCTTCAGCGATTTACAACCAAATTTATATGAGAAAGTACTATAAAAGCCATACGTTATTTATATAACATTAATCATTGTTATTACATTTGAAATGCCAAATACAAAATCGATATCCAATTAACATTTGAATTCTGGTCATTTTTAATTTATTATTTCCAATCCACTCAGATCAAACTCTGTAACCTAGTCCCAATATATTACATATGTGTAACTGCCTAATGGGCAACACACATCAACATAGCATGCTCAATTCTGAACAAATGCAATTGTTTATGAAATACATCGCTTAAACTGACCTCCCTCCTGTATGCTTTATGCATCCATCCAGTCACCTAAGGCGGAGTGATCCCTTTGATGCTTAAATTCCACTTAACATCAACATCCAAAACAACTGTAATTCCTTTTGGTCCCAGCTCTGACTTAGCATTCATATTCAACTACTTGCCTCCTCGCACAATGTCATTATTTTATTTTAATACAATATATATTTCCTTTCTCATTAGGATTACTACAATAGCTCTTTATTTGGTCTCCTCTTCTATGCATCTCTTTCAAACCTTCTCCAAATATGAGAGTGATGTGTATAAAATATCAACTTGTGATTATGTCCCAAAGTAGTGTGTCAATAATTCTCTTTGCATTACCTTAGATTTTCCCAAACAATAATTTACATGCAAGAAGCTTATTTTGGAAGTTATCCCAAAAAAGTAATGTAGGGGACTAAGTAATAAAGACAATAAATATAAGTAAATTAATAAATACTATGTGGAAAAGGCCTTAATGTTTTCCCAACTGAGCAGTGAATAAAACTATTGCCTCCATTATCTATTATTGTGTAATATACCATACTCATCTATTAGGAATACAGCTATTCTTATTTGAAACATCTTAGAATACAATCAAATCATTTTTTTCATGCTGTTCCAATAAATTGTCATCATTTTCTGTTAACTATTCAACTATAAACAAATGCACATTTGTCAGCTACTTCTTGTTCAGTGATTATCTAATAACACTAACTACAAGAGAAATGGCCCCGCTTAGAGTAAAATGTTATCGATAGTTAGGGAAATAGGGCACTTGCATAAATAGTGACAGTCCTATTTACTCAAGCTCTTAGTAAGTTTTTCATTAATTTGTCAGATAAATATTGAAGACTCACTGTCTGTCCAGCATTATGCTAAGTGCTGGGAATACAGTGGTGAACAAACATGTACAATGCCTACCTTCATGCAATTTATGTTTAGCTGAAGGAAACAAAATAAACAAACAATAACTCAAATGATGGCAAATTCTACAGAGAAACATACAACAAACAGTTCAAAGTACAAAACACGCAGAGAGGATGGTTTCCCAATATGTATGCAGGCCAGTTTCTGAAGTTCTCACTGATGAGAGGCACAGAGCAGGAACTGAAAGAAGAAAGGAAATGAATTATGTGGATTTGAGAGGGAAGAACATTCTAGGTATTAAGAAGGCATGCAAAAAGGCTGGAACATGCTTGGCTTGTTTTAGGAACCATGAAAAGACCAGTGGCTAGAGAGAGGAGCCACAAGGTGACTGCAGGATGAGTGTGGGAATAAAATGGAGCCCGACTATGTAGCTCTTGCAGACAATTTAAAGATTTGACCTTTTCACTAACTGAAAGGAGAAGAGTTTGGATGATTGACTTGGGATGGTTTAGAGTGGAGTCACAGGGAGACGTGATTTATGCTTTGAAAGGATAACTCTTTCCTGAATGCTATAAGGTTGGGAGAGGGGAGTGAGTGGCACGGCTGTGGAAAAGGCACAGAGCCCTGCTCAACCCAAAGGGGGAAAAACTCAGCCCCTCAGGAAAACAAAACAACAACAAAAAACAACAAACAACCTGAAAATACTATCATGTCATATGACACAGATAAAATTAGATTTAAAAAATGAGCAAATTACTTAATGCAGATTCACCCTCCATGGCACTCATTTGTCTAAAACGTAAAGCTTTCCTGAGTCCCAGGTCTTACATTCAGAATCCATGAGACAAAGTTTCCTGATTCCGAAGATACAGGAAACACTTGAAAGTTTTAGGATAGCAGCACAATATCTATCATAAGGTTAGCTACCTTGCCCTTATGTGATATCTGAAGATTTCTACATACTGGTTCCAGGTGTATTTGTTTTGTTTTGTTTTGTTTTTGTGTGCGTGTGTTTTTTTTAAGTAATAACCAAAAACAGTATGTAACTTAATATCTTAAAACTGAGTCCATTAAGCATAGAAAACATGTGTGGAAAATAGTTGAAACATGTTACTAAATCCTGCTTTTTCATACCCTGGCTGAGAATCCAAACATTGTCACACTTATGTCCCCACATATTCTTACTCAAATTTAGAAACTTTTGATTATTTTACAATACTTCTTTTTGAATCCATGTGATTACATAAATTTTACAGTCCAGAATTTAATTCTAGAAATGTTTTAGGACATTTATACATGTGGAATAATGATCCAATCAACATTAAGTTCTGGGACTTAGAAGACTTGAAGGAGAGTGACTGTGTGTGTGTGTGTGTGTGTGTGTGTGTGTGTGTGTGTGTTCTACTTTTTTATGTTATCTAACTTTTAATTTGTTATGTTTTATAGTCACCCACATTTTATCATTTTTTAAAGAAACTAGAAAAGGGAGTATACCTAACAGTAGTAGGGACTAAACAATATTGATATGCTTCTTATGATATTTTTGATAGAATAGGTATCCTTTTAAATTCTTATTTTTTATATTAATCAGGCTACTTCAAGTTACAAATAGACACCTACAAAGGGAATAATTAATTTTCTTTCAGTTAATGCGTGTAATTTGTGTAATTAACTGTGGTTTAAAACAGATAATAATTATCTCATCATTTCCTCAGTGCTATTGTCTCTGTGCCTCCACTGATCTTAACAAGCCACAAGAATCACAGAATTATGCCTTCAATGCAGATCTACACTACCCTTCCCATTGCAGGCCTATTATCCTTGAAACACAAATAAATCTGTTCTCACACACACACACACACAAAGGGGGGGGGGCTCTCTGAAATACTAATAATTCCACATAGAAATACCTGATATTAAACAGGGACACAGAGCAGTACTTATGTGTTTGCTTTGAGTTCAGTAACAGATGAGACTATAGTTTCCAAATGAATTTCCTTATTTTATGACTTACACACTGCAGCCAACTCTGTATATAGTCTAATTTGCTCATCTGGTTTTAGCCTGGTTCAAATAAAGTGAATGGTGTCTTTTATTTCCATATGAGCTACTTAAGCTCTGCCCAGAGAAAGCCATCCATAAGTTCATTATAACTGTAGCCAGCCATCTTATAGATGTATGCATGTGATCCAAGGAAATGAGATAAAATATGAGAACTATAACTAAAACTAATTGCATTATTTCTATGTGCCAACCTCTGTTCTAACTTATAGAAAACATTCGTGGAATGGTAACACTAGTAACAGTTCACATAATTATCCAACTGGAGGTTTTTAGAGTGATAGAGAGATTTCTATTAATACTTCATAAAAAATGATACATCAGAAGCTACACTGAAAAAGAGTCAAAACACATACCCTCACACACATATATAATTTTGTATGCATGCATATATTAGTCTGGGCCTATTCATTTAAAAGTGTAAGGCAAATGGTTCCAGCAAGTTTAAGTCAATTAAATTTGAGGAGACTGAATTGTTTCACACCTTAAAATCATGGAAAGTCAAATATGATATGTAAATATATAGATACATAGATTTATAGACATATAGACATATTGATATATAGATATATAACGATTCATTTTATTTTTATCTTCATTTTTCTCACCAATAAAACTTCTGTGAGAGTAGATATTTTTTAAAGTTCTTTTAGTTACTGTTGTTCCATAGTAAAACCACTATTATATCATTGACACTCAAAATATTTATATGAAATAAATGAATGAATTCTCTATAAAATCTACAGAGTGATTTGACACAGGCTATTGTTAGTCCTTATCATTATGGTCAAAGAATCAGAAAAATTATTATGCCCAGGCTAACTTATTCACCTGACCCTATGATCAAAAAGAAGGCAGGTGTCACTAACTAAAAAAACAAATGTGGAGGTGATACCTAAAGTAAAAGCCATAAAAACAAGCAAGCAAACAAACAACAAACAAAAAAGGGTATCTCTCTTGATGTCTCTTTGGAATTTAATTTCATAAATAAAAATTGTATATATTTCCAAAAAATCCAATGTCACATAAAATAATAGCCCCACTTAAAACTGGAAATATTTTCCTACCCTCCCCCAAAGATATAGCTATGTCTAGCTACTCTGCACACTCTGAATGCAGGAGATGAAGAGCCTTCAATTCAGTCAGATTTAATGGGTTGCCTTGTGATACATTCAGTGAATATTGACATGCTGCCTAATCTACTAATAACAGTGAAGACCTGACTTCTGCAAAAACAACAAGTGCAGTTCCATCCACCTGGATTGGTCACTTCATGCAATCAGTAAAGCCCATTTCTTGGAAAAATCACAGTCAAGTAAATCTTAATCAGTGCTTAGCATTTGGTTCACCTATTATCAGCTAATCAACATCACTCAGGGACTTTGCTTTCCAAGCACAAACCAAATTGTTTTCTGCTTTAAAAAACTCAACACAAACAAACAAACAAAACCTTTTCCATCCCTCACCCTTATCTTACATAGCCTAACCTGGGTTTTCTGCTTGACAATAATGCTTTTCCTCATCACTGTATCTTCGAACTCACAATCTTTGTTTTCTTTTGATATGACAAACTGTTCAATAAATGACAAAATTGTCTACCTCAGAACCAAGTGCAATCATAATCACTATAAAAGTTCTCAATATAAAATGTAGGGTTAGGAAGCAAAACATAGTGGTTGCCAGCAAAAAGCATATTCCATACACTAGCAGTCAAGATGTGAGGTATATCCATTTCTTAAATCATGTTCCTGGAGGTGGAGAGAGCCCCTATATTGATATTCTGTTTTACTAGTGAGGATGTTCTTTTGTGCACTGTCAAATGGCAGTAAATAGAGCAGCAGATTCTTATTTTGAATGTGGCGCCCTTTAGATGCCTAATTTCTATTGTTCTAGTTATAAGCCTAGGGGATGCTTTAAATGTTGTGAAATATTAGGCTTATTTTTGCCAGAATTTAGGGTTTTCAATATTGGTCCCTTAACACCCTAGGTGGTCATAAATCATTTTCAAGCTGAAGAACTCCACTGCCTCATGGTCAGTATTAGACTTCTTATAAATGCAGTGATATTGACAATGCTGAATTTGTGGTTTCCTTCTTTCCAACCAAACATGCAGCCCTCAGATCAATGGCCTGTGCTTTGGTCTCTACTTAGACCAACATAAAACAACACACTCCCTTGAGATGCAATGCTGATAGCTTTCCTGTCAGGGCACTCCTACATGATTTCTTTATTGGAGAAGAATTCAAAGGGGAAGATTTAAGAGTAAGTGTGGAATAATTAAGTTTCCCTCCATCCTTCTGACTTTCTCAAATATCAGGATTTCTAGTCTGTCCACCTGTCAGCTGTCTAGAAGTATTGACTGGAGGTTTAAAGAACCTTTATTATAAAACTTACATAATCCTATATAATAAAGAGGTAATATGCAAATTAACCCTCACAAGGTGGCTGACTATGACCAGACTGGCAGGGGAGTTAGTGAGGGACTACCAAAGGACTGAACAGCAGGCTGTGTGGGGTGACCAGGCTGGCAAGGGGATTAGTGAGGGGCAACCAAACAACTGGACAAGCAAGCTGTGTGGGGCCACAGGCTGGCAAGGTGGTGAGTGAGGGATGACCAAAATACTGAACAAGAAGGCTGCATGGGACAATGAGGCTAGCAGGGTGGTTAGTGAGGGATAATCAAATGGCTGAACAGCAGGCTGTGTTGGGCAACCAGGCCACCAAAGGGGTGGGGGGTTGTGAGGGGTGACTAGGCTGGCAGGGAGGACAGTTGGGGATGATTAGGCAGGCAGGGGGCAGTAAGGGATGACCAGGCCGGTGGGGGGGGGCAATTGGGGGCAACCAGGCCAGCATAGGGGAGCAGTTAAGGGCGACCAGGCCAGCGGGGAGGGGGAGTAAGGGGTGACCAGGCTGGTGGAGGGTGGGGGGACGTTAGGAGCAACCAGGCAGGCAGGGAGGGGCAGTTGGGGGTGACCTGGCCAGCAGCAGGGGGCAGTTAGGGGCAACCAGGCAGGCAGGCAGGTGAGAATTAGGAGCCAGTGGTCGAGGATTGTGAGAGGGATGTCCGACTGTGAGAGGAATGTCCCCCAAGAGGTCCTAGATTGGAGAGGTTGCAGGCTGGGCTGAGGGGACTACCCACCATGCACAAATTTTTGTGTACCAGGCCTTTAATTCTCTCATATTTTGCTTTCAGGTGGCCCCCTGAAATTGAAGTTTGTTATACTATTATAGTATATTACTGCATCTCTTAAAGAGTAGTAAGAAACATTTTTGGACACTTTTCTACCAAATTTTCTAAAATTCATCATTTTATAAAATGATGTGTAATAATAATACAAATACTTTTATAGAACTCCACCAATGGAAGAAGAGAGGAACTGAAGACATGGAGAGAAAAGCCATATTCCCTGATGATAATATTTCATGTTAAATAAAGGCTTCTATTTTCTCCATAATTTATAAATCCAACAAACAACATATTTTAAAGAAATTGTCAAACTGGTTCTAACATTTACCTGGAAAATAAGATGTTAAGAATATCCAAAAATTCATGAACAATAAGAATGGTGGAGAAATAGTCATGCTAGATGTAAATATTTATATAACATGTGCACATACATATCAAATTAAAATATGTGATAATTAAAACAATTGGTATCAATTGAAGGCAAGGCAAGGAGAAAAATGACACAAATGATTGAAAATCAGACCTAAGCATATATACTTTATAACAAAATTATATATGACATTTCAAAGACATAGGACAACTTTTTAACAAATACTATTAGGGCAATTATCTATCTACATAAAAAAAAAATTGGGTTCCATTTTATACATAAATAAATATCACTGTAATTACTTTAAAGAGCTACAAATATTGTGAAAACAGTATAAATAAGAGCAAATGTCAAGCCTGTGTAGACACTGGTTTGAGCTCCTTAAAAAATAAAAACAAAAACAATTGCTAAAAAACTCCTTGCATAGCAAGGAGTCTACCATTCTAACTCAGGATCGTGCCTCTCTCAGTGCCTCAAATCAACCGATTTCACATTTTGGAGTCTTTCTCTTACAACATTGCTCTGGCTTTTGCACCATTGGAGCAGGAATGGGAGATTTATTTAGAACAACATACTTGAGAGGCTGAGGTGTTAGAGTTCTTTTTTCCTCCTTTTTCTTATGTCTGCTTATCTCTTTATGTTAGCATCATTTTTTCCTACTATGAATGGCTTTCCCTTTATGCCAACAAAAATAAAATATAAGTTCTGGATTTTATTCATACATTGTGGTTATCCTAGATGCTAATGAATTAATTTCCCATGTTTTAGCATATAAAATGCTGGAGAAGCACTCAGATTTGCCTCATTCAGGTCCACTGTCAGTACTTTATCATTGAGACCTGATCTATGGGATGGATATAAATTTTATGAATATAAAATGTAACTGTATCCCAAATAACGCTGCATAAAAATAAGATCAGAAAATCTCAATAAACAATAACCTTTAATTTAGCTTGCAAGACTGAAGGGCAGCTCATGTGGCCTGGTGAGGTCAACTCTATTCCACCTCTCTCTCCTCCCTCTCCTAGCCCAGGATGCTCTTTTCATGGTGCTGACAGACACTAGGTACAACAGAAAACATGCAAGTCTTCTTTGGGCCTAGGTTTCACTCTAGCAATCTATCCTCTATCTAATTTTATTACCCAAAGCACTTCACATGGCTAAGTCCAACGTTACGGGACAGAGGATTACAAATACATCACTTCTTTAAGATCCCTTTTGCAGAAGGATGATAGATCACATGGCAAATAGTACAAATCAAGGAGGAGTGAAAAATTGGAGCCTGTAGTGCCATCAATTGCAGAGAACAATACATGTCTCAACTAAGATTCATTCTCACCCCAGTGGTTTTGGGAGTAAAGTCTGTTATCATAAGACAGAAGAAAGGGGAGCTTGTGAAGTTAGTACTAACGGGACCATATACCAGACTATCTATGTAACCATAAAAGATTATACTGAGTGGCCACATTTTTTATGATCTCTGAATGCATAATAATCTGGACACTCAGTATAGATATTAGAGGCCCAGTGCTTGAATTCGTGCATGGGTGGGGTCCAGCCAGCCTGGCCAGGGGGAGGGGACATGGCTGGTTGGCTGGAGTGCCTGCTGGTCAAACTCCTGTTATAGGGCACAATTTGCATATTAGCCTCCTTTTATTATATAGGATATACACTGAGTGTGGCCAGATTATTATGCATTCAGAAATCATAATAATCTGGCCACTCAGTGTATGTCTAGTTTTGCAGGCAGATTTAAGAACATGCACGTGAAATCTTTAAAGAAGAGAAGCATTTTCACTGTTGGCATGGACAGAGGTTCACAGTCACCTAATTCTCAAGTTACCACTTCTTTCTTTTAGACCTTAGAGTGTACTTACTCTGTGGTACTGGAAGTGAGTAAAAAGCAAACACATAATCTGCTGCAGAGAGACGATTGAAAAGTGTCACCCAGAAAGTTCCATAGGGTTTATATATCTATCAAGCTAACTGAAACTACAAGTTACTTTTCTCACTGACAGAGAAGTGGTATAACCTCTTCTACTAGAGACCTTGTGGAGAATACAGATGAACAAATAAGAGAACAGGTAGAAAGCTGTCTTGTCAAAAAGAAGGGGAAAATGACACATTCCTCAATCATTATTAGATTTAGCTTTTTTAAACTGGGGATGGGTTTTCATAATATAGTAGAATGAATTTTAATAAACTGCCCATCATTATTTCTTTTTGTCACAAACAGTAGGCAGTCAGTAAATATTTTCTCAATAATATTCATAAAAATGTAGACAAAATATTAATGAAGGCATAACACAAGGAAATTAACCCCTAAATAAAACTGTAAGGGGAAAGAATAGTGTGGGATGAACAAAAAAGTACCAAAATAACTTTGGAAAATATAATAAATAAATACTATATTTACTTAGTGTAAATAGCTCAAAGCTGACATCAGCTTATGTTGTATAACATTGCTTACAGAAAATAAATAAGTAAATCTCAAGATGAAGCTTAGCAGCTACCTGATAAATTATTAAAATTAAATTAAATGATAGTCAAAATAAACATTATCATTAGTAATAAGAATTTGATATTGACCGTGGGAATAAAAAGAAAACATAATAAAATAAAATTCTCCCATATATTACAAAAATAAGATCTTGCATAGCATACTATCAGAGAGATATGCAATAAGTAGGAAATGGTTCTTGATTTCCTATTACATGTTTATAACCTATTCACCATGAATAGTCAAACTGACATACTCTGGACTCTTACCAATATTTCATATCATTTTTAGCTATTGCAAATATAACAATGGTTTCATTAGTGATCTGAAACTGACCTCAATTCTTTATTAAATGCTTTCCTATTTAAATAGGAAATGCCACAAAGTCTCACTGAATGTTTGATGCTTTATCTCTCTTCCCGGAGTTTTATACAAGATATAGCATCCTTAACACACACTGTGTATATATATCCATGACTTCATGCATGAGGAACTATCCAGAGAAGGCTCTACAGGATCTGGCGCCATCTACTTCTACAACGGCTTTGAAACTCTGTTTCCCTCTGAACTCTATCCACATTGGCACCCTAACATTTTTAATTCATTTCACTCCTCCACAAAATAAAGTCTCTTTATTTTTCATCTGATTGGACAAACTTGGTTCTTGTGACCACTGTGGGCCCTATCGAGTCACCAAAGTTATATGTGCTCTCATCAACTATGGTTAAGTGCATCCAGCTCTCGATGGAATCATGTTCCCCTCTAACCAGTTTTTGCATGGTCTCAGGCAGATAGATACATAATAACTATGGTTATGTTGAATGGGAGTAAGAGAACAATGGATAAGCAACCAAAAAATATGCAACTTATGTTAGATACTTTCAACCTACCACTTTCTATAAAAATTCTTTAAGCTCTTAATATCACTAAAGATTTCTATTCACTTATTATTTTTTCCCCTACTAATTGTAAGCCTCATGGCAATCAGAGCAATTGTAAGCCTCATGGCAATCACTGCTATATCTCTAGATATTAGAATAGTGTTGGCTCAGTATACACAATCAGTGAATATGCGTTAAGTCATTTACCTACTATTCAATCAGTTAATGAGCAAAGGGAATTGTTCAGGGGAAAAAATAGGATAAATTAGAAGAATGTTACTTTACCTTGTATTCTGATTATATTTGTCTCTGACTGTGTATGTGCATTTACACCTGTTTAGGTACCTATATAAATTAAAGGCCCATAGTTCTTTTCTTCTAAATATTCCTTTTGTGGCTGTTACGAAAACTTGGCCATTGTCAGTAACTAACCATGACCTGCAAAATTAGTGTTGACTCAAAAATGATTCAATTCTCACAGGAAGTAATTTACACAATAAGAGAACTGACTACATTAGGAGATAATTTCTAGGATTAATGTGAAACTGTCCCTGATCACTCAGATGAATGAAGCCAATTTCCCCACATTTGTATGAGTATGCCAAGTATATTATTGTCTTCAATGCACTGAATGAAGGGGGGAGAGTTAATATATTATAGCTCCAAAAAATGCACTATACATTCTGGTTCAAGATATTAGATGTTTTAGATTCCACCAGGGAAAAATAACAAAACATAAATAGAAATAAATTATGGCATTATTTAATTAACTGGGAAGTTCAATGTGCTCTGGAGACGATTTATTATAATAAATAGAGCATCTTATCCTTGCAGTGCATTGTAATGAATATAAATCAAGGCTTTTTTCTTTTTAACTCAAAGAAAAACATTCACCAAATCCTTATAAACTGTACCTAAGGGTCTCATTAGATTAATATTTTACTAGACTGCTTCATTATCTTGGCAGACTTTTTGTTATGGGACATCTCTGCCACATGTGACATCATTGATCATGCACTCCTATTTGAAACACTCCTTTGGCTTGCATGAGATCTTTGCTCTTCAAATCTCCTCATAATTTTCTAACCTTTCCTATTCAGTATGGCTTCTTCATTCAACAATTAACTCTTAACCACTGAGAGTTTGCAAAATCTTCTCCTCACCATAATTATCTGCAAGCACAACATATTCAAAAAGTATATAATCAGTTCTCCTGAAACTACTTTACTTTCAATAACCAACCTTTCACATGGTGGCACCGTCGTTCAATCTGCTACTGGAATTCTCAGGTTCACCTGTAGCTCATCACTCTCCTTTTCTTGCCACAGCCATTTAATTCAAAATACTGCCCTGTTTGTTTTCACAATTTATTTCATTCTATGCTCTTAATCCCAATCCTACCACTGATCTATTGACCACTCTTAGCTCTACTTTTAGTTGCCATTGCAGACTTCTAACTAATATTACTCTGCTTCTCACACAGCAAATGGGCTGAGAATCTCGTTGAAATTCATTATTACAGCTGTTTTAAAAATGCCTGGAACAAAATGGAGTAAAAATCATATGACATTTATTTATTTTTATATTTTTGTTTTTGTTAATCCTCACCTGAGGATAGTTTTCCACTGATTTTTAGAGAGAGTAGAAGGGAGAGGGAAAGATAGAGGTAAACATTGATGCGAGAGAGACACACCCATTGGTTGCCTCCTACTCGCACCCCAACCAGGGCCGGGTAACCTTCAACCAAGAATGTGCCAGCACTCTATCCACTGAGTCAAACCAGCTATGGCATTAAGTTTATTGATTAACCATGTCATACCTGTACTGGGTTTTTGCCAATAAAAGTTGCATATTCTTAGGCAACACTCAGAGAACATAAAAGTACCAACTTTTAAATGGTAGATAATATGAAAAAATAAATTGTTTTGCCAAGCCTTTAGAGAATAAAATTAATATGCTATAATTAACAGATGAAAATTGCAGTTCTAGAAGTAAGCACATAATGAAATTATTTGTAAAAGAGGCATTTCTATTCTCAGGAGATAAATTCAGCATTTAAGATCTAGACAAAAGGTCAATAGCCTTGTTCTCTAAAAATGTAGATATTTTCAGCAATGGTCACCATATTGTCTCAGTCTCAACTATCCAACTCTGCTGTTGCAGCAGGGAAGAAGGTGTAGACATGATGAACAATTATAGCCTGCAGGCCATAGCTTGAAAATTATTGTTTTTAGTATGTTTTTATTGATTTTAGAGGGAGAGAGAGAAACATCAATGCTGAGAGAGAATCATTGAATAATACAGAATCAGTAGACAAAATGGGGTGAGGATTTTGAGGTAAGTTTTGATGGAGCTGCTGTCATGATAAGTGAGCTGTTTTTCCACGTGTGAAAAATGTTATCTGATAACTATCTGTTCAGATGAGCAAACTGTTTTCTCAGATACTTTTGTGGGAACAACTTCCTGAAGGAAGAAGGGAAATTATATTGACAAAGGTGCTTCCATTTGTAAGGTAGGAAGAGGTAGCAGTGATTTTCAGAAGAAAAGGCATCCAAATGACATTACAGATGTCACCTTACAGAAGTTTTTATTGCCTGCCTAATTTTCTTTCTAGTCAGTGGACTCTGCAATCAGAAGTAATAATTATGGCTATTAGTTTTGAGATACTTTTTATTTGAAAGGCAAAAAATATATATGGTGGACTGTGTAATATGCCACTTAAATCTCTGTGTTTGAATGGAGATGTTATTCCCTAGTGTACACCTACAGAGTGTATTGCCAATTGACAAGTCTTGATTATAACCCTTTGCTGAAGAAATCTACTTTTCACACTATGATGCTGCTTTTGTGGGATGACCCCTCTAATGACCTTTTACACCGGAGTATAAAGCCCCTCCTCCCACCTCAGGATAGCTCTCTCAGGCTATCTTAATTCTAGATATCCCCCTTGAAATTAGTTGAAGCCTTTATCTTTCTTTCCTTCTCTTCCAAAAATGTTGATTCCAAGTGTAAGTCCCATATACGTCATTCACAGATAGCTATCGCTTATATTCTGTTACCTGTGGAACCCAACTTGATTGTGTTAGGGACAGAAATGGTCAAATACAAACAAAAATAAAGATCAAATTTTAGAATTGAAGCACTTGTTGCCTTGATAGCAATGAGAATCCTGTCATTTAAGGTAGAAGAAGTATAAATAGAATAACTGAGGAGAAACAATAGCTATAAAGGTGTCTATTGCTATGCTTGCATTGTTAATTCTATATGGAAAAATAGAAAGCTAAGAATAATTACTTACCAACTAAAATTAAGTGTAATTTTATTCCTAGATGTCATATAACTGAAAGGAGTGTCACTCTCACTTTATAATGAAAAAGGAATACAATTAACTTCAAATTCATGATTTTTTTCCCAAATTCATTGAATAGCTAAGGTTATAGAAAACAAACTGGCCAAATCTAAAACTTGATGATTTGTGTTGGGAGTGGAGATGTGAGTATGTGCTCATATGAGTGGAAGCAAGTAGACATCAGGAAGAAGAGTTACAAAAAAACGTTGGTAAGTGCTGAATGTGACCTTTAAGCATTTATACACAGAGTATAAACTTGTGACCTCAGGCTACAGATATTGAGCATGTCTAGACCCTCTTAAAGGCTGTTTCTCTACAAACTCCACTGGGACTAATAGAAAAGATCAGAAAGAGCTCTTAGAAGTCTTCATTGAGGTGAAACTGAGGGGTGGGAGAATTGTAGCTGTGCAGAAAGTACAATAAATTGTACTGGTATCTTTTTCACCTACCTCCACTGAAAAAGAAAGCCTTAATCTGTGAGTTTAAGGACACAAAGCTTTGCTGCCTTTGGAGCATTGATGAAAACTCATTATATGTGTGGGAAACAAAGGTGATAAAAAATAAATACAACATATTCAATGCAGAGTGAAGAAATATGGTATAAAGACACATTCTTGAGACCCAGGAATTCAGTACATATTTAAGAGTGAGGTTTAATGATAACAACAGAGAATTAAGTTAACCAATTGTCCTTCTCACTGTCAAGCTAACAAATTCTGAATAACAAGCAATAGCAGATCACTCCTGAAAGAACAGGTAAGGATCCAGAAAAATGCTAACAACTTCCATGAGACATAACACAAAGGAAAAAACCTAAATTCCATCCTTCAACAAGATTACTTTGAAAAATCAATTGTATTTTAAACACAAGAAATATCTACAGAAATTTGAAACCAATTGTTCATTGAAGGTAGCCATAGTAACCAAGAAAAATAGGAAATATTCAAATTCTATCCTACTCACTATATAAACTTAATACCCTGCATTAAAGGCTCAATAGAAGGAAAGGAGTGCCTATTTTCAGGCATAAAACTATTTACTCAGTCTCCACTGTTGTATTCAAGATGTCTGGCTTTTAACAACAGAGACATAAATGTGGAAAAAAGGTTAAAAAAAAAAATTGGAACCACACACAGACATGGTGACACTACACTATCTGACAAATGTAAAATAACTATAATTAATGTGTAAATGGTGCTAATTTTAAAAAATGAAACAAAAATTAAATAAAAACATTTAGAAACATATAGAAAAGTATTTTTGACAGGCATTTCAGTAAACTCAGCATATCCAAAAAAGGAATCAATGAACTTGAAGATGAGTCATTAAAAATTGTGCATACTGAATCACAGTGAGTAAAAAGGAGGAACAGACAAAACTATGTAATCATCAAGAGCTATAAATCAATATCAAATATTATAATAGATATTGATAGATATGTAGTTGAATCTCAGAAAGAGAAAAATAAATATGTGAAGACATGATGGATAAGGATTTTCCAAAATTAATGATAAAAAGCAAAAAACAAATCCAAACATCTCAGAGAAAACTAAGATTAAATGCCTGCACCCTCAAAAAAAAAAAAATCACAAACATTACATAGATATATCATTATCAAATCTTACAAGCAAATGATAAAGAAAAAAATATTGAAGGAAGCTAATGAGACATTATATAATACATAAAGGAAAAATTTAAAAAACACTTACAAAAGACTTCTAATTTAAATTTTGAAAGACAATAATTAAGTGTGATATCAGTAAATAGTGAGAAAGTTGAGGACTATGAAGCTATAATCCAAAATTCCATTTCCAACAGAAAGAGGCTGAAAATAAGGATGGGAAAATATATATCATGCAAAAAAAATGTAAATGTAAAAAAGCTGAAAATAACTAAATTAATTCCATAAAAATGGCCTTTAAAACAAAATATATTACTAGAAACCAAAAAATATTCAGTGATATAAGTGTTCATTATTATGAAGATATTAAATTACAAAAAAGCTAGAGGCCCAGTGCATAAATTCGTGCATGGGTGGGATCCCTCTGGGTGGCCTGCAGGGATCAGGACAAAACCCACAGTTCAATGCTGCCTGCATCTCCAACCTGCAGCTCCCGCTCATCCTGGCCTCACTGTGCCTACTGCGGACTCACGCCCAATCAGTCCTGATTGGGAGAGGCTTCTGCTGCCATAGCAGCACTGGATATCCATGTGCCCTTCATCTGGTGCCCTCCCAAAGGGAGTGACCTGCAGGATCGGGCTGAAACTGGCTCTCCAACATCACCCTGAGGGTCCTGAATTGTGAGAGGGTGCAGGACAGGCTGAGGGACCCTACCAGTGCACGATCAGGCCAGGGAAGGGCCATGGGAGGGCTCCAGAGTATGTCCTGGCCCATATCGCTCAATCCTGATTGGTCAGACACCAGCAGCTAGCTAACCTACCAGTTGGAGAATCTGCTAGGGAACATATAGTGGTCAGTGCACGTCATAGCTGCTGGTCAACCAGTTGACTGTCTGCCCTCTGGTGGTCAGTGCACATCATAGCAAGCAGTTAAGCAAGTCTTAGCATATCATTAGCATATTATGCTTTGATTGGTTGTTTGGTTGTTCTGCCGTTCGGTCTATTTGCATATTACTATTTTATTATATAGCAGTGGTTGGCAAACTGAGCCACAGTTTGCCACACTGTTGACTAATGAGTTTGCCAACCACTGTTGATTTTTTCTCTTTAATGCTCAGGTTCCCAGATATAGGGGAAAGTTAGGTTCAGGGTCTCAGGTCTGGTAGGGTTAAATATTCTATAGAAAGTATTTTATAATACATGCTTATTATTGCATTCCTTGACATTTTTATAGTTCTTTATCATTCACTAATACTTTTCATAAGCAAGTATAGAACATATGGTTTAGGACTTGATATCCTCTAAGTTTTTGGTAACTAAGATAACTAGCAATCCTTCTTTCCTAATAACCCTTATCGTATGAATGAAGGTAAGAAAGAAAGACAGAATGAATGAATGAATGAATGAATGAATAAGTTTATAAACCAGAAAGGGTTCCATTGGAGTATTACAGGATTCTATGAAATAGTAATTAGAACCATTTTTATCTGAGCCACCTCTGTCAGAGTGATGTATCAATATGTCAGACTCTGAGTAACAGACACAAGAAAATAATGCTTAAAATAATATAGAGACTCATATTTCTCTCAAAAAATGAAATGTATATTGTTGGGCTTTTAGTCAACTCAAATGACATAATTGACTTCCTGCTTGCTTTGCCATCCTTAGGTTTCCATCCTTATGCTTTGAAGAAAGCCACTAGGTTTCTCACCGTCTTGTTTCCTTTTCAGGCATTAAGAAAGAGGAAAAACGAAATGACATATGCCAGCTGATTTAAACCCCTTCTGCTTTTGAGGTCCTGATTTTCATGAATAAAAACTACAGTTAGAGCTCATTGGCCAGGACTTAGGTACAGTCTAGCCCTATCTGTATAAGGGACCAGAAAAGGCACTTTTCTTTGCTAGGCACATTCCATTCACAACAAAATCTGCTTTATGCTAGTGAGGAAGAAGATGAAAATCAATAAAGAATAGGCAAGTTGCAGTTTCTGTCACAAGAATTAGGTCAATAATTAGATAATTTTGAGGAGTCGATAAGGAAAATAAAACTTGTGGGACAGAGTAAGAATCATTGGGCCAGCCGAAGCCATTTTAGCTCAGTGGTAGAGCGTTGGTCTGCGGACTGAAAGGTCCCAGGTTCAATTCCGGTCAAGGCATGTACATTGGTTGCGGGCACATCCCCGGTGGGGGGTGTGCAGGAGACAGCTGATCGATGTTTCTCTCTCATCGACGTTTCTAGCTCTCTATCTCTCTCCCTTCCTCTCTGTAAAAAAATGAATAAAATATATTAAAAAAAAAAAAAAAGAATCATTGGGCCACTTGGCCTGGAGCTCAGACCTTTGAATGCCAGGAGGCATGCAGGCAGGCAATGGCATTGACTGGCCAGAAATTGCCAGTGTGTTGATATGATCCAAGCAAACAGGACATTTTGGCAGAGGGAATATTGACTCTAGAAAACATCATGTCTGAAGTGCTATTTGTGAATAATTCAATTTGTAATAATGATGATCTGGTGGTGGACTCCCTGAACAGACAGTAACTCACCAGTGTGAAATATATTTCTAACTATTTTTTCCTTTAAAGTTTCCCTCCATGGAAATTACATAAAATATAAAAACTGACCTTTTCATCCAAGTGTTACATTTACTAATTTTCTATTAATAATTTGAGCATTATGAAAATACATAAAACACATTCCCTCAACAGTTTACCACCCATTCATATGTGAGAATCTTGCACAATTTCAGACATCTGAGTAACAGAGCCAGAATTCAAACCCATTTCTGTCTCATGTATTTACCCAATATATTGCATTCTCTCTAGGATTTTGCTGAAGTCTTACATTAATGGAAAGTAGATGATAAAAGGGGTCAAACTGCACTATTCACCCCTCAAAACACATGGAAAACTATGTTTAAATCTGAGTAAAGTTCACTAGGAATGTCATTAGCAAATTTCTGAATGATTCAGATAGAAAAGTGACTTAAACCCTATGAGCATATTAATAAAAAAAGAGGTTACTAGACAAATTAAATATAGGACTACTTGTGGGAAAAAATGATTAGAATTACTGGGGATTATCTTAAAGTACAGAAGTTGGTGATATGTTTAGATAAATTCATTTGACCAATAAAAGTCATCAAAGATCATCTAAAACATTATAGAAACCCCAAGCCTTGGTTTTCATAAACAGTCTGAATAAATATCTGTTCAAAATATATTTATTTAATTAATTTGTTTATAGCAAGAATTCACATAAAAGATTAGATGTTGGGTTAACCCCTCACATTTTCACTAGTTCTGATAGCTATCTAATTAATTGGCATTTTGGGGGCTCTACGGAGAACAGAACGTTTGTTAAAAAGAAGTTTATTTTCCAACTATAGATATTCCACTGTCATCAGATTTATGTGGGTGCTTGGAAAAAATGCTGATTAAACCAGAGTAGATATCAGAGATCTTAATTTATTTATGAGGTAACAAGATGATTTTTAGTACATTAAATATTGAAAAATGTTATTATGGAGGGCTGCCATTCTTCTGTTACCTGCTCATCGTGTGTATATGATGGCAAATGTGGCATTTAAATCTATCTATCATACTATCATACCAATAGGCTGCATCACTAACATGGAACTTTTGACTACTGAACTCAGATTAAGTCTTAGAATCCTTCTACCACTATACTCCACAAAATTAATCACCTGGTATAAAACTTGTCAATATAATGACAATTTTTAATAAATACTGATAGAGTTTGATTTCATAAAACTACTACTAAGTACTTACATTCCCTTGGGTGCTAGTAGGAAGATTCTTAATACTTTATTTAAATATATATGAATTTTTGTCATTTTCAATAGCATGTTTGGTAGTAAGTAAAATAAAATTCAAACTGAAGGAAATTAATTAAGATATAACTCATGTTTTCTTTCTTAGGAATAAAGGAATCTTTTTATCCCTGGACTAATATTGAGAAACAGCAGTAATCAATCAACAAAATTCCCCTGACTTTTAATAAAAAAAAAAATAATAATAATTCTGAGTTTGTGAAAGGGAGACATTGTTGGACACAGGAGGTTAAGAGCTACAGAAAAATAGTTACACAATAGGAATTTAAGAAGCCAGGGTCATGTACAAATCACAATTATGGGAAGCAGATACTAAGATTAAAAAAAAAAAAAAAAAAAGTATCCACAGAAGTGTAGAAACCTAAAACCAATTTAAATGTGAATGACAAACCACCAGTTCCAGTCACTCTAAGACTGAGTTATTGCTCATGTTATACTTCATTTCTTATATGTGGGTGCCTGTAAGTTCATCTGTTTGATTCGTTGTTAAAATGTTTTTTTTTCAGGCTAACTTGAATAGATTTTATTTCCCTTACTACCAAACATGCTATTGAAAAAGACAAAAATTCATATGTATTTAAGTAAACCAAGCTCATAGAAAAGTAAGAGGTCCTTAGATTTCTCTGGAGGTAGAAGAAAATTCAGTCTGAGTTATCCGGCCAAGCTCATAGAAAAGTAAGAGGTCCTTAGATTTCTCTAGAGGTAGAAGAAAATTCAGTCTGAGTTATCCGGCCTACTTTCTGGCTAGAGTAATAAAGGATGGCCTCAGGTTTAAAGTTCCTGGGCTGTAACTGGGGAGAAGGGGTGCCAAGACCTGGCAAAACAGGCTTTTAATCTGTTCCCCAGCAGGAGGGAAAAAGGAAGTGCATGCAATAAATAGTTACATTTTTACACATTTTATTAAGTGTTCTGTTTTTTAAGAGTAAGGTAGAAACCTAAGTTTTCTTTTTTCTTCTTTTTTTAATATATTTTATTTATTTTATTTATTATTTATTTTTTTTTACAGAGAGGAAGAGAGAGGAATAGAGAGTTAGAAACATCAATGAGAGAGAATCATCGATCAGCTGCCTCCTGTACACCCCCCACTGGGGATGTGCCTGCAACCAAGGTACATGCCCCCAACCAGAATTGAACCTATGACCTTTCAGTCTGCAGGCCAATGCTCCATCCACTGAGCCAAACCGGTTTCGGCCTAAGTTTTTATTGTTATGAGAAATAAACTGGTCCTTGTGTGGCCAGTAATTTTAAAATCAGCCATGGGTATTGTACTTGTTAATACTAAATTTGTCCTCATCTGGGTAGGCCAAAGGGTGCTTGAGCTGGTAAACTGCACCCTTTCCCAGGGCACTGCAGTCGGTGGGCTCTGAGGGCTTCCCCAGAGAGCTTGGTGAACTCTGTGGCTTTGGCATTTTTGGGGAAAAAAAGGCTGAGATCAAGGTCCACCTCTCCTGACTTTGGATGCGATGCTGAGAAGCTGGTGCCCATGGAGGGACATGCGTGGATGCCCACATGCTATTTCTGGCTGGAAGACAGAGGAGGCCACAGGAAAGGACCAGAGAATGGTCTTTGGGAACTGAGTGATCCTCACTGGTAGCCAGCAAGAAATTGAGGACCTCAGCCATACAACCACACACTACTAAATTCTGCCAACAACCTGAATAAGCCTGGAAGTATTCTATCCAGAATCTCCAGATGAGAGCGTCCAGCCTGGCTGACAATTTGATTATGACCCCATGAGACCCTTCACAGATAACACAGTCAAGCCTGCCTGGCTTCTGACCCACAGAGCCGTGAACTAACAAATGGGTTCTCTTTAAGAACTAAATTGATGGTAATTTGTTAGGCAGCAATTGAAAACCAATACAGACATCTGGCACTGCCTCTTGGCATGAACGCTGTAGCTTCACCTAAGGAAACGTCAATAGCCTAGGATTTTGGTTTGATTGGATAAACTATGTGGTAGGAGAGAGAGTGAAGGTGAGGTATAGAAAGTACTGAAATGGACTCAGATTACCCTGGTGTGAAAGAATAAGATATATCCTATATAATTAAACCCCAATATGCAAATCAACCAAACAGCAGAACTACCTGTGGAAAGTCCGGTCGCTATGACGTCCCCTGACCAGCAGAGGGAAGATGCTCAACACAGGAACTGTCCCCAGCCTGAAGGTCCAATTGTTGATGGGGCCTGCCAGCCAAACTCCCGGTCCCTTCATGCCATCCCCGCCCCCCCGCCCCTCCCTCGGCAGGTCCCGATCATCTGGTGAATGTAAACAAAAAATTCCCCCATTAATATAGTTCTCCTCCGCTGAACAGTGAAAGGCTTCAACATATCTCTCCTTCTTGACTTTTTTTTTTAATGACTCTTCTGTGCAGCCACAAAAGCATTGTATGGGAAAGGACACAGATGCCTTCCTTCGCCTATTTGAGAGCAATATTGTCCAAAGAAGGCCACCGTTTTATCAGCTGTGGCCATGAAAGACAGCCCCGCATGTGGACAAGGACTTGATTTTCCTTGGAAATCGGGATGCCTCATTGGAGGTACTACCTGCAACTTTCAGACAATCTTTGCCTGTTGCTTCGTTAACCTCAATGTACTGGCTTTCCATGCAGTGTCTGTGCCTCTGTAGTGCTAGGTATCTGTGCTTCTCACTTACAAACCTAAGCAGAGCTTCCCCATTCCTTCAGAGACGGGCATTCTGAATGCAGTGCTGAAACTCCTTTGGCAATCTGAGTCCTTTGAAGAATTCTTCAGTATCTTGATCCGCATCCTGCCACGATAAACCTGAAATCCTGATTACAGTGTTGTCATCAATGAGTTCCATTTTTGATGCAAGTGCCACTTTGAAATTCGTAATTTTTTCTCTCTGAATCCGAACATGTGTGATTGTTAAGCTGTGAAATCACTGCTAAAATTGTATCCCCATATCTGCAACTTGAGAGGCTCCACACAGAAGGCTGAATTATCCTCAAAATTGAAACACTCTCATTGCTTGTAGCATCCAGTTCATCAGCATCAGGTACACTAGGACAATGCTTGTTGAATTATTTTTGAAGATCAGAAGAGTAATAGAAGCACACAAGCAATTATTCTCAGAAGTGTCAGGATGCAGGATTTACCTGACATGAAGTACATCGGTACAGAAATAGGAGAAGGCCTCTACCCTTCAGTTCAGTACATTGCCGACGGGTTCAGCTGTCCCAGGGCTCGGTCTAGTTGTGATGTCAAGTGCAGGCATTGACCTTATCTTAGTGTTTTTTCTTTACAACCCTGTGTCGGTTCCAAATGATTCCATCATACTAGTATGTTGTGCAACTGTCCCACCTTAGTGATGGCCATGTCCATGACTTTCCATATCAACAGGATCAGCTGCTCCTCATGCAAGCCCAGCTTGGCTACGGTGCACTGATTCCAAAAAGCACCACCATGTAATCTGGGGACACTGTCCCTCATGATGGTAGGTGGGGCAAATAGAAGACAGGTCAGGAGGTGGCGGGATGGGGTAGAAGTGAGAAGTAGGAAATTGTGCTAAAACCTATTCTAAGAGAAAAAGAAGTGCTCGCCTCACCCTATCCTTTTGCCTCGCCTGGTGCAGAAAACAACGAGCCACCCACCCACTCCTCACTGGTTCTCCACTCCCTGGGCAGGAAGCGCGCAGCTGCCAGCCTCGGAGGGCCTGTGCTAGATAACGCCTGTGGCACAGCTGCTGGAGTAGCCATCCTCCTCCCAGCAACTGGAGCCGCTGGCCTCCGTGGGCTTCCTCAGGGCCACCTGGCCCAGCCGCTACATCTTCCCAGGCAGCCCTTCAGCACATCACAGGGCGGGACAAAGGCAGCTCAAACCCAGCTTGAGTTTCTGGAAGCTGGTGGTGCATTTGGACGCAGTGCTAGTGCCTCAAATGGCCACGGACAGTGTCCCCAGCCTCCACAGTCTGCTGCAGTGCACACAAGCTGTCGAGTAGGATGAGGTGCCCCACCAGTAGGGGCTCTAGGGAAAAGAGGCTCCCCAAGCCCATCTCACCCAACCTGAGTGTGGTTTTCCCCAGTGGCCATGGGAGCAGCTGCCTTGTGACTGGTGCGAAGTGAGGACCAGGCGGAGCTGACCTGAGCCCTCTGGCAAGACTGAGCATCACATCCCTGCCCCTAAGCTGTGGGCTGCTGCCGCCTAAACCCACCATGCTCTTCCAGAAAATGGATCTGTGCACGTTGTACTTGTCTGTACCAACTGCACTATGGTCCTCCTGTCTGCCCTGCTGGTAGGACACCCACAGGCCCCAGTAAGAGGATGGCATGCATGTTATTCCCCACCACCTGCTGCCCCAAGGATGACCAGATCCGCCTGCAGCACTGAGATTACTGTGAGAGCCTGCAGTAATCCTCCAACCTAGAGACCTCGGGGAGCTGGGAGCAAGGAAAGCATCAGCTCCCAGGGAAGTTCAAGGAGAAAGGTGCCCTCCAGACCGGGGCAGCATGCAAGGCGTTGCCAAGAGCTATAGACCCCTTGTAGGGCTGAGAAAGAAGACAAGTCCAGGTAGGTAAATCCTGATGGCCCTCAGACCGTGCCCTGGGAGGTGAGCCAGGTGGGATGGTGCCAAGAAGGAAGGTGCCCCGGTCGCCCCAAGCCCCCCAAAGTGCTCAACATGCCCCATCTAGGGTGATCCCCTTACAAATGGTCCCACAGACCCTCCCCCCAGCTTCTAGACTGGAGGGGCCAACTCCCCACCACATGCCTCCTGAAAAGCAGCCCCACCCTGGGGTTGAGGCCACCCAGGAAGACCCAGAAGCTTGGAGAAGAAAGCACTGGAGATGCTGCCACCACCAGCAGCTCCTGGCAGCGTCCAGCCCACCAGACCCAGTCAAGGGCAGTAGACAGCGTCCAGCCCACTGAACCGGGTCAAGGGGGGCAGCTGTGGCTGAACCTGCTGTGGGTCAGGAGGTCAGGTTGAGCTGGACACCTCGCCCACGGTGACCACAGGGACCATAGTGACCACGCTCTGGCTGCCAGTCGAGGTGGGCTCCTGCACTCCACCAAGGTGGACAGGCCCCTTTCCGTCTAGCAGGTGCCTCTGCATCCACTGCAGCCCATCACCACAAGCAGCAGCAGGCTGAGCTTCCCCGCAAGGGCGTGACCCTGTGCCTGGTGTTACCCGGAGAGCAGGGACACCTCCAGGCTGTGCCCATGGGGCTGACACCCGCTCCCCCAGCCGCTCCAGACAGCGGCCCCAGGTACCAGGAAACAGCGGGCGCTTTGGGACCCAAGGAGTCACTGTCCACGTCCATCCACTGGCGGATCCGAACCCCTGTCCACCTTGTTTGACTGCCTCCAGCACCACGGACTCGGGCCAGGACCCCAAAGACTTTTGGCTCCTTTACTGCGACACACTGTCTCCCCTCCCCAACTCCCTCCAGCCTGTGCGCCCCCGCCCAGCACAGGCGGGTGGGCCCTGAGATTCTGCGTCAAGGGGAAGGCCACAGGGACAATTCTGGGCTGCACCCTACAGTCCGGGGCACTCCCCATCCCCTGGACTGCCACTCTCAAAGCCACTCCAGTGACCTCTGCCAAAATGACGGGGCTGGCTGATGGGGACCTGTGGCCACTCACTCCACCCCCTTAGCCAGCCCAGTGACAAAGGGCAGCCAGCCACCTCTGTCCAGAAAGCCCTCATGCCCCTGGAAGCCCATGGCCACCGCCTCCCTCTCTCCAGTATCCCTCCTCCCCCGCCCCCTCTCCACTCCCCCACACACACACCTGGCCTACTTGCGCAGGGAGGGGCGGAGTTGGCTGGTGGATAAATAATTCTTCCAGAGGTGCACGCTTTCTGCTGCCTCATCAGCTTCTTGCAGGAGGCTTGTAAGTTGCAGTTGCTTGGAGTACGTGACCTCCAGGTGACCCTAATCTCCTCCAGGTGAACCTGGCCTCCTCCTTAGGGCACGCCCAAGTGGTAGGAGGAGCCTCAAGCCCAGGAACTGGGGCGGGACCTGGTGCTGGAGGTTTGCAGGACGAGGCCGCACCCACTTGAAAGGTGGAGTTCTTTGCCTGACACCCACCCAAAGTCCCAGAATCTGCCACTCTGAGATTCACCTGCGCCAGAAATACACCAGGTACTCATCTCAAATAATAATAATGCCCCTCCCCCCAAATGGCCACAAATCCTGTGAATATGTTGCATGGCAAGAGGGACTTTAAACGTGTAATGAAGGTTAAGATTCCTGAAATGGGGAGATTATCCTGTATTGTTAAAATGGGTACAATCTAATAAAAACGGACAAACTGTTCTTGGTTGTGGTCAGCGAGAGAAATGTCGGCTTCTGGCTTTGAAAGGTTCTCCCCCAGAGCCTCCAGAGAGGAATGCAGCCCTGGCAACACCTGGATGTTAGCTCGGCGAAACCATGTCATACTTTGGCCATTTAGAACTGGAAGCTATAAATTTTAGTTATTCAAAACTGCTAAATGTGTGGTAATTTATCACAGCAACAGCAGGTATAATTTACCCATGGTGATTAGGCGCTGGAGCACGATTGAGTTTGGCATTGAATGCAATGGACGTAGGAGATACACACTGAGCTGGACTTTATCTGTGGAAAGTAAAGGTGTTTGACTAACATTGCACGGAAAAGGGGCAGTCGTCATGGACAGATGTTCTTTATTCTTTTACCATGCCGCATCTGAATAGTCTGGATAAGTCCAGGAAAAGTTGAATATGGGTCCTAGCTTTAACGTATAAAACCCTGAAGGAGGACAACACACCTCTTCTAAGAATCAGCATTTTGGAATGAAAAGGAACCCAGGAAGCACTATGAGAATAAGCAATTTTGGGATGTCTAGATCAGGTGGCATATGCCATATGGCAGCAAATTTCTAGTTGGTGACATCATCCATAAGCAAATTCTAGACTTAACTGGTGTTTCTTTAGCTTGTGCCCTATTCCGTTGCTATGACTGGTTGAACAGATAATATAGTATCTGATGGCCCTCACACAGCAGTCTAGTACTATTTCAGTAGAAATTATTTTATACTGTTTGATATTAAGAATATTAATTGACACATATCCTCCCTCTCCTAACTGAACAGAACTCAAACATTTTAACGACTGTACTGCCCCCAAATTCAGGAATGGGCCTTAACTGGTTTATGTCAATTACTATGTCTAGGACATACTATGGTTGTTGGTCAGTGTATAGGTATGTAGTCCAGTCTGAGAGAATGAGACATGTCTTTCTAAAGACATCTGATTTTGCTACCTAGTTCTATAACATTCTGAATGGTAAAATAATTTACCAATAGAATTTTTTTTAAAAAGACATATAAAATATCCATTATTCAAGACCAGAAATAGAAAGTTTAAAACTTTATTTTGAAGTCATAAAAATCTTAGGTTCTATACTGATCAGTATTCTAAGTATTAGAGCACTCTGAACAAAAAAATTATGGGTGTATGTATGTTTTATTCCAAATACTGACAGATATATTGGAAAACTAAGCTGGAAATGAAAGCAGGACGATTTACACATTGGCAGTCCAAGAACATTGTTGTTTACTAGAAAATAAAAGAATAAATGCAACAACAAAAAGTGCATTTTAAAGACAGAAGAGACCAATGGAAGCAACAAGGACCAGATCCATTAAAATTCCAGAGAGAGAAAAGTCTTTTGAAAGGAACTAATGATTGTGCCAGCTATTTTATTGCCTCTGGGAATTTGCCAGATATTGGCACAAACTGTGTTTCTGTTGGCCCTAGTAGATAGATTTTACAGGGGAATGAAGAAACAGCAGATATTTTGACCATCTTATGAAGCCAACACCACAGACTAGAAACTAGATGTTCTCGTTATACATTTCTCTAAAACAAACCACTCCAAAATTTAGGCCTAAATTTAGATTTAAAGCAAAAGTTATTTAATTTTCTTATAGTTTTGTGCGACATTATTTCTAGATAGTAACAGCTGGGTAATTCTGGCTCAGAACCATCTCTCAAGTGGTTGAATTAAGATGTGATTAGAGCTGGGGCAGGGACGGAATACCTGAGGACTGGGTGGATCTCTCTCTCTCTCTCTCTCTCTCTCTCTGTGTGTATGTGTGTGTGTGTGTGTGTGTGTGTGTGTGTGTGTACACACAGGCGTGCACACGCACGCCTCTCAATGAACTTTCCATGGAATAGTTTGGGTTTTCACATGATCTCACTCATATGTGGAATCTAATAAACAAAATAAGCTGATGAACAAAATACATTCAGGCGGACCTGTGTGGCTCAGTGGTTGAGCATTGGCCTATGAACCAGGAGGTTTGGATTGGATTCCTAGTCAGGGCACACATGCCCGGGTTGCAGGCTCCATCCCCAGTGTGGGGTGTGCAGGAGGCAGCCGATCAATGATCCTCTCTTATCATTGATGTTTCTATATCTCTCTTCCTCTCTTTTCCTGTCTTGAATCAATATATTGTAAAATATATTTTTAAAAAATACATTTAGAGATATAGAAGCACAGAACATACTGTGTAACCTCAGAGGGAAGACAGGGGAGGGTGGGTGTATAGGAAGAGATCAATCAAAAAACTTGTATGGACATATGCATAACCCATGGACTCTGACAATAGGTGGTGAAGGCCTAGGGCAGGGGGTGGCAATCACTTGAATACATTACCAATGTTATGAAGCTATAATAATTTAATAAATTTATAGAAGTATCCACTTTAATCTATATCATGTTTAAATAAAAAAAAGATAGATGTGACACCACAAGAACATGAATACATAGTTTAAAATCTTAATTTACTTCGGGAAATAATAAATCATCTATTTCTAAATTAATTTCATTTGCTAAATTTTAGTTTCATATGATATGTTTTTGATTTAACTCACCATATCAAGTTCTTGACTGAACTACTACCTGGTGAGAAATATGAGTAAGACATAAAATTGCTTCAGAAATAAAAGAATGCCTTTATTAACTACAAACAATAACTTAAGCAAAACACTAAGGTAAGCAAAACATTTTTTTTAATCTGAAAGTATAAAAATGGAATACTTTATGATTCTCTTATTGGCACCAGTGCTATAGATATTAGATTATTATCTAATAATCACAAATAAATGTCCTGTTTATGATCTAGCATATTAGAAATATATTCTAATGATTTATTTGCTATGTTAAGTAATCAAGGAATAACCAGAAAAGTTTAACAGGTATATAATAACTAAGCGTTATTATTTTCCCTAAGAAAACAAATATATGAAGACACTGGCCTATTATGTGGTAATAAAATAACCTAAAATGATGTGTTTATTGCATAGAAAGAGATACCCATAATTATAATACGTCTCATTCCAAACTGTATGCCTCTTTCAGTGTGGGATCTTAAAGTTCAGAAATCATTCCTTCCCTACAATAATCATAAGTTTTAAGGTTTCTCCTTGATGACTTTCACCTGTTATCTGGGCTTAACTTTTTAAAAAGTAAGGGGGAAAAATTCGGTTGGATGTCTTTCTCTACATTCATAATGCTAACATCCTATCTAATAAAAGAGTAAAATGCAAATTAACATCACTCTGCTACACACACAAGCCAAACCCACCAGCCAATCAGAGCAAATATGCAAATTGACCCCAACCAAGATGGCTGCAGCCACAGAGATTAGGAGGGAGGCTTGGGTTTCCTTGGCAATGGAGGAAGCCAAACTTTCCACACATTCTGCAGGGCCCAAGAAGCCTCCATTCAAGGGTACAAAGTTTCAATTGTAGAAGGTAAATAAATTCCAACAGAAATGGCAATAGCCACTGAGCTGGAAGAGCAGGAGGCTAGGGTTTCCTGGGCAATGGAAGAAGCGAAGCTTTTGCAGCCCTGGCCAGCTCAGGCCTTCACTCCAGGATATAAAGTTTCAATTATAAAAGATACATAAATTCCAACAGAAATGGCTGCTGCCACAGAGCAAGCAGGAGGCTTGGCTCTGCTCCAGGCTGCAAAGTTTCAATTGTAGAAGATAAATAAACTCCAGATACCAGGGCCTCCACTTGGGTTCCTGAGGGTGTGCCAGGCCTGCAAACCACCACAGGCTCCTCCCCCAGGCCACCCCAATCCCCAAGGAAAACCCCACCCTGATCTGAGACACTCTTCAGGGAAAATCAGCTGGCCCCACCCATGCACCAGGCCTCTAACCTTTCTAATAAAAGAGTACTCCAACACACAAGATGGGTGCCCCCATGTGGACAAAGATCCTGCCCCCATGTGGACACAAGATGGCCAACAGGGGAGGGCAGTTGGGAGACACCGGCCTGCAAGGGAGGGCAGTTTTGGGTAATTAGGCAAGTGGGGGAGGGCAGTTGGGAGGCACCAGGCCTGCAAGAGAGGGTAGTTGAGAGGGATCAGGCCTGCAATGGAGGGCAGTTAGGGGTGACCAGGCTGGCAGAAGAGCAGTTAGACATCAATCAGGCTGGTATGGGAGTGGTTAGGGGGTGATCAGGTTGGCAGGCAGAAGGGGTTAGGGGCAATCAGGAAGACAGGCAGGCGAGCAGTTGTGAGCCAGCAGTCCTGGATTGTGAGAGGAAAGTCTGAGATTGGAGATGGTGCAAGCTGGGCTGAGGGACACCCCTCCCCCTGTGCACCTGTGCACGAATTTCATGCACTGGGCCTCTAGTTCAATATTATAAGTGTGCTATGTGGTTAGTACAATTATATCATTTGTGTTCATACGATCTTGTCTTTTTTTTTTAACTTTTTTTAAAAATATATTTTATTGATTTTTTTACAGAGTGGAAGAGAGAGAGATGGAGAGCCAGAAACATCGATGAGAGAGAAACATCAATCAGCTGCCTCTTGCACACCCCCTACCGGGGATGTGCCCGCAACCAAGGTACATGCCCTTGACCGGAATCAAACCTGGGACCTTTCAGTCCGCAGACCGACACTCTACCACTGAGCCAAACCGGTTTCGGCCATATGATCTTGTCTTAAAGCCCACCCTCTGCTTTCTGCTCCAGTTCTATGGAATTGTTTCTTTTAATTTTCATGTCCCTACATCATTGTTATTTTATTTGTCTAATGAGGAAATCTTTCATTTAGAATGTGCAAGCTGTTCTTTCCAGAGAGTGGATAATTTGGCAGAGAATCAAAGCAATATCCTAAGAGAAAAGGGATGAAGATCAACAAACACTTCCCCTTTGAGGCTAACATGAATCATGTGGTTGATTGTTTACAATAATGGCTACAATCATTCCCCACCCTGGATCCTTTTCAATGTGACTTTGATGTTGTAACATAACGAAAGTATCTATGACTCAGAAATAATTAATCTAGAAGGTCTGAAAGTAGGCTTAAGGGAGTTGTTCCAGCAAAACCTCTACCATTCTAGAGTAAATGAAACTGTTCTAATACTATAAAGGCCTCTGAGTCTCCAAGTTCTTACAGGAAAGAAGTAGGTTGAGAGGGGTATTCAGATGTTTACCTGGGTCTCTTTAATATGCGATAGGATGGAAATAGCAGAGGTGAGAGCCCAGAGCCCAGTGATCAGAACAAAATGCCAATAGAAGCACAGAAAAACCCATCCCTGGGGAACAGTGGACTGTGACACTATACCCAGTCAGAAGTAGAGAAGACAGAACTGAGACTACAGTTCCAGAGGGCCGAACCCACTGAGATTAAGATTATCTACTGTTTCAGGATTTTAGAGATATAGTATATCTGACAGGTTTTTCAGAATTTTAAGGAGCAATAATTGCTTTGTATCTTCTGTCCTCCCTTTCTTTGAATGGGAGCATTTGTTGGAGTTATGCTTTCTTTATTCTCCATTACATATTGAAAGTGAGGGGAAAGACTAATTGTATTTTGAGTCCAAGGATCTATGAATTAAGAGGAACTGCCTTTTCAGAGGTGCTTCCCCAAACACACACACACACACACACACACACACACACACACACCAACTTGTATTACACCAAGATCCTGGACTTTGGGTATGATACCAAACTTGCAGGAGATTTTTAGGGTTCTCAGGCGGGGTGAGTGTATTTTGTATGTGGAAATAATATAATTATGTGTAATAGAGTGAAATGTTTGGTCTCTCTGACTTCGTCTTGTTTAAGCCTGCTTTGTTCACAGGGCCTTCAGGTTAACAGCTTCTGCTTAATGTTGGATATGAGAGCAATATTAGATGTATATGTCACAAACAGTTTTCCCAGTTGATAGTTTGCTCTTTTAGTGGTGGTATAAAATATATCCAATATGTTCAATAACATAAAACTGTATTTTTTTACCCAATTTGTGCATCTTTTTCACTTAAGGTTTAACCCACTAGCCTACTGAATAAATTTCATGATACATGAGTAGCTTATTTCATTACTTCTTTTAATGTTTTATTATCTATGGGTATTTTTAGTTTTACACCTTACAAAAATAAAAACAAAACAAAATAATGGATGATTTTTTTAAATGTACCTATATTATAGTCTAAACTAGAAGATCAAAGATAAAATAATGCCCAGATATCTAAAGAAAATGAGAGCTGCTTTCAGTAACTATTATCTTAGTATTTATAAATTCCTTAGAGATAAGCAGGCTATATTTTAACTACAGAATATTTATTATATATTTTATCATAGTTACATATAAATTATGTCATAATTTTACGATTGGCCACTAAGGGCTATTAATATTCTTCATGGCATTAATATTTGCTCAATTCCTGGATGTGAATATCAACCAAATGAGGATCTATTTTGCATTTATCAATTTGTTTTTATTTTGTGCAAAACACTGTCATCATATTGAGGGAAGTAAAACTATTATTTCATATCCTTAAATGTATTATAAAGTTACCGGGGGGAAATTACTTACATAAAGCTATTGGTGTTTGAAACCAGACTGTAAATAGTTGAATAGTGTTTGAAGAGGGGGTAAATAAGAATAATAATGTTGTTAGAATTCAAAGAAGAAAGGACACAAAGATTAGAAGAGACTTCATCTGGGTCGGGTTCCTGAAGTATCTTCTTACCTCAGAAGATAGGTTCAGAGGAGATGCTCTTCTTATAATGCCATTTAGTTATTGAGTATACTCTTGTACACACAGCTTTTCCTTGTTTAGGTGAGCCCCTTTCAAGGCAAAAAGGACAATTTATTACCCTGTGTACTATAAGAATCATGGTAATATTGGAAGGACAATCACACCAATTATACCACTATTAGGTATTAAAAATAAAAATATAAGTTAAGAATTTTAATATTCATTATATATTTATTATCGTCTACAACAGTATACTCTAAAATGGCATAGGGATAGCGACTGGCACATATCTTGACCTCTATTTATGTTAATGGTTGTTTGCTTCAGTAAAATTATACTCATCTTGATGAGAAATAATTTCTTGAAACTTATAAAAATTCATATGTGTCATAGCTTAAGATATCAACAGCAACATACTCTTTTTGATTAAGAAGAGCATACCTAATTTATTCTAAAACGATTGCCATTAGTAATCAATAAAATAAAAATTGTTTCTTTTTTAAATGTCCTTGGCTGGAGAGTTGTGGAGAAGTTAAGAAGAACATCATCATCTCTTTTCCTTAAAAGGTATAGAAAAAGCAAGATGTTAACAGAAAAAAGTTGCATTTTCAATCAGTGTTTTGTGAAAGTAATGAGAAGTTCTGTCAGAGAAAGCAATCAATGAAAGCTATATGTAGGAAACTGGGAAGTAATAAATACATTTTAAAGAGCAAAATAACTGATTTGTTTCTTAAAGAGTGGCATTAGTTGCTGTAGAACAACCTAAGCCAGTGGTCAGCAAACTGCGGCTCGAGTGCCATATGTGGCTCTTTGGCCCCTTGAGTGTGGCTCCTCCACAAAAAACCACGTGCGGGCATGCATATACAGTGCGATTGAAACTTCATGGCCCATGTACAGAAATCAGTTTTTGGCTCTCAAAAGAAATTTCAATCGTTGTACTGTTTATATTTGGCTCTGTTGTCTAGTGAGTTTGCCGACCACTGATCTAGGCTCAAACTGTATGTATTTTTGGATCCCAGAACTCTTGCTGGTAGGGGTGAGAAGTTGGGAGCAATTCACAGATGATCCCAGGTTATGCAGTGCCTACCCTCATGTGAGAAAGTTTGGTGGTGATGGAGAACTATGAGTAATATTACTAAGAGTAAGGGAAGGAAAGAATATAAGAATGGAGGAAAAGAAAGCAAGTTATAGTGATATAATTATTCAGGTCACAAATACCTCTAAAAAGAAAACTACACATTTTCACAGTACCAGTATACATTTTAGCCAAGTAATAAGGAAAATATAAAAAACATTTTTAATATGCCATGGATTGTTTAGTTTGAATCCTGTACTCTATGGTACATATGTTTTGAGCAGGATGTTATGGGATCAATACTATAAACTAAAAAAGAAAAGCCATGACATTATTCTTATTACTATAAATATTCATAGTATTTTCTTGCTCAATTTTAATAGTATTCACTTCAGCTCCACAAAACATCTCCATTAAAAAATATTAAATTCCCATTTTCCAAGAAAAACCTTTTATTTTGGGGCTTTCTCATGTCCTCCTACTTCTATTCTTTGACTTCATGGTGGCCCAGAAGTATTTAGACTCTCTTTTCCATAACTCCATTAGCTCCATCCCACTGTATTTTCCAACAAGTTCCCATAATTCTTTACTTCAGGTCTATTGACACAATTTCCAACTTTCATGCTTTCCAGGAAACACATCCAGCAAGGGAATAATCCTGGGTTAATCAAGTACAATACCCAGGTAATTTGCCTATTAGAGAAAAATCACTTGTTTACTTATATGATTTGTATCAATGTAAATTCGTGTTCTCCTGTATTTTCTAAGTGCTTCACAAACTTGTAGGTTTTACGTTTGCTTCTTTCCCTATTCTCTGCAGAATGTTTGGAGATTTGCCAGTTTCCTCCAATCTTCTCGGGTATTTATTGTCCCTCACTCTCAGAAGATCTTATAGGATACAATGTATGATCGTCAACATGCATAGAAAAACATTGAAGGAAGTAATAAGTGAAAAAGAATCTAAAAGGATCCCTTAGGTCTGCTTTGCACATTAGTCATGACTACCCTCAATACTTGTTATATTTAACATTTTGCAAAAATTTTAACAAAAATTATGTGAAATGTGGACTCTTATAATGAGAAAGATACTTTGTAAGTATAGAATATAACACTTCTCAAGTTATTATAAGTGAAGTAACTACTAGAAGGCACTATGGCATTTTTATGATTAAGAATTGTGTGTTGAATTGATGTGACTCAGAGTGTGTATTTTCTTTTTTCTTTTTGTTGACTATGACATTTATATCTGTAGAACATTCAAAACAACTATTCATATTTAAAGACGCTGGCTATTCAAAAATACATGTTGAGTTGATTCTAAAATCATTGAAGTTAATAAGCCTCTAAATAAAAGTATAATAATTACTTTTTAAAAATGCACTGCCATTTAATAAGAAAAAGAGAAAGAAATGTAGACATAAAAAGTTGAATTTGAATGTTGACTTAATACTGAAACCTTTTTAGCTAGAAATGCTGTTGGCTTGCAAATGCTGAAGGTTAATAGAAATTCATGGGATGGTTTTGATGTGTAAGCATTTTGCAAATGTAATACAAATCACTGTGATTCATTGTGCTATATATAAAACATTTTGATTTTCTAACCTCATAGGGAACTAAAAGGTTTTATAAAGGACTACAAAATGTTTTAAATGTTTTACAGACAGAAATATTAATATTCAATATCAACAAACATTATTTTTAGTGGACATTGAATTGAAACTTAAATTTTAAGGCATCATAATTCCTGGCTGCTTCCTTGTTTTTGGAAAAAAATGTTTAACATTTTTTGTGCTTATCTTTTCTGATCAATAAAATAAGACTAGAACAGTGTTATCTAGAGATTCTTGACTGTCTCATAAAAGTGTCATATAAAATATTGTAGCTGATTTGAGCTTTAGAAAATCCAAGGATATGCTTTCTGTCCCTAATGCAAAATGCTTGGAAATTTAGTGAGCAGGAAATATTCAAAGTTCCAATAATATTCTGAATGTACACATAGCAATAGTTATTGTGTTATTGTTTTGTTTTGTTTTTAAAACAATTTCTTTAAATTGTTTCCTTTTGTCACATAGTAGGTTTAAGGGCTTTTCTTAGAAATCTTCAACCTCAGATAGTAAAATACCTAAAAGATTGTTAAAGTGATCACACCATCTGTGGAAAAGCTATTTTCCTTTTAGCTACTATATTCTACTTTTACTCCCATCTGCTGGTGGGACTTGATTATCAGAATCCAAAGTGTCTTAAGTACCAGAAGGATTGCTATAACACAACATTTTACTGAAATATATCCTTCAGTGATGAAACTGACTAAGAAATAAGAGAGAGAGTACAAGCTAGCTGTTTCTGTATTACAAATTATTTCCAAACACACTGGTTAAAACAGCAATCATTTTTCTCATAGATCTGCAGATCAAAGGACACTAGCAGATGTAGGCTAGCCTTGGTTGGGCTCGGCTGGTCTTTGCTCCCAAATTTAGCTGTGGTACAATTCTACACTGTGAGTCTTTTATGTTCATTTGTTCAGTGGGGTCACTGGGACATATTTTTATCGTTACAATTGCTGGGAATGAGAAAGCAAGCGTAAACACAGAATGTTTTCTAAGACCTATGCTCTGAATTGGCACAATCATAGCTTTTGCCCACATTTCTTAGGTCAAATTCTCATGAATAGACACAAAGTCAAATAGTAAAAGAAGTATACTTTACTGGAAAAGATGAGTTATCTGCATCGAAGGTGATAAGGTAGAGTTAATTCAGACTCCAAACAGGACAATGAGAACAGTAACAAAAACATATATTATTGTTGCTATTTCTATTGCTATTGCTATTACTATTATTGTCTCAACTGCTATGTGAATGGCAAGAAGCACATACATAATAGTAATGAGAGATGAATAATACAAAACATAGATATTAGACTTTCTTTCCCATTCTTGTTATAACTTCAAAAATTCTCTTAAAAAAACAAACAAACACTTAATTTAACAATGTTTCAAAGTTCAGATGTGAAATTTGGCCTTTATCTTGAATTGTGGACTAGACAACAGGTAGGTTGGTTAGGAAATGTAGTGAGTGCTTTCTTGGTCTGGGATAGCAGATCTCAAACTACTTGGTATGGAAATCATCCATCCCCAAACCCAGAGATAGACTTTCTCTTGATAATCCCCAAAGTGGACTCTTGGTGAAGATATTCACACATTCTTGACATAAGATGCATCATCTGAGTATGACTTGGTAGAATGATGGGATGGACATAAGTTATGGTAGAAGAAAGGTTATGTTTTTCTAAGGGATTTTTCCACTAGTTCTTAACTACCTATCTAATTTTTAACTATGCAGTCCTCCTACCCCAACGCAAAACAAATAGTTTATTTGAACACAATATTAGTAAATTAAATATTTTATGGATGGCTTTATTAAATTTTATATTAAGTTTAATATTAAAAAGGAAATCCCAAGAAACATGACATCATTTTTCTATAACAACTGGTCACCAATGTAGATTTTTACACCATTATTTATAGATTTAATACTTTATAAGGTTTCTTTTCTTCTACAGTACTCAAAGGCCATTTTATATTCTTATTAGTGTCCCAGTGCACACACTGATGTGTGCACATTGAAAGGAAATTAATTAGAAGAAATATTTTAATATCACTGTTCACCCTTTCTCTATAATAGAAGTGCCAACCAAATTCATGAGTGACAATGACAGAGCAAAACACACACATGCGATTGGTACCAGCAAAAGCTTTATATGTATTGTGCATGCATGAGTCAACTTAGCCTTTTATAGATATAGAATAAACTCACTTAATTAGACCTGCTTTCTGATGTAGGTAAACTTTTTCCAGTGAAGCACCACCTTAACTTCTCTTTCAGGTAAATGCCAGCAGCACAGCAGTAAATATCAACACGAAGCAGATTATTATTGTAAATCACACAGGAAGAACAAATTCCTTCTTTAACCAGATTAAAAAACTATGTCAACCTTATAAACAGGAAATTGGCAGTGTCCAGTCATCAACATTTGCCATTAATATGCCCAAACTTAGAGAACCTGTAACAAAATAGCAACATGGCATCTTCTATCAATATATGACTTCTCTGTATTCTTTCTGGGCATTCCTGTGGCTAAGGTCTAATGTGTCCCTTTGATAAATTCAGCACATAGCAAAAATACTTCTTATTCTATTTTTAAAAATTTACTGAGCATATTTCTGAATAGAACATTTAGTTGTTATTTTCTTTATCAGTATAGCAGTCCATAATACATAAATAAAATATTAAAATTATGAAGTTCAATGATTATTGGAATTTTGGTATGAATTTTTATTTCTTAGGAAAAAATGCAGTATCATATTTATCTTCACTAAATGAACTGCTAAAAATAATAAATTTGCAAACATGAAGTTTTATCTTGTAGGTGGTTTTAGCAAAAAGGCACCAAGAGTTCATTTTTTTAAGATCCTAATAAATTATGAGGGGTATAAAGTGTGTCATATTTTCTCTATGGTGCTTATTACTTACCTTGAAGTAATATTGTCACTACTTGAGATTCTACGTTTTTGAAAGAGAATAATGAATTTTCAAAAATAATGTGTGTATGATGGGTAGCCTAGAAAATTTTGATATAAGTTATCTTTCTTGGCAATTCACCTCCAATGTAATCAGTCAGTTGAAAACAGGTAGTAGAAAAAACGGATATTTGGTGCTATATTTTGGAAAAGGGGGAACATGAGTTATTCAAGTCCAGTGTTCAAATCATAATTCAGCTCCCATAGTAATGGAAATTCATGCGCCTCTTTGGGATTCCTGTAATTTCTTATGTATTTGCCACCATACTTAAGGCAGAAATCAATTGAGTTCCCTGCCTGGTATGGCCCACATGACTGATATTTAGGAGCCCTTTTAAGCATGTGCAACCTAGATGTTTTCATGTTATACCTATCTACATAAACACAGGTTTATTCTTTCAATTTCCCTATCAGAACTATTAGAAATGAAATGCCTGAGGGGGAAAATGGTTGGAATTTTCTAATAAAAATCCTGATTGACTTAGATAACTTGGTGACTTCTAAATTGTATTATAAAACCTGATCAGTTATTTTAAATGCAGTATTACGCTGATACTTAGTTCAGCTACATATTAACACACACTGGAAGAGAAAACATTATTTAATAACTTTTAAAATTTCAATTATAAATTGAAATTAAAATGCCATTATATTATAGCACAAATACATAATTAACATTAGATATAGAAAATAAGAGGCATAAAATGACCATTTTCTAAGTTCATTCCTTTGACTTACAAAACGATCTAAAATTGGGTATGTATTTAATGTTTCCAATATGATTGTAATTGTCATCTATTATCAGATTGTCAGCAGTGCTAGTTAGATACAGATATGGGTAGAGTTAGAGGTAGTGATTTACATCCCTTCTTAGGCTATAATTTAAATTATCTCATGCCATCCCCACACAGCTTCCTCTAAATTACTGTTTCTATCTAAGTCAATTTGTTCCCTAGACACTAAATAAGCAGATTGTTGGGGAAGTTTTGTGCCCTTTCAAACATCAGTATTTGTCACTTGGTTGTTCTTTCCTTACAATCAGATATAAGGGACTAAGGTGTTTTTCTTATTGAAGACCTCAGAGGAGACATTGCTACAATTCCGATTTTGTTACAGGAGGTTTTCCTTACTTTAATACTAAACATTGCTACTACTACTCTTATTATTATTATTATTATTATTATTATTACTATTATTATTTTATTATTATTTATAGATCTTTTACTCCTTTTCAAAATTCTTTTAGATTTACTATTTAAAAGAACACCTGACTCATTTCTATTTTGGACAAAAAATATACCTAATACATGTTTTTATTCCAAATCTATTTGTTAGGCCTGTTCTGTACCTCTCCCCTGAGCTCAGTGTCTCCCTGGTGCTCAGTGCTTTTCCACTGTGCCCCACCTGCCCCCCACCCTCTGTGTTTTTCCTGTTTCAGGTGTCACAAGAGACAGCTCAGCAGCCAAGAAGAGCAGCTCTAGCCCCAGCTCCCTGCAAATGCTTGTACCAGCACCCGGCTTCACTGTGAGCCTGACCCACATAAAAAACATATAAATACCCGCTCTCCCTACTCTTGATGGCTGACACCACTTTGGTCTCAGCCCTTCTGTTCACAGATGTAAAAATAATTTATAAATTTTTGCTTTTTTTTAATTTTACTTGGCCTGGTTCCTCTCAGCATAGAGCTAACAATTTCATTTTAAGCAACTCCATAAAAGTTTCCCATGTCGTTTCAAAATTTCCTGACACATATTTGTCTTATATTTCCCTAAGCTAAATCTTGAATATTAAATCAACTTGAATCTCATATTCTCTTTGTAATTTAGGGAAGTTCATAGCTTCTTTAAACATAATTTCAAGTGACCTATTTTATCGATGCTTTTGTCAATTTGCACAAATATTTATAGAGTTCAAAGGTGCGGTTTCAAGAGAAGTAGGTTTTATAGTTTTATTTGTAAAAAGATCCTTTAATTGAATATTTAAGATTAAGCCTTTTTCAGACACTCCAAAACCTATACAGTATATGTCTGCACATAATGTACAGGTGTAGTTCTCTTTTCCTTTGGTAATTTGTATATTAATATTTTTTATATTGTGTTATTCAGGGTTGAGCATCATCTGCTAATAAAAGAAAATCTCAGTGACTTACACAAAAAGTTAAGCATGTATTTATATAACAACGACTCAAAATGTATTAGTTAATAATCATCACTAATGAAAAAATATATATACTTCACTACCATTATTTCTATTTTATTGATGACAACACACACATGCAAAGAGAATGTCAGTTTCTTACTGAAATTCACACAGCTAGGGCTTGGATTGGAGGTCGGGCATCCATGTGCTAGAAGTTACACTCTTTTTTAAAAAAAATATATTTTATTGATTTTTTACAGAGAGGAAGGGAGAGAGATAGAGAGCTAGAAATGTCGAAAAGAGAGAAACATTGACCAGCTGCCTCTTGCACACCCCCTACCGGGGATGTGCCCATAACCAAGGTACATGCCCTTGACCGGAATCGAACCCGGGACCTTTCAGTCCACAGACTGAAGCTCTACCGCTGAGCCAAACCGGTTTCGGCTGTAAGTTACACTCTTAACAGCCACAGTGCAGCTGTGCTTTAGTGAACAAGGCCATTGAGGCTCCAGGACCCAGGATCTTAGGTGACATCACCTGTCGCACATAGCTTTGTGTTTTATGGTGTTAAGATCATCACAAAAGACATCACGCACCCAAGCGGAAGGCCCATGTTCCAGGCAAAAGAGTGAAGGACAGAGGCGTGCTCTTTAGTTGTGACATTATCAAGTGTTACCGGTCAAGCCTCCACTTGTCTCAAGGGGGCTCTGTCTATGAGCATGAACAGGGATTTGCTCTGTCAAAATAGCACAACGGGAGCTCTACTCCCCAAACCTGGCCAGTTATCAATTTTATAAATCAAGTCTGAATTTAGTAAGATGGCCATCTCTTGTGGTCTGTGCAATTCCAAGGTGAATCAGTCACCATTAGGGAGTCCTTTAGGCCACACCATTTCCATTACCACTCTGATCTTGTTTCCTGTTAATGCAGCTGTGCTCATTTGCCTCCATCATTTACAAAACGAAAAGAAAAGAAAAGAAAAGAAAAGAAAAGAAAAGAAAAGAAAAGAAAAGAAAAGAAAAGAAAAGAAACCACTAATTTCTACTGCAGCAACAGCTGCTCTGAGTATCCTTGGCTGATAGGTATTAGAAATTGGCACTTGTATGATGATCACACTTCCCTTCGTAATGGCTTCCAGAACCTTGGAGAAATGAATGTATTCTGGGAGCTCTTCAGGGATGTAGTTTGGGATGGATAAGCGGGTGAATATGACACATATATTCAAAAGTCACTTCCTTGATAGTTCTTAGGCTTCCCTATTCTAGATCACCTGAAGAGCTCTTCCAAAATGACAGTCTTGGTGTTCCGCCACACAACTTAAATAGCTTCTAGGATGTGGAGCCTGAGCAACATTCAGTTTTAAACAGTGCTTCAGGTGACTTTCATATTCATGTGACTTTATCCTGGGTGGGACACCGTAGTATGCATTGCACCTAATTCATTTGGTCAATTATTATATCTACTTCATAACTGCTAGGGAAGCACCCTCATTCAGAATGATCGAGTGCAGATTAAGCATCAGCCGCGGTTTTAGGTTCCTCAGATATATAACTGAACAACAACAAAACTTGCATAGGCAATCCAGAATTTTTGATAAGCACACTTTACTGGGAAATTTAGCCCATCTAACATGTTTCACTTTTCTTTGTTTTTATGGAGGGGATGGGGGGATAGCATCCACAAATCATTTCCACAATTTTTTTCGGGTCTCACATAAATGAACAGTTTCTTCCAGTTAGTTCATGTGATAAGAAGTTCTAGGATGTGCTAGAATTTTATTCTAGTTTTATATCTGGAGACTTTTAGGTACAATGTGGGGAGAAGTTAAAATTCTTGCAAAGAAATTGACTCGGTCAAAACCCTACAGTATTTTAAGAGCTGTAATCAATAAAATAAGTTTTTTTAGTTTGGAGCTCATCTTTTCTATCACAGACATTGCACATGATACTCTTTAAGCATATTTATAGGTTTTTGTTTTTTATCTTTCTTTGCCTCTGTGAGTAAATTAGGTTTTCTGGTTGATTTTTGTTGCATTTCTTTGTTTTTCTGTTTTTCTTTCATGCCCAGTGAAGTCAAAATCAATCAGCTTGGCTCAAAAATCCTTGACTACAGCATGTTATTCACTTAGTTCCCTGTCAATAGTTTTAATTTCCTGAAGACTTATGCATGGCTACTTTCTTGATCACACAAGAAAATTTAACCACTCCCCCCGGTGTCATGAGTTAATAAGAGTCCTATCTGTTATTACTATCCCAGATTTCATACTCATCATCCTCAAATAGATCATATAATCGATTTTAGAGACTTTTAGTTTCAATAAAGTGTGTTGGTTGACAGCCTGTTCTAGAACAAAATTCTGTCTTGATTATGGTTTTTAGTTGTATGCTGAAAAAGCTGAAACTAGAGAATTAAGCTGGTAAAAATTTTATATAAAAGATATAGAGCCAGGCATAGATAGTTTTAGAAGCTGAAGAGCCAGGCTCAAAGCTAAGCTGCCAGGGAAATGGCTATCAATGTTAGTCTATGGAATTGGCTCTAGAATTTCAAAATGCTACAGTTGTCTTGTCAGGACTTGAGTGTACTGCTTCAGCTACTAAAAATGACTCCTCTGTGTCTGAAACTCAACTTTGTAACCATTAATATGTTCAAATGTGGACATCCTCTGCCACAAACACCAGCAAGTGGAATCCTCAAGGAGTTTCCGTAAGTTTCATCTTTCTGAATTTGAGATGTGTGCTATTACTGTGATTGAAGTTGTCTGGCTTACATGACTGTGAATTAGCTACAGTTGCAGCCTGGAAAGATCCTCAGTACCCTGCAGCTTCCCCTGTGTGAATTAGAGATTCATATGCATGGATACCTTACAGATATAGCGAGGATATTGAAAGGGTGTAAGATGTGGTTCCTCTGTGATCTTACAGACTTAGAATAGTGATAATGTTTCTCAAGTCTCTAAAAAGTTGTGGGAACCAGGCCAGGCCCCCGGATAGTCAAGGCCAATGGGAGCAGAGAGGCCTGGTTATCAATGCTCCAGAAGGCCAAAGGCCACTCTGAGCATGAGCCTGATTGGGATGTCCAAGGACTCTGAGCCTGGGAATCATAATCAGGCCAAGATACTAAGTAGGTCCAAGGACACAGGGTACACTGTGCCCATCTATAGCCATATGATTGATGTAACTATTGGCATGAAGCCCCCTTTATCTAAATAGTGTAAAAGTCTGTTACGGAACAAGAGTGTGTGAAGAAGTCTGCTAGAGAGAGCAGCTGGGCATAGAGAGCTCAAAGAAGCAGAGGCAGAAAGCACAGAGAATGTTACTACCAAAGAGAAGCCAGAGAAGCTCAGAAGACTACTGAGGATGTGGCTCTAAGAGAGAACTCAGGTACCGCTTTAATGTAGAGTCAGCATGTGGCTGCTCAGATATTAATTGTGGGTAGAGAGATTAATGCTGCTTTGTAAGAAAGATATATATTCGCCAGCCAGTGTCCGGCTGCCTGTCTGTATTTGGGACATTGCTGTGGAGAGTTGTCTTATCTGATGGCTATAAGGCCATGCAATGAAGAGTCATTCTTATATAACCACAACTTCTCATGGCCCTCTTGCTGAGAATTTACCAGTGTCTCTTTAAATAGAGGATAAAGGACGAGCTTGGACTAAGTTCCCAATAATTAATTAGTGGGCAGGACTCGTGAAGGACCTGCTTTGGCTTAGTAGTGAAGAATTTAGAAGAATATATGACTCGGAACAACTCAAAGCAGCAGTGCTGAGCAATGCTCCTTCTGTGCTCTGACAAAAGAAAAACTTAGAACCTGCATGAAGCTGCCCAGTTGTCCTAAACAAGACTCCACAAACCTGCATGCTATGAAGGCATACTGTTCCACTGGCACTTGGACTCCTACTGTATACATATAACTGATTGCTGATGGCTTTCTCCCTAGACATTGTCTACTGATTGCTGATAGTAGGTTTTATTGTATTTTAAAAAAATTTTTTAATCCTCATCTGAGTATATGTTTATTGATTTCAGAGAGACAGAAGCAGGGAGGGAGAGAGAAATATTGATGTGGAGAGAAACATCTATAGGTTGCCTCCCATTTGCACCCCAACCAGGGATTGAACCCTCAACCTAGGTATGTGCCCTGACCGAGAATCAAACCTGCAACCATTTTTTTGGTGTACAGATGATACTCCAACCAATTTAACCACTGGGCCAGGACTAGATTTTATTATTTTAATTTAGATTTTTTAAAAACTAAGTGAATCAAAATATAAGAATGCTAAATAAATTATAGTCTTGTTCTTATATGAAACTATTAAATTAATTTAACAGCATATCTGATTATAATGCAATATATCTATGGCATTTACAAATGAAAAATGTACATTGTAGAATAGCATGCATATCTATCTAATAATAGAGGAATATGTAAATTGTCTGTGACACTGTCACAGTAACAGTAATGACCAGCAGGCTACCTGGGATGACCAGGCCAGCAGGGAGGTTAGTGAGGGACAACCAAACAACTCAACAGCAGGCTGCATGGGGTGACCAGGTTAGCATGGGGGGACAGTTGGGGGTGACCAGGCCAGTGGGGAGTGGGGGAGGCAGTTGACAGCAACCAGGACAGCAGGGGAGGTAGTTAGGGGTGATCAGGCTGGCAGGCAGAGGCAGTTAGGGGTGATCAGACTGGTAGCAGTGGCAGTTGGGGTGATCAGGAAGGCAGGCAGGTGAGCAGTTGGGAACCAGCAGTCCCAGATTGTGAGAGGGTGAAGGCTGGGTTGAGGGGACCCACCATGCACATATTTTGTGAACCAGGCCTTTAGTTATACTATCTTAGAGTATATTATGCAGTACATGATAGCGCTTTCAAGTATTTATCGTTTATATATCCTTAGAGATGAGACTAAAAGAATAAGCATTAAAATATTTACAATGATATTACCTTTGTGGTTGTATTTTTTTAGCTTTGTATATTTTTTTAACTGTGATTTTCTTTTATCTTTTTAAAATATTTCACATTTAAAATTTTTCACATTAAACATGCACTACTTCTGAAATAAATGCACTATAGTTTTAATTAGGTTAATATATTCTCCTGGAATGGACTTTTAAAAATACAAGCTATAAAGATTTGCTTCCCATTAAGTAGAAATGCTAATAATTTATTTTTTAGAATTATTACTGTAGTAAATACTAGCTTCAGAAGCAAACCTCCACCCACAATGGTAGATGTCACCTATAGACATTAGTCCCCTGAGTAAAAGAGTAACTTGATAAATGGCAATAAAATGTGGTGAAGAGAAGCTTTTACAGTTTATTAACTCACAAATGACAAACAAATGTACTGTTTTATGGACTATTGTAATGTGTTTTATGGAGGGGTATAACCTTGGATTAATAGTTGATTCTTTTCTTGAAAGATGTTAGTTTATCATTCTGGGGTGAATTCCTCTTTCAATACATACTTTCAAAAATCTCTGTGTTTCTGTAGAAGACCTAGCTTGACCTTTGCTTTCATTTAAGCCATCTTTGTCTCCTCACATACACTCAATTAAACTCTTTGTTCCCTTTCTCCTTTCCATTATTGTCATCAATAACACTAGAAACTCCCATCTTCATTTTCTCAGGTAATTGAATCGGTGAATTATTTTCACATTAATCTGGATTTTTTTTTTTCTCAAAGAACCTCTTCAATGCAACTTCCATCCCTAATGCTTCTTATCTCCTTTCCATAATTAAATGGAACATGATTTCTAAGAATCTTGAAAGTGGAAGATTGGAAAAGCACCTTGCTTCCTAAGAGGTCAAGGAAGTTTAGTACACTTATTTTTGTTAGTAAATTCCTACTTGGCTTATTTAATGTAAAAGAACCATGTGAGTAATGGAATTTTATATTTTACAAAGTCATAAAATGATTAGATCATACTGTGCATGCAGTTTAAGAATTTTTGAGATATTATTATTTTATGATAAGTGTCCTTACCTTGGTAGCTGGTTATTTCATTGGTTAGAATATAGTTCGCTGAAAAATCACAAATTTCAATCTGCTGTGTCATCATTTCTTCAAATGCATACATAGTATCTACCATGTTGCACACAGCAGTATAATGGGGTGGCCAGATGCAGAAAGAAAAAAAAAAAGAAGAAGAAGAAAAAAAAGAATGAAAGTCAAATGAAAAATTCACTTTAAAAACATTTATGGTGAACAAAGACTTCATAAGGGAATTAGCTTTTAGGTAAATCTTACAGAGAGGTGCACAAGATGGAAATAATATTTATTTACTCTGGATAGGTCATAGGGGTTCATTTTCCATAGAAATGGAAAAAAAAAACAATGATAAAGCTATTAAAAGTCAGCTTTATTTTAATTAATACCATGTGTGGGCAACTCTAAACTATGTCAGTTATAGAATGCTCCTACTGAAAAACAATTCCCTTGGTCTACCTAATTATAAACAATTACTGCAGATACTTCGATGACTTCAATATGTATATTAATGGAAAATTAGCAAATTTTATTTCTTATACTTTTATTGATGTTTTCATTTTACCTATAAGGAAATTTTGATGACTCTCAGTGGACAATTGATTTACAAAAATATTTGTTTACGTAGGTGTACTTTGATTAATTTATTAAGTAAAATCATTATTACATGGTTTTTATTAAATTTTATTTTATCATATAGAAGAGAAAGCTGTTAAAATGATTTTCTCAGGTTGTCAACTATACAGGGGTAGTAAAAAGTAGGTTTTAAAGTTCATATGGAAATCAATGCAATAATAAATGATAATATAAGAATAAACTTTCATGTACTCACAACTGTAAACCTACTATTGCCAACACCTGTATTAGGTAAGAAGTAAGACAACTCATTCAGGAGTAAGATATAAGTTATGTAAGTGAAATGGTTGGCTAGGATATATAATGCATATCACAAGTTAGCATGAAATGAAGTTGTTAAAATAGGCAGAAGGGTAGCCAAAACTGGTTTGGCCCAGTGGTAGAGCATCGGTCTGTGGACTGAAAAGTCCCAGGTTCCATTCCGGTCAAGGGCATGTACATTGGTTGCGGGCACATCCCCGGTAGGGGGTGTGCAAGAGGCAGCTGGTCGATGTTTCTCTCTCATCGATGTTTCTAGCTCTCTATCTCTCTCTCTTCCTCTCTGTAAAAAATCAATAAAAAATATATTTTAAAAAAATAGGCAGAAGGGTTAATAATTGATGTGTTCAGCCTACAACTTTTCCAGTCTTCTCATTGATTGATTGATTGATTCGTTCATTCATTCATTTCTCCAATGGTTATTTATTGAGTGTATATTATATTTTAAGTATTTCCCTGAGCACCAGAAGATTTTTTAATAACATCTACTCACATATATTTTAACTAGTACATGAAATCCCACACTATTTAATAACATGTAAATTATACTTGCCCATACTCTAGAATAGCTATTTCTTACACTACCAAGTTAATTTGCGAGTTTTATAATTGTTATACAAAGTACAACTAAGGTAATCCAAACTAAACTTTTCAATTATTTTCTTAATTTTGTTTGTTCTATATGCTTTTGAGAGTCTCTCCTTTACTTTTAAGAAATTCTGAGGAGTTTAAGGAAATATTTACAAAGTCATCTACAATTTTGATGTAATTCATGTTAGAATAAAATTTGATGTCACCTCAATATTTTCTAGCATTTCCTAAATATTTATTACAATTATGTCCAAGACCATTAAAGCTTATGATCTACTCAAAGCTAAGTAGCTGGAAGGGGAAATCTTTTTTCTGTTTTTGTTTTTTTTTGTTTTTTCCCCCCTCACTTAAGTCTTGAATCTATTTTTACTTTATTATTTTATATGGTGTAAGAAAGTGGTATAGTTTCACTTATTTGCATATATTTTCCAATTTCCCCAACACCATTTGTGGAAGACCCTATCCTTACCTCCTTTATTACGTGTACATGTATCTGTCCAGTGTTTCCAGCACTATTTCTTAACATATAAATGTATATATATATTTTTTTAATTTCAGAGAGAAGAAGGAAGGGATGGGAAAGAGAGAGAATAAGAGAGAGAGAGAGAGAGAGAGAGAGAGAGAGAGAGAGAGAGAGAGAGAGATCAATGATGAGGGAGAATCATTGTTTGGCTGCCTCCTGCATGCCCCTATTGGGGATTGAGCCCACAACCTAGGCATGTGCCCTGACCAAGAAGCGAGCCATCATCTCTGGATCATAGGTTGATGCTTAACCATTGAGCCACTCTGACCAGGTTTTTTTTTTGGCTTCTTTTTATGGATTTTGTCCTGTTCTTTCATTTGGGACATGTATCTTTGTCTCCTCATTTGGCTGCCTCCCTGTGTCTGTTTCTGTGTAGTAGGTTTCCTGTGGGGCTCAGTGGCACAGTCTCTCTGGTCACCTGAGCCCGGTGTTCCATGGGTGTCCCTTATGTAAGTTGTGTGCCTTCTCACTGTACTTGAGCCTTGATGGCTATTGACATGTCAGAGGTTGAATTGGCCCTTCCATGAGGACTGGCTGTGACTGCTGCAGATGAGCTGCTATGCAGGGGCTGATCCCACAGAACAGGGTTTACTTTAGCTGGTCTCTGGTACCTGCTGAGTCCATTGATTAGATATGTCCTTGTGGAGCTAATTGGGTGGGGCTCTGTTGTGGTATGAAGCTGACCATGTTGTTTCTGGGGTCTCTAGGGAGGGCTTCAGTGCAGGCCAAGTTCAGCCACTGCCTATACCTGGCCCAGGGCCACAAGGTAGGAGCTTCAGAGTTATCTGAAATTGGTAGCTGCATCTGCTAGGCTTAGAGTCATCTGGGAGAGGCCATGCAAGGCTGGTTGCATCTAATGTCAAATTTATTGGGGGGGGGGGGGGGGGAGGGGCACGCAGAAACACAGGCTCATAGTTTGTTTATCCTTAAATTCAAAATAAGTCTTTCTAAATTTTAAACAAAGAGCAACTTATTAAAAAGTAAAAAAATAAGTTAAAATATCAGGACTCACCCAGCTGGTGTGGCTCAGTGGTTGAGTACCAATCCATCAACCAAGAGGTCACTGGTTCGATTCCAGGTCAGGGCACATGCCCAGGTTGTAGGAGGCAACCAATTGATGTTTCTTTAATATCAATGTTTCTATCTCTTTATATCTCTCTCTCTAAAAAATCAATAAAAATGTATTTAAAAAAATATCAGGACTTAACCTTGTAATTTTAGGAAAGTGCATCAAGATATATATGCCTCACTGAATAGTAGATTGTACAATTAAAAATGTTAATTTTAGAAATTTATTCTAATCTTTATACCACTTAATTGGTAGTAGTGATATGAAGGACTGAACTTTGTTCTTTTACCAGAAGTCATCTATATGCAGTTAAGGTTCAACTAGTGCCTAAGAGTTAACAGTTTTTAACATTTAATTTATCATGTTCCTCTGTCCTTGATAAACCAAAAGCTTTGGTAGTCATAGACTGCTATTTTAAGTTATGCTTCCTTGGACATTTCCTCTCATTAGAATACATCCCCTCAGCATACTGCATCTTGTGTGAATATATTTGCATGTTGATACATATGTATATGATTTATATATATATATATATATATATATATATATATATATATATATATGATTTTATTTTCATATATATGATTCACATAGATTTCAGAAAATCATTCAAATCAATTAATATATGAATTTGCCCCAGGTTTTGAATGTTAAAAGAACTTAAGCCCAATAAATATTATCAACTCTGATCAAGAATTTGGTAAGCCACTTATGGCTAAGCATGGTACATCTTGATTGTTAAAATTTTCTTCCTTGAAACTTCAGTTTCTAACAAACAAATATCAAGTATCCCCAAAATGTTAAATCCAATTTAATAAAAAAATACAGTAATTAATAGCCACTGGAAAGCTCCAAAGTTGATGTATTTGTAGTATTTCTCAAGACTGATTTCTTACTTCTGTGCATTATCTGTCATCTATCTATCTATCTATCTATCTATCTATCTATCTAAAACCCTGATATGCAAATAGACCATTCAGCAGAATAACCCAACAGCTGGTCACTACAACATGCATTGACCACCAGAGGGCATGTGTCAGGCATCAGCTGGGGTGGGATGGTGGAGCAGGTGAGCAGGGACACCAGACTAAGGTGGGGCATCAGTCGCTGTCATCAGGGCAAGCCTCTGGTGATTACTGAAAATTCTTTGCACCTGCATGCTGCAGTTTTGCCAGGCTCTTGCACCTGTTGCCTGCTCCAACCCCGCTCGCACCTACCCCAGTGCCTGTCACCAGCACTGATCACTTGGCACTGTCAGCAGGTGCAAGTGATAGCTGCTGACCCCAATCGCCCTGAAGGGATTTTCCACATCCCCTTGCTTCTGAGGGGCAATTGGGGCTGGCAGTGGCTTCTTGCACCTGCTGTGTGTAATGACCCCTCTCACACCCACTGCATTGCTGGCCCCAATCATTCTGCACCATCAGTTCCTTTCAAGGTGCATGAATTCATGCATTGGGACCCTTGTTGTATATAATTTGATTGCCTTAATATAATCATATAATGAACAGTAAATAAGGAATAATCATGAATAGTTTAAGAGACAGTGGATTTGGATTTATGCTTTAGAAGATTTGAATTTATAATATTGAACATTGTGGTGCCAAGATCTTTATAGTCAGAAATACATAAACAATAGAATTACTTCAAAATATTAGTTTATCTCTAAATGTATCAAAATGGATAAATACGTATTACCAACTAAGATATACTGCATTTATTTTTAAATAATCACCATAATTAATACCAAATGAGTAAACATTTATTTTAATATATCTATATATTTTCTGTAAAATGTACTTGAAGAATATGTTTGAGATTGTCTCATTAAAAAATAGAATCATTTTACAATGGATTTGATCAAGAAAGCTAGACTGGATGGTAATAATGTCATTTTATATATATATATATATCCTAGATCACTTTAATTAAAATCCTTGAATAGGCCAAGGTTTTTATTTCTTTTCATCAGTAAGATCATTTTAAATCAGTAAAAGTAACATCTGAAATAGTAAATATCTACTACATGTTATTATAGTAATTCAATATGAAAGACTTTGAATGCTGCCTGACTCCTCATCGAATTGGGAACCTGGATGCTTTAGTGATGTCTATGCAGAATGAAGACAAAAAAACATACAGCTTGCTTTATAGCTTGCTGACTGTCAGATACTTTTCTTATAGAAATAACAAGTTAAGCAATTTTTTCTAGTGGAAAGACAAGAATAAAAATTGTAGGAACCATTTTAATGAGTCAAGGACCCACTTGAGATGCCAAACTGAAAGCTTCAGTAAGGCTTGCTTTTGTAGGAAGTTAAAACAAAGATCTGTGAAGGGAAAAATATATGTATTAAATATATATATATATATATATATATATATATATATATATATATATATATATATATATTCTCAAGCTCTATTTTATAGTTTTGGAATCAGCCTAAGAAATAACACCAAATTGAGGTACTATTTTTAATGACTAAGAACAAAAAGCAGCCACATGCTAACCCGAAAGCTCAGGGAAGGCATGTGTGGAGGCCTTGCAAACTCAGAGACCTAATGTACCGACAAAGGATGGTCTGAAATTAAAACATCCTACCTTAGAAAAGATTAATATGCAAATTAACCATCACTCCACTCAAGCCACACCCATCAGTCACGCCCACCAGGCAATTAGAGCAAATATGCAAATTAACCGCAACCAAGATGGCTGCAGCCACAGAGAGCAGTTGAGAGGCTTGGGTTTCCCTGGCAATAGAGGAAGCCAAGCTTTCCACACACTCTAGCTGGCCCAGGACTACACTCAAGGCTACAAAGTTTCAATTACAGAAGATACATAAAACCGAACAGAAATGGCAGCAGCCACTGAGTGAGCAGGGGGCGTGGCTCCGCTTCAGGCTACAAAGTTTCAATTGTAGAAGGTAAATAAACTACAGATACCAGGGCCTCCATTTGGCATTTGGGTCGCCAGGGGCCGTGGCCAGCCTGCAAACCACCACAGGCCCCTAGCTCAGGCCACCCACATGCCAAGGAAACACCCACCCTGATCCAAGACACCCTTCAGGGCAAACCAGTTGGCCCCACCCATGCACCAGACCTCTATCCTCCTATCTAATAAAAGAGTAGTATGCATATTGAGCATCACTCCAACACACAAGATGGCTGTCCACATGTGGTCAAAGATCCTGCCCCCATGTGGACACAAGATGGCCACTACAAGATGGCCAGCAGGGGAGGCACCAGGCTTTCAAGGGAGGGCAGTTGGAGGCAATCAACCCTGCAGGGGAGGGCAGTTAGGGGTGACCAGGCTGTCAGAGGAGGGAAGTTGGGGGCAAACAGGCTAGCAAGGAAGCAGTTAGATATCAATCAGGCTGGCATGGAGTGGTTAGGGGGTGATCAGGCTAACGGGGAAAAGTGGATAGGGGGGAATCAGGAAGGCAGGCAGGTGAGCAGTTAGGAGCCAGCAGTCCTGGATTGTGAGAGGGATGTCCTACTGCCTGTTTAGACTCGACCCTGGTGGGATCAGTTCTAAACGGGCAGTTTAACAACTCTCGAGGGGTCCCAGATTGGAGAGGGTGCAGGCTGGGCTGAGGACACCCCCCACCCCATGCACGAATTTTGTGCACTAGGCCTCTAGTTTAGGAATAAAAAGCAGTTTATGGTGGGTAGTCATGACCTAGGCCAGTATCTTTCCTGACAAAGGTCAATCTTTACCTTAACTGATCCTATTTTCTTGTTGTTGGTTGTTTTTTGTTTTGTTTTGTTTTGTTTTGTTTGTTTGTTTGTTTGTTTTTTGCATCTAAGATAACATATCATTGCTAAATAGTATCAAAGTGATTTTATTTTTTTCTGGACCCCTAAAAGCACAGGCACTGCTCTGTGGAGACCACAAATTCCCTCAAGTTATTGAGTTAAGTGTTGACTGGTAACTATCCAGCACCCACCCAAGTAAAATAAGTAAGTGTAAATCATTTTACTTTATATCCAGTTTCAGAAGTCCTCTTGCTCCCCTCTTTGCTCTCTCCCACCTCCCTAATCTATCAAGAGTGGATTTCATGTAACCCACTTAAGTCTCTTCTTTTGATTTTAACTTGTAAAACAAGGTGCAAAGTGCCATTCTCTGGAACACTGTCTCAATCTGTCGAGATTCTGCTTCCAGCCCAGCGTTTGGCTCAAGTGGCTCAAATAAACTCACAAACATTTTTCACAGGTTTGAATGTTTCTGAAGGTAACATGGCCAATTTCTCCGTAAGCCTTGAATATGGATAAAAGAAATTTTTCATATTTGGTGATAAAAATAGATTTTAACCTCTTATAATGTGCTTACTTGTTTCGATATGCTTTTTCTTGCAAGTATGTAATATCAAGGCATACCAAAATTAAAATATTTTTTCATGAAAGATACTCAAATCTGCAATGTCCTCTGAAAACCAGTTTGCTTTTTTAAATCCTTTATTTCTTTGTTTTTATTGTGTTATATGGAGTAAGAGGAGAGGGAAAGAATGTGTAAGGAAGGTTAAATATGTACTATTGACAGCATAATGTTTATGCTCTTTCACATTTACAGTATATGTGATGATAAGCATCCCTCTGTTTTTGACTCATTTTTTTCTTTAATAGGAAGAAATCTGTAGCTATTTAAGCCTTGTTTATAGTTATAGAAATTATATAAATCAGAATAGATTAACATTAATTGGAAATATCTGGCAGTAAAAAACACTAACATTGCGATAAGTCTCTAATCTCCAATAACATATAAGCAAATTTGAAAGGGATAATCATCTTTGGCAATATATTCCCATTTTAAATAAACACAATCATATACTTCTGATTCTGGAAAAAAGGTAATAACTTACATAGGATTGTGAACTATACTCTAAGGACTTTTAGTTATTAAGAAGCAGATTATGCTAAAGTACAACATAACACTCTTTTTCCAGATAATTTATTTCACTGTCTGCTCCTGTGCTAAATAATACCAATATTACCTTGACACCTAAAAACAATGATAGTTATTGAAAAAAATAAATATTTTCTAAGTAGGGAAATTGTAGTTATATAACTAGTACATCATATTTTGAGAGGTATGAAGATACAGCCTTGAGTTGTTAATTATATCACATCAAAAAGCAATGATTCTATCACCAACAAGGATTATTGTCATTATTCTTCACATGGGATGCTGAGGCCAAATGACTCAAAGAGTGAGACTTTTGAACTATCTTTGATTTAACAAGGACAGTACCAATAAAGAACTTACATTCATACTGCTCCTTCAAATGTGAGTCTCCAGAAGAACACACAGACAGAACTGAGCTGGTAAATATTTCAAATAGCCTTTATCTAGTAGTTCTGAAAGCTTCTTATTGATACCAAGGGTTTTTAGAGAGATGCTGTGCATAATGAATGTAAACATACAGTTATTAAAAGGTCTTTGAAGGATAAAGCTTTTTAATTTAATAGATGGGTTATAGGAAAGGTAGTGAGCAGTTTGCCAGGGATTCTAACTCTAGCTAATGAAACAGTGCCAGCTCTGACTCAGAATGTTAGATTGTAAGTTATTCAGAGGATTCTGAGAAATGATCCAAACATAGAAGCACCTGAGACTTCACTATTGAATTCATTTACATAAATCATATTCAGGGAGTCTTGTAATTGTAACACATACACCCAGTAATACTTACGCTGAGATCTTTTAGAAGAGGTAGGCTGATAGCATTTGATTAAAGGTATATAATTTTATGTAATTGGATTATCATATTAATGGAAATTGATATATTGACCCTGAAGGGCTTTAGGCAAAGTAGAAAGAAGCTTAAGAAAAGTAAACAAACATAAAACCTGTATTAACTACATATTATACAAGCCTAGGAAAGGTATCTCATATACTGAGAAAAAAATTTCCTCTCATTATTGTAACAGCTGACTGTGTTTAAGGAGCTAATTATAAATTCAAACAGGCTTATGGAATTCTCTGTGAAGAGGCTCAGTCTTTTGAATTTAATAAAGACTTTAGAGTTGGCCATGCATTGAAGATGAGTAGAAAAATTTCAAGCTACCACCTAAGTTTTGCAAATAGAAATGTTGCTTTACTTGATAAAGCCATATCCAGTGCTTTCCTTTGAGTTGATTTACCAAAATATGTTCTTGAATATTCATCAATTGTTTTCAATAGGAAAAGCTCTCTGAGAAATAAGTATTTTAAGTGATACAATGGCTAATAATAAAAGAAGAAATATTTCAAATAGGCATAGTTCCAGTTGGTTTTATTAAAATTTGTAAATGTGTATATATTTTTCAGAGTTAAACATTGGGAGTCATTCTTGGTATGAAGGAGCAATCAATTAGTGTTATTATAATGTCTTTACAGACGATATTATATTATGGATTTCTAAACTCAGATGTATGTGAGTTAACTTATATCTATCTACCTATCTATCTACCAACTCAGCTGTCTTCTAACTACTAAATGGCTTTATGAAAAGCACTTACCATAGTAATTATAAATTGATGCATTGATCTCAAAAGGGCAGGGTTATTAACAGAATTAGTTATCAGTCCTGCTATTTTAATCTAGGCCAATTTTAACCTTAAGAATAGAAATTAGAGCTAAATGTGAAGGTCTAGGTAAAAGTTGGACAGATATTGCATTTTGACAAGGAAAAGTAGTTGGAAATTTAGGTAAAATGATAATAGATTGCATGAATGCTGTGGGAAATGATGTGTTTTCCCCTCAAAGGAGAAAGGTTATATACTTTTTTTTTGGAATACTTTTATTTATCCAAATGCAATTTTATGGTAAACAATAATGCATAAATATGTCCTGCACAGGAAACAAATGAATTTTAACTGAAGCAAGGAGGAAGAATCACATGCTGCATCATTTCAATCTGTCCACATCTCCCATCATCCAACACTTCCTATAGTGGCCTCCTAGTAAAAGAATATTTTCTTTAGTGGGAAGATAGTCCCACATACAGAGGAGTACGTGAACTTTGGTGCTGTTCAAATAGTTGCAAATAACAGCTCTTGTGCTGTGTGGTCCACACATTTTATATAACATATCAGGGCTTTTTTGGGGTGCATGAGAAGATTAGCAATAATGTGAGAAAAGTGTCTGGCACATGGTAATCATCATCATCATCATCATCATCATCATCATCATCATTTGTGGGGCACTTTTCCTAAGGTGTTATGGAATACTGATGAAAGGAGCAACGAGAACTTGACTTCCTGGGTGAGTAGCTCTTCTATGAACACACGGGAGCTGTCCAGAAAACTGTTTCACTTATCTGTGCTTTAGGTTCTACTCTCTATAAAAAGGTAGCAAATTATCTAGAACAGTGTTTGGCCTACATGTAAGTTCTCTATGAGTCCTACTGTTACCATTTTTACTAATATAGGTAGAAATGTTGTACATATCTTGTAGATTTTTAATAAGGATTAAATAAATACCTATACTAATAATAGAGGAATATGTAAATTTTCTGGGATGCCGTCACTATTACAGTAATGACAGAACTGCAACCTGTGTAGGGTGACAAGGCCAGCAGAGGGGTTAGTGAGGGACGACCAAAAATGACTGAATAGCAGGTGACCAGGCCGGCAGAGGGGGCAGGGGGTAGTTGGAGGCAACCAGGCTGGCTGGGGGGGTGGGGGGAAGTTAGGGGCTATCAGGCAGACAGACAGATGAGCAGTTAGGAGCCAGTGGTCCCAGATTGTGAGACAAATGTCTGTCTGCTGATTTAGGCCCAATCCCCTAAACCGGCAGTCAGGACATCCCCCAAGGGGGTCCCGGATTGGAGAAGGTATAGACTGGGTTGAGGGGACCCCTCCCATGCATGAGTTTCATGCACTGGGGCTCTAGTATATATATATATATATATATATATATATATATATATATATATATATATATATATATAGTGTATAAATATATATATATATATAAAGTTCATAAAGTAGTCTCATGTTTTAAATGTAAATTAGGAGGGTATTATTTTATTTATTCATTTTTTAAATATATTTTATTGATTTTTTACAGAGAGGAAGGGAGAGAGATAGAGAGCAAGAAACTTTGATGAGAGAGAAACATCAGCTAGGAGGGTATTATTATTATTATTATCATCATCACAATGTACATTAGATTTAAGGCAAGTGGTAGTTATTAATATAATGCCAAAGTCAGTTTTTAACTTTCACTGGCTTGTCTACGAGAACTTTTTACTAGGCTCATGAATTACTATTTTCTTGAGGATAACCTGTCCTCCAAATTAGCAATATTTAACTTCTTTCAGCATTTTTCAGTTAATGAATGATGCATTTCAGTACAAGATCATACAGTAAATGATTGAGGCCTAGATGGAAACTTATTCTCCTGACATAAGCTAGATCAAATATATATGCCAATAAGCAGGGCATTTTTTATTGAGAAAAGAGTGTGCTGAGATTTTAAAAGAAAATGGGGTATGTCTTCTGTGGCATAATTCCTTCCACTAAAAGTCAATTCCTTTTTTTTGTAAATATATTTTACTGATTTTTCACAGAGAGGAAGGGAGAGGGACAAATAGTTAGAAACATCAATGAGAGAGAATCATTGACCAGCTGCCTCCTGCACACCCCCCACTGGGGATGTGCCTGCAACCAATGTACATGCCCTTGACCAGAATTGAACCTGGGACCCTTCAGTCCTCAGACCGATGCTCTATCCACTGAGCCAAACCGGTTTCGGCAAGTCAATTCTTTTTATGGTTGTCTAAGAACAATCTGCTAATTATTTCATTGTACTGAAAATCTTGAAAATCCCCATTGGCTAATATTTTATGTTGACTCCTATTCCTATTAATAAAGTTCTGTTGACCAATTCAGGTGATTTAACTATTTTTCTTCTCCCAACTATTTTATATGGTCCTTGGGGATCCAGGTAATAGGTTTTAAACAAGACCACTTCTTCTACTGATGGGTATCAGCTGAGTTATCCCTTTCCCTGTACCCAACACTTTCAGCTGTACTGGTATGTTGATGTCCTGATCAAAACGACTTTATGGTGTTGAGGTCCTGAATGACAGCAGTGCAGTGTTGGTATAAAGATGATCAACCAGCTTCTGTGCCCTAATGTGGGTTCTACTTTGTCTCTTGGGCCACAAAGCAAGGTTTTTTTTGTACATCCGAAGATACATTGTTTTTGTCCATGTACTGTGTTCAGTTAATCCTTAAAACCATTTCTCTCTCACAAGTGCTTGAACACGAGAGTCTATGGTGGGTCAGAGATCCAACTTATAGACAAACTCCAGTGCTCTTCATTCACTCATTTTTTAAGCAGATCAGTATTTAACTATTTGACACAAAAGCATTATGAAAATTGACTTATTTTAAGGACTTCCCATCAAAGTACTAAACATAGGTAGCCACGAACAGGGCTATGACTGAAGCTAAGCATTATTTCTACTATTGCTATTGGTGGGAAAGAATGTAAGAGCTTCAATATTGAAAATTAGTTTACTATTACATTTGAAACTCAACGCAATAATAGATAATCTGCCCTAACTGGTTTGGCTCAGGGGATAGAGCATTGGCCCTCAGACTGAAAGGTTACAGGTTCAATTCTGGTCAAGAGCATGTACCTCAGTTTCAGGACATGTGCAGGAGGCAACCAATCACTGAGTCTCTGTCATATCCATCTTTCTCTGTCTCTCACTCTACCTTCTACTCTCTCTGAAAATCAACGGAAAAGTATCCTTGGGGAAAGATTAACCCAATAAATAAATAAATAAATAAATAAATAAATAAATAAATAAAATAGACAAAAAGTTAACCTTTTGTACCTCAGTTTCTTCATATTCAAAATAGGATCAATAACAAACACATAACCATAATCCATAGAAGTTATCTAAGAAGAAATTTTGTGCAAGGTATGTACTCACTAAACAATAGTTATTATTACCACGTTTGCTATATGATTAAAAAAGTATTTTTTTCTCCAAAACCTGGCATATTTTTAATGTAGTTTATAATTTTCACTTGTTCTACACTAATAAATTATGGTACATAATTTATAAATAAATTATTTATGAAATCAAAAGAGTGATTCAGATATGTAGTAACCTACAAAGATGTCCATGTTGATATTGAATATAGAATACATTTAAGAAAGCAAATATTTTATTTTTTAAAACAAATAAAAACATATATATGTAACTACAAAGTCTGGATATATATATGATCTTATGGCAGTGGTATTATCTGGGAAAGGGCTTTTTTATTGTTTTATTTTATCCTTTACTCTTTCTATATTGAGATAATTTTTTAGTCTGTTACTGGTAATCAGAAAATAGTTATTTTAATTTTTAAAAAGGCATATATGAGTACTGCCGAGCAATTTCATATTAGCTTACTTATTTTACTTTTTTCTAACTGCGTATGAAGAAAGAATCATCTTGTCATAATTAAAATTTCAGTCAAATACATTTGCATTTTACATCAAATACGGTAATATACATTGCACCTGTAAGTTTCAGAGTCTTAAATAACCTCATATTGCATTTGTCTTAAAAAGTACACAGTAAAAATATAAAGTCTCATAAGTTATCTGCAATTTTATAATGTAATGTACATTTGCCATAACCTGTGCTTCTTTTAAGCAGTGAGGCCCCTTGTTTATTTTCTATTACATATATCAATTGACTTATGCCTTCCTTACTATGTGCAAGCTGTGGTAGTTTTCAATCTACAACAAATGTTTCCTTATTACTAAGCATGTTTTTAAAATTATGTTTTCCTGCTAGGACTTTAAGAAACTCTCAGAGATATTAACTCAGACTGTGTACAACAATATAGAAAAATATTTTTAATCTTGAGGGGATAAGGATACTCTTTGGTTTATTTTGATTAAAAAAATACAAAGAGCATTTCATTCATGCTGAAAATTTTGGACTATTTCCATAATTATCATCTTAACAACATTAACACATATATCAAGGGTTTTAAAATCATAAAAAAAATATGTAGTTATATATTGTATTCTTAGCTGAAATGAATGTAATAACAGCATGGCTATAGAGGTATTTTGAAAATTTCTCTTCTGAATTGATTTTTATAAGAATTATCTAGATGTACCATAGTTTTTTAATCCACTCATCTGCTGATGGGCAATTAGGCTGTTTCCAGATTTTAGTTATGCTGAATTGTGCTGCTATGGACATAGGGGTGCATATATTCTTACCTAGAGAAACAATTTACATCTCAGTTCAATACTGTCTATGGGAACAATTTTTTAAGACTGTTGTTTATGTGTGACTCAGGTCCAGAATCAGGTCTTTGTGGTATTTTCAGTAATTATCCTCTTCAAATAGGGAATGAGACAAAATCACTTGGCAAGAAAATGAATCATATTTTAATAAGATTCAAAAGATAATTAACTACACATAAACAACATACATCATATTTATATGTTAAAGAATCAATCCCAAGATCATATTATATATGGAGATTTCCTTATTTTTAACTTTATTAATAAAGTTCATTGATTTAAATTATTTCATTTGAGGCAAAGTATCACCAGTTATAAAGGGAACAGTTAGACTTAAGGAAAACAAACATACAAAAACCAACATATTCTCAAATCAAGTTTTTAAGCATTTTATATTCTAAATGCTTCAAAATTCTTTCTTAAAAGATGCCACTTCATTGGCAAAATGTACAGATAAAAGGCCTTCATCAGATTTTTAGACCTCCAAAGAGAGTTAGCCCTGGTAGGAAGCTATAAAATGTATTGCACGTTAGTAGTTCAAGTATTACTTTGAATTACAACACTTTCAAAGGCTGACAAAATCTAATACTGTCTCATTGAACCATTCGTTCTAGTAATTCTCACAAATATTTTCTGGAGGGCAGATGATGTAGTGTGGTTAAAAATTTTGGACCAAGGACATAATGATTTCTGCCTGGCCTTCAGGTATTAAACATGAATTATAGACAATGATTATCCTTGTCACCTTGCCTGAAGTAATGATGTTCTGTTTTTTACAGAGCTATCAGAAACCTGCTGTGTCAGAAATGATTATGAGTCTAGGTTATTATTAAGCATACAAATGTAAGGTCTTGATTCAAATCATACTTTGAAGATCACTAAAAAATTTTAAAGGTAATTTGGATTTTTATACAGCATGCTTTCCATTCGAAATTTTAAAAATAGTATTTTTCTCTTAGATATTTTGTATGCCTGGAGTCGTTTTAAACAATGCCTAAGCAAATGATGGGTCTAGCAGAAAGATCGTGTTAACTAAATGACTGTAATCACCCAGGTAATAAAACAATCTCTCAGATTACTTAGTAAGGCTCAGTATAACAAAAATTAGTTATCATTGGCTATTTAATATTTATTTCCTTAAATATGAGCAATTGCCTAAGAAAAGTGATATTTTCATTCAGTATAGCACTTAATAATCTCAGTACAGATTTGTGGAGATGTGTGACTTGAAAATAAACAACGTAGAATTATTTTTGGACATATAATTGGCATGGCATTTCAATTCTTTCTTATTTTCAACATTTCATTTAATTATCTTGCAATACTCTATAGAGAATATCGATATATTGTATTATTCTGCTAAAAATGATGTGATATTCAACTGTGTTTCAAAGTATTCTCTGGAAGAAAAGTGACAAATATCCTTTCAATAAAAAAGCAGTACATATATGCTTATCTATTATTGTGAGGAATCATATTTGCCTCATCCCCCCACACATACAAAAAAAAAGTTTTAAATAATATTACAGTTTAGATTGCATATGCCTGGTTAAACACAAGCATTAAGTAAGCCAGAAGCCATACATGAGTGAGCTGTGGGATAAGGGACAATTTTGGGAAAGAAGAAATGAACAAATAATGCCTTTGAAATCTTTCTTCATTTTCCTGTCTCTTCCAAATGGAAATAGGATTTGAGACATGGAAATTTAGAAAGTTATTGCCAAGGTGTTTTGTTTTCTTTCATTTTTTCTTTGATTAATTAGTTGTTTCCATGGTTAAAATGTTGACCCAAGAGAATTGGTAAAAACAAGATATGTTCATTTCAAAAGAGAACAATTAATCACAAAATATTTCTTTCTGATAAATTGATCAATTTAATTGAAACCCCATATTTTGAAATGAATAGTACCATTTATAAGAGATGTGATTAAGTTAAGCATCTTTAGGGGAGGAAGTCATTCTAGATGATCTGGGTGGGTCCTCAGTGTATTTACATGTATCCTTGTAAGTGAGAGGCAAAGGGAGATTGAGACAGACATATAGAAGTGAGGACATAAAGAAAAGGAGGAGCTAAAGTGACCATGGGAACAGAAATTGGAGTGATGCAGCTATAAGCCAAGAAACATCTATAGTCACCAGAAGCTGGGGGAAAAATAGGAATGGAATCCCTCTTAGTGCCTCTAGAGAGAGCACAGCCCTGCTAGTACCTTGATTTTGTACTTCTGGCCTTCATAACTATGAGAGGTAAAATGCGTCTTATGTCAAGCTGCACAATTGTGGTAACGTTTCACGATGGCCCTGAGAAACGAAGATGCATTTTGGCACCAGAAATGGGTTGCTGCTAAATAACAAGTATCTAAACAAGTGGAAGAGGCTTTGGGATTGGATAATAAGTTGGGACTCAGAAAAAAGGGAAGCATATGATAGAAAAACCTTCTGTCATCTTAGAGAATACATATGTGGTCATAAACAGTATGTTAGTCATATGAACAGAAATGCTGTTTTGGTGGGAGATCCGAAGGAAATGTAAAACATGTTTTTGGAAACTAGGAGACAGGTGATCCTTGTGGTAGAGAGACAAAAACCTTGGCTGAATGGTGTCCTGTCAGTTGTGTGAAGAGCAGAACTTACACGTGATGAAATTGAATATCTAACTGAGAAGATTCCACAGGGTTTAAGATGCAGCCTAGTTTATTGTCCTGTTTTTAGCAAAATGTAAGGAGAAATATATTAATTGAGGAAGGAACTGTGGAGCAAAAAGCCTGTTAGTCTCCTCACATCCTCCAGGCAAAGCAAAAGCTAATAAAGCTACTTACATGCAACAAGGAATAACATTCAAGAAAAAGTAAAAATGACTCTGAGGGGAAAGCATTAGGCACAAAGGAGTGGGCTACAGGCCAAGAGAGTCAAGCCATAGGACCAGAGGGCAGAGTCTCAAGTCAGGCTTTGAACCTAGTGGAATGTGCCCTGCTGGATTTCACAATTGGGTGGGCCTGGTGTCCTTATTTCTGCCTTTCTTTTGTCTCTTCTGTAATAAGAAAGTCTAAAACTGTCTCAGTAGGCCTGTACCCCATTGTATTTTGGGAACACTTAATTTGTTTTCTAATTTCACAGGTCCAGTAAAAGAGAGGAATTTTACCTCAAGATGGAGAATATTTAGCATCTCATGAATACCTAATTAATATGGTTTAGATCAATGGTCAGCAAACTGCGGCTCACAGCTCTATTGACTAGTGAGTTTGCCGACTGCTGTCATATATTACCCTTTACCTCTTTGCACACAATATGCCACAATTGCCTAATTCTCACAGCTTCCAACTACACGGCAATGTTGTCTACCAGTGGTCGGTAAACTCATTAGTCAACAGAGCGGCAAACCATGGTTCCTGAGCCACAGTTTGCCAACCACTGGTTTAGATGAAAAGATTTGGAACTTCTAAATTGTAGTATTAACATAATATTTTAGGTTTGAATTGATGCTATAATGATTGAGAAATTGGGGTATGTTAAAATGGGATATGTACACTGAGTGGCCAGATTATTATGATCTCTGAATGGTACCAAAAGTAGTCTAGACTTTTGCTGGAGATCAACCACCTATTTGACCTTTGCTTTCTATCAGCCAGTGCAAAGGGGAAAACTGATCAGGTGCACTATTTATAGTATCATTGATATCAAATAAATAAGGCACTCAAGAGAAGTACACTGAGTGGCCAGGCTATTATGCATTATAATAATGTGTGTGTGTGTGTTTTATATTAAATATAATGTGTATGTGTTATATATATATATATATATATATATATATATATATATATATATATATATTTGTATATATATATATAACACATACATATGTATATGTATATGTATTATATAATATATATATTTTTTAATTTAATGGTATATTATTTGGGGCTCAGAAGGAAGTGAAGCATATGGTAGAAAAACCTTCTGTCATCTTATAGAATACATATATATCTTTGCACATAGAATAGATGTGAATCTTGAGGAGTAAAAGGGCGGACTATGGTATGTAAAAAAAAAATGGTCCCCAAAATATATTTTATGTCCTAATCTTCAGAAACTTTAAATATTATTTTATGTGGCAAAAGATGTACTTTTTCTTAAGGGCATTTAGAGGAGAAGTTTATCCTGGATTATCCTCATGGGTCCTATATTTAAACAAATGTATTCTTACAGGGGAGAGATAGAGGGAGTTTTGAGACCAATATAGAGCTAAGGCAGGAAAAAGGAGAAGGCGATGGGACCATGAGGGCAGAGATTAGAGTGGTGTGACCACACCCAAGGAATGCCTACAGTCACCAGAAGCAGAGAGAACAGACACAGGGCCTCCAGAGAGCTTCTGGAGAAGGTGCAGCCATTTCAGCATCTGTATTTTAGTTTTCTGGCTTTAAGAACAAGGAGAGAACATTTTTCTGTTCTAAGGCACTCTTTTGTAATAATATGTTAAGCCATTCCTTAGAAAAGTGATAGTTCTAATTGAGTCATGTGACTATGGGGCTGGCTAGACAAGTCTCACATTTGTGGGGCAGGTTTTCAGCAAAGGCAGATGGAAACTTTGAGGTACAAGCTGATGCTGCTGTCCACAGGGGAAACATCTCTTGCGGGGAGACCTCAGCTCTGCTTTCAACTGGTTGAATTACGCCTGCCAGATTATTGAGGATAATCTCCTTCACGCAAAATCAAGGAATTATAGATGCTAATCACATTAAAAAAAATATTTCTAGCAACACCTAGATTAGGTGTTTTTGTTTGAATATTTGGGTATTAAGTCAAGCCAAGTTGTCAGTTTAAGCTGACAATCTTACAAACAGAACAGATATAAGCACAAGGGGGATATTATGGGTAGACTGAATTAGAGTTTAGGGGTGCTGAAAATATAAATGTATCTTCCTAGAGCACAAAGAAAAGGGAGTAGGATTATTCTGATATAGACAACAGAGGAAATATAATGGGAAAAATAGGGTACCTAAAGTATAATTTGATATTTTTATTCATTTATATTTCAAGCTTTGGTTAAGTAGAAATATCTGTACACATTTGTGTGTGTGTATGCACAATTGTAGTGTTTATATGCTGAAAGAATATGTGAAAATTTGTACTTTCTTCACCTTCAAATCAGGAAAATATGCAAATGAGACTCAGAAAAAGATATGGGCAAATAAAAGCCTACACAAAGTTCTGACCCATATAAAAATAAAGAATGACTAAGGATGCACTTATTACTAGAAAATTGTTACTTTTCAGCTATTTTTTAAAAAAATCTCAAATATTTCTATTCCAACATAGATAAGGCACAGAGACCACCACCCTCTTCAATAGTCATTTTTAGTGTTGTATATAGATAATACTATCATGGGACTCTATTTTACAAGTGTTATAATTTTTTATAATAGTTGGTAGAAAGAAGAGGAATATTTGTCTTCACTCCTGCTATGCCACTTCCTAATCCTAGTATCCAGAAACAAGTTAACATAGCTAGTTTTTAATGTCATATTTTGCCCTTAACATACACACATACACACACACACACACACACACACACACACACACACACACACATATATTCGCACACAAATGTATAGGACAGGAAAAGGCAAGAAGTCCTAGAATATGTTCAGATTCCATGATTAATGAGGGTGCACCAGCAGTATATTTTAATTTCAAACTCTGCCTTTGTTTAGTTCCCTGTGCTTTTATTAACAACCTAGGGCAATGCACAATAGTAAGTCAGGATGAGTGAAAAGCATGCTTTCTTTTGTAGAGCATGAGAAGCGTGCTTCTGAAAGGGAATGGGAAAAAGGAGCCTGCATGATGCCTTGACAGTAGGAGAATTCTGATACAGTTCAAGTTCAGGAGAGACTAAAACTGATTTGCTCCTTAACTATAAGTTTATTGTCTGCAAACCATGTTTGCCAGTATGTCCCTTGGAGTTAACCTGTGGTGTATTATTTACACCTAAGTTCAAGTCACTGATACAGAAGAGAGATATGTGAGAATCAAGGCAAATGAGCACAAGAAGAAGCCAATCAAATAAACCAATTTACACAAAAGGCAGGCAGCTGGACACATTCTTGAGCTATGGAGGTTATTGCAATGACCTAGCAAAACAGATTGAATGGAACAGGGCTTTGTCATATTTATTCCCCTCATTTGGGTGGGGCCCAGGTTCATCGGGTGGAATGCTGGGCAGATCCAGCAAAATTCTGAGAGAACATGGTTTTCTATAACTTCTCATATACTGTATATATTTACAGATTAGCAGATTGAAGGCCTTAAGGGATTTCAGGAAAGAGTCCTGACAGTTCATAGGATACTTTATTGGCCCTCTATTCCTATCCATTGTAATCACCGACATCATAAAAAATATTTCAAAAGAGTTGGAGATTATCTTTAAAATTCCTTGTTGATGTTTCTCTCTGTTCAGATAAAACCTTTAAGAGTAGATTTACTTAGATAGTTCACCGGTATTCATTTTTTGTTTTATTTATTAATTTATTTTTAATTTAATTGTTTAATTCAATATTGTTACATTCAATATTATTTTGTGCCCAGCTGGTATGGCTCAGTGGTTGAGCACTGACCTACACACCAGAATGTCATGGATTTGATTTCTGATCAGGGCACATGCCCAGGTTGCAGGCTCCATTCCTAATAAAGGACATGCAAGATGTAGCCGATCAATATTATTTTGTAATGATTTCAGGTGTATAGCATAGTGGTTAGACAATCATATACTTTACAAAATGGTCCCCCCTCCATATTTCAAGTGCTACTTGGCACCATATAATTATTACAATATTATCCACTGACTCCCTCATCTATGCATACTTTACTCTTTTAAACAGGCTCATTTATTTTTAAATATATTTGATCATTGCCAAATACGTAAGTAGTTTACATATCAAGAAATTCTGTAAATAATGCCTTTGGGTCTTCTCTGCTTGTTAAGCCATATCCAATTTTCTTGGTCCAATGTTTTTAGAGATTTGTATTGCTTCCAAATTTAGCATTAAAGTTACTCCAACCATATGCCTTTGAGAACATATAGTTTTATTCTATGGAGATCTGAGACATAGTCTAATTTTTCTTTCCATATAACTCAAAGAAGTAAAGAGAGGATATATTTGTTTGTTTTCTATTTAATATCTGAGATTTTGCTTTTTCCACATTATTGGTGATGTGTAACTTATAAGCTGTACATTCAATTTGTGGTGAATAATTAAACATTTTCTAAATAATGGAAACTGATGTTTTTTCTCAATTTCATGAATATACAATTAAAAGCAAATTTTATGATGAATTATAAAAATTATTACACATTCTCCAATTATCTCTGCTAATCATTTACTTGGTGTTATTTTAATTACTACCCTCTTGATTATGTTTTTGTTGAGTTGTAACAGTACTATTTTTTCACCTTCAGTGAAAAAAAAAGTTAAAACATAGTTTGAGAAAAATAATAATTTCATAATGTTTGGGAATATTTTGTGTGTGTATGTGCCCATATGAACAAGATTTGGGAAAAACAGAGAAATAGTATCAGGAGATATATGAGTGATAATATAAATTATGTAGATATAGCAATACTAAATTTTAGGATTTTCTAATTTATTGTTGGCATGTAAATCTTATAGGATTTATATGACAATGAATGCTGTTGGAACTGAGCTGTGTTACCCTAAAAATCTATATATTGAAGCCCTAACCCCCAGTGCCTCAGAATATGACTATATTTGAAGAGATGGTTTTTAAAGAAGTAATTAAGTCAAATGAGGTAATTAATGTGAGTTATTAAAGGTGACCAGTGTCCTTATAAGAAGAGGAAATTTAGACACAGAGAGTTATAGAAAAAAGACCATCTGTCGACACAGGCTGAAAACAGACAGCTGTGAACCAAACAGAAAGGCCTCAGACAAAAGTGACCCTGCTTACATCTTAAACTTGGTCTTCTAGCCACCAGGACTGTAAAAAACAAAATAAAATCCATTGTTTAGACCACCAAGTCTGTGGTACCTTGTTATGGCAACCCGGACAATGTAATTGCTGGTGGAAAGTAAGAGCAGGTATGAATGTGCAAAATGTTTTTATTTGAGTAAAAATTGTATCTTCTCCACTGCCTAATCTACATCAATAGCACTCTATTTTACCCTACAAAAAAGAAAAGAGCAAAGAAAAAAGAGGATCTTTGCATGGTATTTCTTCAACATCAATTCCGTTTGAAAATCATTAAATTGGCTAGATCTTTGGTCTCCAATTATAACTGGGGGGGGGGGGGGGATCTTGCTAATATTCTTTTTTATTTTAACATTTCATTATTATTTACCCAAACTGTGTTCAATTGAATATTAACAATATATGAGGCTAATCAGTCTAGAAGCAACACTGCCCATTTCTCTTATTAGAAAGTTACTCATTTAGAGAAGAGAGAAAAGGAAAAAGAACAAAAATAAAGCACACTCTGCTTTACCACCCACGGGAAGTGATGAATTTGTTTTAAGTGACTGTAATTATAGTTTATATTTCTCTTCAAGCTATCATATTTTACTGTCATTAAATGGAAACAAACAATGAAGTTTTAGAAAAGCTTATTTAGTGAGGTCCTACCTGCTCTTTAGATGTTTTCTCTCTCTCTATGCCCATCTGTCCTGAAAAGGTCATGCCATAGTGACATCAAAGAATATTTGGTCAATATTAGAAATTCTATGAATTTTAATAAGTTAAAATAATATATACCTATAACATTTTTGTGCTTGCTATTATTGTTGTATTAAGATGCTTGAGCTATAAACTTTTCCAAAGTTGCCTTTCACTCAATAACATTTCCACTTTTAATTACTATTTCTGTGAAATATTGCTTCTTTTATCCAACACGAAACCTAATCCTTAGATGAGAATAATGTTATTTTATGTCTTGATCAGACTTTGGGTTAACATTATAGATATTTGTAAAAAAAATCTGTTGAATGATATACTTATGATTAGTTTATTTCAGTGCATGTAAATTTTGCCTAAAAAAGATGGAACTTTAGTTAATAGTATTGTTTAGTATTGAACAGTTAAACATTTTGTTTAATGTTCAAATGTACTGGTATTTGAATATGCGGTGCTTTGAAATACAAAATATAATAAAACTAGAGGCTCAGTGCACAAAATCGTGCATGGGTATGGTCCCTAGGCCTAGCCTGCTGTCAGGGCCATCTCACTGCTACCCACACCAGTTCCCCATTCGCCATCTGGTGATGGCAGCCAGACAGCTGGGGAGGGACTGAGAGGTTGGCCGTTTCTGCCCGCTCACCAGCCCTTTCCTGCCATGGGTCACTCACTATGTGTCGGGGACTGGTGGGCGGGGGCCTTGGCCTGGTACTGCCTGCATCCCCTACCTCCCACCCCAGATCCCCATTGGTCATCAGCTATCGGAGCCTGCGGGCCAGGGAGTGGGACCAAGAAGTCAGCCATTCCATCCACTTATCAGCCCACCCCACTCCCCGCCACCCACCCCAGTTCCCTGTTTCCCATCCAGCAGGGATGGGAGCCTGACTGAAGGTGGGGAGAGTAGGAGGGGTGGAGGAAGGGACCGAGATATGATCAGTGCACCTCATAGTGACTGGTCGAGTGGTCATTCTGGTCATTCTCCCGTTATGGTCATTAGGCTTCAATACATAGGATGGATGGGTAGGTCCCCTCTAATAATCCCTGTTAATATCCCGTCTGTGGTCTGAATGTTAACATTCATAACTGTGCTCCCACTCTCTATGGACTTTCAAGTCTAGAGATGGTAACAGTTTTCACATGTAGCAAGACCTTGTATGCCACCATACACATTGTTGTGTTTTACCCTGAAATTTCCTCACACCTCTAGAAGTAGGACTGAATTAGAATAACACAGCCTAATTGCATTTTTCATGGTTTTTGCTGGTGCCCTGACTGAGAAAGCCATTGGCACCAGGGAGTGATCCAGGAAATATACCCAAGAGATGGGATTTTGAGATTGGATTGTCACACATTTCATGACACATTAATGACCTCCTTGCTTGAGGTAAGTGGGACACTGGCCATTGATACATTCATCACCCTTGATTTACTGTGCTGGAGGACCAGTGTTCGGCAAGTTGGAGGGAGATCAACTTTCTACAACTATTAATCACTGTGGTAGCCACGGTAATTACACACTGTGGGTGTTATGGCTCTGTTGACTGAACTGACAAGCTTACAAAAAGAAAGAAAAAAACAAAAATAGAGGCTGGCTAAATGTTCAGAGCTGACCCTTTCTTACCTGCTAGTTTGTCTTGTCTAAACTTTAGTGAGGCTTCTGTCCTACCTACTGTCCCCTGAGCTCTGTTCTCCCAAGCCTGAGAAGCTATAAAATAAATAGAATGTGCCACTTTCATTAGCTTCTTCTGGGAATCGGTTCAGCACACGGAGACCCTTTGATCACACCCCGGTGATCATTTCTTCTCTCTGGTCCGGCTGCTCCTGGGGAGACGCTGCTTGTCTCTACCCTTTACCTTTACCCTATTTAACCAACAAACCAAAACAAAAACTTACTCTGTTGGCTTTTGAGATGCTTGTGGATTTTTGAGATTTGAGCATTTTCCCTATAACAGTGGATACTCTCAATAAACCCTCCCTTGCCCTAAAGTCAGACTTATTTTAATTTCACAGTTTATGGTAGCATGACTTGGGCTGAGTGCTGACAGCCCTCAGATCCTGTTGTGGTTACTCAAGTATCCACGCTGGCTTCTTAGGCCCTTTTTGTTCTTCTCAGATGGGAAATTAGAAGTCCATGGTGGTGAGTCAGGACTCATTATCCAGTGCTGTGGACGCTTGCATGCCAAGGGATTCCTTAATTCTATTAACACAGCTTTTCCTGCTTTTCTGTCTGACCAGGCGTCTTTCTGGTTCTTTTCTGTTTGTGCAGGACTTTTTCTGGCTCTTTCATATCCGAGAATCTTCCCAGATGAATTGATCCTTTTTCTTTTGAAGGGAGTTTGTATGTGTGTGTGTGTGTGTATATATATATATATATATATATATATATATATATATATATAGTATATACTGTGTTTCCCCGAAAATAAGACATCCCCTGAAAATAAGACCTAGCGCAACTTTGGGAGAAAAAATTAATTTAAGATACTGTCTTATTTTCGGGGAAACAGGATATATATATATATATATATATATATATATATATATATATAATTTTTTACAGCGAGGAAGAAAGAGAGACAGAGAGATAGATACATCAATGAGAGAGAAACATCAATCAGCTGCCTCCTGCACACCCTTTTCTGGGGATGTGCCCGCAACCAAGGCACATGCCCTTGACCGGAATCGAACCTGGGACCTTTCAGTCCCCAGATAGATGCTCTGTCCACTGAGCCAAACCGGTTTTGGCTTGAGGGAAGTTTTAATCCCTGATTCTTTCTTTTGAGCAGTAGGACCCTTCCTGGCTCTTTTCTAGTTGAGAGAATTTCCTGGACAGAAGTGTTCCTGAGCCTTTTCAAGTGAGGATTTACTCCCCCACTCCGAAGCAGGAGTACCCAGCTTTCTCGTGAGGCCTCTCTGCTTTTCTTACTCCCTTTTCCAAGGATTGCTCAAGGCAAGGCTTTCAGCTTTGCAGTAAGGATTGCAGGAGAGCCAGATGGAGCTCATAGATGGAGTTGTTGTTGGTTTTTTTTGTTTGTTTGTTTTTTTAATCTGGATCTTTTCTCTCTTTGAGGTCCTATCACAGGTCACTCTTAATTATTGGGCACCCTTCTTCCACCCTCCAGCAGGGTATATGTTTCACTGCTATGGCATTCATTCTGTTTTAAACCTTGAAAATAGCAAACATTTTACCAAGGATAATTTAGAACTGCAATGGCCACTTTGGGAATCTTGCAACCTCTCCACATTTTCCATCCTTGAAGAGCCCATCAATCCCATGGGCCCAGAATCCCCTCATTTTGATATGGACTGCTTTCTTTAACTGGCATGTAGAAGGCCCCCACCAAAAAAAAAATGCTTTTCCCAATCAAATTTCAAGCAGGATCTTCAACAACTTCAATGTATCTTAACTGAATTTATTCAGTCATTTAAAGACCACCTGTCTTTCTCCAATACTTCTTTTTCCTTCAAATCTAAGACATTCTCACTCTAATTCTTGCCCCTTATTTCCCTTTGGCTCTTTCAAGTGTGTTTTTGTCTTCCCCACTATAATGAGCTTTACCTAATGAGCCTTCTGTTGTGCTGTTTCTTCCTTCCCCTCACAAAAGCTATCTTTCCTTCAATAATCCCTCCATCCCAGCAAGGACCCCAGAAACTGTGGCCTTCCTTCTCTCAATTCCTGGCACCATCTCACAAACACTAATTTGATTGCTGGTTATGTGCTTCTTTTTATTTGGGAGCCTCAGATTGTCCCCAAAATTTTATATCTGCATCCTATTTAAAGGAATTATTTGTGTTATCAATTGAAGAGTCTTTTGCTTTTTTTCTCTAGACTTCAAAAAGAACCTTCTTCAACTTTAATACTTTTCAAAAAAGCCAATTCATTATTTCAAAACGTGACTGAGGGCTCTTTCATAGGCCTATGTATTTGCTATTACACACACTAATACAAAAACCAGCACTATTATCATGGGAGGCAAGAGTACATAGTCTGTCTCTTATGGCATGCATCTAATAGAGGACATGATGCTAAACATAATGTTGCCTGGTAGGCTTGGGACTGACATCCTGTAAACAATAATCGATCTCCTTCTCCCCAATTGACTGGGATAGTTATTTCTGTGAACCTCAGTAGCTCCCACTGCAACATATTTTGTTAGTGGTTACCACACCTATTGGTATCTGTTAGTTGGACAGGATCTTTTCACCTAGTTAATCTAATTCTACTCTATTACCTCCAATTTAAGTGTTCCAGGCACTAGATGAGCCAAAATGTCAATAAAATCATGTTACAACTACAAGCTTAGGCACAGAATCCTAGCCCTGTGGGGGGGCCTAAACATGTCCCATTGTCATCAGGCTCTCTAGAAGAGGGTGGAAGTAAGGAAAATAAAGTCTACATAGGTGAAAAAAAATGAAATAAATATTTTTAAAGATATCTACAAATAATAAAGTTAATAAAATATGTTTCTTGCATCTCATTTAGTAAAATAATGTTAATAGTGTTAGCTCAAAAAACACAGAGCCTAACATTATGCATACAAGGCATTATTTTTAATGTAATAGTCATAAATCTTAATATTGATAGTTTAAAGGATGCAAAGTTTTTGTTAAAAATTAAGAAAATATTTTGCTTTGATTGGTCCATATTTTAATCGAAGTGTTACTACCTCATGTCAAAAATTTTAGAGTTTCTTCTATTTTTTTATTTAATGTTTTATAACATTATGTTTATGTTTTTTGAATATTTTACAGTTGTTGAAATCACTTCAATTAAGTTTAGGTAACTTTTATCTTAAGAACATGTATCAAGTGGTTTTGCTTCATTTCATTTTGTGTGACTTTATTTTTATTGTTTACACTATTACACATATCCCCATTCTCCACCCCTACCCCCACCTTCCCTCTGGCCATCACCACACTGTTATCTGTGTCTTTGGCATGCATCTAATAGAGGACATGATGCATATATGTTCTTTCTTTAATCCCTTCACCTTCTTCCACCCAGCCCTTCTGACAGCTGTCAGTCTGTTTCATATCTCCATGCTTCTGTTTCTATTTTGTTCATCAGTTATTTTGTTCATTACATTTCACATATAATTGAGATCAATGTGATATTTGTCTTTCAATGACTGGCTCATTTCACTTAACATAATTATCCTCAGGTCTTCAGGTCCATCCATGCTGTCTCAAAGGATAAGAGATCCTTCTTTTTTACTGCTTCATAGTATTCCATGGTGTAAATGTACTAAAGCTTTTTTAACCCACTAATCTACTGATTGGCACTTGGGCTGTTCCAGATTTTGGCTACTGTAAATCATGCTGCTATGAACATAGGGCTGCATATGTTCTTTCAATTTAGTGTTTCAAATTTTATAGTGAGAATGCATAAACCTCAGATGTTCCATATAAAATATTTCAATTTCCAAAAAAATGATTACTATGGAACACTCAGTGCTTTAGGAGAAGCTACAACCCTTTGATATTCTACCATGTTTTCATATAGAAGATATAGGTGGTTTTTTTTTCTTCTAAATCTCCCTTTAATGTGTGCCAGCAGACAGTACAAATAGATAACTGGCTACCCTGGAGAGTAGCTGAGCTAAAGAGATTACCTTCTAAACTTGATGATGAAATGCAGGTTTCACATTAAGAGGCAAATTTTTCATTTCAAAACATTAACCCATGTAGTATTTAATAATTGAAGCCTGTGTAATTTATAGTTCAGAAATGAATTAAGCAAAAAAAAATTTCTTCTTGCCCTGGATTATTATTCATTTTAGAATCTTGCCTTCTAGGACTTTGTTCCAAGAGTCTAAGAATTATCAATAACTCCTAAATTCAGCAGCATTTCCTTCTCACATAAATTATTATTTGTTAATTACAATGTTGTTATTATATTGAAATTTATATCTATTAGAATATTTGAGGGGCTCTTTTTGTTTCTATTCTGTAATGTAGACACTTTAATTATGTTAATAAATCTATACCAAATAATGTAATGTAGTCCCATAGTGGAGCTTGAATTAGAGCCCAGGGAGTAGGGCTCTACAATTATATTCTCGGGAATTGGACAGGGAACTCTGTTATTACAGCAAGGCGAATGAGACTTAGTAAATTAAAGATCTAATGAAAATATCAATATAAATCTATGGTTTTTATTTTTAGGAAAAAATAATTTCTCTGCTCTGTCTTCACAATAGTTAAAAACGCCTCAACACTCTCATCACCTTGCTGGTTTCTAGTTATCAGGTGGAACAAGGTCACATGAAACCTGAACTATCCAATTTTGTTTTCTTAAGCTCTTATGTCCTGGAAAGGATCCGTGATAGGGTATCTGTTTCATTTCCTGATCAAAGTGAAAATCAGGATAAAGCTGAGGCAACTTGTTAAAGAAAGCAAGAATGTTTCTAGTGTTTTTGTGGGTAATTATAGAAAAGAATACTGTTAGACCCAGAAATTCCATTTATACATATATTCCCTGGAAAATCTTATGTACATGTGTACCAGGGGACATATAAACATGGACAGAGCATCATTACTCTTTATAGCCCCAAATTGGTAACACCAAACATCCATCAAAAGTAAAAGTAAAAATAATTGTTGGTTACAATAAACAGAATTAATGGTATAAGCTTAAAAAAATAGTTTAAAAAGTAAGGTGTGAAATAATGGATACAGTTGTATAAAAATTAGAAACAAATAATAGTTAATGATATTTCTTAGGAATGTGTACATGAAATGCAATAAGAAAAGTGAAAAAAGTATTACCATACGATGAGACAATGAACACCAAATCTTTTTATCTTTTTCTTTTTTTTTGTAATTTACTACTGTAAACAGAATGGAAATTATTGAGAGTTCTCGAATTTCCAAAGAGTTGTGTCTATAGTAGAAGGAACCATCTACATGAGGACCTTTGGTGCTAATTAACATCTAAAGTTGAACCCCTGTCCTTCATGGTGATCATAGTTTCATTTTGTGCTTGTGTACTTTTTTAATTGAATGTATGTATGCTTTCTAACTGGAATGTATTTCCTAACCTCAAATTCTTAGTGCTTAAAAATTTAGCAATTTATTATCCATTTTTTGTTATTTACTTTTCCTTATCATTTTAAAAAGGCAGAAACCTACTTCTTCATCAACAGCATAATTTTTTAGAACAATATGTTTATTAACAGGGGAGCTGTATCTATTAGATCTGTTTATCTAGTGCATGTTTATGAAAAATAAGGAGCTGTTTTGTTCTTGTTGTTGTTACTATTTGGAAGAATGCTCTTAAGACCTAGAGACTTACCTTGAAAAGTAGGGTTAGTTACAAAGATCAATGAATTGCTATCAGATACTGTTCCTGACAGCTCTTCTTGTGAAGTCTTTATATTCACGTTTGCTGGCAATAATAGGCTTCCACTGTTCCCCATAATACTTCAATGCACTGTCAGGATTCCTTCTATAACTTTTCTAAGAAAACTAGAGGCCCGATGCATGAAGATTCATGCAAGAGTAGGCCTTCCTTTCCCTGGCTGAGATTAAATATTTAATCTCATTTAAATATATATTTCCTATTAAAATTATGCTTATAGATTCTTTTAAATCTTTCCAGGAATTATTTGCCTTCTGCACCATGACTCTATTTTATCTTTTATAACACAAGACAGAATCTAAACCATGATATGGGAAAGGCATTCAATATATTCTGGAGCAAATAATCCAGCCCTGGCTTCATCAGGAAGGACATCTGGTCTAATTAGCATATTACCCTCTTATTATTATAGATAAGAAAATAAATGAATTTTAATTACATCTATTTAAACCCCATTCGTATACCTATCATATTTCTACAATAAACACTATTATCTTTTGTCTCAATGTGATAGGCTTCCATTTTGACTGGTTAGATGAAGTTAATTATCCTTTTGATACTAAAAATTCTGCCAGGGTTAAAGTTCTTATTAAAGTTCTTACCAGTCATATTTAAAGCAGAAGGGCTTAACTGAGAAATCTATAAAAGGCTAATATGTTAAGTGTCTGACCATCTGACCGGTCGCTATGATGGATACTGACCACCAGGAGGCAGATGCTGAACACAGGGGCTGTGGAGCTGCAGTGACTTGGCAGCAGCGGTTCTTGGGTGACACACCCCAAAACCAGAGAGGAGGGAGCCTGATCCCTTACGGAGCTGTGCAATTCGACCTTTGGCCTTGAGTTATGTTGTTGCTGGGACACTGTGGGCCCAGAATCTGGTTTACTGCACACTTGTGTTTGTGTTCCACACCCTGTACAACAGCAACTTTGCAGTGCCCTCTTATACTTCAGAACCCCTCAGGGGATGTCGGAGAGCTGGTGTTGGCACAATCCCCTCAGACCAGGGCAAGGAACCCCCACCTTGTCAGAGGGACCCTACTCACTGCACAGACACTGAGGAGGGAGCACAGGAGGTTGGCTCCAGGGCATGTCTGGCTTGTTCTGCCCAGTCCCACCCTGCCCAGATACCTTCTAATTAATTTCCTTTCAATGTGCACAAATCGTTGCACCAGATCACTAGTATATTAATAATCTGCCATGTTTTAAATTTTCTGCAATGCTCCATTTTCTCACAATGCATTCATGCAATATTTGTGAACTTATGCTAATGTTATAACTCAGAATCTTATTTCAATGGCTGAAACTACACTATTTCTTATGGAAAAAATACTGTGAAAAAGGTTGTTTTTTGTGTGTGGGAGGGGTGGGGGGTTACATTGGTGTCCAGAAATCTTTGCAAATTAATTATATGAATGTAAACATCAATAATATACTTTGAGTTCTGTAGAGATAAGCATTGGGTCCATAGAAAAATGTAAGTATTATATTTTTCCAGTATTAATCTAAATATATCTTGGGTTAATTACTTGAAAAAGGATTTACATAAGAGTGGTCAGTTAAAAACTTAGGTTACTTAACAAAAGTCCATGGCCTCTGGGTAACATTTTTTACCTGACAGGATATATTTATTTCTTCATTTATATTCCAAAATAAAAATAGTATAGAGTTCTCTTTAGATCATGCATTCTATTATCACATGCCTTAAAACATGATGATGGTTTCAATGAGTGTTGCTAACTGTTTAAAACTAAATCGAATGTGTCTTTTTATATCTTATGTAAAAAGTAATGACATGCCTTTTCCCCAATTTCCCATTGTACTCATTATGCTTGAAATGGTAAGCAAACCATGTACTAGTAAGTACTATTTGTTGACGGTAATTTTAACAGCATATTTTAAAGTAAAATATTCTTAATGTAAATAATAATGCATAAAATTTTTTCTACTGAATCTTTGGCTGAAAAAGGAAGTGTAAGTTTCTTTAGCATATTTTCAGGAAGGATTTCTGTTAACTACTTTTGTATTAATAAATAATATTATGTAATATTAAAATATGCTGTAAATTATTTCTAATCTCATTTAAATATATATTTCCTATTAAAATTATGCTTATAGATTCTTTTAAACCTTTCCAGCCCTGGAAAGGTTTAAAAGAATTATTTGCCTTCTGCACCATGACTCTATTATATCTTTTATAACACAAGACAGAATCTAAACCATGATATGGAAAAGGCACTCAATATATTCTGGAGCAAATAATTAAATGTATATAAGCATATGCTATTGGGGATTTCAAAGTAACAGTAAGAAAGCCTGCTAATGATATCAAGCACTAGAGATATAGCTCCTCCTTTTCTCCCAACTCTATGCCCAATTTGAAGTTATATCTCTTAATTAGATGCTAGAATTAGAAATCAGAGTCTTTGAGAAATAATTGTGAAGGCAGATCTTTAAAGGAATATATAGCCGAGACCAGTTTGGCTAATTGGATAGAGCATCGGCTTGGGGACTGAAGGGCCCTGGGTTCAATTCCAGTCAAGGGCATGTACCTTGGTTGCGGGCATATCCCCAGTAGGGGGTGTGCAAGAGGCAATTGATCGATGACTCTCTCTCATTGATGTTTCTAACTCTCTATCTCTCTCCCTTCCTCTCTATACTAAATCAATAAAATATATTAAAGAAAAAAGGAATATATATATATATATATATATATATATATATATATATGCTATTTTTTAGTTGCTTTTAGAGAGAGAGGAAGGGAGAGAAACATTGATCTTTGTTTCACTTACCGTATTTTCCAGCGTATAAGACGACACTGTGTTCTAATAAAAAGCCTGCTCAGATTGGCCAGAGTCAGAGAGGTGGTCTATTAAAAAAAGAACTGGTGTTGCCTCGGAAGTGGGGGTAGTCTTATACAGCAAATATAGGCCTAAACCTATGTTTTAACTGTAAAATTAGGGGGTCGTCTTATACGCCGGAAAATACGGTATTATGTATGCATTCATTGGTTGATTTTTGTATGTGTCCTGAGCAAGAATCAAACCCACAAGCTTGGTTATATCAATATGATGTGCTAACCAATTGAGCTATCAGGTCAGGGCAGAAATACATTGGTTTTAAAGCACATTTAAACAATTAAGTAGTTAAAACATTAGATTTTAGCAAGAAAATAGTTATATTTACTTGTTGAATTTACTACCATCTATATGAATTAAGTTGACCTGAAAGAATTAGTGTCCTCCAAACGTGTTAGTAATTAGTACTTGGATATAATATATTTTATTTTAATATATATATAATTTAGACATATTACTTTGGTCATATTTATCCTCTGATTACTTTTTTAAACATTTCCCATTTTTGAAAAGGCCAAATATGACTTTAAAAGACTTTATAAATTCTAAGTGCTAGAGATAAAAAAGCCATTATAATTATCTGATGAAGTTAGCAGTTTATATCAGGTTACAACTATAATGTAACACATTACTATGATATAGTGAATTGACTTTACAAGATAAACCCCACATCCTTACACTTTTTTTGTATATCCAATCTAAATGTAAGATCTTGTGCAATTGAATTCATGAACTTGATTGTGGAGATTATGAAATCTATGTTGAATGTTGTATAGAATAAATGAAAATCTAACATTATGCCTGGACTGTAGAGTGAGTTTGATAAATACCAAGAGTCCATATCTTTCCTCCTGTGTTTGTATCTATAATATTTAGGCCAGAATGATATTTTTCAACATAATTTTTATGTTTTTTTCACTATGTATAGTTTGGAATCACTTGGATAGTAATCTTTTTTTGTTCCTTTTGTATTCTTTTCTAAGCTAAATTAATGTTATATTTCTTATTTTAATGTACACTGATGCTTATTACAGTTTCTTCCTAAATGTATTGTTTAAGATCTGACTTTTCACCCCAATTTGGCTTTTGAGCAATATTGTCTAGGACCAATAATGACCTTCTGTTTTTGATTCTGCTTATCCTATGTAATAAAAGCTAATATGCAAATTGTCCCCTCGACCAGGTGTTCGACTGGAAATTCAACCGGGATTTCGACCAGGAGGAGGAGCAGGTTGACCAACAACCCACCTCCCCATCCCCCAGCTGGCCCTGCCCCCAATCAGCCCCACCACTCTGTTTGGGGGCAGGACCAGCTGGCCAGTCACCCCCTATTCCCCATGTCCAATCTGGTCCGATTGGGCCTGATCAGGGTGGGGTGTCCAGCCCCCACCCATGCACGATTCATGCACCAGGCCTCTAGTGTTCAATAAACTAATATCACAGGCATTTCTCTGTTTTCTCAGTTATTCTGAAATTAGGAAGCTTATTAGAAAATATCTAGTATTGTGTTCTTTTGTTTGTGCTTGACAGGAATTGTTTTGTTAGCAATTATGTTATTCTCACTTCTCTTCATTATACCTTTGTTTGTGAAAGCAAGTCCAAAGACATTTCATTGAAATAAGCTTTTTAATTTTCTGTGGGACATTCAGAACATTTCAAAAAAATGTTACTCTCATGCTCTAAGATCTCCAGGTGTACTAAATAATTATCAGACTTCTCACCTTGGCTTTCTGACACAAACTTACATTTTCAGACTTCATCCCACTATGGTTTTACACATGCAGGTAACCAAACCAAACTGGTGTGGTCAGGTACCTTACACTCAGTTTTTTATATTTACCCATCACTATATCTTTTAAAATGACTCCTCCTCACTTTAGGACTTCCTTTCTCAATCATATCTAGTCATCAAAACTTTATTCAGTTTCCTCACTCAATTTACATCCTACGGTGACTACATGTGCTGTCAGTATGCTTGACTTATGACTTGTAAGAGTCTAACATACTGGAAATCAATGAAGTTATAAGTTTGCATTGTTATGTTAGTAAAAGGTAAAGTGATTATATTTGACAGTAATAAATGAACATTTTGAATATTCAAAATGTTCCAATGAGTAGTGTTAGGCAACACATGTTTTCAAAGTTTCAAAGAGAACATTTTTTAAAATACCAATTAGGTTTATAATATTACAAAGTGACTGAATATCAAACATTTAAAAAATGAAAATTTAGCTGCCCAAATGTTTTTCTCCGATACGAGAAAAATGGTTTTTCTTTTCCTTTTGGGTTATGTCAATTGTCAGCTCAAATCAAAGCTTACAAATGAGAGTACAGAGTGAAGTCAGTAGTATGGCAGAATAAGATATTCTCCCCACCCCACTTCCCCACTAACTCCCCCCCACCCACCCACCCACCCAGCCTTATCAACTAAAATGTGGCATCTATCCAGGAATAAAAGTTCCTCTGTCATGGAATCCATATGCCAAAGGACCTGGGATGAGTCTCAATTACCCATGCATCATGTAATAGGCAGATAGACCATAGTGCAGGCTATAGAGCTGCCAGAAAATTATGACTGTTTTCATTCATTCAGTCTCACGTGGCCACAGTCTGGAAGCATCTGGAGAAGTCTGACATGGGCAGAAATCCGTGGATGAGAGAGGCTTTGCAGAAGTTATAGTTTCCAGAAAATAAGTTCTATCACAAGGTGGAGAGGCTGGGGATCTCTCCCGTGGATGAAAAGGGAGAGCAGTGAGTGAGTCCCTTTCTTCTCCAACTCTGTGGGGGACTGCTAAGGAAAATCATTTCTCTCCTACAGCACCTGGAGTAAGTGGGAGCTCTTTGACTGGGAAGACAGAGGATATTGAAAAAGAGGAAAATAAGAATAATATCAGAGAGCATTAAAAGAACTCTGCTGCTTCTGTTTTGAAATCTAACAGGGAGGCCAAGACCGGTTTGGCTCAATGGATAGAGCGTCGGCTTGGGGACTGAAAGGCCCCGGGTTTGATTCCGGTCAAGGGCATGTACCTTGGTTGCGGGCATATCTCCGGTAGGGGCTGTGCAAGAGGCAGCTGATCGATGACTCTCTCTCATCGATGTTTCTAGCTTTCTTTCTCTCTCCCTTCCTCTCTGTACAAAATCAATAAAATAGATTTTTTTTAAAAAATCTATTATAACAGGGAGCCTGCCCACCAGCCGCTGGAAAAACTTGAACCAAGGATCCCTTCAACTGGCCCACAAGTATTTCCAATACCCTGAGTGCTAAACCTACACCTATCCCTACTCTATGGATAGCTCCCTGTGTGCATTTCAAGAGCAGCAATGAGAGCAAGCTCAATAGACAACGGGAAACTGCACAGAAAGCAGGCCAGGGTCTGTGGGCAAAGGAGAAAGCCAAATCTCTCAGTCTAGAGTGTCATTTAAGGCTGCTGTTTCCTTGTTTTCTGTCTGAAATATCTATCCATTGATGTCAATGGGGTGTTCAGATCCCCTGCTATGACTATATTTCTTTCAAACTACCTCTTTAAGTTCATCAAGATTTGTTATATATATTTAGACTAGAGGCCTGGTGCATGAAATTTGTGCACATGAGAGGAACTATGGGCGGAGAGGCTGCTGTGGGCACAGGGGCGGGTCTTGGCCCATACTCCACGACCCACCCGGCCCCTCCCGCTACAGCCCCCGATCTCCTCTTTGCCAGCAGCCATGCTCCCATCATTCCCATTTCCACGTGCTGAGGGCGCAGACCTGCTCACACCTGCTGAGAGTGAGGAACCATTGGGGCTGGCTCTAGCAGCCAGTGCAAGTGGGGCCAGTGCCATCAGCAGGTGCGAGAAGCAACTGCTGCCATGATTGCCCCTTAGGAGCAGGGGGAGGTGGAGAAGCCCTCAGGGGCAATTGGGGCCCGCAGCCACTACTCACACCCACTGACAGCACTGAATGATCAGGGCTGGTGCCAGGCATTGACAGTGGGTGTGAGCAATGGCTCTGGCACCAGCAACAGGTGTGAGCAGGACCAGTGCCAGCAGCAGTGCGAGCATCAAGCAAAGGATTTTTATTAACCACTGATAACAGCAACCGGTGCCCTGCATTGGTCTGGTGCCCTGCTGACCTTTCTACCATCCCACTGTGGCCTGTAGCTGCAGTGTTCCACACACGTCACCTGGTGGTCAGCACACATCACAGCAACTGGTTGTTAGGTTGTTCCACCATTCAGTCTATTTGCATATTACAGTTTTATATATCAATATATAGATGATGATGATGATGATGATGATGATGGTTCAGCAAGTTGAAAAATAATTTAAAATAGTTGCATTAGTACACTTAATTGTAGAAAATTCTCAGGTATGGTTAGGAAAGCTTCTGCACCCTTTCCCCATATACTATAAATTGTGTATAATATTATGCTAGTAGGATATAATTTAGAGAGCTAATGGAAATGTCACAGACATATGTGTGACTGGGAGAGACTGCTAAAGGTCATCTGGCCCATATTTTCCTTCCTTTAGGAAAACTTATACCCAAATATCACCAGATGCCACAATTCTGGAAACACCCCAAGGTTCTATGACTTCAACATAAATATCTAAATGTCCTATGTGAGACATGTCTTATTTCTTATCTAAATCTCTATTGTCCTATTTAAATTTATTAATACCTTCACATGAACTGGAATTAAAGTAATCATATGTTGAGGATCTATGCTATGTTCTGATTCACATCACACAGATAGAATTCTGTGTGCAGTAAATCAGTTCCTATTCTGGTGCTGGGCTGGTGCTAGGGAAGTGCGGTAAGCTATGATGAACACTGGCTAGATGCTCACCTATCCTGATTCCTCTTGCTTTCGTCACAATTCTCAGCCCCTACTACACTTGTATTGGACCTATATAACTTAGATATTTCACTTTTATTAAAAGTAAAAAAAGAAACAAAAACAAACTTGACAGTGAGATTGTAATCAGTTGTTTTTTGTTTGTTTTTTTCAAATAAAGAAACCGGAGCTCAGAGATTAAGTGTATACATTTAACCACCCGTTTTATAAATTTCAAGGCAAGTAGCTGGTATTAGATCTTGGGTTTTCTAAGAATGGTGTATTTTTATCAGCATACCATAGTGTTTTATGAGCTACATTTTAGATAAAGCTTAAAAACTAGTTTCAAGAACAGTATTGCCAAAACAATTCTTAACCCAAAGATCATCAATAAAAGAAAAGCAAGAAAAATGAAAACTATGTAACAAATATATATGGAGTATATCATAACCTGGCTGGCAACTGTTACAAAAGAAGAAAAGCCTTAATTTTTAAATACTCAAGCAGAGCTTTTCAAAGGCTTCAAAGATCAAGAAAATTTGAAATTGAGAAATATCTGGGATTGTCTTTCAGAGTATCCTATTTATAAATCATCAGCCTGTTTATGTAAACCTGTTTATATAGAACACTAATGAAAGCACTGCAGACACACACAGTTTTCTGTATCTGAGGTGTCTTCGAAGCTATCCATAGTTTAACATGCTGAGTGTGAAAAAGCACCAGAGTAAATCAGTATCATTATAGAAACATAGTCTGAAAATGAGTTTGCAAAAGGAGATAAAATAAAAATGGAAGAAAAGAGTGTTTTCCTAAATATCTGATTCTATAAAATACATTAGAAAATACTGGTATCTGTAGATTGCCTCAGCACGTTTAAAGGATATTCTGAATAAGAGTAATCTGACTTTATAAAAATATGATCTGTCCCAAAGCTAATATTTTTAATAGTCTCTTTTTATTTTCCACTTTCTCCCCTGCTAATTTTCATCATTGTCATGGATTTCCATTTTGTCCATTCATCAATAAACTCAATGATATGCTTAAGCCTACATATCCCCAAATTCATAGGGCCAACTGCTTTCTCAACATAACCACAGGTCTCACAGGCACCTTAGTCTCATTGTATTAAAAATAAACTCTTGTGTTTCCTCCTCACCCTCAATTTCATCTCAGAAGGGGAAAAATAACAATTTACAATTCTCACCTCCTCGGGTTAAATGACCTGATGTCATCTTTAACACCTCTTTTATACTACATATTCGGAGTGTCAAAAATACCTGTTGCCTCTACCTTCAACATACAGCTTAAATCTGACTATTTCTTAACCACCTCCAGTGATAGCATTCTGGTTCAGTTGCCTTTTTTTCCCCTCCTGAATGATTGTAGTAGTCTTCCAAACTGACTTTGCTATTTTTAAACATCCAATTTAATGCATTCTCAAAGGTGAAGCCATAATGACCTGTTAGTAATTCATATTATTCCACTTATGTGCTCAAAACCTTTCGATGACTTCCCTTTTAATGGAGAATAAGAGCCAAATTGTTTACTTTCTTTGGCCCACAGAGCCTTTTATGATATGGCACCTCTTTATTCTCTGACTTTAATGCTCACTCCCCTTCCTCTCATTCAATCTACCTTCTTTATAGGGACCTTTTTGCCATTTTTTTCCATACAAGACACACTGCAGCTTTATCCTTTATTCTTGCTGTTCCTTCTGCCTAGATATATTATATATGCAGGTCATGGGGCTCAACAGAAAAATGATGATTCACTGAAGATAAAGTGAGGAATGTTTCTTGGGACTAATTTTAAAGTTGGAGAGAGGCAGAGAGGAACACTGCAGCAGAAGTGAAGGAATTCACCATATTTTCATTCTCCACTAATAGATTAAATTATATTATTAATATCTAATATATCGCTCTCTTAAATCTTCCCCCAAATAAAAGAAAATCAGACTTGGAGGACAGAAATTGACTTTTTCTTTTGTTTAGTTTTCTACCCTCATGATTTAATTCAGTTTAATATAGCAAACATCTAATAAACACAAAATGAGTGATAAGGAGGAAGGGGGGGGGGTGGTGGAAGAGGAAGAGTTGCTGTAGTAGCAGCAGCCCTGGTTTTAATAATAGCTGTAAAACAAAACTTTTCAAGCATTTAAAATATACCTGGTCATTAAAATGTGCCATGTTAAGTGCTTTAATTGAATTATTTCACTTTATCTTCACAACAGCCTATGACATAGGGACATTTTCTCATTTTAGAGAGTGGGTCACGGAGGTTCAAGGAAGTATAATCACACAGATGGTAGTAATTGGTGAGGCTGGTATGGCAGTAAAGGAAACCTGACCACAAAGTCCTACTTTCTCCCTGATAACACTTTGCTGTTTTTTTGTTTTAGTTAACTTCTCTCTTCTTTTACAGAGTAAAAATATTGATTTCATATCTAGGTGTTAGACAGTGTCCTTGCTAAAATATCAACCTCCTGTAAGCCCTCTGTGTTAGTTTATGAAAGCTACTGTTACACCCAGACTTCGTGATCCCCAAGGACCACCAGGGAGCTGAGTCCGATGCAATAAACAAAAGAGCCTTCTCCATGCTAGCATGGGCTCCTCCCACTCATGCTGGCAGCATGGCGGAAGAGAGAGCGAATTTCGCCCAGTCCAGGGGTTTTACTCCGGTTGCTGGTGATGTCACTGCCTCGGCTAACCCTGATTGGTTGGATGAGGGCTAAGGATAATTCTGCCCTGTGGGGCGGAGTCGGGAGCTCATCCTCGCCCCGCCCTGCCCTTTCATTACTATAACATTAGCACAAACATGGTAGATTACAAAAATATATTCTCTCAGCATTCTGGAAACCAGAAAGCCAAAATCAAGGTGTCAGCAGGATCCTGTAGGTAGGGTCCTTCCTTTTTTCTCTTCCAGCTTCTGGTGGCTTGAGCATCCTTAGTTTATGGGAAAATAATAGAAAGATCTCTGCCTTTATCTTCAGATGGTCATTTCCCCTATTTCTCAGTGGGTAATGTTTTTCTGTCACTTATTAAAGATTCACTCATTGGACATAGGCCCCATTCTAAGCCCATATGATTGCATCTTCATCCTTTAATTAAATTTCAGAACTTATCTCCAAGTAAGTCATATTCTGAGGTTATTGGTGTATATGAATTTTTTGGGGACATTATTCAACCCATTCAACCATCCTTTCTAGGGACTGAGCAATAGGCCTTTTAACACAGTTTTATGTAGTTTCCAGTAAGGATTGAACTCCAGGAGAAGAGATAGACAATACTCCTCAGCTTCAAACTATCACACTATCTCCTAAATTCCCATGCTAAGCATGTTCCCTCCTACTGACTCTGGGGTTAAGACTGACATGCCTAAGAAGCAAAGCACTCTGCCGAGGTGGCAAACTAGAATCCATATTTAATAATGTACCGTTAATTCTGGCACTTCCATTTTATTATTTATTTATTTTTTAACAAGGAGGTTTCTGATATCTTGAAAAAAAATCCTTCAGCTATAAAGTGTATAAAATGTTAGGTGATTTTTCTAAACCCATGGATAATCTGGTAGGAGAACAGATTTCAAAGGCCAAAAACAGAAGTGAATCATACATTCTAGAAAGGTAAGCACACTCTGAAACTGGAGCATGCACCAAGGGCCTACTGATACAAGACAAAGCAGAATCAGTTTTAATTACTGGAGAGAATGCAAGAGGCAAAGGCAAGGACCCTTGAAAGGTGGGAAGGAACTCCAGCAAACTCCATGGAAAAATGGATATCCAAATTCTAAAGTTCTCATCTAAACAGTGAATTAACAAGATTCTGTGCAGCACAATCTGTTGGAGAGAAAAAAAATCTCTTGAAAATTCATAATCTAGCCCTCAAATATTTATGAGACTTTCAGGTTAAAATGAACTAATTTTGATATATTTCACAGCCATTTAATATATGAGAAAATACCAAAGTAGCTAAAATCACTAAAAAAAAAAAAATTAATAATCATGTATGTGCAAAATGTTTATTGCAGCAAAATGAATACATAAAATTTTTAAAAATCAATCAACCTAAATGTTCATCAATTATTTTGCTGACTGGTTGGATAAATTATAATACAAAGTTAAGTATTAAAACGATATATGTACTGAAGACTGACAAGCTTACTTTTCAGACAAAAATGAATAATCTAGGGAAATTAAAAGAAACCGTTTCATGGTTCCCAAAGTTGACAGAACTGGGCAAGCTTCTGGACAGTTCCATTAGGCAGTTACCAAAATTTCTGGAAAGCAGAAATAATTAGTGTCTATGTTGAATTATACATAGGACAATGGATACTGTCAAATAAATGTCTGTGGCCAGGCATCATCTAAAAGCAAAACAGGATTGCATAAGATAAGGCAATAGGGACAATAGATGATGGGTACTAACTGTGTAGCCTGATGACTGAGAATAAATTTGATGTCCTCTAATACTTAGGGTTCTTAAAGTAACACATGGCGTGAGCTTAACGTAAGAAAGAGATAGTCTGTTTTTAAAGATTCCAAAAATAGTGAATATTAATCTTAAAATAAGAAAATATATAATTGTACATTATATGTACACATACATTTATACTTAAATGCATACACATATACATGCATATATAAAATAAATTTTACTTTTGATAAATAATTTATCTTATAAACATTATATTTCTTTACATAGAAATAATATACATATAAGATATCTAATGCCCACCTCAAATTATAGATGAGGTTTCTACACAGTATCTGACTATCTGACTATATATCAACTAAAAATATCTGAAATATCTTGTTATTATAATTTAAAAAAATAGACTCAGAATAACATATATAATTTGTTTACATCAGCAGAAATCTTCGTTGGGATTTTTATCAAAACAAACTCAGACACAAAGAATTGAACACAGCTTGATTATTTGAGAGGTGATCCTTGGAAACACACATGAAGATGTACAGAAAGTGAGGCGAAGAGAGAGGAGTCAAGTAAATGTGTGATGTGTTACTGATTCTTTTACAGAGAAGGACAACTGGACCTCAATTCTGTGTATTTCTGAAGTGTGCCTCAGAAGATCCCACTGGAGGACCGACAGGGAGGAGAGGTATTTACCCACGGCCCCTTTTCCCGGTTGTGTGATAAATACCCCCCTGCCCCCAATGATTTTCAGCATGTCTTGGTTACTCACAATGTTTCTAATACAGCCCTTAGGCCAGAAAGAAAAAGGACACAAGGAGCTGAGGTAAGAAATTATCTGTGAGATGGACTAAGCACAACAACAGCAGCTTCCTATAAACCCTGGTCCCCATGGACGATGGGATGATGGGTCATTAAGAGCATCTGTTGTGGAGAGAAAAGATGGAATAAAAATAGTCACATGTGTAATTGGATTTGAAGCTGTTTTTGTGAGCGTGGAGACATATGTGGAACAGTATATTTAATTTTTCTTTGTCAATTGGAGTTTATAGAGTTTATAATTTTTTATCTTTTTTAAAATATATTTTATTGATTTTCTACAGAGAGAAATGGAGAGGGAGAGGGTTAGAGAGTAAGAAACATCAATGAGAGAGAAACATTGATTCAGCTGCCTCCTACACACTCCCTACTGGGGATGTGCCCACAACCAAGTACATGCCCTTGACCAGAATAAAACCCGGGACCCTTCAATCCACAGGCCGACACTGGATCTACTGAGCCAAACCAGTTAGGGCTAAATTTTTATCTTTGTATTATTTGACTCAATACTGTAATACTGTAAGAATGTTATTTTTTATGTTAAACATAACAGCCATTCATTTTAAGAAAATATTTTTACTACTTCTGCAGTAAACAAATACAACAAAAACAAGTACAACAAATACTTTTAGTAGTATGTTTTGGTTTCTGGAATTTACTGAGTTAGTTAGGAGACATTATTCTACATGGATAATAGGAGCTTTAATAAAGCAATTCTATGAGATCTTCTTTGACAGATGAATCTATTTATTTTTTAAGATATGTTTTCATTGATTTTTTAAGAGAGAGAGAGAAAGGGAGAGAGAGAGAAAAAAACATCAATGTGAAAGAGAAACATCCATTGGATGCCTCCTGCACAACCCCTATTTGGCATCAAGCCTGCAACCTGGGCATGTGCCCTGATTGGGAATCAAACCAGTGACCCTTTGGCTCATGGGACAATGCTCAACCAGCTGAGCCACAGCGGCCGGGCTATTTTATTACAATGTGATTAGTAACCGAAATCTTATTTCAATTTTTGGAAGATTTTCTGATTACCTAATCTAGACTCATGCATTTAATGGTTAAAATAATATTGTTTAAAACTATTTTAAAGTTGTAACTGGAGCAAATGGGGAAAAAACAAAAACAAAAACAAAAAACAGTCCAGAGGGTAGAATTAAATAATTATCATCTGGATTGTTCAAACTGGAAGCTAAGCTGAGCTATTCACAAGACTTTGTAAGAAAGAGAATCAACAAAAAATAATTTGAATAAATGAGGCCTACATTGATTAATAATATCTTGACTAACTGAATGGATGAAGACATTATTCAGTCAGTCAATCAATTTTACAGATGCTAAAATCTGGAAATCTGAAAATAACTGTATCCCATAATGAATTCTCATATGTAAAAACTATTAACCTTTAACAATGAAAATTTATACTATTAGTATAAGGTCAATCTGTTTAACATCAAAATCTTAGTTGCTTAGCACAAGGTATTTGTGTGTTTTACCTAAAACATTAATGGAAATCAGGCAATTCTTTCTTTAGAATTTCTCTAATCTATGATTTAAGGATTTTTCTTTTTTTCTTGTATGGTGTTGCTTAGCCATTTTGAATTTTTTTTCCATGCCTGAAAATGAATTTAATCACTTTAGCACATATTTGGTTAGCCAGTACCTTATTACATAGTCCCAATCAAGTGTAAAAGAGGCTTAACACTGTAATCAAAGCAAGAGCAATCAGGATTGGTGAGCATCTAGCTAGTCTTCATCATAGCTACTGCACTTCCCCTACCACTATCCCAAAACCAAATATATGACGTGATTTACTGCAGATAACATTCTATCTATATGTGATTTAAATGAGAATCAGAACATAGCATTATTCTTCAGCATAACCATATGTTTTAGTTCCAGAGTATGTTAATAAATTAAAATAGGTATGTGGTGATAGAGATAATATAGAGTAGATACAAAATAAGGCATTTCTCACGGGGGGGCGGGGGGGGGCTGCACACATATTTATTGTGAGGTCATAGAACCTCAGGGTGTTTTTAAAAATAAGAGTCTTCTGGGGAGATTTAGGCATAAGTTTTCCTAAAGGAAGGAGAATATGAGCTGGATGACCTTTAATAATCTCCACCAGCTATATAAGTCTCTGACATTTCCATTAACTCTAACTCTCTAAATTTATATCCTATGAGGATGATATTTTATAATATATGTAAAAAATGTCCAGAAGCTTTCTTACCATTCTGTAGAATCTCTATATATAAAAGCCTAAGCAACTGAATGACCAAGCAACTGAATGGTCTGTCGACAGGTTGCTATGACCAAAACATTTATCAAAAACTTTAGGCTTACTTAAAGAAGCTATATACAAAGACGTATAAAGCATTAATTTATATGAAATTCTAGAAAAGGCAAAAGTAGTCCATACTGACAGAGGCAGATCATTGATACCTGGGTGTAGAGTCAGGAGAAATTGACTGAAATGTCATGAGAGATATGTGGGATGATAAAATTTTTCTGTATAATGGTTATAGTATTGGTTACATGGGTGTGTAGTTTTGATATCTGTTTGCATTTTGTTGCATGTCAATTAGGGCTCAATAAAATTAAATTTTTAAAAGAAAAAATATTAAGCAGATAAAATTCCTATAAATAAAACATGCATTATACTTTTTAAATGTGATTTCATTCTTTAATCCATGGAATTTTATTTGATTGAAGGTTTTGACTTAAAATATCAATTATTTTTTCTCCTAACAGTATAATTTCTGTTCAATGCTTATTGAATAATCAATGAATCTACTATGAATATTATTTTTCATATGTACACTATTATAAGTTTACATTGGTCTATACCAAATTGAACTTTAAAATATCTACAGATTCTCTGCCATTGAATTAAAGATTAAATGTACAAAACAGGTTATTTTGGGGGAAGGGGTGTTTTTGGTAGTTATGGGTTTATTTTTCTTTAGATTCATAGCAACTTCAGGATATAAAAAAGATTAATAGTTACTATCCGAAGTGGGTATGATGATAATCTATTCATCTTGCCAGCCAGTGGAATTTGTGTCATAATAGCCACTATGTCTTTACATATATTTCATATAAACATTTAATGAAAATCCACATGTTATTTGAAAATATATATTGCAGCAAAATGTAGAATAAGATAAATTAAACAGAAACTAGTTTAATGAAAATCTATTTTCTATCAGAGATAATTCTGAATCCATATGAACATTAAAATTAATAGTTTATTTTTATTCTGCAGATTAATCAACAAAAGATGTCCTTTGAAAGTACCAATAATGGTGAAGTTGATTTAATAGAGATTTCCTCATATAAATTATTCTACCAGGGGAATATCTATATATAAGCAGAACTCAGTGTTTTAGAAACCTCAGCAATGATCATCATTTTATAAGAAAATTGCATTACTTAATAAATGAGAATGCATTTTAGCAAGATAAAAAGGTTAGGCCTTCCATTAAATATTTATAAATAATTTTAATAAACAAGTTTATGTGAACTGTATTCAATTTGCTTTTACAAAAATAGTTTTAAACACCTTATATGTATATATATTTTTCTACTTAAGACTTCATATCTTATTCCCACCTATAAGATATATAGAAATAGCCTAGGCCAGTGTGTGTCAGTTGGTTGAGAATAGTTCCATGTACTGAAAGGATTCTGGTTCCATTCCTGGTCAGGGCACATTCCCGGGGTTGAGGACTTGATCCCCAGTAGGTGGTGTGCAAGAGGCAGCAAATCCATGTTCCACTCTCACATTGATGTTTCTCTTCCAACTCTCTCTCTTTTCCTCACTCTAACAAAATCAATAAAACTTTTTTTTTAAAAAAAGATGTATAGAAATATTTCTACAAAAAACTCTATAAAAAATTTTGTATTTCCTAAATCTTTTTTATGAAAAGTAAAATGATATTTAAAAGCCTTAAAGTGTCAATGAGAAAAGCATAGTGGTTTAATCTTTGTAATGTTGTACACTAGGGGAACAGTTTTCCTCTTTCTGTTCTCTTCTCTCTTCAACACCATTTTAACTATCCATAAATATGATGAAAAATAGATGATATATGAGTTACTCACCCTGAAATAGATTCTGTGAGAATCTACTTAATGGTTTTACATTCCTAAGCTACATGTGAACCCTCTCTTAATGACTAGTGAGGTATTTAGAGACTAATTCAATAAGCAGACTCAGGTTTTTCAAGTCAAAGAGTTTCTTACCGGTAAGAATGTAATATTTGTCTGGTTGATGTGGCTCAGGGATTGAATGCCAACCTATGAACCCAGGAGGCCAAGGTTCAATTCCCCATTAGGGCATATGTCCAAGGGCATGCTGGAGGCAGCTGATCAACAATTCTCTCTCTTCATTGATGTATCTATCTCTCCCTCTCCCCTACTTTCTGAAATCAATAAAAATATATCCAAAAAACAATACTGTTTGCCAAAGTGATAAAATACTACATGTAGAATCTGACCTTGATTTTAATATAGAGAATTGTGTGTTTTTCTTCAAGATAGTACTTTGACGAATATTAATAACTTTCCTTATAATTACTTGGTAGAACGTTTTCAGTATTTGTCCTATAAAGGAAAGCAGTAAGTTACAGTGAAAGTGCATTGAGCTTGAAGGTGGAGGACATGGGCTTTAATCTCCTTCTGCATTTACATCAGTGTGTTTGGTTGAAATGTGTGTTGAAGGCTCCACGTTAACCTCTATGGCATAGAGTCTATGCATTGGCAATGAGGCCCTAGGCCATTGGAACCTACATATGCTTTAGAATCAAAAAAGTGTATTTTTGGAATCAAGATGCAGAACTAGATTGGGATTTTAGTCCTCAAATATTCATTATTCTTATCCAAAAAAAAAAAAAAATTAAAATAGACCTCAATTCCCTTCTTAGAATAATGTGTGCCAGGTAGTGAGTGCTCAGTAATGTTATGCTGGAGGTTGTGTGTGTGTGTGTGTGTGTGTGTGTGTGTGTGTGTGTTTTCATCCTTCAAGAACTTTGAGGAATGAATCCATGTAAACTTTATTATTGTTATCTCAGAGAATCACATCTTATTTATTTATTTATTTATTTATTTATTTATTTATTTTCATAAGAAAAGTTCTAATTATTTTTATTGTGTTTAAAATGGAATATAGGCCCTACCAGGTCTGGCTCAGTGGATAGAGTGTCAGCCTACAGACCAAAGGGTCCCAAATTTGGTCAGGGCCTCTGCAGGAGGCAACAAATTGATGTTTCTCTCTGTCTTTCCCTCTCTCTTCCACTCTCCCAAAAAGCAATGGAAAATATCCTTGGGTGAGGATTAACAAAAAATAAAAATAAAATGGGATTTGGGGCTATCCTATTACCATTGCCTTTCCTACTGGTTGTATTATGAAACATTAATGCATATTTGAGATCTGGTATATTTTATGAAAAGTTCATAATAAGTCTTGGTTTAATACACTCACTTGAACACAGCAGATCTTATAAGTGAAAAAATAAATTGTGATTGCATAAAATTTTCTAGAATTTAAAACTCCTTCAGCACTTAATGGCATTAGGGAAATTCACTAAGACCTAACTGAAGTTTCTAAAAATATAGTAACACATATTTTATCTCTTGTAAGACAGCAAAGTAGTAACAACAGGTTATGAAATATTTCATTACGTTTAAGAGTCCTCATAAAATGCTACTTTGGTTTGAGGATTTTTCTTTTTTATGTCTTAATGAATTTGTTTTCATAGAATTTTCCTCTAAAAGATATTTGGTAATTTAATTTTAATACATAATTTATATAAATTTCTGTTAGTTTTGCAGAATATATTGTATGCATGGACTTCTTGAGAAATGATTACCACACATTTAGATTTTGGGGAGCTAAAATTCATTCTTGTATTTTACTTTTCATGTTTTGTTTGTTCATGTCATGATACCTTAGTTTGATTATAATTTTAACTCTCAAAACAACATTGATTATCACAGTATTTAAAATAATATTTCAATAAATATTTATTGAGAGAATAAATAACTAAAGGATAATATGACTAGATGGGTGAATAAATCTTTAGAGCTGACAAAAAAAAAAGTTTTATTACCTGTCAACATAAATTTTAAACCACTGGATAAAATCAAACACATTTTTTCTCCTTTCCCTTTTTCTTTTTTTTCCCCTGTTCTTAACCAGAGTGAAATATCTGAATGTTCAGATTCTCTCTCCCCCTGCCTGTCCATACTACTAAGAAAGATAAATGGAAACAGTACTTTCTCTTTCGCCTCTGTCCTATTTCTGACCACGAAAACTGTCACAGTGATCTATTAATATTGTGGATTTCTTTCTTTAGTAGAAGTGACAAGATTGCTATTTTTGAAATAAGTTCTATCTTTTTGTTACAGACACAATGAATGATTAAAGGTTTCAGCACTTCAAATTATGAAACCTTTCTCTAAGAATATAGGCAATCTTAAAGTTGACTTATTGCGATAAAAAGAAAAAGTAGAAATTTCACCTCATCTATCTGCTCAAAATGTACAGGACATAATATGAAAGATCATAATGAAAGGCAGGGGTTATTATTTTTCTACTTTCAGTGGACATTGCTTTTATGGGACAAAGAAGTGCATTATCTCAAGTCCAATGGTTAAAGAGGATGAATCCAGCAAAGGGACTATAATCCCTTCAATCTTTTTTTTTTTTTTTTTTTTTTACATAAAACTTCGAAATATGTCTATTTTTCTTTTGCTTTGTTTTATGTTTCACAGCTTAGGTCGAAACAAAAATCACTGTCTGACTAACACATTAATTCTTCTCTTAATAAAACAAACATTGCTTTGTTCTGACCTTCCTGGGAGAACTATAGAGGCCAAAGAATTTCCTAAAAGATGTGCTAAAGAATTAAAAATAAAATAGTATATTAACTGTATGCCATGGTGATGAAAATAAATTTAGATTTAACTTATAAATGGGATATCTATCAGAATTTTTTTAAATGTAAATAAATTTCAAACTTATTTTATTGAAATATTATTATTCAAACTCAAGAACAATATCAAATTGTGATACTGGTACTAGTTATGCAATGGGCATGTACTCTGGTTTATTTACATATAATTTCATAATCCTATTTTTTTCTATGTGGATTTAAGAAGACTCAAACCTTGTACAAAATGCCATCCTGAAGAGATGAACTAAATTAAAACAAGAAAGAGTTGTACAACAGTTTTGCTTTTTTATTTAAAGCTCTGAATCCCAAATCACTAAAATGTGATAAAGCATTTCAAGTAATATAAAAAGGTACGAAGTTCTTTCAAATAACTTTTAGCAATAGAATTATTTTTTTCCAAATAAAATGTTGTCCAGATACTTAATATGTAAAAGAAATAAAACTGAGCTACTATGGTTGAAGTAGGAGGTGGCAGGCTTGAGTGGGACTTAAGAATTAGCTTCATCTGATTATCCCCATCTCCCTCTCAGATCTTTAAGTCAAGAGACTTCTGGAAAAAAATTCATTACAAAAAACTGAGATATTACATGTAAATCATTGCTCTAAAATAGCATCTGTAAATCTGTCTTTTAGATATGTGATAACTCCATGTAACAACTCCAATGAGGAATAACATCCATTTTCAGAGACCCATCTATACATATAATTTATAGTTTAATTTTCAAGAGAAAATAATCAAATCAAGCTTTATTGCTACTGCCTTGAATTTGGAATGGTCTGTGATTTGCTTGACCAATAGAATGTAGGGGAAGTGATGCAATGAGACTTAGAAAACTAAGTCTTAAGAATTTTGGAACTTCTATATTAACACTCTTAGATTATTTCCCTGTGGCCACAGCAACATGAAAAGTTTAGAATGAATTACGGGAGAGAGAGAGAGAGAGAGAGAGAGAGAGAGAGAGAGAGAGAGAGAGAGAGAGAGAGAGAGAGAGAGAGAGAGAGAGAGAGAGAGAGACGCCAAGCTGTCCCAGCTCAGCCGGGCCCCCAGCTTACCCACCAGCTAAATGCAACAGCATGAGAGAGACCAGGTAGGTGACCGCTTTCCTGTCTGCCCATGAGCTAGGCACCTTTTGGGTACTGGATCTATGTGAATATCAGGATTAGTCAGTGTGGCTAAGATGATCAGTGTGTCTACATTTGTGGATCCATTTACGGAAGTCAGTGTATCCAGAGTATTGTCACCTCTAAAGGGATCAAGTTCTAGACTAACCTATAAAATCAAACAGGCAATTATGACTGGACATATACACATGTCTGGATTGGTCAATTTAACCAGCCTGTCAATATATCATATCAATAGAGTGCATTTGTGTGCAAGAAACAAAAACTAACTTTGCCTCATGCTGGCTTAAATACTGAGAAAAATTGATTCATAGGTGTGTGTTTCCAAAGTTAAGACAAACATCAGGATCAGTGGCTCCTGCCACTGGCAGATATTCTAAAAGTCTCTGTTCTTTCTGAACTACCACCCAGAATATTACTTTCTCTCTATTGGTTAATTGCCTCAAGATTATAAAATAGTTGCAAAGAGCAATTGGGACTAAATTCTTCATTTGCAGAAAGTGGGAATGAATTATTGATTGGTGCACATTAGTAGGGTTAACCCTCGGAGTCTGGGTGGGGTCAGTTTCTCATGAATCACATGTGTTGCCTGAACAGAATGGAAAGACAAATACCTGAGAAGGATAACAAATGTTATGCAGTAAAATAATATTCACAGTAGTCTTTTGGTTTCTCAATTGTTCTGCAGTGTTCAGTATTTCAAGCTTGTCAGTCTGTATGTAATGATCAGTCTGTGTCATTTGTCTCCACTTTGCTCCCAGTCCATCATTATATCTAGGTTCTAGTTTATTTTGGCCTGAATTTTTTTATATATTATATTATTTAAAGTTTAATTGATGTATAATTAACATATAGCATTACATTTAATTCAGGTATACAACATAATACACACACATACATATATATATATATAATATATATATATATCTAATTAGAGAAATATGCTAATTTGTTTGAGGTTCAAGTGAGTTCATGCATATACTAGTAAATCTCTATTAAGAATAGTACTTGGCACAGATTAATGATTAGACACATGCTAATTATTATTTTGGGCTTTCAGTCTCTCTGTCTCTCTGTCTTTCTCTTTCACACACACACACACACACACACACACACACACACACTTACATATAGTACAAAGGATGTTCCTATATATCTTCCTAAGGTTTGGATTTATATTATTTCCATGTCATCATTGGTAGCTATATATTTATTGATTAGATTGATTGAGTGAAAACCCAACTCAGCTGAATCTGGAAAAACAATGAGAACTGTGATCAACTGAGACTTAAACATTGCTAAGCACTTTATATAGAGAGATAACACCACAATTTGCTCAGTCAACTGTATTTGAAACCTCAGGGTAATTGTTCACCACTCCCTCTTCTCCACAACCAATTAATTCCTAAATCCCACAGATTTTCATTCTGTAAACTCGTTCCCATCTTTCTGGGCTCTTTGATTGTCAGTTCTATTTTCCTGGCGTTTATCTGCATTAACTCTTTCCCAAGCTATCTAAATGACACAGCTACAGGTTTTTCCCAAAAAAATTCCAGTTTGTTCTTTAGATCATCAATAATGCCATTGCCTCTTTTTACTTGACATAGCCCTTTATGTAGTTGGGATAATATACTGTTTAGAAAACTATGGTCAGTTTGGTTTGCTGAACTCTAGCATTTATTTTTATTGTTTCCACTTTGCTCCCAAACTACCCTGTTTCCCCGAAAATAAGACAGTGTCTTATATTAATTTTTTCTCCCAAAGTTGCGCTAGGTCTTATTTTCCAGGGATGTCTTATATTTCCATGTGCTAGGTCTTATTTTCGAAGGATGTCTTATTTTCGGGGAAACACGGTAGATATGTGTGTCTCTTCTTTGCTTCCAGTTTGATTTTCTGATGGGTTATTAATATAGAAGAGAAAAAATAAGCTGCCTTCATACAAAACTACCAATCATGATACTCTCACAATTTTATCCCCTTGCAATAGAGTAAAAACTCAGACACAGGACAGATGTGAGAAGGGATGTTATCTGAAACAGAAGTAACCTGACGCTGGAATGTTAATACTAACTCACACATAGATTTTGGCTAGGATCACCAATCTTTATCTTCTGAACCCTGAGTAACTTGAATCTGAACTCACATATTTGAACATGAATCATTTCTTTGTTTATAACATAAAGAGGTCAGACAAACACACATTAGTATACAGAAATCGTACACAAAACAGGATAAAGTAAAACAAAGTCCCAAAAGGTGTGTTGTTCATTGTCAAGGCTCTCATGGTTGAAGATAGAGGAACTGCATATTAATGCATTTTACTATTGTTTGCTTCTGGAATAACTCTGACTGAAGACTTTTGAATTTATGTGATGAGCTTACATTTGTTCCCACAATTGAATATAAACCTTTTCCAGTTTAATCAAGTCATTTCCTTTTTCATATTTTCATTAACTCTCCATTAATTATAACATTGCATATAAATAATGAGACCTGTCATTTACACTCTTCAACAGTATGCTACATTTAAAGAAAAAATAAATCAAATAAGGCAATTATGCCTGGCCAGTGTGGCTCAGTGGTTGAGTGTCAACCTCTGAACCAGAAGATCACATTTGATTCCTGGACAGGATACAAGCCTGGATGCAGGCTTGATCCCCAGTAGAGAGCATGCAGGAGGCAGCCAATTAATAAATTCTTTCTCAGCATTAATGTTTCTATCTCTCCCTTCCTCTCTGAAATCAATAAAAAAAATTATATTATATAAAAAAAGGCTATTAGCAGATATTTGGTCCTGTTCAAAACATCCGGTAGCATTTTTGATCAATGACAAATGGCTGTTGATATTTTGTTCTGTTCAAAACATCCACACTTAGGAAATGTTCCTGGGTTCAGATAGGCATAATTTTTATTTCTACTTTGCGTTTACAGGATTAATACATAAAAAATACTATTATGTTTTATTGGTTCAGTAATTGTGATGTGTCTGTACTGATGATAATAACCCTTCTTGATTGGTAGTCTGGCTGGTAATGGCACACAGAAATTTAGAAAGAAGAATAGAATTTATTTCACCAAAGGTCTCCATGGATATTGGGACAGACCAGATATCTCTGTAGATGTTTTGGCCAGGACCAAATTCCCTATAAGAAATAAAACTATTAGCTTTTCTTCAAACATATTCCAAACTTTTTACTTCCATAGCTTTAGCTTATCATTCTGTTTCTTCATAAATTTCTAGCATATAAGACTGCCTTTTATGACCTCAGGCCAAACTCAAATCTTATTTCTCACTAGCTTCATTTTATGCCTCCAAGGCTGGTTCTATATACACATAACACAACTTTTGGGGGAATATTTTTCTAGGTATAAAAAGGTCGCAGTTTTATTTTAATATGCATACTTCAACAAAAATATAAAATAAAAATCATAATCTCATTGATTAAAGATGACAACATTATTAATATTTGTATACTTATAATATTTTTCTGTGAAAATATGTAAGTATATATATGCATGCACATTATTCCTCATACATGCAAGTTTTAAGAACATAAATCTAGCTAAAAATCTGTGTGATTTTTCAGGGACAACCATAGGCAATTAATTGTAAATGCACTCTCCACACCAGACTTGTTGAATAGCTACTGCACTGCAATTTGTGAAGGGGGGTTGGAGTCCAGGACTCTGGCCACCATGTAGGCTGAATTTTTGTGTGAGTATCCTATCTGTATTTCTAGCTCAGGGACCTCCATTCAGAGGCCACTTTACTGAGAGCTTGAGCTGTGGCTTTTCTCCAGGTGTCTCTGCTTAAATTCTTATATGTGGAGGAGTGGGAAGAACTTTAAAGACACCTTTCTCCACTCTGACTTAGTACTCAGTACTTTTTCACAGCTGGCCCTTTTCCTTCTCCATTTCTCCAGCTCCCACATCCTTAAATGTTAGAAGTCTTTTTTTTTGGGGGGGGGGGAGGGGAACTCCTCAGGATTGAGGCACCCTCTCCCCATCTGTGCTGATATATCTGACCTTCTACTTCAAGGGTGGAGAATGTTGGGCCCAAGGGCCATATAAGGCCTACAAAATCATTTGGTCTGGCCATCCCAAGGCACGAGGGGTGAGTTGATTAAATGTTTGAACAAATACAGCAGGCTAATATTTAAGTTGATAATTGTGTATGGCTCCTCAATGATGTTATAAATATCCAAATGGCCCTTGGCATTAAAAGGCCCCTCACCCCTGCTCTACTCCCTGCAGAGTTAAGGGGGAAAGAAGTGGAGGGTTGGCACTTTCTTCTGTTTAGCTTCTTGCTTATATTACCAAAGTAAGTGATTGCATTTTGACTATTACTTTAATTTTCGTTTGTCTTAATCAGCTACTGTGACACCTGGCAGCTCAGATCCAGCTCAGCTGAGCTCCTGACAAAACAAAATCATACTCTCTTCTTCTCTCCCTCCACCCCTCCCCGCTCCTCACAGCTCTTCTCTTTTTCCCCACAGCTGTGTCCTGAAGGCCAAGGTGAAGTGTCCAGCACATCATATTTGTACAATAAATATTCATTCCATGAATGGAGTGAAGGACTAAAATAAGAATGATTATATTGGTTTTTGTGTGCTGCATTTGTATTTTTTTTCTATTTTTAAGTACTTTTCACATCATTAAATGCATTTCAAGCACATATTTTTGCTTCATTTGTTGCTATATTGTTTCATCCTATGCCTATATTCCAGTTTAGTTAACCACTATGCTAATACAGAATAATTATTTTCCAAAATATCACTCAACAGTGGTAAAACTGTTTTTGACAAATGTCCCTCAGCTTATTTTTTTTTGTGTGTATTATTTGGTAACATGTAGGAATTAAGACCCTTGGCTTTAGAGTAGGAGTGTCGAACTCAATCAGAGAAGGGGCCAAAATCTAAAATCCAGCCTAAATCGCGGGCCGAATGGTTTACTGAACAGTCATAAACTGACAATGTCATAAACTGACAGCGGAGTGCAGTGATGACAGCGCGGTGCGGGCCACATTGCAAGGCCTGGCGGGCTGGATTTGGCCCGTGGGCCTTGTGTTTGACACATGTGCTTTAGAGTAATATTGCCTGGATTAAAGTCACAGCTCAAATTTATTAGCCAAGTGCCATTAGACAAATTACTAAAGCTCTTTATGTTTTTGTTTTTTTTAATAACTTTTTAAAAATTATAATACTGCCGAAACCAGTTTGGCTCAGTGGATAGAGCATGGGCCTGCGGACTGAAAGGTCCCAGGTTCAGTTCCGGTCAAGAGCATGTACCTTGGTTGTGAGCACATCCCCAGGAGGGGGTGTGCAAGAGGCAGCTGATTGATGTTTCTCTCTCATTGATGTTTCTCACTCTCTATCCCTCTCTCTCTTCCTCTCTGTAAAAACTCAATAAAATATATTTTTTTAAAGATTATAATACTAACTAGTTCATAGTTTTTTTTTTCTGTGATGACTAAATGAGATCATAATAAAAATTAAATAAAAGAAAACCTGGTAAAATGTTATTTTTTATACTTTAAAAATTGATTAAAAGAAAGAAATATACTAACTCAAAGAAAATCTTAAAATTATTAATGTCTGTATTTCATGATGTTCATGATAACAGAAGCTTTCTCTGCAGCTCTGCACTCTTTCTCTTTCTCTCTTTTCCTAAGCTCCCACCAGAATCCCCTTTAAGGTCTGTATTTCTACCAGTAGGCCCTTCAAGGTAATCTATGTCTGTTCTAGCATGCACCTTCAAGCCTCTACCCATTACCCAGTCCCAAAGCCACTTTCAAATGTTTAGAAATTTGTTACAGTAGTGTTACCGGTGACAAGATGAGACCTCAATTCTTGTCTTCTTGAAAGAAAGATTTCAAACAAGAGACAGTGTGAAGAAAAGCAAGCATTTATGGACTGCAGCAGAACACACTTAGGCCAGTGGAACAAGAAAGGACACAGAAGAAGCAACAGGAGAGCATAGGCTGGGCTGCCTTCGCTCACAGGAAGTGTGAGAAAAGGGGGCCTGGGAGACAGATTCAGGGGGTTAACTCAGGCTGAGCTGCTGCTGCCCATTGCTCCCCTGGTTGGGTTGCAAGTCTCATGGCCTCTCTTAGAGGTTAGGGTACATGTGCCTGTGGAGGAAGGAAAGGGGAGAGGGAATGGCACTGGTATGCTTCTTAAAGGGAGAGTGCACTGGGCTTTTTGTTTTCAGGGGTTTTAAAGGCTGAGTGTTTAGGGGAGGTCTTAGGGTAGGATCAGTAGAATATTCATCAGCTTTATGTTGATGTACCAAAAGGAAATTCATTCTGTTTGTCTGTCTTTGGGTGTGGTTTGAAAATGGCACTAATTGGATTTCTTTGTTCTGTCTCCCTGAGTAGGGTGGTTTAAGCTATCTACCCCCCTGGTTGGGAAGGAGACCTGCTAAGCATTTACACTTAAGAGTCCTTAGTTTAGGGGAGATAGGCTTTACTAGTTGGCTGCAAACTACCTTTTAACTATCTGTCTCAGCTTCCCTATTTTTCTTGTCCTGGAAATTTCCTAGCTCCATACTGTCCTATACCAATAGCGCCTCGCTCTATGTACCAAAAAATATATTAGTCTGTTTGGCCTGTCATAACAAAGTGTCATAATCAGCTTCACTTACAGGAATTTATTTCTCATAGTTCTGAATGCCTAAAGTCACAGATCAAGTGGCTTTCATGATTTTTGTTGAAATCTCTCTCCTCAGACTGTATATAGTGCTTTCTTTTAAAAAATAAAATAAAATAAATAAATTCTTTATTGTTTAAAGTATTACATAAACCTCCTTTTCCCTCCATTGACTACTCCCAGGCCACCTCTCCTAACCCCTCCCAGCACATTCACTCTCTCCCCCTACTCCAGCCCCATTGCTTTTGCTCATATGCATGCATACAAGCCCTTTGGTTGATCTCTTACCCCCTCACCCACTGCCTTCCCACATAGGTTGGACAGTCTGATGTTTCTATGACTCTGGTTCTATTTTTGTTCATCAGTATGTGTTGTTTATTATATTCCACAAATGAGTGGGCTCATGTGATATTTATCGTTCTCTGACTGGCTTATTTGCTTAGCATAATGCTCTCTAGATCCATCCATGCTGTTGCAAATGTTAAGAACTCCTTCAATGCTTTCTTAATGTCTACTCACATGACCTTCCCTATGCTCACGTGACTTTTCCTATGCTCATGGAGACCAAGAGATAGCTCTGGCATCTTTTCCTCTTCTTCTTCTTCTTCTTCTTCTTCTTCTTCTTCTTCTTCTTCTTCTTCTTCTTCTTCTTCTTCTTCTTCTTCTTCTTCTCCTCCTCCTCCTCCTCCTCCTCCTCCTCCTCCTCCTCCTCCTCCTCCTCCTCCTCCTTCTTCTTCTTCTTCTTCTTTTTAATATATTTTATTGATTTTTTACAGAGAGGAAGAGAGAGGGATAGAGAGTTAGAAACATCAATGAGAGAGAATCATCCATCAGCTGCCTCTTGCACACCCCCTACTGGGGATGTACCCGCAACCAAGGTACATGCCCTGGACCAGAATCGAACCTGGGACCTTTCAGTCTGCAGGCCGATGCTCTATCCACTGAGCCAAACCAGTTTCGGCTCTTCCTCTTCTTAAAAGAGGATCTTGCCTTTATGATTTTATTTAATCTTATATATATGTCATATTTATAAATCACAAAAAGAAAAAAAGTGAAAATTAGGGGGGAAAAAACACTTCAATACCAATAGCTTTTTTTCCAACTTGATAAGATATCATATATGTAAGCCAATTGTTAAACACTGTTGATTGTAATTAATAGCAGCAACACTTATATTTAGAATGTATGCATATTCATATTGTATTCTGTAAGCTGCATAATATTAGAAGATGTGTTAATTATAAAACAAATGGAAATTAAACTTAAAGATTAAGATATAACTAAATAGAATTTTCAGTATATATTTTTTTTCATCCCATTAAAGCATCTTCAAGGTTAGAGATACCTGCTCTGAAGAACATTACTTTTATGAAAATCAAATACGAGAAGACTATGAGCTGCTGACAATCTGCTTTCATTTCTGGCTCAGTTGTCTGGGGAATCTCTGTCTCTCAATTTTTGCAATAATAGAGTTGTTACTGGTCAAGACAGAGCAATAACTTTGGCTGTCTCACATGCCAAATGAGGGAAATGCTAGATACCTTGCTGATATTTGCAACTCTACACTCCAACGTGGGAGCAATCAACGGATAAGTCAAACTGTCTTTTGGTCTGTGCATGCAATTCTGGTTCAGAGAGACCCACATGTGCCAGATAAGCCAGAACTGTTGTGGAAAATCTACAGATGTTCTTCAGATTTATGAAAACCTATTCTGTTTCTGTAAGTGAAAATGTCGGTGGTGGCTTCCCCGTCTTTCTCCTTCCTATTTCTTTTGATAATTGTATAAGGCATCTCAACATGCAAGAATACAGTGGTTCTGGAGCTCTATTAAACTACACATTTGTTCACATGTCTGCCTGCAGCTGTCTCCAAAGACACAGTACATGTCTTCCTTTTTACCTTCCAAATGTCTCAGGAACATTCTCATTATCAGATTCTAAACCAGAATCAAATTGCCTGGAACATTCTGGATATATCAGAAGATAGTTTATAAAAGTGTGCACATGATGCTCAATTCAAACAGTCAGAATGACTCAGACACCAGGTCAGAGACAGTGGGCATATTGCATTGTTGTATGATTGTTTGCCAATGCTACTTAACACAGTGTTTTCCGATTCTCCTTGTGGGTAGTTGTTGAACAAGAAAATTGTGCAGGCCAAGCAAGCAAGCTCTCATGTTTACAATTTCTCCTCTGTGCATCTGTGTTGAATAGTCCACTTAGCCAGGCTACTACCCTTTAGTTTGATTCATAGAGAAGGCAGGAGTCAACATATATAAAATGTGATTTTAAAAACATGTGAATATATTCTTCTAAAAACAAGTTTTGAGAATAGATATCTCATGCTAAATAAGGATGAATAGTAAATTGTTTACATCTCCGCAGTATAAAATTTTATGGTTCCATTATTCATAAAATAATGAATTTAGGGTAGGTTGCATGATTACATCTTGACATACAAAATTAACTTTAATATTCATCTCCACAGGAGGGCTACTAACTTTCTCAGTTCTAATTCTTGGTTTCCTATAATTTCAACTTGACTTTCCATTATCAGAAAAATACTGCTGTGAATCCTTATTACTAAAAGCAATTGAACACCATAAAATAGCCAAAATGTAAATAGGTAGCATAAAGAGAGGAAAAACAAGCCACTCAAATATTTCAATATACACACATACTATAAGAGAAATATTCAAATAAATCTTTTCCCCAGGGGCCTAATAAAATTTACTATTAAAAACGTAAAGTAAATGGGGAAAGAGTGTACCCCCTATTTATGGCCAGCACTATCATTATGTAAAATGTGAAGAGCCTTCCAGGATATATTAAGGGGAATGTAAATGCAACACAGTATGTCTAGTGTGTGACGTAATTAATCTGTGCAACAGGTAGGACATATATAAACGTTATGGCTTTCCTTTTATAAGAACCCATTTGTATTCACTCCTATTAAGTTTGTCAGAGAGAAATTTCTGTAGTAAAACATTCTCAAATTATCTATGAAGTTTATGCAGACATTTTAAAAAGGATTGTTTATAAACTAGCTCTACTATATAAATAAGTTCTATTGCTTGAATTTTTTCTGGATTGGCTCCATGCAGACATAACTATAAAATCGAATGAGATCTTACTTCTCTCTAATAAAGTATCTGGAATCCCACATCAATTACTTAGAATTTAATTTAGACAAGCTTGCTTTCTTAAAGTGAAACGCACAATGTTATTGAAAACATCTTAACATTTTACAAAACAACTATATTGCTTTTTTTCTCTTTTGCCACTGTGTTAGCTCAGCTGTAATTTACTCAGGAGAAAATGAGAGAATATATATCCCTAAAACATCATCCATACGTTTTAAATGTCACAAAGTAGCTAAATTAAGTGATAATCAAAAAGAATTAATGCAGCCTGGCAATCATACTGTATTTCTCTGGTCAATCATTCTCTAATTCTACTAAAGCATAACTTCAGTACCTTCTCTCTCCTCAAATGGCCAATATTTCCACTTCAAGATTCACTCTAAGGGCACATTGGCTAAGGAAGTGAAGCAAACAGAAGAGAACTGCAAATTACCACCACCATATAGCACCCACCACCAGCCTCTCCATTCACAGTTTGGGACCTCTCTTCTGTTTATTCACATAAACTACACTAAATTTCATTCTTGCTAACCCTCTTAAAGGCCATCACTACAGCAATCTTAATGATTGAGAAAAGAAGGTAAATTTGATCATGTGGGTCCACAGCATCAAATTTATCTTGTCTTCCAGATCATTCTTATGAACATGGAAAGGTAGTATTATCTTTATCTTTCTACAATCGTTAACTTTGATTCTACTTTGGATACTGGCAGAAAAATACTGCTGTGAATCCTTATTACTAAAAGCAATTGAACACCATATTTGGCCCATGTTTCTCCTCCTCTTTAAACACTTCTCAGTTGATTGGGTGGAATAAACGTTAGCCTCCTATTACTAAGTACCATTATCTCTTACAAATATTCCAATCAGGCTTTTGCCTCCACTCCTATGTAGGGGGTTCCAGAAATATGACCTCCAAAATCCATGGTCAAATCTCAGGTGTTCATGTTACTGTACACTTCTTGACTAATTAACCTTACCCAGAAAAGGTATTATTTATACCTGAAAATATATTTATTTGAAATCAAGGATGCCGTATTCTCCTACTTTTCCCATTTCTTCACTTTCTAGTCCTAAATCTATCTACCATCTATCTATCCATTGATCTATCATCTATCATCTATCTATCTTCTCTCTTCTATCTTTTCTTCTTTTTATTGGAAGCCTCTATTAGGGGTGTCGAACTCAATCAGAGAACGGGCCAAAATCTAAAATCCAGCCTAAATCGCGGGCCGAATGGTTTACTGCAGTGTTTTTCAACCGCTGTTCCGCGGCACACTAGTGTGCCGCGAGATGTTGCCTGGTGTGCCGTAGGTGCAGACAAGAATTTTATAATTTTTCACTATTTTGTTTACTTCATATTTCATAATAAAGTAATTATAAAATACTTTCTTTGTGTTTATTTGATTCCTATTTAAGAGAATTACTTTATATATAGTCAATATAGGCACAGAGTTAAATTTTTTAACATTTTCACACTAATGGTGGTGTGCCTCGTGATTTTTTTCATGAAACAAGTGTGCCTTTGCCCAAAAAAGGTTGAAAAACACTGGTTTACTGAACAGTCATAAACTGACAATGTCATAAACTGACAGCGGAGTGCAGTGATGACAGCGCGGTGCGGGCCACATTGCAAGGCCTGGCGGGTTGGATTTGGCCCGCGGGCCTTGTGTTTGACACATGTGCTAATTATTTCCTTAATAAAACACTGTTTATGCCATAATTGCCACTGATCAAACTGTGGCTTAACACATAGTTTTATAAAGAAAAAAGAGCCGGGACCGGTTTGGCTCAGTGGATAGAGCGTCGGCCTGCGGACTGAAAGGTCCCGGGTTCGATTCCGAGCAAGGGCATGTACCTTGGTTGCGGGCACATCCCCGGTGGAGGGTGTGCAAGAGGCAGCTGATCGATGATTCTCTCTCATCAATGTTTCTAACTCTCTGTCCCTCTCTCTTCCTCTCTGTGAAAAATCAATAAAGTATATTTTAAAAAAGAAAAAAAAGGTATAATAAAACCCTGTATCAGTTATTGCATTGCAGTCTAAAATAGCAACTGTTTTTTTTTTGTTTTTTATTTCCAGCCATTTATCTTTTATTTTTTCTATGTGATAAAACTTTATTTATTTATTTATTTATTTATTTATTTATTTATTTATTTTACTTTCTTTTTATTGTTGACACTATTACAGATACTATTACATATGCCCCCCCCCCCCCCATCCCTCTACTTTTGCCCACCTCCATCCAGGCTCTGCCACCACTCCCTTCTCTCTGGCTATTAGCACGCTGTTATCTATGTCTATGGGTTATGCATATATGTTCTTTGGCTATTGCCTTTTCCCAGCCATTTAGACCAGGTAAATAAAACACGTTTACTTCCCATATCTGAAAATATCCCAGTAGAAATATTGTGATATCTATAAATTAGTCCTCTTATGCTTTCAATATAATCTACCATTTGTAATATAAAAATACAGAATCTCCATTTTTTTTAAGTACTGTGTGGTTTTGCTCTATTAGTCACCTTCCAAATCCTTGAATATTATTTCTTTAATAATAGTGTGTCCGTAATACGTATTCAAAACTCTGTTATTCATTTCTTGGCCCAGAAACAAATTTGCATGAGAGAGAAAATAAGATGTTAGAATCCCTATTGTTATGAATTGGCATGGTGCAAGCTTTTATTCATATTCTTTTCTTGTATAAGTATATAACAATTCAATTAGATGATTAATGTCATTCTCAAGAGGCAAATGCAATTAGCTTTCACTTATAGAAGAACAGCTTGCAGATATTTTTATTTTAGAAAAAAAAACACACAAAATCACTGAGTTGGGGAGAATATCTAATACTCTGTCCCATCTGAGTCTCAAATCTAGTGTGTTTTTCAAGGTCATTGATACTTTACTTCCAATATGTTAATATTCAGAACATTTGTTATATATTGGCAATTTCTTTTAAAAATATTTTTAAAAAATATTTAAGACTATGGTATTTCAACTCACATTATACAATCTACTTATTTTTAAAAATCAATAGACCTGTAACATGGTTTTAGTATTAAAACCAGGTGGATTTCTTAAAAAAAAACACAAAAATAACACACAGTACTATTGATTTTTTTATTCAATGACTTTTGTACTTCACAATTTCTCATATAAAAGAGTCTACTGGAATTCAAGTATTTAATTTATGCTATCGCTTAAGGGAATTCTAAGAAGTTTAGAGGAAGTCAAACTTTCATATTTTCTATAAATATGAATTATTAGGGAGATATATGAAAAGAGAAAACTTTTCTTCAGTGTAGATGGGGTTATATAAGAGTCAAAATGGAAAACTATGTTGCATTCCATTACTTTCAGTTACATTTGAAAACATTTCTCCAATGATATCATTTTCCCATCTGAATATAAGTACAAAAAGATGTTTCTATTTATGATGGATAGTACCATCTTAGTAAACTTAGGGATAAATGTAATGACTAAATTACCACCTTGCTTCTAAGCTATCAAAGTTGCATGTGAACAGTGATTTCCTCCCAAAAAATACAATATAGAAATGGAACATTAGTATGAGGCAAGCTGAAATCTTCAACCACAATTATAATAATCACAATACCATTATAAAGGAAATAGCCCAAAAATGTGTTCTTTTAAAATACAATATAAATATTGGTTTCAAATGAACTTAATGACAGAAGTAAGGAATGCAATCTTAGCCTTAACACTTTCTTTTTAAATACGGAGAGGTGTTGCCGAAGCCGGTTTGGCTCAGTGGTAGAGTGTCGGTCTGCGGACTGAAAGGTCCCAGATTTGATTCCAGTCAAGGGCATGTACCTTGGTTGCAGGCACATCCCCGGTAGGGGGTGTGCAAGAGGCAGCTAGTCGATGTTTCTCTCTCTTCGACGTTTCTAGCTCTCTATCTCTCTCCATTTCTCTCTGTTAAAAATCAATAAAATATATTTTAAAAAATAAATAAATAAATACGGAGAGGTGTTGAAATAAATAAAAATAACTTTATTTTCTCTTTCTATATTTCTAGTCTTTCTATAGTAAAACAGGGAAAACTAAATTAGCACATTCTAAATAAGACTTGATTATTTTGTTTCTCTAAGTAATCTATTAATATAATGAGGCATACTTTAGGTTAAATTAAGTAGGCTTTTATTTTATTCCTAGAATTAGTATTGGTTCTTGTAGAAATAACTTGAGGGATAAGGTAAAAAAAAATGTTTAATATACTTTTAAAAATTTAGAACAGTTTAGAGTTAGGAAATCATAGTGAAAATAGTACAGAGTTTTCATATACCCCAAACTTAGTTTCCTTTGTTATTAACATTGTCATATTTATCTCAATTTTTCACAATTAATAAACCAATATATGATAAATTATTAACTAAAGCCCATAGTTTATTCAGAGTATCTTAGTTTTTATTTCATGTCACATGTCTGTCCCAGGATCTTAATTAGGATGAGACATTACATTTAATTGTTCTCTTTCTTATGCTTCTCTTCTGTGTCAGTTACCTTAAAAATATATTTTTAATTAATTTTAGAGAGAAAAGAAGGGAAAGGGAGAGAGAGAAACATCTAAGAGCGAGCAACATCAATTAGCTGTCTCCTGCATGTCCCCTATTGGGGATCCAGCCAGCAACCCAGGCATGTACACTGGCTACCTCTGAGTGTATGGGATGAAACAGCCAACTGAGCCACACTGGTAAGGGGCTGTGATCATTTCTTAGACTTTGTTTTTTTATAAATTTAACAGTTTTGAGTATGGTCAAGTCTTTCATTGACTGTCTCTTAATTGGGATTTGTCTGTTGTTTTTCTTCCAACCAGATTAGTGGCATATGTTCTTGGTACAAGGACCACTAAGGTAAAATGCTATTCTCATCACAGTTGTACATACTACCAACATGATTTATCACTATGCATGCTAACCTTTAATGCACAGCTAAGGTAGTTTTTATAAGGGTAACTACTGTTCCATTTCCATATTGTATCACTTTGTCCAGACCACACATAAGGTGTGGGGAGTTCTGCTTTTACTCCTTGAAGAGAGGAGTAGCTACATAAATTATTGCCATTATTCTGCTAGGGAGACTGATCTCTTCCCCCCTCCTTACTTATTATTTTATTTATTTAGTATGGACTTCTAGAGATTTTATATTTTAAATTATAATCTAACACTACTGCATTTCTGTTTGCTATTGCTTAAATTATTTCTGTTTGGGTCCCCTTCAGTTTGTTACTTTGTCCTTTCGACATATCATAATCATAGTGTGTATGTTTTCTTTGGAGCACTTTGTGTTACCTCTTGGGTAGCATAACCCTGTTTCCCCGAAAATAAGACAGTGTTTTATATTAATTTTTTCTCCCAAAGTTGCACTAGGTTTTATTTTCAGGGGATGTCTTATCTTTCCATGCGCTAGGTCTTATTTTTGGAGGATGTCTTATTTTCGGGGAAACACGGTAGTTCTCCAATTTTGTTTTCCTTTTCCAACACAATGTTGGATATATGAAAGAAAATGGACTAGGTTTGGAAGTGACAAATCTATGCCATTAAAGATTACATAGAGGCTCAATTATTTTTATTGTCAAAATATTTTCTTTATGCTCTTGTTTTTAAAAATATGTTTTCTGTTTCATAGATTCTCATAGTTTTTCTAATTATATAATTCTTCCAAAAAAAAGTAATGAAAAATATATTTCAAAAAATCTTGTTTCAAGCTCATTTATTATCTCATTCTCTCACTAATTTCACAGTATAGCAAGCATTCCATAAAGGACTAATAAAAAGTTTAATTATTAACTCTAAGCTTGATATGCACAATCACCATTCAATACTTTTTTTCATATGAAGAAATTGATTATGAAGTTGCTGCAAAATTGTAATATATAAGCTAAACAGCATTTGTACAAATTGAAATAAGAAATGGTAGTACATTGGACTATTATTTTTCTCAATGAAGAAGATAATAATAAGTAGTTAAATTCTGTTACATTTATGGCTGATAAAATTTTCTGATGGATGAGGAGTTTGAAGTGTGTGATATTTATAGACCATAAAAAAAGATGACTTTAAGAAAGTTGGTGTAGCAACTGAAATGATGGTATTTCTTAATGAAATGGGTGGCACAAGAGAAAGATGTATTTGGTGAGAAAATAATTAGTGTAAAATTTGGGGCATTATACTTTTGAGGTTTCTTTTAGGTACAAGTGGTAATAGGTGGTTGAGTAAAGAAGTTTGAGGTTAAAGAAATAGTGCAACTGAAAAAAAACAACAACTTCTAAACCTCCAAAGAAATGTATTAAAAGAGAAGGAACAGGTTGTGCAGTGGAGGGTGTGGAATAGAGGGTGGCTCTTAAAGGAAAAATTCATCACAGTCCTATGTTACAAGTTAAAGAAAGGTCTATTACAAAAAGAACTAGGAGTGAAATATTGAATATAACATTAGTAGGTTTTTTGTTTTGTTTTTTACTTTAACAAGGGCATTTTTATTGAAATTGCAGGGTAAAAGTTATTTATGTAGGTTTTCAACTGGATTACATTTTAAATTCCTTGGTGACAAGGTCAGCCTTTGTTTACTCATGATGTATCCAAAGAAAATTGTACAGTAGTTTCCAAATAAACTCAAAGTTTTGGGAAAATCTGTTGACTGATGTTAAGAAAGAAGAGCAGTGCTCAATTTTCAAACTGTTTATTTGTTAAGTTGCTGATTTTTATGTCAGTCTAAAATTTTGGATAATGAGTAGATACCAAAGTTATTCACTCTCTTTATTTTTAAATACTCTAATTAAATGATTTTGTTTTTTGACAAAGACAAACATTAAAATGCATTTAACACAAATGGACAGAACAGTGGTAACATTTTAGGCTAATTGCAAATATTTATTTGCCTTCTTGGCAAGTTCTTCGATTTGGAAGAAACCATTTGATTGATTTACACTGACCAAATAATCTTGAATTTTGTTTTATTTCTATGACAGTATATGTCACTAGCAATTCAAGACCTTTTATTTTCCCTCTGTCACAACAACCAGCACTTTCTGGTTGCAGCTGCTACACCAGCTCTAGTCCCAGAGTGAGGCCAACAACAATATAGAAAGACTTCTTAGATAACCTTCAATAAAATGAATGAAAACAACAAAACAATGCCAAAAAAAAGTTTGAAGCCGCAAAGTTTGAAGGAGTATTTTTCACATCAGGGTTATCTAACCTATTGTACTTGATACAAACAGAAAGCAAATTTGCACAAAGTGTTTCTATACTTAAACTACCTGGATAGGTGATAATATGAACTACATATATTATTTCTCTTATTAAAAAAAAAACTTATTTTCCTGCAGTTAGAAGGTTATATTCTGTAGTGCTGTAAGTATTTGGTATGGAAAGTATTTGATAGGAAGGAAATGAGAAGTAGATTTAAATCATCCTACTTTTTTTGTGTTCTACATGCTGAATCCCTTGGAAAGCATAGAGCTGGTGGAAAAGGCAAAAGTGGAGGAGGAATTTTGGAGTATAGTATAAAAGTACTATCTTGAAGAAGCTGCTGCATATGTGTAGCTTCTCCTCCTAGAGAAGAAAAATATCTACCTAGACAACTGGAACAAAGGGCCCACTACATTGCAGTTGAGAGGAAGGCAGTAAAATGAGAGGCTGATTGCATAATAGCTCTAGGTGGATTAGATGAAAAGCTGTTGAAGAAAAGGTTATTTTAAGAATCTGTGAAAACACTATAATCATGGGTATCTTCAAAAGACAGTGATAAGAAATGGTTTTGCAGTAAAGTATATTACCTGAGTATCAGCCCCATGTCATTCAATTATTTGGCCTTTGGTGACAAACAGAACTGGCACAATCCCTTGTCTCTGTGGGGCTAGATTATCTGCCAGCTCAAAGGATGATAACTTTAGGGTATGACTGTTAAACTTTTAGTTCTTGACTACTTGAATCTGAGCATTATGATTGAGATTTAAAATTGCTGTATTTATTTATAAAATAAAAATATAATAGATTTGATTTCTATTTGCTTGCTTTTGTCCAAAACTAATAGATGTCATCACACAGCCAAGGATAACATTGTTAGTCATTTTATTATTATTATAATTATTTTGCCTTTGGAGTTTATAAATCCTTGTCATAAATATTATCTAATTTTTACAATACTCTCCTAAGACTGCTGACATTATTATGTTTAATTGAATAGTTTATAAACTATTTTCATATGGATGAAGAAAATGAACTATTGAGCAACACTCTTCTTAAATCTAAATTTTAGGTAATATTAAAATAAAGTATCTAAAAGAAAAAAAATAGACTGTTTGAAAAAGAAATTCATAATAGAGAACTAATATTATCTGTAAGAATTTACTAGATGTGATGAATCAATTTAGTTCTCACAAAAATGTCTAAGTGTGAGGGTGTTCTTAATTTATATATGAATGTATATGAGTAAGAATTTAAATAACTTGGAGAATTTTCAGTGTTCTTTCCACTCTTTTTTAGAATTTCTATTTGCTCCACACTTAACGATCTATTTTTCAAAGAAAAAAAAATACTGTTTCAATTGTTCATCATAAGGACACTCAGGACCAAGACCCTTTTTTTTATAATATATTTTTTAATTAAATTATTATTTTTTTACATATACAAATGCCCCCCCTCCCATACATACCCTTCCTCCCCAGAGTTTTGTGTCCATTGGTTGTACTTATATGCATGTGTACAAGTCCTTCGGACCAAGACACTTTATATTAAAGTCAGGGAATATTGGGTTTCCTGCTTCTTCCTAGGGCATAGTTTGTAAGGCATTTCTCCTGTTCTTGCAGATTTACATCTCATCAAGCTTGAATCTCAAAGGTTTGTGAGAGTATTTGGGGGTATCAACCACCTACATGCAGGAGGGAAGAGGAGGACTGACTTAAGCTTATTATCTAAGTATGTTTCTCTGAATATTTAGAATGCTATGATTTGAGTAGACTGTACACATTTTTAACTGTTAAAATGGTACTAGGTTCCTAATTATGTGATCAGTTCTTTTGTTTACAGCTGTAAGAGTTTAGAAACCCAAGGGAAGCTGAGGTAATGATAAAATATGGGCGCTAAACCTCTACCTGGACCATGCATGCATTATTTTTATGTACTAAGTCCTATTTATATAATTAAACTATGTATTATGTTGGAATTTGGCTGAAACAGTGAAGTGAACACAACACAATGAACAAAAAAGTAATATATTATTTCCCAAGAATTCACTTAAAAAGAAACAGATGCCTTTTTATTGCTTTTTAGAAAGTATTTTCCTAAACTTCTTTCATGTGATTGATCAACTGGATCCTATTTCAGCAGGTTATAATTCCACTTGAATTCCTAGTTACCATAGAAACAACTGATTCCCAAATCCCCCGTTTTTAAGTGAGATTTTACTTAAGGGTAAATAATTGTACTAATTGATTTTTTTTTTACATTGGAAACCTAAGACCTTAAAATATTTAGCAGACCTTACAATATGATAAATTCCAAAAAAAGAATGCATTTTCAAAGTGAATTTATATAAAAAGAACATAAAGTACTGGTATGTTTATTCATGTTAAGTGATATAGTATTTTCACATATGTAAGCACCAATTCTAAGAACTAAGAGCATTAATGATATCAACTCTAAAATATATATACTTCTCAAACGAGGTATTAGTGTATTACCTTCTGAAAAGAGACAACAGATAAGTTGGTAAAGATTATTGTTTAAACAATGATATAGAAAACCTTGAAAGTAATATACATTTGAAAAAAATTATGGCAATATGTAAGTGTATTTTGGAAAAACTGCCTTGTGGGATTGCATATAGCTATTGAATATATTCTTTCAGCATATCTATAATGGCAAAAATAATGTGCACTTGTTACTGCCCTTTTGAATATATGACTTTTACCCTGGTTCAACCAATTTATCCTTCTGCCTGGTGGGAGTATGGTATTAGGCATCAACAATGTAAATTGCAGAATAATATTCAGCTGATGACAATCAAAAATTTGCTGCCATATCACAAGTCAATTTCTTTGAGAAATTGTTGAAACTGGGCTGTATTTCTACTTGAGCTTGGTGGTCTTGGTCTGGAGTTATATATCATGAAATTATTTAGATTGGAAAGAGAGGAAAGTTTCCCTCCCCCAGGAAATGTATAGCAGCAGAAAGGTGAGAGACATAGGTGAATCAGGTGTTTAGATGTGTTCTCTTCTCTGAGTTTCAGGTTGAGATGCAGGCATCAGCTAAGAAGAAGGTAACAAAAATAGCACACTGCTCTAATGAGGAGTACAATATACAGGGTGTCCCAAAAAAGTATACACACTGTAACAGCAGATAGCTCCATTTTGAAAATGAAATGTATTTTAATAACACTGCCTTTATAATTATTCAGTGTGTCTATACATTTTTTGGGAAGCATCCTATAGAGATTGCTCTGTATCAAAGGGGAAAAGTCAATGCTCAATCGTGGAGGCAAAGTTGCTGAGAGAGAGAGAGAGAGAGAGAGAGAGAGAGAGAGAGAGAGAGAGGGAGAGAGAGAGAGAGAGAGAGAGAGACTAGCAATTATTCCCACTTTCAGAGTGGGGTGGCCACACTGAGCTGAGAGCCTGCCAGTCTGCCACACAGCCAGGCCAGCCATTTGAGACTTGTTTAACCACAGAGCTGAGGTTTGAGGTGTACCACTGAGTAGGTGAATGGAAGATAGAGCAGCCCCAGAGCTTACAGTTCAGTAGGTTTGAGGAGAACCAAATTTGCAAAGGAAAGCTGAGCATTGCATCCTAGGATTTTGCCTGAGCTGAATAACAGAGTGATTTACCAGTTGCACATGTCAGCCTCAGAGGCCAGCATGACCGCCTGTGATAGACTGTGCTTTCAATGTTCCAAAACATTCGTTTGACTCAGACTTTTATTTAATTACCTCTCATGCTTATTTAATCACACTCCTTGATTCTCTCCCTTTTTGTTATTAACCTTCGCCTTTTTAAAAATCAAAAATTGATAATTATATAATTGGTTCTTATAAGATTTTCTGCTAGTGGAGAGACCAGGGCTCTAATTTGAAATCAACTGAAAATGGGGGGGGGGGGGGGGGACACACACAAAAAACAGTTGATACCTTAACTCTTAAAACAATCTTTGCCACCTTCAATATGTTGGATCGCTTACCATCTATAGTCTTACCTTTGGAAAAGTAAATTTATAAATGAAAAAACTAACAGTGTCAGCTACACTTATTGTAGGCTTAATAGTGAATTGTCTTCATGCTTACTACATTATTTTTTTCTGTTAACTCCTTTTTTCAAACCATTTTAATCCCTTTGAAATTTCTTTTTGGAAATAATCTTTTTTTGCAATTTATTTATTTGTATTTCACACTTTGTATTATACTCTCCCTAAGAGATAAGCAGCGAGAATTCTCTTTTTGTGCATTAGGAAAATATAATCACACAGGGTTTTCTTAATACTTGTCAAACACATGCTTCCTAGCTGATCACTTTGTTTTCCTGCTTCTGCAATGTGACAAAGAAAAATGAGTGTTGTATTAAAGAAATCCCTTGGTAATAGGATGGTCTATTTGTTTAGCTGATTTGAAGCGTGAAAAAACAGACGAACTATGACTGTAAGAAGGAAAACTGACCCCTTATAACCGAAGTCGAGATAAACATTGAGGAAAGCTACCAAGAGACAATTTCCACTCAATATAAACTAAAGAAAAGGCGGTGTCCAGGGAGAAAAAACAAGGGCTGTAAAAAATTGGCCCTTACTAGGTTAAATGAATAATTAAAATTACCACCAGTTAATGAATAATTATTATATGCCAGGCACCAAGTATATGCAATTTAATCTCTACAACAGTCCTAAAATGCGGGCACTGTTTATACAAATTTATATGAGGAAATGAAGTCTGAGGGTAATTGGTCTAAGATCACTCTTAGTGTTTAGTAGACTAGGGTTAAAATCTACCTCTAATTAACTGTGTTAGCAGGCAGTTCTCTTCAATACAGTATTCTGTTTTTCTTCAAAGATCAATGAGAGTTGGTATTCCAGGAAATGGCAGAGTAATAATGGTAAAAAAATAATATTACGTGAAACATTGATTGTTTGAAATTGTGTTAAATATAATTTTGTTTAATATTCATTTTAGCTGTTTTCCTAAATTGTAAAAGTAGTGTTAAGAAAAAAACATAAACATTTCTTCTTCTGAAAATCAGGAGGCTTAGTGCTTATCTCATAGAATTAGAGTAAAGATAAAACATGAAATGGAGGTCAAATGATAAGTACAATTCCTGTCCCAGACTAAGCACTCACAAAATAATTAATGATATCATTGTATTAATTATAATAACTTTGATACATCATTGACATCACAATTTTACCCAAGTTTTTCTTAAATGTTTAAATTTTTGAAAACTGGATGGTTTATGAATAAATATGTCTATTCAAATATTTCACAGCAATAGATTTTATTATATTTTAATATTTTTGTAATTTTATTCACTACATATTTTCCTAAATGACAATTTAAATATGAAAGCACTTTCTTAAACTATTCCCTCCTTTTTGAAAACATACAGCTTTATTTATACATAAATTTATACAAAATTTGCAATTTGATCTAAGAAGCTAAATACCTCTAAAGTTTCTGCCAGAGAATTTTTACATTGAAGTTTTTACTGCCTATACAATCAGTGATAAAAGTTCATACATTATGGAGATATCATTAAATATATTCCTTATAGTCATCAATCAATAAAGCATTAGTCTAACTCATATATCATTGATTTATAGCTCTTTTCAGGAAGAAGAGATAACAAGAATCAAGAAACCAAAAATTCAAAATAACTAAGAAAATTTGTTCAAATAAAGCTAATTAAGAAATAGAAAACATCCAAGACAAAAAATAAAAGGTGTTAAAAATGGCAGAAGTTGAAATAAATATACAAGAATAAATATTATGATAGTAAAAATCAGCAAGAAAATAAAATATGTAATTTTTTAAAGAGCTCAGAGACAATATTGGTAAGTCAAAAGCAAAAACAAACAAACAAAAACTGTTGTAGCCGAAACCGGTTTGGCTCAGTGGTAGAGTGTCGGTCTGCGGACTGAAGGGTCCCGGGTTCGATTCCGGTCAGGGGCATGTACCTTGGTTGCGGGCACATTCCCGGTTGGGGATGTGCAGGAGGCTGATTTTGTAAAAAATCAATAAAATACATTAAAAAAAAAAAAAAAAAACCTGTCTGTAATTTTGAAAATAACATTGTAAAATGAATAGTTCACTAGCAATAGCATTCAATGGTTAAGAACATACTTCTAGGAACTTACATCACTTTTACTTTTTAAAACATATTTTATTGATTTTTTTTTTCTTTTTTACAGAGAGGAAGGGAAAGGGATAGAAAGTTAGAAACATCAATGAGAGAGAAACACTGATCAGCTGCCTCCTTCATACCCCGTACTGGGGATGTCCTCTCAACCAAGGTATATGCCCTTGGCTGGAATCAAACCTGAGACCCTTTAGTCCACAAGCCCATTCTCTATCCATTGAGCCAAACTGGTTAGGGCTCATATTACTTTTTGATTATTATTCACTCGGGTTCATTTAAAAACATTAATTTATCAGTTTTTTAACAATAGAAAATGAATAATGGTAGAATTGCTATATAAAATAGAGTTCCCAGTTAAATGTAAATTTCAGGTAAATAATCTTATATAATAAAGAGGTCATAGGCAAATTAACCTCACGCCCTCACAAGATGGCTGCTTATGACCAGGGGTAGTGAGGGATGACCAAATAACTGAATAAGCAGGCTGCATGGGGCAACTAGGTCAGCAGAGTGGGGCAGTTGGGGGCGACCAGGCCAGCAGGGGGGCCAGTAAGAGGCAACCAGGCTAGCAGGGGGGCAGTAAGGGGTGACCAGGCCAGTGGTGGGGGCAGTTAGGAGTGACCAGGCCAGCAGGGAGGGGGCAATTGGGGGCAACCTGGATGGCAGCAGGGGGCAGTTAGGGGTGACTAGGCTGGTGGGGGTGTGCAGTTGGGGGCAACCAGGCTGGCATGGGGGAAATTGAAGGGCAACTAGGCCAGCAGGGGGGGCAGTTGGGGATGATTAAGCCAGCAGAGGGGGGCAGTTAGGAGCAACCAGGCTAGTAGAGAGGGAGATGTTGGGGGCAACCTGGGTGGCAGCAGGGAGCAGTTAGGGGTGACCAGGCTGGCACACAGAGGCAGTGAGGGACAATCAGGCCAGAAAGAGGGGGTGGGGGGCAGCTAGAGGCTACCAAGCAGGCAGGCAGGTGAGAAATTAGGAGTACAATGGTCCAGGATTGTGAGAGGGATGTCCTGGATTAGGAAGGGTGAAGGCTGGGCTGAGGGGACTCACCCCATGAACAAATTTCATACACAGGGCCTCTAGTGAATAATATTTCAGTATGAGTAAATGTATGAATGTATTATTTGGGACACACTTAACTAGGTGTACTATATTTCTATTTGCTACAGATAGCAGTTAGGCTGAATAGCAATGAGTTACATTTGAGCATATGATCAATGTTTCACAAATGGTCCAGAAACATATATTATTATTTTTGTTTATTATATATATATTACCATCCAAAAGTGATCTCAGTTACCTTATATTAAAAGCAATGTACTTAAGAGTATTAGAGGTTCCTCTTTACCAAGAAAACCTAAAGTATAGTATTAAGAACAAAATGCATAACATAATTTAGAGAAACACAAAACAGCAGAGATTGAGGCATAATCAGATGAGACAAAGTCAGCATTGCTATGAATATCAGCACTCAAGTCAAAAGGACCCCTATTATAGGCTGGACCAGTAAGAGGATAAAATACCTGAGCAGTGAATCACCAAGTCACCTACAGACTCCAAAGAACACAATAAGAAAACTTGGTTTATTGTATTGAAATGGAAGGTCAGATCTGAGGTGGGAAAAGCACTTTATTTTTTTTAAATGTCTTTATTGATTAAGTTATGACAATTGTGTCCCCATCTCCCTCACTTATGCCCTCCTCCTCCTGTTGTCTGTATCCATTGGGTCCATTGGTTAGGCCTATATGCATGCATATAAGTCCTTTGGTTGATCTCTCCTCCTTACCCATCCCCTCCCCTATCTTCCCTCTGAGGTTTGATGGTCTGATTGATGTCTCTCTGTCTCTGGATCTGTTTTTGTTCATCAGTTTTTGTTGTTCATGCGGAAAAGCACTTTGGAAAGCAGTCTTAGGAGCCTAAGAAAGCAGCATGAGCAACAGGAGTCAAGTAAGGCCAAATCTTGTCAATGCCAGCCCCAAACCAATCTCAGGATAATAGTGAACTGCTCTCCCAAGTGAAACCACATGGGAGACATCATCCATACCAGGGATATTAGAAGGTTAAAACTGAAAGTATGAAAAATATAATCTCATTTTGAAAAAAAATGTAAATGTATACCGAGCCAATCATTAATATTAAAATACTTATTTTGGTTCCTGCTGTTCTCTGCAAAGGGCTAGATATATCTCAGTGAGCAAAATAAATGTGGTCCCAACTTCCATCGGACTTAGAGTCTAGCATTGACAATTGTAATGAGTGTCATAAAGAAAAAATAGGGAGTGATCATGAGTTTGAGCAGGTTACCTGAGGAATTGAGTGTGAGTATAAGTGTGTGTGTGTGTGTGTGTGTGTGTGTGTGTGTGTGTGTATAGAGATCAGCAAAGGCTTGATCATAAAGCATCTTGCAGACAAGGCTAAGAATTGTTAGACTTTGTCCTAAAAAAAGTGAAGGGTCTTTGGGGGATGGAGAGGAAAATTCACAAGTTCATATAAAAGTGAGAACCAGAACTGAGAGACAAATGTTTGTTCAATCCAGTTTTAAGTGACAAGGTATAGCCATGGGAACATCCAAAAGGATCATATTGTGGGCTACAATATGTGCACGCTTAACATGATCGTGGAGCTGATTTCTTGTGTTCCATTATATTTACTAAAAAAGCATAGAGGAAATCACTCTCAATGATCATTGAGAGGAGTACATCTACAATAGCAGTATTAGAAAATGTTCATTATATTGCTTTCTCCATGTGTGCATAGAAAATATCTTGCAATAGTGGAATAAAAATAATGAAAAAAATCTTTAAATTTACCAATATATTTTGATTTACTTCAGAAGCACTAGTGACATATTGGTCAGCAGGATTATTTTTTTGTTACAAGATAGAGTGTTCTGAACACATTTTCTATTTAGAAAAGAAAAATCTCAAATAGTAGGGTTTATTTCACATTAAAATAAGGACATATTCTAAAGAGATAATAACAGATAAATTATTACCATTAAAAGACTCCGTTGTGCCTAGCAAGGATGGCTCAGTGGTTGAGATTGACCAGGAGGTCGTGGGTTGATTCCTGGTCAGGGCACATGTCCTGATTGTGGACTCGATCCCTGGTAGGAGGGCATGCAGGAGGCAGCCAATCAGTGTTTCTCTCAGTTGTGTTTCTATCAGTCTATTCATCTCCATTCCCTTCTATCTAAAATCAATAAAAACATATTTTTTAAAAAACTGCAACAGGAAAGATAGAAGAAGAGAGAGGAAGGAAGTTCAGGCTGGAGGGAGGGAGAAAAGGAGGGAGACAGAAGGGTAAATATTGATGCATTTTAAAAGGTTTTGGATTACCATTGATTTTTCAAAATTACCTCCCACAAGTCTAAGTTTTGTGTTTTGTTTCTGTCTCTCACTGTGCTTGGCTAATCCTTATGACAGATGTTGTTGATTGTCTTAAATTTTAACCACACATTTCTTGAAGACTTCTCTTGTCTTTGAGAACTCTTGGGGAAATTGTGAGAAATGATGTTTCTGAAAGCTGAGGAAGAGTGAGGTGTAAGACAAAATATTTTTTTATGTCAGAATTGCGTATGGATATATCTGTATTTAAAGAAATGAGCAACTTCCAATGCTTGATTCTTTATGTTAATAAGTTTGTAAAGCAAGCAAAAAACTGTAGGAACAAATTTAGTAAATATACACAAGGTACATTAAATTAATTACTCTTCAAAATGCCATAATATGGAAGCATAAATCAAATACAATCAAATCACTAATGATTGTTTGTCCATTATGCAAAAAAACAAGATTAAATAGTAAGTGAAAATCAATTACTTGTTCTTATTCTTGTAAGAGGTTTCCATATATATATATATATATATATATATATATATATGATGTCCTCATCCCTCTGTCTGCATATGCCAGGTGTTTTGTAAAAGTTTTTCAGTGCTAATGATTTAATAGGTTTCCTCCCATCCTGCCAGATGCTTTTATATGATTAGCAGTTATAAAGTGTTGTTTTGATTTTCCCCAAATTTACATTTCTCCTATATAGTGCATATTTTGGGATACTGAATTTCACTCAAATGTGTTCCAATTCTATCTTTTAAGCCAAACCTCCCACTCTATTGTTTTTGTTACCCACACCTTAAGATATACATTTTAAAAGATATGTCAATATAAAAAAATAAAATATAATTATGCAGATAATTGGGGATTCAAAATGTTACTTATTTTAAAAAATGTTTCTTGCATTTCTAAATATCACCCTTGATTACTTAAATGTCCAAGTTCTCCTCATCCAAGTATAATTTTTACTTTCAAATTGCCTATATAGTTATAACTAAAATACATTATGAAATACAATTTTTCATAATTTCTATAAAATGATACTAAAATTTATTAATCTGTCCATTAAGTATTAAACTCTTTAAATATATCATATTTTCATATGTGAAATAAAATATAAACAAACAGCCGCTTTTTAAAATATATCCTTTTTTATTGATTTCAAAGAGGAAGGGGAAGGTAGAGAGAGAGAGATAGAAACATCAATGATGAGAGAGAATCATTGACCAGCTGCCTCCTGCATATCCCACACTGGGGATGGAGCCTGCAACCCAGGCATGCACCCTGACCAGGAATTGACCCATGACCTCCTGGTCAATGCTCAACTACTGAGCCTTCACAGCTGGGCTAACACAGCTACTTTAAAATGAAGTTGGAGATGCCATTCCAGAGGAACTGCCTTATAGGTCTTACTACCTACCAAAAAAGGTGGGTAGGGGCTGGGATGATGGAGATAAAGGGGGGAGAGAAGGGAAGATATCTGTAATATTATCAGCAATAAAAAGTGTATTAATAAAAAAAATACTGGGCAAAATAACCTTTAGACTGGCCCTAAATTTCATTGTATCCCAAGCAACCATTTTTAAAGATAAGGAAGCAAACATAATGGCTACCTACTGGGATAAAAATTACATATATTTTGTTAGCTTATCTGCTGTGCCTACAGTTAATCCTTTCTTCTATTGATGTAATTGTTCTTCCCTTTCTCATAAATACCCCTTGCCTTCACCTCCTATCTGGAACACTATTTGGGTTTCTGATTAGGTCTATCTAAATAGCTGTTCTTTTAAGTCTCAAATAAATACTGTTGCCTCTCACTTTGGCCTTAGATTTTTAGGTTAATAAGTGCTACTCAGAGATGCTCCTGTTTCAAGTTAGATTAAATTAAACGCTAACAATTAAATAGTGAGAAATGGGAAAAATCTTAGTCTGTTTGGCCAATATGTTCCCCATAATAGTGCAAATGATTATTATGGGAGGCAAGGGTCTTGGAAGTGCCCTTCAAAGAAACAGCTTAAAAACTGTAGAGCTTACATAGAATTGTCCTACTTCCTAGAATGGAAACATAGATTATTGTGAATGCTTCATTAATCTATTTACATTTTATCTTATATTGTGATAAACAACGATATACATCACACAGATTATATAAATATATATATATAAATAAATTTATCATGAGAAATTCTTTTACTTGATTATGGAATCTAAGTCTGCAAACTGGAAGCCCAGCAAAGCCAGCGGCATAGTTCCAGTCTGAAACTAGTGGCTATAAAACCAGGAGAGCCAACGTGTGAGTGCTAGTCTGAGTCTAAAGGCCTGAGATGGAGGGACTGGTGATGTAAGTCCCAGTCTGAGTTGGAAGGCCTGAAGCCAGGAGCACTAATGTCTGAGGGCAGGGGAAGATGGATGTTCCAGCTCAAACAGAGAGCACATTTGTCCTTCTCTGACTTTGTGTTCAGTTCAGGCCCTCCACAGATTGGACAATGTCCACTCATATTGGTGAGGGCAATCTTTACTCAGTCTGCAGATTCAAATACCAATCTCTTCTGGAAACGATCTCACAGAAATAATGTTTTACCATCTATCTGACCATCCTGTAGCCCAGTCAAGTTGACACATTCAATTAGCTATCGCAGTCCAAGTTTATATAGTGCGATGTCACTTCTTATATAATCTTTTCAGGTTTCTTATTACAAGTCTCCTGAAGATATAAAATAAAATTCTAATCATAGCTTCTTTAGGAGTCTCCCAACTAATGGAACTACTAATGAATTTGGAATGAAATATAAAGACAGTTTCTACAAATATGTAGCCCAGTAACCTACAAGCACAGCACTTGAGAAGCAATAAGGAAGAGGCTTTAGCTTACTACAGGCAGTAAGATAAAGGTCTATACTAAAGACTAGAGAGAAAACAAAAATAACAAACAAACACACACAAAAAAACCCACAGTTATATATGTGTCCCCCTCCCACTGCCAGACAGGTACTCTATTACCAAATCCATTCAGAAAGCATCAGACTCATCTCAAGGTAAAGAAGGGGGCGAAGAGTGTGTGTTATATTCTAGAGTGTGTAAACCACTTTGGGAAACTGAAATGGTGTCAATGACAAAAAGAGTCAGTAAAGAAGCATGGCCAAAAGTGTACGAAAGAGCAATGGGTTATCTTCCTTGCTCTCTCATAATAAAGCTCTGAAGGGAAAAGAGTGTCCAGATATATTACAGAAAATATGAACTAGATGAAATCTTATCATGCACTAAATATTAGCTAAAAGCTATGAATTAGTGCTTTTACAGATTTTACCTTAATATATATATTAAGGGGTGGCAACAGATTGTGCCTAAGAAAATATCTAGACCTAATTCTATTAATTCTAGGGTGAATAAATAGGAAACAGAATGACACTTAAAAAACAAGAGCAGCCGAAACCGGTTTGGCTCAAGGATAGAGCTTCGGCTTGGGGACTGAAAGGTCCCAGGTTCGATTCCTGTCAAAGGCATGTACCTTGATTGCGGGCATATCCCCAGTAGGGGGTGTGCAAGAGGCAGCTGATCGATGACTCTCTTCCATCGACGTTTCTAACTATCTCTCTCCCTTTCTCTCTATATAAAATCAATAAAATATATTAAAAAAACAAACAAACAAACAAACAAACAAAAAAAAAGAGCAGTAACAACATGCAACATAAAGATCTGAGAGAAGACTATAGACACCAAGGAAAAAGCAGATTTCTGGAAATAGTTTTTGCAGGAAGTAGAAGTAACTAAACTATATTTATTTGTTGCCACTTTCTTCACTGTTTAACTGAAGTTATTGAATTACTAACAAGTTCTTGACAGAGCATAGTGACTTGCAGACAGGTTAAATGTTAGACTTTTTGTGGGTCTTACTTCTTAGGATTTCAGTAAGCTCTAGGGAAATAAGATATATCCATATGAAATAGATGGTAAAGACATGCTAAGTTCTAAAGATGGAAATAAAATATCTGGCTTCATAAGGAAAAGATGACAATGAACTCAGGTATCAGCAAAATGATAAAATAGGTTGTTCCAGCCCTCATACCCCCAATTTTAATAATCTATGGATTAAAGTACCTATATAAAAGAGGTATTTGGAAGAAATATTTGCTTCACTGAGGTTCCAGTACCTCAGTGGAGAAAAAAAAATTAAAAAATATATATATATATGCCTAGGCACATTGATGAGAGTAAGAAGTTTCACTTTATCTCTTGGTTATCAATTTCTCCCATGGGTGGAGTAAGGAGAGAAGTACGCAGCTTCCAAGTCCTAAGGGATGTTGCCCAAAACAACCAGTTCTGTCTCACCACATCCAGTATGCTAAGAGGATCTGCACAGCTTAAGTATGTGGGAAGGCTGGTAGGATTTTAAAAAGTTCATAGCAAATAGCACATGGATCTCAACAAACTGATCCTATTAACTGACTCACAGACTCCACCAAAAAGCCAGTGCACAAAATTCATAGGATTGCCTCACCTGGGGATCCCAAAGCCGGTCTATAAACACCCCCACTACTCTGCATGTACCCTTATTGGAGGCACCCCCTAAATTGCTTAGGTGCAAGCCTCCATCGATGGCATGTGTAAGTTTCTTCAGACAGCACACAGATATAAGCAGCCAGCTCCATGTTGCTGGATTGGGAGAAGATGCACAACCTTGAGCACTTCAGGGCACTGGTCTAGGGAAAATAAGTAGGAGGTTCTCAGAACCAGGACTGACTTTGTTGTGATGCACAGAAGGCACACAGTCCTAAGACATCCTCTCTAAGACAAAAGAGAAGAAGAGCAGGAACACTCATAGAAAAGGTCTGAGGATGTTTCTACTTTATTTATTTTGTATTTTCAGATTTCATATATAAGTGAATCAATATATTTGTCTTTGATAGTCACCTGATGAGAACAAGGTAGAGGAATGAGTGAAAAAGGTGAAAGGGATTAAGAAGTACAAACTGGGCCGAAACCGGTTTGGCTCAGTGGATAGAGCGTCAGCCTGCAAACTGAAAGGTTCCAGGTTTGATTCCAGTCAAGGGCATGTACTTTGGTTGCGGGCACATATCCAGTAGGGCGTGTGTAGGAGGCAGCTGATCGATGATTCTCTCTCATTGATGTTTCTAACTCTCTATCCCTCTACCTTTCTCTCTGTAAAAAAATCAATAAAATATATATTTAAAAAAAAAAAGAAGTTCAAATTGGTAGTTATAAAAAAAAAAGTCATAGCATAGAAAATATAGTCAATAGCATTGTAATAACTGTGTATGGTGTCAGATGGGTACTAGACTTAGCAGGTGGTCCTTCAAAAGCTCTATAAATGTCTAATCACTATGTTGTACTCCTGAAAGTAATATAATATTGTATGTCAACTGTAATTAAAAAAATAAAGTTCAGGGAGACTAATAGTATTTACCAATTATAAAAGTTACCAAATACTAGAAACATATATAACTCATATATGCTAAGTATATGAATTACCTTATTTCTTATTAATAACCTTGCCAAAGTGGTATATCAATTCCATCATATAGAACAAAATGAGGGTATACAAATTACATTACTAAGCAATGGTCATGCACCTACAAAGTAGGAATAAGGATATGGGAAGTGAAACCATGAGAATTCAGAATCTTTATTTTCAACTTTAAGGACATATGGTTTCAAATGATAGTAAATCTACATTTGATAAAAGTAGAAAAAAATACGAAGAAACAATTCTGATCAGGTGTGTGTACTGGAGTCTCCCATAATGGGATACATTTTGAATTTGTTTGGAATTTGTCATTCAGGTGATGGGAAGTCATTGGAGTCTAAAACAAGGAGCAGATAGAATCAAACATTCTAATTAAATAAAGATTATATCATGTCATCATATTTTATCACATATCATATTAGAAGATATTAGGGGCATAATCATAAAACAGAAAGAAAGATAGAATGGAGGAGAGTCCTGACAGTAGTAACAGCTAAGGAGGAAGAAAGAAATAGGAACCCCAATGCCCTGGGGTAAGCAAGGCTGAAGGAGGAGAGGATGCTTGATATCCAGGGCACGACTTTGCTTTCAGGTAAACAGCTGATATATCATATATTATGATATATCGTCCTCTCAATGACTAAATAGAGTAAAGAAATTACTCTATTCTGAGGTATGGTGTAGTTGCAGTAAATTACCATTGCTAAGTTAAACATTGAAAGGACTTGGGTCAGAAATAAAAATTACCTCTGGAAATGTATCTGTGTTTTTTGTTTGTTTGTTTGTTTGTTAATAAATGTATTACCAAACTGTTATTTTCTGTGACATTTTAAGTTAAAGTTCTTCAATCCAAGGAGGTGGGAGAAGAAGCAATATTATTCTTAAGAATTTGGTTTCAGATTCAATTTCTTGGTTTGAGATCCATTCAACCACTTACTAGTTGTATTTCCTTGGGAAGGTTATAGTATATCTCTCACTTTAGTGAAACTACAAATGGTTGCTGTGAAGATTAAGTGAAGTAGTGTGGAACAAGCAATAAGCATAATGCTGGCACAGAATCACAGGCCTACGAATATTGGAGATACTCTTTTTAATTTGCTATGCACACCCAATCTATTTTTTTTTATATTTAAAATATATTGACTTTCAATTTATCAACAATAAAAATGTATTGATTCAACAAATATTTATCAAGTGCCCACCTATGCAGCAATCATTATAAATTAAAGAAAATCAGTAAAAAGAAAAAAAAGAAAGAAAGAAAACCTAGTGTTTATGTTATTATTTCTTAAGTATTTTAAAAGTCTCTGGGAAGTACTTTGAGAAAAGCATCATATAGACCTCCAAAATTTTACCCTCTTCAAAAGCAATGATGATACTGGCAAACAAATTGTCGAAATCAACTTTGAATCCTATGAAAGTTAACCAAAGGCCTGCAACAATCTGAAAAGCTTTAATTAAAGAAAAATAGCTGCAAAAAGAAAATGCTATTACAGCAGTTTAGATAATCCTATTCCCATCATTCCATTTCAGACATCATGGTAGCCTAAAGAAAACAAGAAAAAAAAAACAAAAACAAACAAACAAAAAAAAACGCAAACAAAACAGAGTTATAATCACAATAGCTGTGACAACCAGTAGATAAGCACCACTGGAGGAGACAGAAGAGGTTTGGACTCCAACAGAAGCTCCACTCACAGAGATAGGTCAGTATTTGACCTATAAATCCCATCTACTGGGCTTGTCTTAATTGCTCTGACTTAAGCTTTGTTTACTGTGAATATCATTTACCCAGGCTTATCTTGAAAATAATCATCAGCAATTACCTAACATCACAGAATTCCAAGAAGGAGGCAATAACAAGACAAACAGGAGTCCAGCCAAAAATTAAAAGGAGAATTAGATCTCCATACAGGACTTTGAAAATCTGAGATAAATTCCTGGGAACCTAGAAGGCCGCATGCATGTGCAAGGGCTGCGGCATGCTCAGGAATGACCAAAGAAGGCTCTAACCATCCATCTCTAGCTCCCCAAGAAGACGCCACATACAAAAGCTAAGATGAACACTCCCTGATAGAATCTTAGAGATAAGTTCCAAAACACACAGAATGCCTTCAGAAAAATCTAGAAGGCATAAGTTTAAGAAATTTAAAGAAACCGCCGAAACCGGTTTGGCTCAATGGATAGAGCCTCGGCTTGGGGACTGAAGGGACCCGGGTTCGATTCCGGTCAAGGGCATGTACCTTGGTTGCGGGCACATCCCCAGTATGGGGTGTGCAAGAGGCAGCTGATCGATGACTCTCTCATCGATGTTTCTAACTCTCTATCTCTCTCCCTTCCTCTCTGTACAAAATCAATAAAATATATTTTAAAAAAAAGAAAGAAAAAAAAAAGAAATTTAAAGAAACCTCTGTCTAATCATTAGCTGACAATTACAGTGAGCAGAGACTTCAGTAGCCATACCTGGCAAGGGTACAGACTTTACAGAATGCAAGGAATTTGTGAAATAAACACAGTAGTAGCAGTGATGAAAACAATAAATAACAACAATAAACCTTGGGGAAGGAGGTGGAGGATATGATTTCAACAAAAGCATTCAAGCATGAAAAAATCAGGAGAGCATGGTCCACATTTATGGAAAAAGTCAGTAAGAACTGTCCTTGAAATGTCCAAATATTGGAATTACTAGAAACAACAATTGGTTTCCTGGATAGATAAATAAAATTAACAAAACTTTAACCAAAATAAAATTTTAAAAATATATTTTTATTGATTTCAGAGAGGTAGGGAAAGCGAGACAGACAGAAACATCAATGATAAGAGACAACCACTGATCGGCTGTCTCCTGCACACCCCCTTAGGGGACCAATCCACAACTCAGGCATGTGCCTTGACTGGAATCAAACCTGAGACTCTTTAGTCTACAGGTTGATGCTCTATTCACTGAGACAACAAACAAACTAAGGAAACCAAAATAATTTTTAAAGGGTAGGCTCAATCACTAAAATCAGGATACGTTATTTCCAACTCAATGAATTAAAAAGGATGATGAGAAAAATCTTATGAGCAATTGTATTTAAAAAATTCACTGTGAGAAAAAGAATACCTCAGGTGTCATTTTGCTCTTCAGTTTTAATATTTTCAAGTGTATATTAAAATAAACAACTGGTTCTTAATGCAATGCATTATTTTATAGAGTATCCAGTGCAATATTACATTAAGTTTTGATTATAAAGGTAAATATTATGTGGGGATTTCAATCTCCATTAATATTAACTAGTCCATCATCCTGGGTTTGCTGATAGATGACTTACAAATTAGTCAACAAACACAGAAATTCTTAAAATTAATTCATTCTTGAATCCATCCATTTCTATAATTTAAAAAATTGAGAGAGCAAGAAAAGCTTGAGTCTTTGATGGCATCTAAAGCAACTGAATCAACCAAAGGATCCTGAATTTTTCCCTACTTCTGAACTTTCTAACTGAACATAATGATGTCATTACTAACTAGGCTTCTTTAAGATTGGGTTTCTAATCCTTATATTAGTAAACAACTTAACTAATAAAACAAACTAGTGTATCCAGTTGCACAGATGAGTATAAACATTTGGATTAGCCTTCAAAATAATTGAAGGTTGATCCTTTATCATACCTGATTTTGTATTTCCAGCAAGTCAAGAAAGACCTAGAACAAGATAGCCTTCAACAAATATTTGTTTAAAGGATGAACCTGGTAAGAAGTTGGCAGAGAATGAGAGCCTAGGATAAACTGTTGAGGTTCAGTATCACTGGGACCCACTAGGTAAAAGGGTTTACCTGGCAGGCTTCACAAGCCCTTCTGAGATGCTCTCTGTCCTGTGATGTTAGGATTAGAAGCTGGAAATGGGCCTGTGGCATTTAGAACTCATTAGTAGATGCAGTCACAGGGCGAGTCAGGAAAAAGGCACAGAAATTGATGAAGTGTCTGAGACATTTGTGTGATTTTCCCCTGATCTACATATTTAGTCCTATAGCTTTGGGATGCTGAGGGTCATTAATTATCCACATTAAACCTTGTTGTAAAATAGCCTCTACTGACATTGCTGAATAATTAACTCCCTTGAATTTGCTGCTAGTTGCTAAAGACCAGATAGTACCTTGGAGCATTTTGGCTTAAGAACAGTCCTGGGTCACTGACACAGCCTTGACCTGACCAGTAGTCACCATTTGTTACTGGTTTCTCCCTGATTTTCTTCCGAGAAAAATACTGCTTACAATCACAGATGTGATTGGAAGGAACTCAGATAAGAAAAAGTATTCAAGGGAAAAGAAAAAGAAAAAGAAAAAAACAAACAAACAAACAAACAAAACGAAGAAGCCTGCTATAAAACAATAGGAAAAATATCAAAACCATGCTCTATCAATTGACATTACTATTAATAATAGTGTAATACTTAGTGAATCAAGCAAAAAATACCATGAGCAATATTGTCTCAAATTTATGAAATTGAACATTATGTCTCTCTAAGCCTTCCTGTCACTCCCTATCTTTGTATATGGGGATTTCACATGGTGATGAATTGGTTAAAAGTGATTATATCATACCATTTTTAGAAAGATGACTTAAGTTTCCTTTATGATTATCAGAGGCATTTTCAAGAAATAACCTAAATTCAAATTTGCTTATGTTCATAAGATAAGCTCCATTTAGTTGGCTTATACAGCTTAAATGGTTTCATCTGCTCAGAGAATTCTCAATTCCAGTCTCTATTTTGTATTTAACTTTAGCAGCAGGGACCCTTTCCTCCATTCCTCTGTGCAGGGGACAAATTTGCTCTGAAAGTTTCAAGTGTTTGAGTCTCTCTCTTCCCTCCCCTATTAGTACAGTTGCATTATTGAGGTTTGACTCGGGATAAGGCCAGAAAAGAAAAGGGAGAAAACATAGGGAATTGTCCCTCATCCCCTAACACTAAATGGGCAGAGCCTTTTAAAAATATATTTTATTGATTTTTGTACAGAGAGGAAGGGAGAGAGATAGAGAGCTAGAAACATCAATGAGAGAGAGTCATAAATCAGCTGCCTCTTGCACACCCCCCACCTGGGATATGCCCACAACCAAGGTACATGCCCTTGACCAGAATCGAACCCGGGGCCCTTCAGTCCCCAAGCAGACGCTCTATCCATTGAGCCAAACTGGTCCTAGCGGGCAGAGCCTTTTAAAAACCTCTCCCTCTGATCAGAGAGACGGCCTCCTCTCAAAGCTACTGCAGACAACACATGCCATGCATTTCCTTCCTTTAGCCTAGGGGTGTCGAACTCAATCAGAGAAGGGGCCAAAATCTAAAATCCAGCCTAAATCGCGGGCCGAATGGTTTACTGAACAGTCATAAACTGACAATGTCATAAACTGACAGCAGAGTGCAGTGATGACAGCGCGGTGCGGGCCACATTGCAAGGCCTGGCGGGCTGGATTTGGCCCGCGGGCCCTGTGTTTGACACATGTGCTTTAGCCTGTCCTGTGTCAAGCCCTCCGGAGACAATGAGGAAAACACAAACGAAAAAACTCACTGTCATCATTCTCGTTGCACTGTTTTCAAATTTTAGCTTTGTTCACCAATCTACCTGCTAATATTTACATTCTGAGTCTTCACACAGTGCCACCTCTCAAACAGGTAGAAATATTTTGGCTTTTTATTAAATACAGTTACTATTAAATACTGTTCTGTGGGCAACAATAGGCAATTCAGGTACACTCTGGAATCTTATTCGCATCCTTCAAAACACAGTCTTACCAGGAGGCTCCTGAAGCTGGTCCTACTTCACAGAAAACACTCCTCATCCTTCTTCCATGAGATCTTCCCCAAGAAGACGCCACTGCTGATCACTGGAGAATCAAAACACCTGGTACGCCCTCCTGCCTATAATGTGTTTCCATTCTCCCTGATTGCCTGTTGGTTATATATAGGGGAGGGTCTGCAGGGGAGGTTTCATTCTGAGACTAGGGAGAAGAGGGGGTGGAATGGGCCTTTGTGTCTCCTGAAAAAATTTCAGCCGAAACCGGTTTGGCTCATTGGATAGAGTGTCGGTCGGCAAACTGAAAGGTCCCAGGTTCGATTCCGGTCAAGGGCATGTACATTGGTTGTGGGCACATCCCCGGTAGGGGGTGTGCAAGAGGCAGCTGGTTGATGTTTCTCTCTCATTGACCTTTCTAGCTCTCTATCTCTCTCTCCCTTCCTCTCTGTAAAAAATCAATTAAAAAAATATATTTAAAAAAATTCAGAATGGCAACTAGGTTACATATTATAAACTACTCTAAGTGTCCTGCTATAGTACAGTATCTCTTGTGCCTTACCAACTTAGGGAAAAAGTTCGCTTCACCTACTATAAAGTAACTTTTCTGTATGTTTTGGTTTGTTCGTTTTTCATTTGTATGTGTCATTCTTTAGGCTTTGGTTTTACGTGTTTGGTATACGTTAGAGAAACTTTGGGGACATCTAATTCTGCCATGTAGGACTCCAAATATACCTGGGAAAATGAGTCTTAAAGCCTGGTGCACATGCGGTTTCAAGACTGTTAATTTAATTTAGCATGAGACAACCCTGATAAACTAAAATAACATGTTAAACATGGTAATATTTTTACAATGTTAAAATTATTTTAAGAAAACTCAAATAATGACAAATGGACCTATAAAAATGTTTTCTGTCTATAAAGTTGACATAATATGCTCTTATTTACGAACTTTTTTTTTTTTCCTGTTGCCAATGCTTTCTCTCCATATCAGGTAATTACTTGACTTTCTATGCAGTAATATGCTTAGTTCCCAGTTACTATTCATTGAACTCTTTTAAAATGCATTCCATTTTTCTTACTTAGATTTGGCAAATTATCCTGTTAAATGTTCTTTCAGAATGACCTTCAAATGCCCCTAGTATATCAATTTCTTCACTGTATTGATTGCATTATGCATTAGTTAAACCTATTGCAAACCCTTCAGTTTTAGTATAATTAGGAAGTATTTGTGCCCATGAAATGTACTCCAGTTGTTAAAGTTTTCATGGTAACCAGCAACTGCTTTTTGGATCTATTATTTGTTTTCTGTTGAGTGTTTATTTTCTAAGTTAATAGTTTTGGTGACCTCTTTTAAGGTGAGGAAAAACTAAACTGTGTTGGACAAATGTGCATTTTATTAGATATGAGTTATCTTCTAATCATAAGAACAGATTTTTTTCTCTGCTATTGAAATGCATTTTTATAAGCAATTGAATGAAAGCATCTTAAAAGAGAAAATGATATCAAACATGAGTAGATATTACCCTTCAAAATATGGCTTATCAATGTAAATTTGAAAAATGTTGAATAGTATAAACCTCCTGAAGAAAATAAAACAAATAAAAATAAAACACATTTACAGCCTTGGTCGGTGTGGCTTGGCTAGTTGGAATGTCACCGCCTGGCCTGATAGCTCTTCGTTCCATTCACAGTCAGGGCGCACATCCGGGCTGTGGGGTCCATTCCTGGGGGGGGGGCGAGGTGGGGGAGGGAGGGAGGAGGCAACCTACTAATCTCTCTCTCTCTCTCTCTCTCTCTCTCTCTCTCTCTCTCTCTCTCTCTCTCTCTTCCTCTCCCCATTCCTCTCTCTTTCTCTCTCTCTAAAAAAAAAAAAAAAGAAGAAAACTAAACAAAAAAATTCCACTTATATTATCACTTATTAAAAATAAATGAAAAAAGTTAAGTCACTAGGATTACTGATGTATAAATAAATGGTTATTATTATACACTACTAAAGTTAGGTTAAATTGTATTGTATGTTATCCACACATAAACAAAATACACACACACACATATATGCCTTGTGTGTGTACATATATAAATATATGTACACATATAAATCTATATATGTGTGTACACGTTAAGTTCACATTAACAGTGAATATATACACAAACATATATACATCTAAGTGTAAATATCATTACAAACTCACAAAAAGTCCCTTAAACACGGTGAAATCTTTGGTCTCAGTAATCTATCTTTACAGATTAATAAAACACACACCCATAGATTTATTTCCAAGAATATTCAGTGTAGTTCTATTCATGGTAGAGACAAAATAATTTTTATGTCCAGTGCCGAAGAACTGGTTAAGTAAGGCAGAGGCTATATGCCTATATTTATTGTAAGGTTCGAGGGGCAGGGAACCAGAGTTGGAAACTAAGGCGTATAAAAGGGGAGGTTTATTCTGCAGTAACCAGCAAGACTCACTATGAAGGAGGATCAGAGGAGGGGGAGCAGGATGGACCCAACTGGGCTGTCTCCACAGACGGAGAAAAGGAGGGGGGGAGGGAGAGAGGAGAGCAGTGAAGGGGGAGGAAGAGGAAAGGTGGGACCCAGGGCGGAACAGGAAGGGGTGGACCCCAGGGCACTCCGCACACGCTGATTGGTGGTTCAATGTCTTAGGAGTGTCTCCGCGGCAGAGGCAGGTAAAGTCATAACTTCGCCCACCAGTTGCGGGGAGGGGGGAATCTCTCAATTATAAACTAATATTAATATATTAAGGATCAAATTTTAAAGGGTATATAATAGCAATAAGTAAAATATTAAACTTATAAAGCAATACATGTATATAGCATAATACTAATATATGTTAATATAAACACATCTATATACATATTCTCTATGTAGTGCTTATAATTAACCTCTTAATTTTACTAAGAGCTATGGTTTCCTCTAATTTTTAATTTTATTTCCCACAGTTTATACATGACAGTAGATTATTTATAAAAATAAAATTTTAAAAAGCAGCTCAAAATGCACACACACTTTAAACATGTCAAGATACTATTTTTTCTTGTTCAGATGACTCTGATTTTAAAATTTTATGTCTAGTTTTAGTGCATAAATAAGAAAAAAATATTTGTAGGATGAGAAATTGTCTTGCTTTCTTTCAATAACAGAACCTACGGCTCTCCAGGGAGGAGATAAGATCCTTCTCAAAGGAAATTTTCTCTGATTGTACATTGATATCAGTTTCTGAACCTCAGCGATTATAGTAGTTAGATAAAGCAGCAGCAAGAATTTTTAAAATAGTGAAAATTGTGCCTCTTTAAGACTCACATGTAAGCTAAGAAATGCATGTCTGTCTTTTCTGGCATTTCATGTAGTGATGTTTTTTTCTAATAAGAATTGCAGCCTTCAGGGTTGAATGGTGGCTGGGAAAGCGAACTAGTTTGCTAGAGAACACACTGCATCATATTACTCAGAGTTGGAGGGCTTCAGTGGAAAATTCATTAATGCAAAAAGCAAATATGATGGGTACATTTTGAAGTTGTGTCATGTGTCACTAAATGAAAATACAAATTTGTATGTAAATTGTGATATGAGTTTTTGACAATCAAGGTGAATGTGATCGTCTGGTCTGTCTTCTCTGATTTAGTAGCTTACACACTCCTAAGAAATTATTAATCTGCTTAGTATATGTGCATGTTCAGCATGCCACACACACACACACACACACACACTCTTAGAATTTTTATGGTCAGGCAATTTAAGACTTGCTCTTTGAACAGTGGTTAAATAGTAACACATACTTGTAAAGTAGAACCTTAGGATAATAAGAGGAAATACATTTTTTGTGTGTTAGAATTGTCAATTTAAAATTTCACATTTTCGCTTTCTCCATTTTATAATAGACATTTAGCTACAATAGACATTTTGCTTTATATTTTTAGGACAATAATATATTTTAATCCTCACCTGAGGATATTTTTTCCATTGATTATTTTAGAGAAAGTGGAAGGGAAAGAGGGCAGGGAAAGAAAGGGGAGACACATTGGATTGGCCGCTCTCTCATGAGCCCAACAGAAGGTGGGATGGAACATGCATCTTCTTTACATAATCACCCCTTTGGCGGATTCCCTCAGCTTGTTTCCATATCTTGGCTGTTGTGAATAATGCCCCAATATACAGGGGAATCCATATCTCTCTTTGAGATAAATTTTTCCTTTTCTTTGGAGAAACACCCAGAGTGGGGTTTGCATTTCCAGCAGTGCACAAAGGTTAATTTTTCTCTACACCCTCTGTAGGTGATAATTCCTACTGGAATGTCATTGAATCTAGGTCCTCTCAGCTGAGACAACAAAGAAATAGGTGCATACTGAGTTCACTCTTCTTAAGAAATATTTTTTCTCTTAGAATACATAGTCAATAGAGAGAATTGTTTATCCCTTCAAATATATTTAATACAACTCTACTATTATTTATGTCATAGCTATCCCTCAAAATTTTTGAGAACTAATCTGTAAGCCTAATTGCATTTTTAATATTAAAATATATCTGGGCTTATATTAAATATTGACTTAATTTTTTCTCCAAATTATACTACATGAATGTATGTATATTCACCACTACTAACCTGATTTGACTCTTTAAAACTTGCATTTAATAACTTATATTAAGGACATTTTAAAAAGTCATCTTGTACAAGATATCTTTTGTTCGGTCAGTCTCCTGCTAGTATTTTCTTTCTTGAAAAGGACAATTATTACTTATTTATTAAATCCAGCATCTAGCATTTGGAACACTAAAAGCCTCATGTTCTTTTTTCAATGTTGAGGCCTACTGGCCATTGGACAAACTGCTGCCCTGCCAACAGGCGAACAAACATCTATTTCAACTGAAAGAGGCAATCTCTCCTGCTGATTTGCCCCAAGACTTTTTAATTCTTTTCCTATTCAACCTACAAAGTTACAATTAGAAAACAAAATAATAATTAAGAATTATAATATTTCTTAATCTGTCCAGATTTATTCTAAAAGAAATGTACAAAAATGCTTTTGTCCTAATATTTATAATTTTAAACTCTTTAGTGCTGGGTAATTATTTCTGTGAGGTGCAGTGTGTGAGCTGTTTACATGAGATGAATGGAACCATGAATTTAAGTACATGCTCCATTACACTCATAGTGTATTGCTTCTTAATTTACATCTTGCTTTGGGCCATGCAGAAGATCATTCTGGCAATTTTTAAAAGAGCTATTCCAAAATCTATAGATTCATTTCCCAAGGCTCCCTTTTTTATTTGTGATTTGAAAACCATTTGGTGGGCAGAAATTTCGCCTTGCGTTTTTCAGATACATTTCCCACTCATCATATTTGGCTTATGGCAATATGGTGGTTTTAGCAGAAGAAAGCATAAAGCCCATGACTTACTTTAATGGGACAGGAAAATGTGGAGCTAGAAGACAAAGAATATAATTACATTTTTATGAGCAATCATGTAAATATATTACTAAAAATGTTCTTTTAAATAGCATAGTCAAATGGAGAGAGAGGAAAAAGTGTCAGGAGCCAGACTAAAAAATTCTTTTCTCTGACTTCCAGACTGCTCTAATAAGTTGAAAGCATCAACTTTATGTCTGTCTAAAATGCACCTAATTAATTAAGGATATCATTAACCATGACATTACTAGAAAAAAGATTAAAACTTGTGAAGCTTGAAAAATAAATTTTACTTCTTAAAAAAAAACTGAGTAACTTATTTTAGATGAAAACAAGATTTAATAAACCCACATTAACATATTTGTCACTGAATTTCTCTTTTTAAGCAATTCAAAATTATCACTTATTTTCTGGGAGAAATCTGGGACTTATTAATGAATTTATATATGTGTGCGCACGCACACGCCCGTGTGTGTGTGTGTGTGTGTGTGTGTGTGTGTGTGAGTGTGTGTGTGTATCTATTGTGTGTGTGCGTCTCTCACTCATTAATGTCATTAATTAAATTAAAGATTTGATCAAAATTTAGGGCAGCACTTGAATGCAAAAATTGAAAAATAACACTACCTGAGTTTTTCACAAATTAGTACTATGTCATTTCAGGGTCTACATGGACATAGTGGACATAAATCTCTTTCCTAGAGTGACCCCTATAGAGTAGATAATTCTGCCAGTTTGTCCAACTATAAATTGGATGGGAGTTACGAGTGGTGGTCAAGAGATGATTTTCATCAGCCACTGTGGAAAAAGCTTGACTAGACAGGCTGATGTGTCCATAACCATGTGCAAAGAAGTTTCTTCATAGTATGAGATTGAATATGGCATGGTTAGAGAAGAGAATTAGTCAACAGACAGGAGATGGCTCCTCTGTGGCTACCACATTCTTGTTCAGAACTCAGAGGGGTATACAAATATGAATCTTCTGAGTCATTATAAAGATATAGATGTCAAGTTAGGAGGTTAAAACCTAATCCAGTACTTGGTTTATAAGTTTTGGATATTACACAAGGTATGTGGACCTCTATTTGTAGTATCATGCTAAGTTGCAAATATGTTGGGGATTTATATCAGGGAATTTAGGTTCTTCTTTGTCGAAGGAGGTCATTGAGAGGATATGATTGGAGAGCTGGACCCAGGCAGTCAAATGCTCCTCACTCTCCAGTCCTTGGAGTCCACGTTCACCCAGCATTCTGACACTATGAGCCATTTCAAGGACATAGCCTTGAGAAAGTAAGGCTTTGTTGAGACCATCTGGACCGGATGTGTGACTAAGCCTAGGCCGCCGTATAAACGTTTAAGTTTCTAGTAGGGGAGCGGAGGAAGGGGATCTGCTCATCTTGCAGCCCAATACAAACTTAGTTTGCATTAAAGTCTGTTAAACCTGCCACCTACCCATCTGAAGCATTCTGCAAATATGTCTTCTCTCTTCTTGTCCTTTGTGTGCAGGCCCAATTTGTGAAGCAACATTCTCCCATAATATCTATTAGCAGTCGCATTTTATGTAGTGGAATATTGAAGAGCTTGAGTATTATTTCAGGTGTAATGTGAACCTAGTGAACCTAGCTTCTAAAGAGACGGCCACCACTCTGTTCCTGTAATTCTAGATCATAACTGGATAATCAATTAATTCTCGTCTAAACTGTGTGTATGTGTGTGTGTGTGTGTGTGTGTGTGTGTGTGTGTGTGTAATATATATGTGGATATCTTTTTATTGGAGAGAGACAGACAGACAGACAGACATGGGTCAGCTACCTCCCATACATGTCCCACCAGGGTTTAAACCTGTAACCTAGGTAGGTATGAGCCCTGACCAGGAATCGAACTGGCAACTTTTTGTTGTATGGGGATGATGTTCCAAGCAACTGAGACAAATTGTTTTTATCCCAGGTCTTCCTGGGAGACTACCTTTGACTTTTGGGCTCTTGTTATTAGGTCTTATTGTTTAGAAATGCACTCATTCAAATGAGGATTTTTAAATAATTTATGTCTAGCAGTTGAGTGTTCTGAAACGCTCTATTTCCCTCAAACACTTTTCAAAATGTTAGCTGAGTTGCTGCTGCAGCCTTTGTTCTGTGCTACAGTGACTTTCAAGTCCATTGGTCGTTCATGTTATGTAGTTTGGGGAGTACTCAGAAGGATATGTTGCTCACAGCATCCCCTCCCCATTCTAACCAGAGTTTAACCCAGGACAGAGACCTATTACTACATGATATTCCTAGAATGTATTCTTTCTGGTTCAGTCAGCATTTTATTTTTATTGATCAGTGTTTTTGTTTTCTTTTGTTTTGCAATCTAAGATGACAGGGATACCTTAATTTCTTTAATGAGGAAACATTTGTTTCATGTTTTGAGTCTAAGTTTAACACAGTTCCCCCTACAGTGCAGCCCTGTGATATTTCTTTTCATATAATGATGGTAATTTTCCTCCATGAATAATAGCTAAGGGCAACATTGTTAAGTCATTTAATGGCTAATTCACTTTGAACACAGGTTTGCATTTATTTATGTACACCTGGTTATAAAACACAAGAAGCAATGCTAACATAACATGGAAATGATACATTAAAAAAAAAAAAAAATATATATATATATATATATATATATATATATATATATATATATTGAGAAAGTTAGGAAGTGGGAGTGGGGGAGAGAGAGAGAGAGATAGAGATGAGAGTACAACATTGAGTGTACTCCTACTGGGATGGAGCTCACCATCTGGGCATGTGCCCTGACCAGAGATCAAACCACCAACCTTTCAGTATATGGGATGATGCCCAACCAACTGAACCGCACTAGCCAGAGCCATGGAAATGGGGAAAAAAAATTTTTAAATATATTTTATTGATATTTTTTTACAGAGAGGAGGAAGGGAGAGAGATAGAGAGCTAGAAATGTCGATGTGAGAGAAAGATCGACCAGCTGTCTCTTGCACTCCCCTTACCGGGGATGTGCCCGCAACCAATGTACATGCCCTTGACCGGAATCGAACCTGGGACCTTTCAGTCCGCAGACTGATGCTCTACCACTGAGCCAAACCGGTTTCGGCGGAAATTTTTTAAAAATGTATTTATTTTATAAACATGACTTGACCTTTTTGTTTGTTATATTTATTTCCTATTGAAAAACATTTTATGGGTAATTTTTAATGTTATGTAAATATTAAACTTTTTTGTAAGCCATATGTACATAGTCAATAGCAGTAATTATCTTCTTTTCTATTGATACTAGCATTTTTAAGGCAATGAGAAATGATATGTAGAATAATATATAGCTCAGTCTCAATATTATAAATACGTTTACAACAATTCCAATCATGTTAAAATTATTTTAGAGATAGCCCTGCTTCATTTCACACCAATATTTCATTTAATTTAGTGTACAGGAGTATAAAATTTTTACCTAAGAGGTTCCCACACTCAGATATCAGTTCTGTTATATCTGATTGTGGTCTAATTTGTTTCTTCAGGAAACCCTGTCAAAATCATAGGCTGACTTTGTTGACTTTAAAGCTGTTAAGTCTTAAACAATTTACAAAATCTGTAACTAGTAATAGGTATCAAAATTCAAAGTAATGTTCAGATTTGAATTATAAGTAACATTTAAAATTGCTACTCAGTCAATAGAAAGCCACATATAGTAATATTTTATGTGAAAAATTTAAGAAATTCCAATTTTACGTAGAATTCATGAATTTTTGCTTATACTGTCTGTGTTAAAGATTTCACTGACTCTCTTACTGGTATTTATAAATCTACCATATAAAGGTCATAACAACATTTTAATTATTAAACTTAATGTACACACACAACACAGAGACAGGTACAACTTTTAGGTATTTTATTTAAATAGTGTAAACCTATAAATAGAAGTAAACTAGTTTGAGGCATAATCTTTATCTTATCAATATTGTTATATGCAAAAACACACCAAGATAATCTTAAGAGGAAAAAGTTAAATAATTATAAAAGTTTTTTTTTTTTTAACCAGTTTATGAAGGTAAATGATTTAATTTGGATTTAAATCATTGAAAATGTTTGTAAATATGCATCACGTGGATTCAAGGCCTATCTGTGCTCTCATCTTATCTCCTTGCTCCTCAGTGTACTGTGGATCTCACCTGGGTTCTAAATTAGAGCTGAAGTACTGTCTGTCTACCTCTCTCATTAACAGCCTGTGTGACTAATGTAAGTCATTTTTCTTCTTTATAAAATGAACATTTTATAAATGAGCTTTAATCCTAAAATTAAAAATCTAAAACCTTCTATGGAGCCATATTTCTGAAAGAGTCAAATTTAAGGCTTAAGCTTTCTTGATTTCTGGAGCTAATTTTAATACACTGTTGGTGAATGCTGATTATTATTATTTTAAACTCTTTGTCAGAGAACTTACATCCAAGGCACATGGTCCTTTGTCACAAATATAAGAACCTACAAAACGACTTCCATTTTTAATTCCTAAGAGGTTTTTAAGTGATAATAATAGACTATGCATGCGGGCCTGTTATACTTTCCCATATAACTTAGCTGACATACCCAGCACTTTTCTTAAACATCATTGTTTTGTAGCCTCTGAAGGAAGCCAGACTCGTCAGTCTCTTTGACATGTAAATTATTTTGAACTGAAGGCAATTAAGAGGCCACAAACCCAGAAAAAGCTTCCCCTGCTCTGCTTAGACAAGAGATAAATCTTCCTTTTACTGGAGATAGCTCTGATCAGGCTGGAGAGTGCACCAGAGCAGTGGTTGACAAACTGTGTCTCTTTGGATCCTGGAGTGTGGCTCTTCCACAAAATACCATGGCCTGGGTGAGTCTATTTTGAAGAAGTGGCGTTAGAACAAGTTTGTTTAGAAAATTTGGCTCTCAAAAGAAATTTCAATCCTTGTACTGTTGATATTTGGCTCTGTTGACTAGTGAGTTTGCCTACCACTGCACCAGAGGACTCTGCAAAGAAATTCTACCCCATTAGCTTCCTCCCAGGTGAATCTACCTCCCCACAGTTTGCTGCCTGTGGAAGCCCAGAGCTACTCTCCTTTGCCCTTCATTTCTCTACAAGTGTATTGTTCTGAGTGGAAGATGTCATAGAAGCTGCAGTGCTAAGCATCCACTTTGAGTTACTTTTTTCTATTGAGGTTTCTCCCAGTTGATGTGTACTGTACACATTAATATACTGTTCGGTATTCTCTTGTTAATCTGCCTTTTTGTTAAAGAATCCCAGCTGGAAAGCTAATATGGGTAGAGGTAAAGTTTTGTTTCTCCTCCATCTACATGTCTCTGAAAATCCTAGGTGTTTTGTTTGTTTTAAAACATTGATTTATAGGCCACATGCCGAGGTATTTTTATTTTGCATTACCATCCATCCCATAGTGACAATTACTTATTTTGAATTTATTAAAAAAAAGGGAACCTTCCATTTCTTTGTCCGAGGCAATGCTGGGATCCAGATGATATGCCCAAGGGTTTCTAGGTTAATAGAGGGCCTTGCCTTTATTACAATTGATATATTATAGTAAATATCTCTCAGTCTTAACTAAGAAAGTGGTATAACGGATGTAGTGAAGCCCATTTGTCATAGCATCATATGTGATGTTTAAAAAAAAGACTTAATGTCATTTGAAGGACACTGTTTAATACATAAGGGCCATGGAAGAGAAAACTATGTCTTCAAATTCCTGGTATCCATTCCTGAAGGTTAGTGTGTTCCCTTGCTTGTTGCTCATGCCCTTGTGAAACTGTGCATGCCTTTGGTCACAGTAATGGCGGAATTAATAATGGTGCTAATGATCTGTAATTTTTGAGCTGCCTTTGATGACAGTGTGGCAATCCTTTCAAATAGAAATTTGGGAAATTTACCTCATCCATTACCTATTGCAAATGTAGGCTTCCTTATCTTTCCTTTTGATGTTTCCCATCAATGTGTTATTCCTGTTCATTCTTTAGCTTCTTTCATTCCATTTAGTTTACATACTTACTTAAAACTGCAGTCACAAATAAGTCTAAAACAAATTCTTTGTGAGGTCCTGATTGATACTTCATTTCCATTAAGGGAGATAATAGACAAATATTCATTTGTACTGAATGGATTTGTTATAAGAATAGCAAAAGCTACTCTTTTTATTTTTTTTCACATGCAAATGCTTTTCCCTAGGAACCAGTCTGCAAAGATTAGTAGAATATAGGTATAGAGACTTCAAAACGTGTTTTCATCAACTTCCATTCCCTTTACTTATCACTGTATTAGTTTGTAGTCTCTGACATTATTATTCCATTCAGTTTCTTATTTCTTAAATAAAAATCAAGAATTACATATGTACTTTTTATTCTTTCTTCTTTGGTTTTGATCTAAATTCACAATGAAGGGACTATTTAAATACTAATCATATGTTAAAATTTAAAGTACATGTACTTTAACTATAATATGCCTTAAAAGCTGCATATTACATAAAATTTTTGAGGGAAAATATTAGCAATAATAATGTACTGTATAATGCAGTATAAGCATCAAAGAGTAGAAACTACTTTTCTTAATTTCTAAGCCAAAAAACTCTTTCATTTTAAAATGAATTAAAAAATATCATAATTAAAAAAAAAACAGGGTACTAATATTATCAAAACTTAGTATAATCTCTTGCTTATTGTAGTTACTCATTTGTAACAAATAAAAGTACATTTTTCAGGTGGAATATTGCACTCCTGAAATTTTAGGAACAGGACAGGCAGTTAAGAAATAAGGGATGCATGGGAGAGGAATGCATACGTGAGGTGAGGGCTTGGAGCTGCCAGAATGCATACCAGTATCTTACTGATACGGAATTTTTGGGCTGGAACCTGGATTCTTTGTCCACTGGAATCGAAGAATGAATGCACGGACAGAGAGTAGTATAGCAAAGGTGGAAGTTTATTGAAGAACAAGTACAGACTCCCACGTGGGGAGGGGAAAAGAGTCTCATAGAACAGACTCCCATGGGGGGCAGGGGAAAGGAGCCCACTGAGTTCCTTTTCCCTGTGGCTTATAAAGGCTGCAGATCCTGGGGCCTTGCTATCCCCTCTGATTGGTCACTATTCCCTTAAACTGGTTACCATAGTAACTCTTGGGCTCAAAGGTTAAACCTCATATGGAACATGTGAGGTTCCCCCCCCCCCTTCCCTATTGTTTTCCTATTCCCTTTGGGTTTTCTTCCTCTCCTGGATGAAGGGCTTCCTGCCCTTTATTTTGTAAATATAGACCTTTTGCTGTTCCCAGCTCCCTCATTCTATGGAAATGCACCTGTTGCAGCTTTCCAGCTCCCCCATTCTATGGAAATGTACTCCCACTGCTCTGCAGCCCTGTGCTTTCCTCCATGGTCACCCTACTTTGCAAAATTTCTAAAATTTCCTAAACTTGTCCTATCTTACCTCCACAATTCCTGTCCCATTAGTTTTACAGAGGAGAGAAAAATGTTACAAGATAAAAGGGAGGGAAAGGCATACATTCACAGAGGCTAGAGGAATGTTATAAGATAAGGGATGAAAAAGAGGGGGGCACCCACCAGGTAGGCATTGACCTTTGAAACTGATACTATGCAAAAGCAATTGGGAAAGCATGAGGGTCATACCTTAAGGAAAGGTCCAATTAGAAAGGGCCATGTTTAGACAAAGAGCTATTAGCATATATAAACCAGAGACAAAGAGACTCAGAACAGATTTAGATTTTTTTTTTTCCTTTTCATTTTAGAGCAGGGGAGTTTGTATATGCTGCCAATGAACTTCCACATATTTACTAAAGAAGCCTTTTAGTCCATGGATTTTATTCTTTAAACTTCACAGGACAAGAACCCACAAGGAAGAGTCTGTTCCCCCAATTCCACATATCACTACCAAATAGAGGAAATATTTTTAAAACTTCAGTTTAGGTGGCAATCCGAAAATAAGTAAAAATTTATTCAGGGCACAAAGGTATAAAAAAGAGCTTTTACAAGTTTCATCATAGTAAAAAAACTAAGCTTTTACAAACAATTATCTTTTAATAGTTGGTAAAATGTGTCAGAAGTTTTCTAATGGAAGAGAAAGAATGTATGTGGTTGACAATTTATTATATATAATATCATTTTTAAAATACATTTACCATCTCAGTGAGATGTACATACTGCGAAGAAAACCAGATTTTCATATATTTATATTTATACTTATATTTATATTTTTATTAATTTATAATTTGTAACATTATTAAATTTTTAACCAGATTTGCCATTAGTTTCTTTACAACTACAGTGCCAGACTCTATCTCTTTTGTTCAAAATTATATTATTTTTAACAAATGCTAACACATTGCAGGTGAAAATCATTATTGAAGGAATTAATATTAAAACAGGGTAATATACAAACTCAAGTTTGGCTGCCTGCTAAAACAAAAGCCAAACTCATGAGAGAGATGTTTGTAGGAAGGGAAATGTTTTTTTCAAGTGCCTGCCACCCGAGAATATGGGGGACTCTCAACCTAAAGTCCACATTAACAGCTCAGTGCAGGCAAGGGTTTTTATCTGAAAGAAGATGGAAAGCAGAACTAAGAGATCATAGGAACGAGGCTGTGGACATGCAGGCAGGGTTCTTGCTATCCTGATGTAGATCTTTAATATTAGCCAAAGTCTTCCGCCAAGCCACCCCAGACTCAAGCAGGATGCGTAGGCTGTGCAGGACATATTCTCATAAGCCTTACTAGGGATCTTTATGGCAACTTTTTTTGAGTTGTCCATCTGGATTTTTGACAGATAAATTCCTGGGATAGGGGTTCTTGAGGTAATACAGGAATGGAAACTCCCGAACTAAAGCATATTAAAAAAAAATAAGACACTTTTAATTGCAAGCTCTAGCTTTGAGAGAAAAATCAGGTTACATTAACAAGATGGATTTAATATTTACTAAAATTAGCATGGTAAATATATATATATTGTAAGTTATATTGTTAGCCATTTTAGTTATTCTATGGCTAGTCAGGCTAACATAAGTAATATATCACATTAATTCCTCTTTACAACATCATGATGCAGCTTAATAAATTATACTGATTATCTTGATTTGCTAAGAAAAGGTTAAATGTTGAATGTACCTATTTCAAATTTCCATCTTCAATTACTTCCTATATGAGTGGCATCCATTTCCAAGTTCCCAAGCAATAATTTCAATCTACTAGAACAAAAAAATCTATTTGTTGAAAAGATCACTACAGTTAAGTATTTGATGTGATGAGCAATATTTGAAAAAAAATAACTGAGAGTACTCCCATCAAATAGTGAAAATATAGGGAAAGGAAATTTATCAAAGAACTAAAATATATCAGAACCTTTGCTAAGTTCACTTAAATAAACTAGAAGCCCAGTGCACAAAATTCATTCTCTGATTGGCTGGTGGGGGTGGCTGGTGAGCTTGGCTTGTGGTTTTTGCAGAGGTATGGTCAATTTGCATATTACTCTTTTATTAGATAAGATGTTTTTGTGTGTTTTTTTTAAATATATTTTATTGATTTTGTACAGAGAGGAAGGGAGAGAGATAGAGAGCTAGAAACATCGATGAGAGTCATTGATCAGCTGCCTCTTGCACACCTCCTACTGGGGATGTGCCCGCAACCAAGGTACATGCCCTTGACCAGAATCGAACCCGGGTCCCTTCACTCCCCAAGCCGATGCTCTTTCCATTGAGCCAAACCGGTTTTGGCTAGATAAGATGTTTTAACCTTTAAATGTTAGGGTTTAAGTCTAGGCCCTTTTCCATTTTACTATTTTGCATTTGTGTTGTACTAAATATTTTTTTTTGCAATATTTATTTTCTTTTGTGTTGAACTTTTGTAAATATTGTGCATTCTGTTTGAATTCTGCATGTCATTAATGTCTCCTAATAATAACTGTTAGAAAATAGTTTCAGTATGACATTTTCATAAATATGTGGTATTTTAAAGAAAATAATGCCTGCATATTTTGTTCTTCAATATATATCTGTTACCCTCCTATGCTATAATTGTTTAATCATCCATATATTTCTCTACCTGATTTTGTTTCTGTGTTTAGACTATAATTTGATAAAAAATAACTTTCTTTTCTTCTTTCTTTCTGTTTCTTTGTATTTCCTTTTTATTTACTATGTGATTTAATATGTATAGATCTTTTACTTAAAATATTTATTTTATTTTATTTTATTTCATTGAATACTTGGAGGACTTCCATTTTATCTCTGACATGTCAAAAGTTTGGAAGCATTTTTTCCCTTTCTAATATCTAGATAAAAGCCGAGTCAACTGAAAATCAGTGACTTCTCTTGGCCTCAGACAATGAGGTATAGGACAAACTGTCACCCTGCAATTTAAACAGAAAGACAAATGCAGATCCTCACAGCTGAGGTCTGCTCCCCAGGACCAGAAACTGGTGAACCGTGAACTGCTAGGGATGTTTAAATGGCAATTTTGCTGAATTTCTGGAGGCTAAGTGTGGACTAGCTTGAGAGTAAAAAAAAAAAAAAAAAAAAAAAAAAAAAAAAAAAACTTTCTGGGGCCAAAGTTTGAATGGGGGCCTTAAACTTTGGTGGTTTAACTTCTAGGCATTCCACCAAGTGTTCCTGGTGAAGAGCCAAGACCGTCCCCTCCTAGCTCTGGCAGGGGAGGGCAGAGGTAACCATTTTTGAACAAGTGAACCAGTGCAATGCACTCTGCAAAACAAAGCCTACTCTGCAGAATAAAAAGTTTTGTCAGGGTTTATCTTACTTGGTGGGAAAAGATTTGTCTGACTTCAGGCCTGGCTAGCTTTCCTGTCTCACCTAAGACAAGAGAAACACAGGTGGAGGTTACTGCCCAGGGTCACAAACCCTCTGGTAACTTAAAGTTTAATCATAAGATTTTAGAATGCTCGTTCCAGCAGAGTTCCTTTATAATTACGGTGGATTACAGCTGAACAAATTTAAAGGTGCAGACTCTCTCTGAGGAGAAATTCTTAGAGAAACCCCAGGATTAGATAGAAGATAAGAAGGACACTAAAGGAATTTGAAGCTTCTGTCAATAGCTATAGCAGATATTGAATACAGAGCAATTGCTAGTCAGATGAACATAAAACCTCATACTAAAGGCCTATTTATTTTAGTTATTATTACCTGATTTATCATGTCTGGCTTTAAACAAAATATCTCATAGCAAGTTAAAAAGAAAGAAGAAAAGACAATCTAAAGAGACAAATTAAGCATCAGAACCAGACACAGGTATGACACAGAGCTTGGAATTATTTCACAGGATTTTAAAAAGTAACTATAATTAATATTATGGCGCTAATGGAAAAAAATAGGCAGCATATAAGAACAGATGGACAGTGTAAACAAAGCAATAAAAAATTCTAAGAGAAAATCAGAAGGCAGTGTTGGAAATTAAAAACACTGTAACAGAAATGAAGAATGCCTCTGATGGGCTCATCAGTAGACTAGAGGTGACTGAGGAAAGACTCAATCTACTTGAAAATGTCAATAGAATCTTCCCAGACTAATATGCAGTGTGGAAAAAAAAATGAATAAGACAACATCCATAAACTGTGGGACAACGTCAAAGGTGTTACAGATATGCAATTGAAATGCCAAAAGGTGAAGAGAGGGATTAGAGCAAAAGAAATATTTGAAGTAATATTAACCAAGACTATTTCAAAATTAATGACAGATAATAAACCACAGATCTAGGAAGCTCCAAGGACAGGCACCGAGCATTAGAAATAGGTAATTTTGGTAAAGGGCACAATATGCTTTTTTCAGATCCATCAGATACATTAATTTTTATTGCCACTGGAAGGGCGTAGCGAATGAAGCGGGTCTGTCTTGGCACGGGCTGGAATTTCTGGGTGCTTGACTCCATGCAGGAAAGATTTCACAATACGAGTGTCTCCCTGACTTTGAGGGTGAGGTTAGTAAAGCTGGGGGCAGGAAAATAAAGAGAGGGCTTCTCCTAAAAGAGGCATGGCCACATCCACAGGAGTGAGCCCAGGGGGAGCTGCCTAGGCCCTTTGGAAACATGAGAAGAGTCTAGTCCAGGTGTAGCTGCCTTGGACCTTTACAAAGAAAGTCAGAATGAGAAAAAGTGAGTCAGCTGAGCTCCATGAACGCAGGAAACGAGTTACCAAGACAAAAGGAGAGCCCTGGGAGACAGGTGTCAGGAGGTTTGCCTGGAACAAGCTGCTGCCGCCTGCTATACCCCCGGTGCTGCCTCTCAGACTCCTAGAGCTTAGAAGCGAGAGAGCAAATGTACGCGCCTGAGGAGAGAAGAGGGGGAAGGCATGGGCTTGCTGCAGGGAGAGTGAGAACTGGGTCCTGTGTCTTAATGGTTTTTATCTGTTTTCTAACGGTGGGAATTTTAGGGGAGGTCTCAGGGGAAGATTTCAATGGAATATTCATCAGTTTTTCAAATCTGTTTTTTTAATGTGCTGACTCAGCCCTGGCCAGCTTGCTAGGTGGATAGAGTGTTGGCCTGTGGACTGAAGGGTCACTGGTTTGATTCAGGGTAAGGGCCTATGCCTGGGTTGTGGACTTGATCCCCAGTAGGGGGCATGCAGGAGGCAGCTGATCAATGATTCTCTCTCATCATTGATGCTTCTGTCTCTCTCTCCCTTCCTCTGAAATCAATGACTGTATGTATGTATATATATATATATATATATATATATATATATATATATATATATATACACATATATATATTTAATGTGCTGATTCATCAAAATGAGCATATAGAGAGGTTCCCGTCATTCTCTGGTGAATTTCACCTTCAAAGAATGTCAGCAAAGAGAAACTGGGCTCTGGCTGGTGTGACTCAATTGTTTGAGGGTTGTCCTGTGCATCAAAAGTTCACTGGTTTGATTCCTGGTCAGGGAACATGCCCAGGTTTTGGACTCAATCCCCAGTGGGAGGTATGCAGGAGGTAGCCCATGGATGTCTCTCTCTCTCTCTCTCTCTCTCTCTCTCTCTCTCTCTCTCTCTCTCTCTCTCTCTTTCTCTTTATAATCAATAAAAAACATTTTTTTTTTTAAAAAAGAGAAGGACCAAGAACCAAAGTGAATTTAGCACAGGAAGGTCTGGAATGTATAAATATTCCTAACTGTCCTTGATTAGGGAATGCCTTGTGTTTTATTGTCTGTGTGTAAATTTCTTAGCCATTTAACTATCTGTCTCAGTTTCTCCATCTCACTTGCTTCTTCTTATCCTGCCTTATTCTGCTGGGGTCACATGGGAGAAGGAGACATCTTGAGTCCTAGTCAGACACACTGAATAGGAACCAGAATCAGAATAGGAATGGTTTTTGATAATGAGATTAATTCTAACTTGATCTAATTGTAGGACTTGTTTTTATTCAATTTATATGAAGAAAATTACAGTGACATAGTAAATAGGAAAACAGGATGATACAATTTTAAAATTTATTTGCTGTTTTTAATTGTATTGATTTTATGTATTGAGAGCAAATACAAACTGTAAATACATGTCAAATATCATATACTTTTGTTTCCTCTTTTGTTAATAGTTATCATGATATTCTTTAGTTGTTTTTTTAAAAATATTTTTTTAAAATATATTTTATTGATATTTTACAGAGAGGAAGGGAGAGAGATAGAGAGCTAGAAAAGTCAATGAGAGAGAAACACCTACCTGGGATGTGCCCACAACCAATGTACACGCCCCCAACCGGAATCGAACCTCGGACCTTTCAGTCCGAAGACCAACGCTCTACCACTGAGCCAAACCGGCTTCGGTATATTCTTTAGTTTTAATAACAACTAGTTAAAACTAATAAAAGTATAACTAATCACTAATTACTTTCTAATACAGCTTTTAAAAGTATATATTTTTCTTGATTTTAGAGAGGAAGAGAGAGAGAGAAACATCAATGATGAGAGAGCATCATTGATCAGCTGCTTCCTGCACAGCCCTTACTGAGGATTGAGCTCATAATCTGGGCATGTGCCCTGACAGGGAATTGAACTCTGTTTATGAGTTAAAGCTCAACCACTGAGCAACACTGGCTAGGCTGCATGCAATTTTTAATATCACTGACATTGGTAACAACAGAAAGGAGAATAAATTACTTTCAGTGCCCACAGAAATCCAGGTAAAATAACTCTTATTCAAATTCCACCTATGGAAAAATGTTAAATTTATAACTTATTTTTATGTTTGCTAGTTATACTGAAAAAAAAAAGAGAAACAAAAACACCTATGAAGCCCTTTTTTGGGATAGTTTTCTTTCTCTTCTTTTAGAACTTGAAGCCAGGTGGTCCCCGCAGAAGGAACACATAATTATTCCATATTTTATAGATGAAAAACCTTATTCACTCCCAAGTCAATATATCCCGGAACACATTAGGGAGAAGCTGACTTAGTGAATGCACTCTAAATTATTGGTACTGCATTAACAACCATGGTAACACATTGAGAAAGATGCAGCTCTTTTCCTAGTGGGGATAAAATTTGAATAATCATCTATTTTATTTTTTCTTTACTTTTAATTGTCTTGTTTTCTCCTCAGTGAAACACATGCCACAAAAATGTCTACCAATTGCAATTAGGGACACTAAGATAAATGAAAAACCGTGGGTAATTGTCTATAATACTCCTCGACCTCTTTCCCACCCTTGAGATTTGGGCTCTAAGTATTCTTCCTCTAAGATCTTGGAATGGAATGGAGTGTTTCTTACGTTAGACAATTTGAAACGTTCTAGGATCAATCAGAACAGCCTCTAATGCCTGTTTAGTGAGACTTGCTCAATATCTTTAGAAGAGTTGATGCTGGTAATTAGAATAATGCATTCTTTTGTCACAGGCAAATAGGCAAGCAAGGAGGAGACATTTTATTTGGCAGTGCACCTTTTCTGTACAACTGACTTTTAATTTTCATGCATAAATTTTTTTCAGATTCTAAAACTGACACTGATACCACAAAGAGGAGAGAAGTAAAATGATTGCGGAAGTATATAATCAATAAGTAACGAATAGTAATTATTTATTGGGCAGTAAATCAATAGGAGCAGCTTATACCCATTTTCATATTGTCACACACATAACAGATAACTAGGCACAATCAATAGAAAGCTAATTCTTATAGCCACAAAGAAATGACCAATTTCATAAATATGTATGTGCTCAATAAATCAAGTTGGCACAAACCACTTCTGAACAGCTTGGGCTGTTTATGCCTTATATTATCCATTTTTCTATAGTCTATTTGTAAAGATTTTTAAAAAGCAAAAAGTACTATTTTGTACTAAATATAATTAACCTCAAGTAACCATGAGTATATTTTTTTACTAATATGTATCAAATTATTTGCAAATCCTATATAATAAAAGGTAATATGCAAATTGACCCTACCGGCAGAACAACTGGGGATGCCCAGTTGCTATGATGCACACTGACCACTAGGGGCAGGCACTCAGTGCAGGAGCTGCCCTCTGGTGGTCAGTGCACTTTCACAGGTGGAGCTCTGCTCAGCCACTCGCTGGGTGCATGGCTGGCAAGTGCAGTGACAGTGGCAGGAGCCTCTCCTGCATCCTCAGCAGCACTAAAGATGTTCGACTGCGGCTGAGGTCCTCTCCCCACAGAGAGTGGGCCTAAGCTATCAGTTGGACATCCTCCAAGGGCTTCCAGGCTGCCTGAGGGATGTCTGACTGCCAGTTTATGCCTGATCCCCTGGGGAATAGGCCTAAGCCGGCAGGCAGAGGTCCCCTAAGGGGTCCCAGACTGCGAGAGTGCATAAGCTGGGCTGAGGGACCACCCCTTCCCCCCCCCCCCTCGAGTGCACAGATTTTCATGCATTGGGCCTCTAGTATCATATAATTAACTATTTTAACAGCAATCTGTTGACAGCAGGCCTGTATGAGAGGACATAGAAAAGAAGGTCTTCAGACTGAAATGAAATGAATGATTCTAGATAAAAATTCATATCTATAGGGATATCTGAAGAATGACAAAAATAGTTAACAGCTAAGTGTAAACTTTTTTGCTCTTAATTTCTTTAAATAAAAAAAATTAAGTTAGTGAAAATATAAAAATATACTTTGAGGCTTATAATAAAAATAAAATACATAACAGTGTTGGATAACAATAGAAGCATAATCTTAGTTTCTCATATATGGGAAGTGATAGACATGTGATAGGTAAAATAGTGTAATATTAATTCAAATTAGATTGTAATTCGTTAATGTATTTTTTGATTCCTAGAATAACTACAGGATAAAAAGTAAAACATAAAGCTGCATGTATATAGAAATAATAAAAATTAATTCTGATATGAATTAATTAACTGATTTCCATTAAAAATTGTTATTCCAAAATAGGAAAGAAAGCATGGAAATAAGTGTAGCACATGCCATTATCATCATTTTATAGATAAGGAAGTTAAGATATTTTACCAGCTGTTTAGTATAAGCTTTATGATTCAACCACAGACCTGATTGATTTTAATTATGCTCAATTCCTAAATGGTACTGAATAAATATTTTAATTATAATTATTACTGAAGGATAGCATGGGGTATGTATTAGAGAATAAATATATCTATTGTACTTTTAGATAAAATTTTGAAATAAACTTGATCTTTGTAACAAATTATTATCCTTTTCTTCTTATACCTGTCTTCTCTTTCTTACTTCATGATTTTAACTGGAAAAGCAGTCATTTAAAAAGAAAAATGAACTCATATAAATTGTGCCAATAGAAGACATAAAATGTAATAAAATAAAAAAAATAACAATCAAGTGATCCAAAAGTAGTAAGAGAGAAGAGACAGAAACAACAAAGTAAACAAGTAGAAAACAAATAGCAGCATTGTGGACAATCTAAACATGTCAATAATTATATTAAATTTAAATAAACTAAGTACTCAAAATTAGAGATGGAGATGGTCAGAATGGATTAAAATACCTCAATTCATGATGTCTTCAACAGTGTATTTTAAATATAAAGGAACTGATCATTTAAAAGTAGGAGGATGGGAAAATATATGTTATGAATGTTAGCTCTAGTTAAAAGAAAGACTACATTAGTATTTGCCTATATTCATAATAGAAAAAAAAAAAGAACATACTTTAAGACAAATAGTATCCCTAGAGATAAGAGGGACATTTCAGTTATAAATGTATGAAACTTACAAAAAGACATAATTCTAAAAGTAGATGCATGTAATAGAAATGTTAAAGCCATGAAACAAAATTTGACCAAAAAAAAAAAAAGGAATGAATAGGTAACTTTTATTTTAAAAATGTTGAAGAATTTAGTATTACTCTTTAGCAATAAATAGAGATTTATTTCAAAGCAGGGGATGTAGGGGGGGGGGGGCATCTATTTCCAGACAGGGAAGAATAATTGGCTTTCTTACTAGCAGCAATTATAAAAATAAGCAGAATATATGTAGCCAAGTTTTTAGTCGTGGAAAACAGGCACGGTAATTCCTAGTAGAAGGCAAACTCACAAGATGAATCCTATGATCACCCCAGCCTGTAAACAATTTCCCAAAGCACAGTGTTGTCTTTCTATTGAGCTAAAGAAACCCAGCTGAGAATTTGAGACTGCTGAAGCATTTGGGATCTGGGAGGCAAGGCACTTAGAAGAGTAGATTGAAACAAAGCCTGTCTAAGTGTTCTCTACAAGTTATTGGTTGAAGGTTATAGACTTGTGTAATGTAGGGCAAGACAACATGTTGTTCACAAAAGAGAAGTTGTTTTGAGGCTTTGAGCAGAAAAATAAGACTTAAGGGCAAACTTTCCTGATCAATCATTTAGCACTAGAGTAGCCAGAATTTCAGTGCCTAAGTTATTTACTTGAGATACCCAAAGGACCATATTAAGAAATGATAACTACCCTAGAGAATGGACACTTCTAGACACACTCTTATGGAGCTTAAATCCAAACCTCGATAAGATTTACAGGGGAGATAATATTGAATAGTTGTAGAGTAAGAATAACCAAGCTAGATGACCTTAGGAAACTCATTGAACTGTTTGAATATCTGCCCTAATTAAACGTTAAACCAGGTCTAATGAATTCAAGGAACTCAAGGTGATTAAGCAATAATTGAACTAACTGCTAGAACAACCATCAACATTTCTCAAGAAAAGATAACAGAATGGGGAGCTTCTAAAACATGTATATAGAAAAAAGCCCATCAACAGTAGCACAGTTGGAGCAGTTGAATGAAATTATATTATATGTTTATTATATTTGTTTTTTCCTTTAATTGATTTCAGAGAGGAAGGGAGAGGGAGATGGAGAAAGATATAAAAACATCAGTGATGACAGAGAATTGTTGATTGGCTGCCTTCTGCATGCTCCACACTGAGGATCAATCCCACAACCTGATTAATATATTTGTAATATAGGACATAAGAAGCAGGGAGTTGAGAGTGGGAAAAGAAAATTGTGAAGTGTGAATGTAGTAGTACAAAATGGAAAGTGAGAATTTTTATGTATGAAGTTGGATGTCGGCAATAAGAATTGGAGAGTGTGAAATGTCAAGTGTGAAGTTTACAATGGCATAGTATTAATGCTACAAATACTCATACTTTAATGAGTTAGGGATGCCTAAATTGAAAAAGGTGAGTTATATTAGCCAAAAAAGAAAAGAAATAAAGTAGAAAAAAATTAAAATATATCTTATTGAATGAAAAGAAGATGGAAAAAAAGCAAAAGAGCTGCATAGGAGAACTTGAGCAATAGAAAATAAAGAACAAGAAGGTAGGCTTAAGTGAAATCAGTAATTATATGAAAAAAACAAAACAAAAACACTCTAGTTAAAAGATATAGATTGTTAGAATGGATAAAAAAGCAAGACCCAAACAGCTTAAGGAACCTAGTGTGGTTACATCAATGTCAGACAAAGTAGGCCTCAGCCAAGAAATATTATGAATACTAGAGGCCTGGTGCACAAAATTTGTGTACTTGGGAGAGGGGGTCCCTCAGCCTGGCCTGCGCCCTCTCACAGTCTTGCGGGGGATGTCTGACTGATGGCTTAGGCATCCTTAGCATTGCCACACAGGTGGGAGAAACTCCCACCACTGCCGCTGTGCTCACCAGCCATGAGCCCAGCTTCTGGCTGAGCAGCCCTCCCCTTGTGGAAGCACACTGACCACCACGGAGTATCTCCTATGTTAAGTGTCTGCCCCTGATGGTCAGTGTGCATCATAGTGATCGGTGATTCCACCATTTGGTCATTTGCATATTAGTCTTTTATTATATAGGATAAAGAGGGACATTACATAATGATGAAAGAGATAATTCATCAGGATGAGGTAACAAATCCAATTTAGTGTGCCAATAACAATAGAGTTTCAGAAGACATAGAACAATAGGAAGAATTAGCAAATCCACCATCATTGGAGGCACTGTGGTCTTAGTTATTAAAAGAAGTAAGCTTTCTGCTCTGTGTAAAGCTGGCTGTGACTTTCTCTCACTTCTCATCAGTCTGACACTCTTCTGCCTCCCTCTTCCACATTTAAGGATCCTTGTAATTACATGGGTCCAACTGGGTAATCTTGGATAATTTCCCTATGTTAAAGGCATCTAACTATGTACATTTATTTCCATTTGACAGCTTAATTCTCCATTGTCATGTGAAGTAACATATTCACAGGTTCTGGGGATTATCATGAGTTTATCTTGAGTGTCCACTGTTCTGCATACCACAAAATTATACCCCAATGAAAAATAAAAGAGAAAACTTAGGTTAAAAAGAACAGCATAAAAGAATCCTATATAATAAAAGCCTAATATGCAAATTGTCCCCTTGGGTGGTCATTAACTGGGAGTTTGACCAATCTCTATGACATGCGCTCACCACCAGGGGGCGGTGTGGAACATGGCGGTGGCAGTGGAGGCGGTGTTGGCCCCAATGAGCCCAGATGACAGCAGGACCAAGGCAGGGTGGTGGAGCAGATGAGCGGGCAGCACCAGGCCAAGGCAGGTGCAAGTGGAGTGCCCGATCGCCACGCAGATGCAGACAGTGACCAGCAGTGGCAGTGGGGCACAGGGCAGTCAGGCAGTACCAGGCAAAGGTAGGGTGCCAGCTGGGGCTGCTGGGCTCTGAGTCTGTGAGACTGGGGGTGCCAGCTAGGGTCTGATCCTCCTGCAGGCTACCCCCCGAGACTCCACCTGTGCACTAATTTCATGCACCAGGCCTCTAATTCCTATATATTTAAGCTGGAAATATCAGTATAAATGTTTTTTTAAAAAATGTTCAACAACACAATATTGTTAATATAAATTTCCATAGTTTATTTTCACTTTATAATTTTCTATTTCATAGCTATCTATATCTTTACTTATTAGCCTCCTTTTATTCAAGGCCTGATATGATGTGCTACAGTCAGATCACTAGTTTTACTTTATTTTAAAAGGTGCCTTAAGTTCTACCAGAAATAGACCTGTATGGTTGTGTATTTCCTATCTGAGTTCTATGTGATGATAGTCTGATTTAAATTGATTGATTTTTTTTTTTTTTTTTTTTTTTGTCAGAGCTCCCAACTGAAATGTCTTTTTTCCTAATGCCAACTTCTTATTTACCCTGACAATAAAGTTTCTGAGGTAGAAATTTTAAACCAATGTGATCTACTTATTTAAGTATAGCAAATGGATATGAACCTGTTATTTTTTTCCAGATAAAATTTCTGGTTATATATTTTCAGTTGTGAAGACACAGTGGGATTGGTTGATAGTTAGAAAGAAATTACCTTACCTATTCACATCTTGTTGTCTTTTTTGTTTTTATTGATTAAGATGTTACATATATGTCCATATCTCCCAACTGCTCCCCCACCCCACTCATTCCCTCACCCCCTTGTGTCTGTGTCCATTGGTTATGCTTATATGCATGCATACATGGTTAATCTCTCCTTCCTGCCCCCACCCTCCCCTACCTTCCCTCTGCAGTTTGAGCATGAATCAAACAGTCTCTGTCTGGATAAGTTTTTGTTCATCAGTTTATGTTGTTCATTATCATCCACAAATGAATTAGATCATGTGATATTTATCTTTCTCGACTTATTTTGCTTAGCAAAATGCTCTCTAGTTCCATCCATTCTGTTATTGGCAAATGGTAGAAGATCCTTCCTTTTTACAGCAGCATAGTATTCCATTGTGTAAATGTGCCACAGTTTTTTAATCCATTCATCTGCTGATGGGTACTTAGGATGTTTCCAAATCCTAGTTATGGAAAATTGTGCTGCTATGGACATAGGTGTGCATATATCTTTTCTGATTTGTATTTCTATTTTTTTTTTTGGGACATATTGCTAGAAGTGGGATTACTGAGTCAAATGCGAGTTCCATTTTTAGTTTTTTGAGGAAACTCCATACTGTTCTCCACAGTAGCTGCATCAGTCTACATTCCCACCAGCAGTGCATGAGGGTACCTTTTTCTCCACATCCTCGCCAGCACTTGTCATTTGTTGATTTGTTGATGATAGCTATTCTGATAGGTGTGAGATTGTACCTCATTATAGTTTTGATTTGCATCTCCCAGATGATTAGTGACTTTAAGCATGTTTTCATATGTCTTTTGGCCTTTCTTATGTCTTTTTTCACAAAGTATTTAGGTCCCCGGCTCATTTTTTTGATTGGGTTGTTTATCTTCCTTTTCTTAATTTGTATGAATTCCCTATAAATGTTGGAGATTAAACCTTTATCAGATATAACATTGGCAAATATGTTCTCCCATTCAGTGGGCTTTCTCTTTTTATTGTTGGTCTCTTTTGCTGTGCAAAAGCTTTTTATTTTGATGTAGTCCCATTTGTTTATTTTCTCTTTAGTTTACATTGCCCTAGGAGCTGTAATAGTGAAGATATTGCTTTGGCGTATGTCTGAGATTTTGCTTCCTATGGATTCCTCTAAGATTTTTAAGGTTTCTGTCTCACATTTAAGTCCTTTATCCATTTTGAGTTTATTTTTGTGTATGGTGTAATTGGTGGTTCATTTTTTTGCAAGTATCTGTCCAGTTTTCCCAACACCATTTATTGAAGAGACTCTCTCCCCGTCCCCCCAAGAGGGTGATCTGCCCCTTGCCTTTCAATGGCTTCTATTGCTTTACCTCTGTTTTATTTCATGGAGTGCTCCAATTATTACTAATGATCAGATTTAACTGATCTCATGTACGTTTATTGGATCATGGTTATAATTTATCTTTACATCTATTTAATTAGTCTATTATTGATTTCAAGTGTAATTTTCTTACTGCATTCTTGTACCACTCAATCTTCTAATTTTTTTTCCATCTATGGACTTCTTTTCAACTGTACATCTTATTTTAGAATATCTTCATTTTACTCTACTTATTATGACAATATTTTTTTAATATTGTCTTAGATTCGGATACCCTTTACCACAGCCAGTGTGAATTATTTAAAATATTTTAAAAATTGTTTTCAGAGAGAAGATAAGAGGAATAGATAGAAACATCAATGATGAGAGAGAATCATTTATTGGCTTCTTCTTGCATGCCCCACACTGGTATGTGCTCTTACCTGGAATTGAACCATGACCTCCTGGTTCATAGGTCAATGTTCAACCTCTGAGCCACATGAGCTGGGCTGATATTTTAAAATAACTGAGTTGATATCACTACTTATTTAATATACTTCAACAGCACACTAAATATTGCATTTAAAATAAGGTAAATAAATAAAAACCACAGCAAACAATAAGAAAATCTTTTCAATATGACTTTGTTATTGGTGTGAGAAATCACCAATCTGCATCTAAGTAGATACAAAAATAAATGTAGTAAGGATAAAGACAAATTGATGCATTACATTAATTAAGCTAGTTGCTATAAGAAAGGACTCAAAATTTCAGCAGCTCTAACACAAAATTTTATTTTCCTCTAATGTTATTTCTAAAACCTATTTTTCAGATTGGCAGTAGAAAGTACATTTATAAACAGTGATTTAAAGATCCGGGAGACTCTGCATCTTCACCACATGATATCCAAGTAACTCTGAAGGTCAACATTCAGTGACAGACAAAAAGCTATAGTGAAGGATGGTGTGAGAGCCATTTCTAGAAATAGGACACATCACTTCAATTTCTTAGGTCTGGCGAGACAACTTTAGAAATTATGCACGGTAGGGTCTAGCTATGGGCCCACCTAGAAAACAAGGGTTTGGCAATCAAGTAGTAGCTTCTGTTCATGATGTGGCATAAGGATTGTGTACCCAGCTCTCCCTTTCTCATGTCCGCACTATGATAGAGGCTTCGATAGCTATCAGTTCTCCCAAAATGCATGATCATTTGGTCCAACTACCATCAGTGAATCATAACCAAAACTTCCTGCAATTATTTTAATTCTCTTCATTCCTTCTTTGTATGTAAAACATAGTTCAATCTCTCCCAGCGATCTGGAAACCTTCTGAGGATGAGGCCAAAAGAACCACAGGTGTGTGTGGCTGATAGCATGCACTATTGAACCAGTAAATGCCTATCTTTAGACTTCTTATGTCAATAAATAGAATCCAGTTTTTCTATGATAGTCTTGCCAGGTATTCTATAATTTTCAGCTGAAACATTTTTTAACAGATATATTAGCAATCTAGAGTCTTGTGATTTAGCATTTGTTTTGTTCTTAAACTGCATTAATTTGGCTGTTAATGTTCTACGTAGTAGGGTACTCTGTATTCAGACTTAAAGAGGAGAAAGTCACACATAGGATAAGCATATTTCCATATATATGGTAATATGCTAATTGGTCCTAATGGTGTCCCAGTCACAACTGTTCAACAGGCTGTGCACACACAGGAGCTGGTGGGCAAGGATGGGGGCGGGGACTTGCACCAAGGGAACATGAGGCTGCCAGGTGGAAGCATGAGCAGACCTGCAGCACCACCCAGCCCGGAGGGGAGGTGTTAGACTGGGGTGGGGCCTCGGTGGAGAGTTTTTAGCACTCCTGCACTGGGGTCTGAAGGTGTGGAGAGGAAGGGAGAGCAGATAGGCAGTTAGGGGGTTTAGGCCAGGAGAGGAGAACAGATAGGCAGTTAGGAGGATCAGGCAAGGAGGGGACTGAAGATAAGCAGTTAGGGGGATCAGATAAGGAGGGGAGAGCAGTTAGGCAGTTAAGGGGATCAGGCCAGGAGGGGAGAGCAGTTAGGACCACCAGATTGACAAGGGAACAGTTAGGGGGGCATCAAGCAGGCAGGCAGGCAGGCAGGCAAGTGAGCACTTAGGAGCCAGTGGTTCTGGATTTTGAGCGGGATCCCAGATTGCAGAGGGTGCAGGCCAGGCTGAGGGACACCATCTGCCCCATGCAGGAATTTTGTGCACCAGGCCTCTAGTATGTTAATTATATATATGTGTGTGTATATATGTATATATATATGTGTGTGTGTGTGTGTGTGTGTATGTATATATATATATATATATATATATATATATATATATATATATGTGTGTGTGTGTGTGTGTATTATGAAATATAGGAAGTGCATCAATTCTAAGGTTTCTTTTCATTCGCTAAATTCTGTAATTATAAACTTGTAAATTTAATGAATAAACTTGAAGAAGTTCATTACAAATGTAAAAGAGTATATATTTTCTTCAAATATTCCCTCTTCATTTCTTTTTAATTTTTATGTATAAAAAACATTTCATATTTGGTGGCTTTTAAAATCCATCCTCTCCAAAGATCGATAGGTATTACTACTTATTTATTGGTAGAGAGAAATATTTTTAAAATTATTTTTGAACAGATAATACACAAAAAAAGTATATTTACAGTTGTTCATAGGGAAAATAATACAATAACTGATAAATAATACACGAATAAACTCTGTTTTGTGTACTCATAACTATACCTATTTTGCCCCATCCTGTATTGATTTTGAGCAAGGTCAGAAAACACAAGTTGATTAAAAGTGTAAAATAAGTTGTCATTGAAACATTGCAGCTACCTAGTTCTTTTATCACAAGGAAAATAATTGTACCTGCTTCCTATACATCCATGCCAAATAATCTATGCATGTGCAAACATGTTCTCATGACTAATGTACGATAATCTCTTTTTACTTTGGTAATTTTGTGTTTTCACCTGCATTACTATTAATAGACACTAGGAAATATGAGTCAAGTTATTGTTTAAAAGACAGTTGTCAAGCTTTACTCTAGCCATTGACCTTTGCAAGGTACTTCATTTTGGACTCCTTATTCACCCTTAGCCATACTGTATCATTGTTGTGGCTCTCATAACTTGAACATAATATTTTTATTTATTTTTTATAATCTTGTATGTTTATTCTTGGGAAAAACAATAGCTTTAGATATGGATACTTTCACTGTACTGGGCCACAACTAATATAAATCCAGACTTTAGCCTGGATGGGGAAATTAGAGTTTGGTAGTGATTGCTGTGACCTAAGGATTGAAATGTTCCTTAATTGAAGATACTTCAACTAATCCTTCTTATTTTAGCCACTGGTCCTTTATCCCTATTGTCAAAGGCACTTGATAGCAGTTCCAGTTCCCCTTTAAGGTCCTTCAGTGCAAACCAGGTATTTTCTCATCTTTTGCCCACTGTTGGTTTAGGTTTCAGCCTTCTTAGAGCTGCTTCCAATTACAGTGGTGCCTCGCATAAAGAACGCCTCGCACAGCGAACGCTGCACACAACGAACTTCATTTCATGATTCATACAACGAACTTCGTTTCACACAACGAAGTTGCCCGAGCTTCCACGACCGCTTTGCCCGAGCTTCCACGATTGCTGCCGATGTATTGCATCCTTCCGCGCAGGCACTGCAGGCAGTCGTTAGTCACTGCGCTTAACTTAAGCACGTATCGCGGCAATCGTTCTTCATTACGAATTAAATCACGCACGTATCACGGCAGTCGTCCTTTTAAGTTAAACTGCTGACATCAAGAACATCCTGGTCAAATGGAAAGCAGTTCAGGAGTTTACCAATGCCCACTATCCGGATTCAGCTGAAGCAAACAGGATCAACGATCTTTACTCCGATACTCTTGTCCGTTATTTCCGGCAGATGTTGGAGAAAAGAGAAAAACAAACGACTTTGGACAGGTTTTTCATGAAACCATCGGCCAAAAAGCAGAAAATGGATGAAGATGTGCAAGATTCGGTAGAATCTACTTAGTCTGTCTTAAAATTAAAAAAAATGTGTGTTTTTTTTTAAAAAAATTATGTTTTTAGATGTATCTAAATAAAAATAATAACAAAAAATTTATCTTTTTTATGTCACCTTAGCATATTTTATGCTACAGAACGAATTATTTTTTTAACATGTATTGTTATGGGAAAACGTGTTTCACATAACGAACTTTTCGCATAACAAACTTGCTCCTGGAACGAATTAAGTTCGTTGTGTGAGGCACCACTGTACATTTTATTCATCTGCTATGCAACTGAACAACATCAACAACAAAAAAATCACACTTGTGGTGGATGTTGTATCTTCTATAATCTCTATCCCTATAGCTTTATGTATTAAACATGATTTCCTCGCAATAACTAGGGTAATATTTATTTATTATTTCTTTTAAAATATATTTTATTAATTTTTTTAGAGAGAGTTAGAAACATCAGTGAGAGAGAAACATCAATCAGCTGCCTCCTGCACACCCCTACTGCGGATGTGCCCGCAACCAAAGTACATGCCCCAGATGGGAATCGAACCTGGGACCTTTCAATCCACAGGCTGACACTCTATCCACTGAGCCAAACTGGTTTTGGCTGGTAATATTTATTGATAACAAAATTAATTGTAAGTTTTTTATCCTCCTTTTCAACCTGAAACCCCAAGTTAAGTTTTTAAAGTATTTTTTTTTTCATTCTTCAGCATTTAAAGAGATATAGAATAGTACAGTACTTTGTCACATACCATAGTCTTCCATTTTATTATGTTACTAGAAGCTCAGTGCACAAAATTCATGCATGCGGTTGGGACTGGTATCCCTTGGCCCAGCCTACACACTGTCCAATTTGGGATCCCTTGAGGGATGTCTGACTGCCCATTTAGACCTGATCCCAGTGCGATCGGGCCAAAACCAGAAGTCAGACATCCCTCTCACAGTCCAGGACTGCTGGCTCCAAATTGCTCACCTGCCTGTTTTCCTGATTGCCCCTAACTGCTTCTGCCTGCCAGCCTGATCACCCCCTAACCACTCCCATGCCATCCTGATTGATGTCTAACTGCTCCCCTGCCAGCCTGTTTGCCCCCAACTTCCCTCCTCTGCTGGCCTGGTCATCCCTAACTGCCCTCCCCTGCAGGGTTGATCACCTCCAACTGCCTTTCCTTGCTGGCTTGGTGCCTCCAACTGCCCTTCTGTGCTGACCATCTTGTGTCCACATGGGGACAGGATTTTTGACCACATGGGGGCAGATATTGTGGGTTGGAGTGATAGTCAAACTACATATTAGATAGGATTGAGGCCTGGTGCATGGGTGGGGACCAGCTGGTTTGCTCTGAAGGATGTTCTGGATCAGGGTGAGGGTTTCCTCAATGTGTGGGGTGGCCTGGGTGAGGGGCTTGTCGTGGTTTGCAAGCTAGCCATGCTCCTTGTTGACCCAACTGGAGGCCCTGGTATCTGGAATTTATTTACCTTCTACAATTGAAACTTTGTAGCCTGGAGTGGAGCCAAGCCTCCTGCTTGCTCCATGGCTGCCACCATTTCTGTTTGGGTTTGTTTATCTTCTATAATTGAAACTTTGTAGCCTTGAGTGGAGGTTTAGGCCAACAAAGGCAGGTGGAAAGCTTTGCTTCCTCCATTGCCTGGGAAACCCAAGCCTCCCTCCTGCTCTCTGTGGCTGTAGTCATCTTGGTTGGGTTTATTTGCATACTTGCTCTGATTGGCTGGTGGGTGTGGCTTATGGGCATGGCTTGTAAGTGTAGCAGAGTGATGGTTAATTTGTATATTATTCTTTTATTAGGTAGGATGGGATCTAGAATAATTTCCTTCAGGTGGGAACTAAAAGGATATATCCCAACAGAGTTAAGGGCATGGGTCTTTTCTTTACATGGATAGATTAGATTCTGTTTTAAATTTGTGAGCATATGAATAAACTAAAATGCAGGATATTCTTTGGTTTTATTTAAATTGGTCACGACAGAATGAAAATAGATCTAACAGCCAAAACACAATATATAAAATTGTGTTTTTAATGCATCCAGCAATGTGAAAGAGGAAAGAAAATAAATTGCAAAATGTAAAATCTTCGTTTTGAATTAAGGGTTGGGCTAAGACATATGGAACTTTATCTAAATCTAGATTGTCATGAGCACAGAATACTTACTCATCCTATTCAAAAGAAAATTATACAATTGTGGAGCATCTAGTTAAGCCAGAGATTTAGCGGTTTGTATATTTGAAATGCAGAGATTTCAAACAAACAAAGGCATGTGTCTGTCAAATGATTTCAACTACACTAAAACCTTATTTTCTAACATCCTGTTTTCTAACATTTGGATGGTGGTTATTCAAGAAATGGCCCTGCCATAACACTTCAACATGAAATGAAATGAAACTACTGATGTCTATCAAGATAGCTAAGGCTTGTTTAATCCTATTTAAGGAACTGAAAGAGCTGATAACTTTGAAATGGTTGCTGACTTTTTGGTCAAAGAAAAGCTGAACTGGAAGCAAATCCTTCATATTCTACTCGTATCTGAGACTGTTTTGATTCTTCACAACTGATGGATTTTTATGGATTTTGTGAAGAGAAAAATACCACACATTGTGATGTTTCATTTGTTTCTGCATAGCATGCATCGGTGTCCAGCACTATTATGTGATTCTGATTTTTTTTTTTTTCTCTAATGCCATGAAATTGTATCTCTACAAAATAAACCTCGAATCATCATCTTTTCAAATGGACTTACAAAAATGAAGGAGAAAAAGGCAAAGTTTTCAAACTACAGGATATTCATGTGTCTGTCAAATGGCTTAAATTACCATGTCATGAAAGAATATTCCAACACAATGGAAGTTTTACTCTTTTAAAGGTGAAAGGTGGCCACTTTAAGAACAGTTTAAAGAGGAACTCCATACTGTGGTTTATGCGATGTGTTCTATGGATGTCTGAGTAAATGAAAGCCTTCAAAATGCAAAGCTGTGCAATTGACTGACCATTTATGAATACTGCTTTGGCAAAGCTGACACTCTGTATTCAAGTTACCTGAGAAAGACAACTATGCAAATTCTCCCATTTAATTTATCTGTAGGCAGGAATCTGTGGAAACCTGGAAACCCTGGAGACAATTGTTATAAAGGTTAACTTATGCTTAGATAACCTTAAAACCAAAACATGGATTTGTAATCCTTTCCTTGGTGACATAGATAGCAAATCAAAGATACAGAACTTGCCAAAAATGATCTCACTGACTTAAAAGGAGTGATGCTTCATGAATTCCATTCAATAAGAGCATCTCTTTCAGAGAATGTTGTTGTTCCTTGTTTGTCAAAGTGAGTGTGGGAGTTTTGATTCTTTTTTGAAATATACAGGAAGAAATAAATTTGACTTTTTAATTTATTTTCAAAAGTTTCTTTCTTCCTTGGAGGTAGAAGGTAATTAATGGGCTGCCTCCAAGTCCTCAAGCTCTTTTCTGAATGTTTCCTCTGACACTGGTCTTAAATAGAAATTAGTGCTTTATAAAAATCCGCTTTGTTGAATCTCTCCCAAGTAAAATTTTTGTCGTTTTATCAAAATCTATATATAGTCATATAATTGGAAATATCACATTACTCCTCATTTTACTAACCATAATCTTTTTGAAACCAGTGTCTTTTCTTTGTCTTAATTTTAATATAATCAATAAGAAGTCCATATATCCACAAATACATATGTCATTATGGATTGGTGAATATTTTTCTCCATTGAAAGAAAGAAGGATATTAGCTATTTACTTAATGGGTTTTTCCTCCAAATTAATACCCAAAATAGCAGTAGAGATGCTTTATATTTTCTTATTCTAACATATCTGCATGCATAACAAACTCTGTGCATGGCTTATGCTCAATAACCCCCCAAATTTAAAGTAATGTATGTCACCGGAGGTTCTATTTGGGGTTTTCAAATGGGAGGTGATATTTTCAGAATAAGAAATGGATTAGTGAATATATAATTTTTCTAAGGTAAATAGGCCTGACTGCAAATGACGGTTGATAAAAATGAAGCAACAGAATGCTGACTAGAGAGACAAAGGCAGAAAAATGAGAAAATATGCAATTGTCATAGTTAAAACTGAACAGAAAGAGTAAATCTATCAACTGTCATGAAAAGTTTATTTGCATACAAGAAAAAGACAAACAAAATCTATACAAGTCAGTGTTACTTAACCTGCCAGCAATTGTCATATTGGGATGGAAGGATGGACACATTTCCTTCTGTGGGCGGGGGCTGACCTTCCATAGGATGCTCAGCAGTCTCCCTGGTCTCTACCACCAGGTGTCAGTAACACCTCCTCCTAGAGAGGTGATAAACAAAAATGTCTAGACATTTCTATCCAAATATCCCTTTGGAGGCAAAATCACCCTGGTTGAGGCCCACTAGTTAAAAAAAAAAAAAAAAAGCATAGTACCCAACTTCACACTCTCTGGGTGAGTCTAACTTATTTTGCTCTTGTGAACAAAAGAAAATTTCTGTTCCTTAGCTTTAAATGCTATTAGTTGTCAGTGACACTTATGAAGCATAAGCCAAGGGACACAAGATAAAGATATATCATTGGTAATTAGGAAAATAACAATAAAAAAATAAACAAGAAAGTTTTTGTTTGTTTTTTTATGGAAGAAGGTGAAAATATGGCTAATAGAAAAAACAAAAGCAACTATATACTAGTGGTATAGGGTGTCCCCTAAACTCTAGGTGTATATTTTATTCTTTTTCAAGTATTTAGTATATTCAACATTAGTTATACTATTTTTAAAGAAAAAAATTCTACCATGTTTTATAGTCGTGAAATGTAAAGATTTGTGGACTTGATACAGCAAGCCCTACAATTTGCATTACAATATGTGATTGGGAATCACTGTATAACTTCACTCTTGCTGTTTTGTATTGAGTGTACACTATGTGTTTCATTAAAGCACCTTTGAAAACTTTATTCAAATGCTTTATAGATTTGGTAATTTTAATAATTTCCCAAGACTGTGACCCTGTAAGAGACTTAAAATATATACTATCGGAAAGCAATGCTAGTCAGTGATTTAACCATATTGACAACTGGAATTTGAAGACTCAGTATTGCTTTAATGATTTGCATTGATTAAGACCACTCTCTGAGTTGAAACAATTCAGATGGATTTTTGGTTAAAATGTATATTGATTTAGAACTTATGCAATATGCATTCCATGAAATTTGGTAAATTTACTTTTACTATTCAACTTTATCCATGACAATTGCAACATAATTAGAATCCTGTGAGTGAATGGAAACCTGTGGAAAATTTAGATTCTCGAGTGTATAATAGTACAGAATAGAGCAATTTCTACTTAGCCTTAATCCTGGGGTTAAAGCTAGCACAATTCCATTATACATTGTCTCCCCTGTAAAAAGGCTCCAAAACCAACCTGAGTGTGTCAGCCTTTCAGCAAAGCATGATTTCTCCTCCAAATAATTTAAGCAGGGACATAAATGTTTGCCTAATTAACAGGCTATTTCATATTCTGTTTTACCACTACGCACTCTGTTTTATATTTATACACAAACTCTGATGTGAAAACACATATATTAATTATCACTTTGTAAGAAAAGATCATTTCCATAAGGTGATATAACCTCTTTATGGACTGACAGTTTTCAGTCTAAATATTGTGTCTTTAGTGATTTACATTCTCTAATAATTTGTTCCATCTGTTTAAAGCTGTGTATAGATCAAGTGCATAACCCCTGTTTTTTTTTTTTTTAAAGTTGCAAATTGGCACATTTAACTTCTACTTAACAAGGAAAGGACCATTTTATGATTACCAAATAATAAAAATGGGATGTAAACGTAGTAAAATAATCTAGAGGTAATATTTAAATAATACATTTATTTTAAAATAATTATTTAAATTATTAATAATAAAATGATTTAAGTGATTAGTAATAAAATCTCTAAAGCACCTTATGTTAATATTCCACAATCCTTTGCCATATAAGCAGACTTAAAACTAAAATAGAAAGAACTAAGCTTACATTAGACAATATTTTTTCTATATAACAATATTTCATTGTTTATAGACTTGAGGCATTTATGAAGCTATGCTTTTATTTAAATATTATATACAACATGTAGATAACAAAATATTATCCAATAAGTATATGCATTTGCTCTTTTTTTACATTGGTTCCCTAAGTGTTATCAGTTAGCATAAAATATACGCACTAATAAAAGAGAAACATGCAAATTGACCATCCCTCCACTACACCCATCAGCCGATCAGAGCAAGTAACCACAAAGATGGTGGCTAATTTGCATACACAGGGGCAGAGCAAAGACTGAAGATAATGTAGAAGGAAACCAAGCACTGCAGAAGGGAACTAGGCAGTGGCAACAGGAGGAGAGCAAGGGAGTGGAAATGGGAGGGAGCGAGGCAGCTGAGAAGCACTATTCTTACAGGAATAGGCCTGAGGAAGCCCTATTCTTGCAGAAATCTTCCTGCAACAGGCCTCTAATATAATTATAAAAAGTTTAACACAAAAAAAGATGAATTTCAAATTTGTTCTTTCCTGAACATTGGTGTGCCCACTGCTAGGCATTATTCTTTTAATATTGCTAAACTCAATTTTAATTGAGAAGATAAGAAAACTGAAAATTTCTCTTCTGAAACTTTGGTAAAGTCAGATAACTTCGGAACCGTCTTGAATTTTTCATTTGATGATATAAATGGTAGCATAAGTTAGATCAATCATGCTCTTTTATGAAATTAATATTATCTAGAGGTTATCTCTTTACTGAAGCTCTCGGTGCTATTACTTTAAAGATAAGCTTAGCTATCAGACCAAGAATTTTGTGAGTGGCTCAGGACCAGGGTGTCTAGTATCACTGGCATCGCCCTCTCTGGTAGTGCTTAGAAAAGCAAGGCAGGGACAGCCGGCCCTGAGATTTTACAATAGTTTGAGTTGAGCCTTATTCATAATTCAAACATACATTTTGAAAATTCATTAAATTATGTATTCTTTTTTATGGTTATGTCTAAATTGCTACATGTTAAATATGTCATATTTGAGGAGTTTTCTTTCCCTTCTGTTTGACTGCATTAAAAGGTCATATTCTTTTTTATGATTTCACAGCCTATCTATTAAAGTATCTACAGTATCAAAAGCAAGATTATACACAGGACTTCCCAGAATAAGCAGAAAGAACTGAGTTGGTAAAATAGTTTATAAGAATGAGTAGCATTTATTGATATAAACTGTTATTAATATAAAACACAATCAAATTACCATTTACATATTCAACAGATATGCATTGTATGTGCTCAGTTTGTATAGATACTTGGTTGTCATAACTGAGCGGTAGTTAGGTAAGTTGTAAACAATTGGAGAAAACTGAATGGGAACTGCCTAAACTATTTCTAAAACTACGGTATCCTATAAATTTAACAGCTCAAAATTAAAAAAAAAAAACATTAATGAAATTAAAATTCTGAACATACTAATATAATAATTATTTGCCTGAAAAACTCTCTTGAATATTTTAAATAAATATTACAGAATTGCTTTGTTTTATACATACACATACCTATGTATTAGTCTGCTCAAGTTGCCATAACAAAATATTACAGACGGGGTAGTTAAATAACATACATTTATTTTCCCACGTTTTGGAGGTTTTGGAGGCTAGAATTTCATGATCAAGGTGCCAGCAAGTTTGATTTTTTAAAAGGGCTCTTTTTTCTAATCTCAAGACAGCCAGTCCTCACTGTGTCCTCACATGGCCATTCCTTTTTCCACATGCAATGAGAGCGCTCCAGTCCTTTACTGTCCCTTTGCTCATCTCATAAGGACACCAGTCCCATAGAATTAGGATCTCAACCTTATGACCTCATTAACCAGAGTTGCCTCTGAAAAGGCCCTAACTCTATATATAGTCATATTGAAATTTAGTGCTTTAATGTGTGAATTTTGAGAGGAAACAATTCAGCCCGTAATAACATATATACATGATATACACATTCAATGTAACTTTGGATTAGCTCACCAAAATTGCAAGTAATTCAATCTCAAAAAGTTTTGGAACTGCATCTTCTGATCCAGATTTTGTGCAGGTCCTTTAAACAGTACTGATGATGTATCCATTTTCAATATGCCGAATTGTCCATAAGCCACATGGTCTCTTTAGTTCAAGATCAGTTACTTTTTGGCCACATCTGGAACATAGTAATTTAAGAGAGGCAAGATGGGTGTTTTTGTTTTTGTTTGTTTGGGGGGGTTGTTGTTCTCCTATATTTCTTTCTGGAGATCAGGCTTTAGGCAAACAACAGATCAAAAGGAAACTGAAAACTGCATGAGAAAGGAGATCACAGAAAAGCTTGTCAGCAGCCTTCTTGGACCATCTTCACAAAGGATGGCAGAATAAGAAAACAAAAAGGCCCAGAATCCCTAATGACCCTGGAGCTCAACTCCATCCTGAACTGCCTGTCTCTCATGTATGAAAAGAATGGAACTTTAATCTTGGCTATTGTTTTTGTTGTTAGACATAGCAGAAAATACAGTCACAAAGAGACAAAGCTGTGGTAAAACACTCTCTTTTTTATTATTACTTTAAAAATATAGTGTTTTATTGATTTCAGAGAGGAAGAGAGAGGGAGAGGATAGAAACATCAGTGATGAAAGAGAATCAGTGGTCAGGTGCCTCCTGCAAGCCCCCTCCTGGGGATTGAGCCCACTTCCAGCAGCCCAGGCATGTGCCCTGACTGGGAATCAAACCCTGACCTCCTGGTTTATAGATCCAGGCCCAACCACTGAGCAACACCAACTGGCAGTAAGTTATCCTGTTTGCACATTAATAAGTGCTCTATTACTTAGCCCTGACACATTAAAAAAACAAAAATATAAAAAAATAAAACAATATACTTGACTAATTAAAACTTGTAATAGCATTTCATAGTACAAGATGGGACAAAAATAGGTTCACAGTTGTTCGTATGGAAAATAACACAATACTTAATAAATAATAAACTCTGTGTTTTGTGTACTCACAACTACAATATAAACCTTGACTTTTGCCAAACTTTGTATATTATTCAAAATCAGATTAAGAGGGGATAAGGCCAACCTTTCTGATGTGGATCATTTTATGTAAGAGAGCTGCAGGGAAAATATACACATTCATGTTTCCCAATTAATAATTTTAAGACTTTGGTCACCAAACTATATTTTATAGGAGCAAAAAAATTTCTAACTTTGGAGAATCATAGTCTTTATAAATTACTTCTAATCTTTACCAAATACAGCTGTTATGACACCATAGTAAAAGGTTTAGATTTAGATTAGTGGTTTCTCCATTGTATTATCCACAATAAAACAAAGGTTTTTTTTTTTTTTTTTTTTTTTTTTTTAATAAATAAGAGTCATTCCCTAGATATCCCAAATCCCATTCATATAGCCCCCAAATTATGCTTCAAAAATAAATGTATATGTCCACTTTGGAAATAGAAAAAGCAAGATATGAAAAATTCCTATTCCAGTTGTTTAGTTTTCTTCCACAAACTATAATATTATACTCAGATATATAGTAAGAATCCAGCATGGCTTTATTTTCTCACTATTTTACATTTATGTGCAGATAATGGTGTGTTAAAATCTTCAAGTACATTTGTGTATTTTGTATATTTCTCTGAATTTCCAACACTTTCTGCTTAATATACTTTAATGCTCTGTTATTTGGTTCATAAAATTTTATTACCATGATATTTTCATTGTGGAGAGTATCTTGTATCAATATAATATGACATTCTCTGTCCCATTGAATGTGTTTTGCCTTAATTATACCTTGCCTTAAATTTATATTGCAATATTCAATTTCACTTGTTTTCTTTTTACATCTTTGCCCATTCTTATGCCTTCAAACTTCCTTTGATGATTTTTTTAGAAATGTTTTAGGATACAACAACTAGTTTGTATTCTTTTTATTATTATTATTAATCATTTTGACATTAATTATTTTCTTTGCATCTTAATTGAGAATACATCATTGACATGCATTATTATAGGTGATGTGGTTGATATTATTTATTTTGTTTCACATTATTTTTTTAATCTGCTGTGTAAATATTTAAGTTTCCTCCGTTTTAATCTTTGCTTATAACTAAGTGATTTATAGTTACATAGAAAGTAAACACTGTTATAATTTCATAAGCTTTCTTTTCATTAGTTTTTGCCCAGTATATTTTCCCATACATTTATTTACTGTTCACTTTTCCATGCCCTTATAAAGCTTGGAAGAATTATATATCCACACTTTTAACCTAATCTTATAATTGCTACCATTTAATTAGAGAAAATTGTTCATATGCATTTCTTATAACCATTAATATATCTTATTTCTACCATTTTAATTTTGCTTTTTTCTTGACCTTGCTTTTTCTATTTTCATTTGTTCTACTTCATTGCCTCATTTGAATCATAAAAATTTTTTTTTCACATTTTTCTCAATAGTTTAGAAATTACTTTTTAATTTTTTGTAAGTAAACATTTTTTAAAGACTAACTTTAAGCAAAATTAATAGTAAAAATTATATCATATTCTCTAACAGAAAAATTTTTAGAAAGCTTGAAATTGGTTACATAATTTTATATGATTTATATTAATTGTGAACTAATTTTTAAATCAACTTTTTAAAATCTATATTTTTGTAGATTAGCCTATATGCTTACCATTTTCATCTGTTGACATTTCTTAGAAAATTACTTCCTTTTTTTCTAAACTAAATATCTATGTTTTAGTGATAAACACTACATGTTTACTTGTATAAATAGAGTATTAAAATTGCTCTTATGATTAAATCATAGTTTAGCTGAGTAAAAAGGTATGGTTTGATAATTAGTTATTTTCATACTTATAACACTATTAAGAAAACTTTTATTTTTATTGTAATTTATATTGTATTATTAAAATGTTTGCCTTATGGATGATTCATTCTCACTTAAATACACAATTTTTAAAAAAAGAGTCTCTCAAGAATATTGTTCACAGATCAAAACCAATATCACTGATCAGTTTATAGCTATTTTAAGTTTTGATGACTATGAACACATTATAAAGAGTTTCATTAACATTATATTGAGACACCGAAGATGGATCAAAAGCAATCTTACCTCATAAGAGACAAACATGTAATTGTCTGTGCCTCTTCTATTCCACCAGCCAATCAGGATGATATGCAAATTAACCCAACAAAGATGGCAGTTAATTTGCATACATAGGTGCTGAGTGATGGGGTGGGGTGCTTGAATCATCACCATGGCAATGACACAGGCATTCTGCCCCACCCTGGTCTCCCAGGGCCCCTGGACAGCTTTGGAAGGCTGGGCCTGAGCAGAAAGGGGCTGGGCCCTAGTGGAAAGGCAATGCTGGCAGCCAGGGAGAGGAAAGCCCAATCTAGCACAAATCTTCATGCATCGGTCTTCCAGTATACCATATAATTTCCTTTATATAAAATTCTAGAACAATATAAGCTGATTTATGGTTATAGAAATGAAAAATTGTTGTCTCTGAACATATAGAAATGGACTAGAAAAAGGCACAATTGGTGTATTTTGGTTAACGACCATACTCCTATTCTGCATGTCATTTATATAGTATATTTATTGTATTTAGATTATACTTCTTACATTATTTATATTGTACTTCCAAGCATATAAATCTATATGAAAATCAAGCCCTGGCCAGTTTTTCTCAGTGGATAGAGCCTCAGCCTGCAGGCTGAAAGGTCCTGGGTCCCACTCTAGTCAAGGAACATGCTCTGGTTGAGGCTCCATCTCCAGGAGGGGACATGCAGGAGACATTGATGTGTCTATCTCTCTCTCCCTCTCCTTTCCTCTCTGAAACCAATCAAAATAAATTTAAAAACAAAAGAATATCAAAAGCATTCAGCAGACTGAGAGAAAATATTTACAATACTTCTAGGACAAATCTTGCATACAGATTATATAAAACTATATACAAGCCAATAATAAAATGAGAAACATTCTATAAAACAGAGTGTCCCCCCCAAAAAAAAATTTATAGACACTTTAACAGCTGGTAATTCAATTGATGTGTCTTTCTTTTCAGATTTAATCCATTGGAATTAATAATTATTCAAAGTGTGTATTCAGCTTTCTGGGACACCCTGTATATGCGAAAGATTTGAAGAGATATTACACTAGAGAAGGTATACAAAATTATTTGAGAAGCTGCTCAAAATAAGTAGTCATCTGATAAAGGCACATTAAAATTACAAAGAAATATGCTTTCACACACACTAAAATGGCCACAATTAGTAGTCTGACCACCCACAATATTGTCCAGGAGGCAACTATGACTTATATTCATTACTTCAGGACGTAGCATTGTATAACTTTGGAATGCATTTAATATTTGTCTCAGTGATTATATTTATATATTTCTACATTTTTTACCAAAAAAAAATGAAAATTTATGTCTATCAACAGATTGGTAAATGAATGTTAATAGTTGCTTTAGTCATAATTATTGCAGACATAATTATTTCTACCAATAGAAAAAAGAATAAACTATTTTTTAAATATCCATACAAGGAAATATTAGTCTGTAATAAAACTAAAAAGCTTGCTGATATACTCAACAACATAATTAAAATGCCAAAGTTATCCTGTCAAAGAAAAACTAGGCAGATAAAAAAGAATACTTAATGTATGATTTCACATATATAAAATTTTAAAACTGACAAAATGTCTACAATGATTGAAAGCATATCGTGATTGAAAGTATATTGTGATTGAATGCATAATGAAGTGATTTGGGAGGGATTGAGTGTAAGGAACACAAGATAACTTTTTGGTAATAGAAAAGTCTATATCTTTTTTTAAATATATTTTTACTGATTTCAGAGAAGGAGGGAGAAGAAGAGAGAGATAAAAACATCAATGATGAGAGCGAATCATTGATTGGCTGAATCCTGCACACTCTCAACTGGGAATTCAGCCCACAACTGGTGCATATGACCTGACCAGGAATTGAACCAGTGACCTCTCGGTTCCGAGGTTGACACTCAACCACTGAGCTACACACGTCTGGCAAAAAGTTCAACAAAGCTTAAAAAAAAAAAAAAAAAAAGGAAAAGTCTATATCTTACATAGGTTATAGGTGAAAGGCTTATATGTGTTTTAAAAAACATCCAATTTTATAATCAAAATATTTGCTTTTTAATATTTAATTTTAATTTATTAGAAAAATTTATCTGAAACAAGATGTTTTTATAAGGCTACTATTTTTGTTAACTTTATAACATAACAATAATTTTTTTTTGGTAAATAACATTCAGTTTCTTTGGTAAATTTATTTTTATGCAAGTAGTGTAAAACAACACACCAATAAGTATAATTACTTAGATTATTTATATTAACTACTTAATAATCTTTACATATTTGAATATATCAGTATAAATATATATATATGAAAGCTAAATTTAACAGTTTATTTTATAGACTAGAGGTTTGCTGCACGAAATTCCTGCACAGAGTGGGGGTGGGGGCATCAGGCCTAAACGGGCAGTTGGACATCCCTCTCACAATCCAGGACTGCTGGCACCCAACTGCTCAGCTGCCTGTCTTTCTGATTGCCTCTAACTGCTTCTTTCTGCCAGCCTGATCACCCCCTAACTGCTCACCTGCTGCCTGGTTGATACCTAACTGCTCCCCTATCAGTCTATTTGCCCCGAACTGCCCTCCCCTATCAGTCTATTTGCCCCGAACTGCCCTCCCTTGCAGGCCTGGGTCCCTCCCAACTGTCCTTCCCTGCTGCCCATCTTGCGGTGGCCATCTTTGATTAAATGGGGAGGTCATCTTGTGTGTTGGAGTGATGGTCAATTTGTATATTACCTCTTTATTATATAGGATTATGCAATTTCTAGTAGTTCATCAACCACATTAAGAATTTTTTCTGAATGTTTTTAATTGAAAATAATGGTAATATAAATTATTATTTCACTTTATTGTTGTTAATCCTCACCTGAGGATATGTTTTCCATTGATTTTTAGAGACAGTGGGAAGAAGGAGGGAGGGAAGAGAGAGAGAGAAACATTGATGTGTCTCTTGGGACAGACGCATGAATTGCTTTCTTCCTGCACCTGCCCTAACCAGGCCTAGAGATAAACCTGCAATCCAGGTTCATGCCATTGACCAGGAATTGAACCCAAGACATGGTTAGGCCATGGTTAGACAAACGCTCTAACCATTTAGAATTACTGGTCAGGGTGATTAATTCACTTTTAATTAATGAGTACATCACCTAGAAATATAAATATTTCTAATTAATTTATACATATGCTAGAATATTGTTCAATGCACTAAACTACCTACATAAATTAGAAATAAATCTTAGCATTTACAACATCCTATATAATCCTATATATATAATAAAAGCCTAATATGCAAATGAACCAAATGGCGGAATGAGCAGTCACTGTGACACGCACTGACCACCAGGGGACATGTATAATGCAGGAGTTGCCCTCTGGCGGTCAGTGTGCTCCCTCAGGGGGAGCAGAGCTCGGTCAGAAATTGGGCTGAGGGCTGGTGAGCACAGTGGCGGTGGTGGAAGCCTCTCCCACCTCTGTGGCAGTGTTAAGGAGCAGTGAGCTGAGTGGTAAGGAGCAACAAGCAGGTGGATGATAAAGAGCCAGGGATCCCGGACTGTGAGAGGGATGTCCACATGCTGGCTTAGGCCCACTCAGTGGAACTGTGAGAGGATTCAGGCCGGGCTGAGAGAAGGATCCCCTGCCCCCCAGTGCATGAATCTCATCCACCAAACCTCTAGTTATATAAATAATAGGTCTGTATTAATTTAAAAATATGTTAATAAAATAGATTTGTAATAAAATGAAGTCTGTTGTTCACCATTCTGTAACAGTAAAGTAAATTGATTATAGATTACATGCTCAACCCTTAGAGATGATCATTTGTCATTTTTCAATTATGGGAAAAAAATGATGCCAAATCATTAGCATTCTTAGCACTATGTTAGTCGCAACATTGAAGGAAACTCATGGGAGGTGATGTTGACATTCTTCGAAGATGAGGAAAATATTGGGTATAAACAAAACCAAGGAGCAATATGTGATCAGGTATGGGAAACAAAAACAAAAACAGGTCAATTTAGTGCACATATGTTACACATAGAGGGCCAGCTAGTTATGAGTCTGCATGTGTGTATCTGTGTGCATCTATGCACATGAGTTCCTGTACTTGTGTATGTACTATAAAAGTACTATCGCATTTACTTATGCAAACTACAGAAATTGTTAACTTTTACAGTGCTTCAAAAATATAAAAAACAAAATATTCCATAATGGCAGATCATGCCTTTGATTTAATACAAAATGATATGCTAAAATATTTTTAAAAGTATTACTAAATCCCACTTTCCAAAGCATATTTGCTCATCAGGATGCTTTAGGATGGTCACAAGAATGGAAGTGTATTTATCAACAGTGAACTTGGTAGTAATCCAAGTCAGGAGGCTGCCCATTAAACTTAGAAATATAATGCATGAATTATTGCATTTCACACAAACCCCCTGCTCTGCCCCTTGCATTTATTTTAAATTTTTTTTTTAAAAAATGTCATGAGTACATTATCTTATTAACAGAAAACTACTGTAGTAATTTTTGACATTTTTGGGAGGGTTTTTATTTTATTTTTTATAAGTTTATTGTGGCACTGTCAATAGGGTAAAATAGTATTTAAGTGTACATTTCTATGATACACGATCTGTATGTTATTTTGTGTGCTAACCATCCAAAACCTAATCATCTTCCATCACCCTATATATGGCCCCCTTTACCCTTTACAACTCACTCCCTTCCCTCTGGTAACCACCTGCTATTTTCTGTATTCGTGAGTTCCAGTTTTATATCACTCATATGAGTGAAATTATATATTCTTAGCTTTTCCTGACTGATTTATTTTCCTTGCCATAATATTTTCAAGGTCCACCCATATTGTTGCAAATGACAGTATTTGATCTTTCTTACTTTCTTATGGCTGAGAAGTAGTCCACAGTATATATGTGCCATAGATTTTTTTTAATGTAATCCTCTACAAAGAACACCTCTCCACTCTTGGTATATATGAAAAAAAAAAGCAATGTCCTTTATGTGTGGTAATATATATATTTCCTGAGAAAGTTTTTCAGAGCAAAATTAACAAGTTTAACAAACAAACTGGAATTATGAGTGGAAGAGGAGGCAGGATTTCTTCACACCAGAGCTAATATAAACAGAACAAGAACATAAAAGCCTTTAGATTCCCGCCTTCCCCCCCTCCCCCCCCCCCCCCAAGGCAGGAATAGAATGATTAATTCATTTACTTTTCAAACATTTTCTTTAGCATTGGCAAACATCAAGTTATTTAATATCAAATCAAAGAGAAAACTTAATATTATTTTAAAAATATCTTGATGGTAGGAGAAAGGGTCCAGCTTTTAGAATTTTACTTTTAACCTTTCTGTGTATTGTTTGAGCCATCGAAATTATAGAAGTGTATAATCAGTACTTTTATTCCTTTCAATTACTCAGATATATCTTTGGCATCTTACCACTTTTGCCAGAAACACTTCCAATGCCAAAACATGAAATGCAGCAAAAATACCAACTGAAATGTTAATATTTTTGAGTAGCCTTCAGTTGGTAACAATGTCTTCTCTCTCATTGCATTTGGTCCCTGAGGAAGCAAAAAGTGCTGGTGAATGTTTTTCTGAAGCACAGGAGAGTGTAGGAAGTGCTGACTATAGTCGATGGAAACACAGTGTAAAACCGCGCATAAAAATAAACCTAAAAATGTGATAAGGAAAGTAAAATGCTGAGTAAAGTACATCAGTGGTTTGGCATTTATTGTATATATTGATGTAAGAAAACATATAGAATGTAAATTTGAATGATCTTGATAGAAGGAGGCTAGAAATTATAACCTTCTTAAGAATTTTTGTTATTCAAAGTGCTGGCTATTCCAGTTTTCTTCTTGTAAGATACTAATATATTCAAGCTCTATGAACAAGCTCACAAATTATATATATACTTAAAATTGATAGACAAAGGAGCTGATTCAAACTTTTAATATTTAATTTTATTTCAGGAAGCAAGATGCATTTAAAGAAAGTGCATTTAAGTTGATTTCATTCTACATCAGTTAATTCAAATTTTCATTATATGATGCCATTCAAGCTGTTGTCAGATAATAGGTTTTCATATTTTAAGAGTTGTCTGCCAACATTCTTATTATTTGGTTTATTTCTTTAGCACTATCTATACTGTTTTAAATATTTTTTACCATCTCAGCAGACTTTCACCTGCTAATTTTCCTAACATCTGTGTTTGTGAATAAAAGTATTTTCTCTCTCATAATTTGGGCTATGACCTCCAAGAGAAAGGACTCTAGTGTATTAGTCATTCAGAGTGCCCCTTGGTAAATCAGAGGACAACTAGTCAGAAATATCCCTGAGCTCCTCACTGGCTTCTGACTACTAAGACTACTAACAACCAGAGGAAACATAATGTTTCCCCTTAAAACAAATGGAAAACCTAAGGTTATCAGGAGAAAAATGAAGGGAAACAGGAATAACTGTTGGAGTTTACTAATTAATGAGGGAAGTACAGAGATCACTGCTAAGGTGCACAATTTTAAAATCATACTTTAAAAATTCCATTGGATATGTTTACATTTTAAAAAATCATTTTACTAATTTTTAGAGAGGAAAGGAGTGGGAGGAAAGAAGAGGTGGGGAGGGGAAAAAAAAGTGGGTCAGAAAATGTGGGAGATGGATAAGACAAGATTAGCAAAATAATGGCTACTGAGATCTGTTAAAGTGTATCTGAGAAATCATTATACATCCTCTCCGTACATGTTTAAAATTTTCCATTAAAAATATACTCTGGAAAAGTATGTAGTGTGAAAATTAGTCTTTAAACTTTCAGAAATTAATTTCAAAGTTTATAATTTTCCATATTATACATAACTAGAGGCCCAGTGCATGAAAATTTATGCACTGAAGGGAGGTCCCTCAGTCTGGCCTGCCTCCTCTCACAGTCTGAGATCCCTCAGGGGCGGGAGGAGACCCAGCAATCTGGGGAAGGCGACACCCCCAACACATCTCTACTGCTGTCACTGCTGGCAGTGCCACCCTCGGCTGGCCCTGAGCCTTGGGCAGCCCTGTGAGTCTGGGCAGCTGCCATCTGAGGCTTTCCTACACCTCTGGCTGGCTCTGGGTGGCTGGGCAGCCACCATCCAAGGCTGTCTGCACTCCAGGACCGCCCTGGGTGGCTGTGGGGCTGAGGAGACTGGGGACGTCGAAGGCAGGCACAAGGAGCGCCTTCTGCCTTAGGAGCTAAGGGGACTGGGCACCTCTATATTGTATCCGTGAGCACTGCTATCCTTGAGGGTGTGGCAGTCAATTAGCATATTCCCCCTTTATTGGCTGTGGGCATCACCATCTTTGTGATGGTGAAGGTCAATTAGCATATGTCCTCTTTATTAGATAGGATAAAAAAAACACAATAGAATATATTTATGTTTTACAGTCACATTTTTATAGGCTACAGTTTTTACTTTTATGTAAATTTTTTATATAAACTTGATAAATATAACAAAAAATCTCTAATTTATTCATTTTTCAATAGTCCCACACTCCAGTTTAGTAAGGTTAGCTTTATAATTAGGATTAAGGGTGCCTTAAATTTGCTTCAGATTGAGAATCTTATTTCTACCTGCCAACTCTGAAATTACCATAGAATTTCATGTAAATTCCAAATTTACATGAAATCCAAGTTCCAAATCGACATGGAATGGAGCTTCACATTTACATGGAACGTGTTCAATCAGGAATTGAGATTTAGACATCCATTGATCTGTTTGGGGGTGGCGTGTGTGGGGAGTGGTGGCAGCGAATACTTTTCTATAGGGCAGTAATTGTTGCCCCTGCGTGCCATAACAACATGTAAACAGATGTTAATACTCAATAAAGCTGCCCATTTCAGGACCTTCTTTAGGATATCTAGCTAAAGCATTCATACAGATAATTGATTGAAAATAATGATAGTCTCCAGTACTGCCAAATAAAGATAAAGTGGAAGTGCATATGAAGATGCCCCAGTAATAATTTTATCATATTTTTGGTAGTTTGGATTGTGATATGTAAGAAAAAGAATGGCTCTAATGGATTGTTTTCCAGAAAATTATGTGAGTCCTATGAATTAGTTCTGTGAATGTCTTACATGTGAACTCTCCGCAGATTTACCTGTAACCTCCCCATCCTCCAGGCCCAACCCTCTAGGGTCAGTGATTCAGAGGCTGATCCACCTGGAGAGAGTGGCACCTTTTCCCAGTGCTGGTGTGACTGTGGGGTTGCTTCCAGGCAGTGCAGGTGAGAAAATATATGGTAAATAGATTGCTATAGGATCAGTGAGACTAAAGGCTAATTTGTTAGCTAATACTAATAAAATTAAAGCAGTCATATAAGTTTGAAATAAAATAATATTACCTTTTGTTCACAATGAGATTCTATAACATATGCTTAGCTAACAAGATGAATTTCACAGGGATAAGTAATGTAAATGTTGATATTTGTAATATGGTGCACAATGAATGAGCTTATTTATAAGCTAGAGGCCCTATGCACATAGGCCTGTTTTTTTATGTATGTCAAATTCTGCATACTCACATCTTAACTCATAGTCTATGACACAAACTACTCCAAAATCCCTTATGTTTTTAAAACATAATTACATTTTAGTATTTTCTATTCCTATTTGTATTAGCAAGTCGCTGTCTCAACTTTTTAACTTCATCCATCTTATAAGGCCTCTATCTCAATGTTGGAACCAGGACAGGCTAGGTTATGCTATGGTAAATAATAAGCTTCAAATCTCAATGGCTTCATATAGTAGAAGCTCATCCATTCCCTGGCACAGCAAGTGGGCTGCTGCCACCCCACAATTGCCCTGCCAGTCACCTCCTGCGGCGGTGGTGGGGGTGAGGCTGGTGAGTAGGTGGTGCCAGGCCAGCCAAGGCAGGTGCCAGTGGGGTTTCCCCCATCACCCTGCTGGCTGCCCTATAGACTGCTCCTGGTCTCACCGGCCAGGCCAAGGAACCCCACCCATGCAGGGATTTTGCGCATAAGCCCTCTAGTTTATAAATAAGCTTATTTATTGTGCACCATATTACAAATATCAACATTTACATTACTTGTCCCCGTGAAATTCATCTTGTTAGCTAAGAATATGTTATAGAATCTCATTGTGAACAAAAAGCAATGTTACTTTATTTCAATCTTATATGACTGCATTAATTGTATTAGTATTAGCTAACATCATATAAAATCACTTTATGAGAAAGTAAGTAACCATCACGATATTGATTGTTAAGGGTTTTTAATCACTTAGAAAATAATGTAATGACCATAGCCCTGGCCTCCGTGGCTCAGTTGGTTGAAACATCATCCTGTACACCAAAAGGTAGCAGGTTCGATTTCTGGTCAAGGGCACATACCCACTGTGGTTCTATCCCTGGTCAGGCTGCTTGCAGGAGGTAACTGATTTCTCTCTCTTCCTCTCTGTCCCTCATTTTCTCCCCTTCCTCTCTCTAAAAAAATATTTAAAATCATGTAATGAATATGGAACAATATATTTAAAAATATTGTGTACCCTGGGATGAACGTTGAGACCAAACTGTGCAAGGTATTACTTTTTTTTCCCTTCAAACCCCAGATCTGTTATTTTAGATCCTATGTAACAAGGGCTTTGATTTGGTGATTATATAATTACAATTTGAGTTAATTGTTACTTACCATTCACTCTGTACCAAAGGGCTATATCTCCATTGGCAGATTGAATACTCTCAAATCAGCTTCAAGTCCCTCTTGTTCTGGCTGCTTTAAATTTAAGGCTCTTGAATAAGAGGTGATATAGCTGACTTTCCTGTGATTATTTCAATGTGGATAACCCCATCATGACAAAAATCTCTTTTAAACCTAAGGATCTTTAATAGGCCCAGAATCACAGAGATTTATTGTCAACTTTAATAAAACTTAATTGGACTATCTAGAAATGCCAGAAAAGAGAAAGATAATGACAGACATATTTTTAATTTAAAGCTCAGAAACGAAGACACATGGCATATTTCTAAGCAAAGCAAGAAGACCTGCTCTGCAATATCCTATATAATGAAAGGCTAATATGCAAATCGACCGAACAGCAGAATGACCAGTCACTATGCAGGATCTGCCTCCTGGTAGTCCGTGCACTCTCACAGGGGGAGTGCTGCTCAGTCAGAAGCCAGGCTCATGGCTGGTATGCACAGTGGTGGTGGCAAGAGCCTCTCCTGCCTCTGTGGCAATGCTAAGGATGTCCGATAGCCATCAGTCCGATATTCCCTGAGGGCTCATGGACTGCAAGGAGGTGCAGGCTGGGCTGAGGGACTCTCCCCCCTCTTCCCCCCAGTGCACAAATTCCATGCACTGGGCCTCTAGTTACAAATAAGCTTTTGAGCCTGGACTTGTTTTTATCATCAATAAGTTACTGTGCATGGCAGTGGGGGAGGTTGAGAAAGATCAGAACAGCTGGTTATCTCAGATTTGATTGCCTGATATCTCTGCTACTTTGTTACTTTGCTTAAATCACCCCTCTCAGTTACTCATCTATCACACTGGCAAAAAAGAAGCCTTTTTTTATATCGAGATATCCCAAGCAGCACATTCTTCAACAAAGACCACATTGCCATAACTACTGGGCTTAGAGTTGCGAACAACTTTCATTTGACCTTCAGGGATTGCCTCACAGCACAGAGATGTTCTTCTTAGAGTCACCTTCTTAGAAGCCGCTAACATCCACAGAGAGAATAAAGAACTAGTATTTTCAAATGCACCCCAAATGGAACGCTTCCGATGGGATATTTTAACTCTTGAGCTTTCCATGGGATTAGCTGAGTCTCTCCTTGGGGCCTGCACAGCAGCTTGACCTCTCTCTAAGCCCTACTCCCACTCCCCCATGTCCCAGACCAATGCTGAGGCCAGGATTATTTGCTGATAAGCATCTTGTACCCCAGTCTTTTCATGGACTTCTCTGTAAATTTAACCTGTAAGAGTCATAAAGATCACACAAGATAACCTGGTAGAGCTTTGATTTAGTAAACACTGTACAACAGTAAAAAAAAAAAAAAAAAAGTTCTGATAAATCATACATATATCAAAATGGTCGTTTGCCTTTTCCTAAGTACACATAAAGAAGTCATTTTTCAGTTTCTTCTTATAAGTTTAATGGTATTTGTAAAACTTTGAGGTCCATCATATTTTAGAGGAAATTTTATTTAATTTTCCATGGTCAGTTTTGGAAATTTTGTTTTCTATTTTAAAAGACCATATTCCTATTTATCACTGAATAGGGCAATTTTATTTCATTACTAAATTAGAAGGATGGATTCCTGTGTATTCATATTATCAGCATGTTTCATAGATCATACATTTACCACATACCACATACAAATCACTACAAACATAATACTACCCATATTCTTTTGAAAAGTATTTTATTGATTTTTTACAGAGAGGAAGAAAGAGGGATTGAGAGTTGGATGAGAGAGAAATATCAATCAGCTGCCTCCTACACACCCCCTACTGGTGATGTGCCTGCAACCATGGTACATGCCCTTGACCAGAATTGAACTTGAGACCCTTCAGTCCTCAGACCAATGCTCTATCCACTGAGGGTTGGGCATTACCCATATTCTTTTGAAATAATTTCCTATAGCAATGGGGCGGGAGGGGGTGGATGGAGGACATCTGTAATACTCTCAACAATAAAGATACATTTAGAAATATAAATATTTGAAATTAAAAAATTAAAAAAATTTCCTATCAAAATTAAAAGGAATCCTATATAATGAAAGCCCAGAGACCGAACAGCAGAACAACCAGAACTACGAGGTGACCAGTCGCTATGATGTGCACTGACCACTCAATGCAGGATCTGCCCCCTACTGGTCAATGTGCTCAGCTGACCAGGATGAGCAGCATTCCCACAATGGTCTGATCCCCACAGGCTATCCCCCCCACCAGTACACGATTCTGTGCACCAGGCTTCTAGTATGATTATAAGAATGTATAGTATAATCAGTATATTATAATTAAAATAAAAATAATGAATGAATGGACTGAAGAACTGAACCCTGATGAAATATAACTCAAGGATCACCTCTAAAGTATGGCATTCATAAACACTGAATTAAATTGTGACAGATAAACAATTAACAACTACAGTTAGAAACAATCCAACTTTACTACCTCAAGAATGACATTGGAGGTTTTTCCATATACAATTTTATATTATCACTTGCTCCTACCCTCTGTGTGTGAGGTTTTCTGGGAACCATACTGCTGAAAGTACAGAAGGTTCAAGGTTTGTTACCTTAAGTTAGTTCTCCTTAAGGCTACCTATCTTTCCATCCCCCCTCCCTTTTCTTCCCTCCCCAGAATCTTCAGTTTTCTTGCTGACACAGAATACCCATAGGCTCAGTGATGTCTTAAGCAAGCTCTCACCTGAATTTTAATATTTTGGTGAATTGCTCTGGTTGATTTGGCTCAGTGGATAGCATTGGCCAGCAGACTAATGGGCCCTGGGTTTCATTGCAGTTAAGGGTTGCAGGCTCGGTCCCCAGCCCTGTCAGGACACAGGCAGGAGGCAACCAATAAATGTCTCTTTCCCACATTGATGTTTTCCTCTCTCTCTGTCTCTTCCACTCTCTAAAAATCAATGAAAACTATACTCTGGTGAGGATTAAAAAGAAAATGGTGAACTGGAATAGTCAAAAGTTTATGGTTGAAACCCACCTAAACTAGAAACCTAATTTTGCCACTCTATAAACCTCTATTACATTATCTATAATGGGGACATTTAATGTCTATCTCTCAGAATTTTTATCTTGATTATTGACAAGAAACATAAAGCATTTTTGGGATATATAGCAAATTTTCAAATTATATTACTTCATTCAATGCCATTTCTTTATAACTTTGTTTCTGATCAGGTTTACCAGTCTTGAAATGTGGAATGAATTCTGCTGTAAGTTTTTATCCATATTGCCTATTAAAACCTAATTTCTTTTCCCTTTTCTTGGGTCTTCCTCCATGATCCTGGAGAAAATATTAGAGAAGATGTGTGGCTGCTTTATAATAATCGCTTCATGTTAAGAACTTAGTGACATATAACAAAAAATATTTGATTATGTTCATGGATTCATAGGCCCAAAATTCAGTGAGGGCATAGAAAGATGTCCATCTTTGATTTAGTTTTATGGATGTGGTTACTAATGTTACTATGAACAAAAGAGACAAAATTATCTGTATATTATAACATACAAGAGTGGTCAGGGTAGAATAACATTCAACATACAAGAGTGGTCAAGGTAGAATAATTGTAATGTGCCCTCACTCTGACCCAAAAATCTGAGGGCCGGGGAGCGGGCATTCAATCCTTAGCAGTTCTGAAATGCAGCGGGGCACATTGCCAGAACCTTCATTAGGGTCCAGTTGCAGGAAATAATTTTCTGTGGTTCTAAATTCTGACTTCTAATTTCTGTGGTTTTTCTCACTGATTCATACTTCTGTTTCCATTATAAGTATTTCCTAGCTGGAATTAGATATATTTTTAAAACGGCTTTTTTTTTTTTTTTTTTTTTTTCTGTGTGAAGAAGTTTAGAAATTCAAAAATTCCTTTTCACTTGACTTCTATCCTTGTTTATTAAAGCTGGATTATTCTTTTAAAATTTTACTTCTTATCATTTTATAATCCACTCCCATTAAACAGAATTGACATCCAAAAATATCTCGAATAAGCCTTTTTTAACCTGGATTTAAGTAAAAGAAAAAAAGAGAAAAAGGTGGGGTGAGGTGAGGTAGGGAGGACAATGCTTTGAAGAGTTGAGAAACACTGTGTTCTAGCCAAATGGGTTAAGGAGGCATGCCTTTAGATTCTGAGCTGCCTTTTTGTTGAACTGAGAAGGCTTTTGAGATTTTCCATAAATCTTTTGAGGTCTTCCAGCCATACTCTGGATTCTCAGATGCCATATTCTGCTAGCAGGATTTACTTGACATTTGCCCTCCCTGAAAAAGACTGCCCCACCCCTGTATTTTTTTCTCTCTCAAAATTCTAACTTAAAACTGATAACTTTATTTTTTAAATCATCTCTCCCTTCCCAAATTTTCTCACAAGCAGTGAGTTAAAGCCAGAAAAATCTTTGTGACTGGATCACTGAGTCTGTTTGGTCCAGTCTCTGTTTTCCATATGGCCATCAATGGCAGTGTTATCAACAGTTCTGCCACTGCATAACTAAGATCGATGTCATCTCAACTTTCTGTTCAGTTTTTCTTCAAAGCTTTCCCTTGTGGACACTCCATAGGTTTCTTCCCATTGCAGATTCCCCAAACTGGCATCATTAGGTTCCGTTATGGCCGCATCTCAATCATAGCACCCAATCCCGTGCCACTCTTCAATGGTCGCAAAATAAACCTGACTCTTCATTCTTTCTCTATGGAGTTCCCGTTAATCAGGTGGAGGAAAAAGCTACTCGCATTCAGGGGATGCTGGTAGCTATACAAATTGTCACACAAAAGTCGGCAACAGACTGCGATTCCTGTTCCCTTTAATGGGTTCAGCTCCCAGGCAACTCATTTTACTGAAAGATCCAGAGGGAGAGAGCAGAAAGGGAAAGATTCCAAAACAAAGTGCAGTTAAACATAAAACACCCTCAAAAGGCCTCTTCCTTTTGAGTGACAGGCATTCTATTCCTCTGTCTTGGGCTCAGTTTTAGGTTGATTTTCTATGGGAAATTTTACAGCTGTCTACATAGTCTTCAATTCATTCCCTCTCTCTTGATACTTGGCTCCTCAAATTAGAAAAATGAATGGTATTGTTATTATGAGTTATGTTCCTTCCCAGGAAAGGACAATGAAAAATCCCCTTAAATCTTGAGGCCTTCTGGGAGATAATATGTTAGAAACTGGCAGAATAAGAGAATCTTAAAAATTGTACTTAATAGTAGTATTTATAGAACAAATAGAAGAATTTTTTTAAAGTTATAATTATTGATATTATATCTGATAGAGAAATTGAATAATATGTATATTAAGAAAAACAATTGAATAAAGCAGAGCCTATTAAAGACTTAAAAAGACTAGATTAAGTATGTGGTTAAAACGAAGTGAGAATTCAATGGGTTAAGCACTGAATATTTTCAAAGGAGGTAGAAGCTGTCACGTGAAGAAAAGTTCAGGATGGGCAGTGATGGGCAATTAGTGTGTTGGAGGAGCAAAATTAAATGAAGAATTTTTCTATTGTTTTTACTTTTATTTGGTTGGGAGTTTGCTTTGAAGATCAAATGGGAGAAAGTCTGAGGGGAGACTAGAAGAATGTACATGCACGCTCAGCTTTTCCTTGATTGTTGATATTTAAGACAGGATATCATAATTTAAAGGAGTCTCTTTTATTATTTCAAAGAATAAACCATATTTAACAAGTTTTAGTATAGTATCAGGTCACTTGATATGATCCTGTTTTAGCACATTTAAAATTAAAATTTTACCCCTCAAGAAAACCTTCTTCCTTAGGTTATTGTAAAGGCTTGGTGAATATGATAACAAGCATATAAATATATATTTATAATGTGTTGTGAGTCATTACACCTATAGGAACAATCCGTGTAGCAAAGATTTGTGTTTCATTGTTTGCTAATTGTAGTAGTGCTCAGTGAGCTTTCACTCAGCCTTGGTCCTCATGCAATAAAATACTTCTCTTCAAGTTGTTAGGAGGACACCCAGCTGGCACTACCCAACAGGATATTGGAAATGCGGGATTAGTGAGGGAGTGGTTTAATCAGGAGATGGAGATTTGGAAGATATTTTAATAATGTTGAACGCTGACACACTGGGAACAGCTGTTGTTGCCACAGAATATAAAAGAGAACAGTTTGGCAAAAAGAAATTGGAAATGCTTCCTTTTTCTGAAGCGTGAGAGTGAGAGGGTTTGCACTGTGGATATTAAACAGAGGGAGTGACTGAAATAAAATGTGATTTACTTTTTTAAATTTAAAAGACTTAGTAATCTACATGGAATACTAAGAACAGTGTGTAATCAGCACTAGAAGTCATATCCTCTAGTTTATTATTATTCATGTTGTAGTTTATAGTACACATACAACAGAAAATAGATAGGGATATTTTTTTATTTGTAAATTCAGTTTATCGAGAAGATATTCTACTCTCTGTATTTTTACTCTTTACAAAATATCCTTTATATTCTGGGATTCACCCAGGTGATGAATGTAGTAACATTATTCATTTTCAGTGCTGGATAGTTATTACATTTTCTAAAATAGATTATCACCCCATTGGATCAATGGACTTTGGATCCTTTTCTGTATTTTTGCTCACACAGACTATGCTTCATGAACATTCTGTTGCAGGTGTTATTCAAAGGTTATGAATAGAAACCATTATGTTTACATGGCATGTGCATTTTCAGCTTCACATCATAGTGTCAAATGGCTCCCCAAAGTGGTTGTACCAATATTCATCTCAGCCAGCAGTGATTAAGAGTTCCTGTTATTCCTCATCTTCCCTGACAACATTGACAGAAATTATACACTTTTTAAGATTTTAATTTTCTGTGATGATTGAAAGGCTGAGCACTTAAAAATATTTATTAGCATTTTTTATTCTTCAATGAATAATATTTGTTTTTTCATTTTATTTTTTAAAAATGTGTTTTTATTGACTTTAGAGAGGAAGGGAGAGGGAGAGAGAGAGATAGAAACATCAATGATGATAGAGAATCTTTGATCAGCTGCTTCCTGCACATCCCACACGGGGGATGGAGCCTGCAACTCTAGGCATGCGCCCTGACAAGGAATTGCACTGTGAAGTCCTGGTTCGTAGGTGAATGGATGCTCAACCACTGAGCCACACCTGTTGGGCTGTTTTGTTCATTTTAGTTTGTTTCTTACATATAGATTTGTAAGAATTGTATGCAATTAATCTAAATAACAGACTTAATTAGTAGTATATGATCTATGATCGAGGAGATTATCTTAATTTTAATGTGATCAAAGATATAAATCTCTTTATGCATTTGCATCCTTGTGTATTTCTAAGACATTTTTAAGAGCAATTTTTGGTTCCCAATAAAATTAATAGGAAAGAACAGAGCTATCCAAAAAACACCCTGTCCTCACTCATGAATAACATCCCCATTATGAACATCCTGGTACATTTATTTCAGTTGATGAACCTACATTTACACATCATTATCACTCAAAACCCGTAGTTTACATTAGGCTTCATTCTGGTATTATAAGTTATGTAGGCTTGGAAAGATGTAAAACGACAACTATCCATCATTATTGTATCTAGAGTTGGCTAGAGTTATTTCCTTTCTCGCACTTAGAAGGCTAAAACGTGTTATTTTGTATTTCTCTTCCTTGAAGATCACTTAGGCTCTGATAAATCCCAAGCAAGTTAGTTACTGGTTAATTAGTTTCCCCCTTGGGCAGACCTTGTTAAGAACAAGAATGCTTTAATGTACTTGAAAATGGTTTCTTCTCCCCTCCACTATCACATGTATTAGATGTTTCTCATTATTTACTATGACAACCTGGTCAGGCTGCAACAGAATGAGGAACCCCTGTGCCTGGCCCCACCCTGGAATTTTTAACTCTCAGACTTGTCCACACCTACTCATGAGCAATTCATCAATTACAACTTAGGTTTCCCAGCCTGGCCCTGGTGCCAGCAGAGCTATTTGCTCCGCTCTGCTGTGATTCTTTGTCTATTATTCTTTCCAATTTGGGAGCAGCAGTCTACCCTGTGACATCACTTCTCTTATGGATCTAACGAGAGTTGTTGATGATTGAGTTTTGTCAGTATTTAATTTTCTAGAAAAGAGTGGCAACTCCCAAGCTCTTTGCACTTGGAAGCAGAAACTAAGGTAATACACTTGTATTAGATACGTATGTATTCAGAAATTGCATTCATGCACACACACATATGCACTCTCCCATGTGCACATGGAATATTTAACCATTGTTTTATATTTATCTTTTTCTAATTTCTCTAGGTTGGGTATTCTCTTAAAATTATAAAAACAAAACGAAACCTAAAACTACTATAATTGGTACTATAATGAGCATATGATGACAAATTCAACACTATTTGTACTGAGTTATGTTAAGAAGTTATTCATACCAACACATCTTATGGAATTTATGTAAAACATGGATATATTTAAAAAGCTATTTGTGTTTGTTTTGAAATGTTTTATGTATAATATAGTTATTTTTGAGATATATTTTCCCTAGAACATTTTTTTTAAATTTTATACAAATCTTTGACCTATGGGATTTTCCTATATATTATTGTTTTTCTGTACTTCAGAGACATTATCTTGCATTTTCCTATTATTCAGACAGCGGTAAACACATCTACATATAATAAAAACTGACAAAGGAGCAAAAATGATCATACAAGTTACTGGCACATGTAAATTGTTCTAAGGTACATGAGTTTATTAACCTAAATTCCCATTGATTGCAAAAGAGAAACATTACACTCTTACATATACAAAAGTAAAGTTTTTATTCACATTATTGTTTAAAATATCAGACTATGAATTTAATAGGGCTATTAGATATCTTTGGTCTAACAAAGCTATAGCTATTTAGTAGCCTACTATTATAGATTTGTCATTTAACTGTACAGTTCAAGATGAAAGCTGATAAAAAATTATGTGAAACTGCTATTATTGCATGTAATATGGTGTCATGAAAAGAATATCTGCTCCCAAACCTCTGTTAGTGGCTGTGCTAAAGAAGTCCCCCTATATCCTCTGTATAGCTTTAGGCACTTGGCAAGTCTCACTACATTGATAAATGGGTTACTGATTTTCCTGTATTAAGGCCTTCTAAGGGAAACTGTACCATTTGCCACAGTGGCTGCATTTGACCCAGTGATCTTACTTCTAGATATATATATGCTAAAAAACCGACACACTCATCAGAAAGGACATTATGCACCCTTATGTTCATAGCAGAGCAATTTACAATAGCTAAGATTTGGAAACAGCATAAGTGGCCATCAGCAGATAAATGGATACAAAGGAAACACAAAAACAACCATGGTACATTCATACAATGGAATACTATGTGGCAATAAAAAGGAAAGAACTCTTACCATTGGATGAACCTGGAGATTATTATGCAGAGTAAAATAAATCCATCAGAGAAAGATAAGTATCACATGATCTTACTCATAAGGAATCTAATGAACCAAATAAATTGATGATCAAAAATAGACCCACAGCCCTAGCTGATGTGGCTCAGTGGATAGAGTATCTCCCTGAAAAAGGAGGACCTATGTAATACTTTCGACAGTAAATTAAAAAAATAAATAAATAAAGACTTCTTAAAAGTCATATTACATAAGCACAAAGTATTAGTATTTGAAATATTAGGCTTGTGATTTCTACAAAAGAGGAATGTACAATGTTGTTTTATAATAGAAACTAGAGGCCCAGTGCATGAAATTCGTGCACGGGTGGTGTCCCTAGGACTGCCCAGCGATCCGGGCCAATTGGGTTCTCCTCCTCCCTGCCTCCCCGCCTCCTCCTTCCCTCACCACCCACACACTACCACCACACAGTTCCCCCCTACACCCCCCTACCTTCCTGCTTCCTCCTCTTCTCCTTCCCTTGCCACCTGTGTCCGCTGCTACCCACCCCCCTGGCTCCCTGTCCCAACCTGGGGCCCAGCCACAATTAGGCTATCAGGACCTGCTGGCCAGGGGGAGGTTTGGGGGGAGGGGCCCAGGAGGTGGCTGCCAACCCTGAACAGGGAGTTGGCCCTCAGCCCCCCCCCCCCCCCCCCCTGGAAAAGGGCCACATCAGCAACCACCTAGTCCTGGTTCCACATCCCAGCCTGTGGGCCTGGTAGGCCCTGGGGCCTGCCAGCCTAGGGTAGAGACTGGGAGCTTGGTTGGCAGGCCCCATTGGTGCTAAGAGCCTGTGGGCTGGCGGCAGCTCCTGCATTGAGTGTCTGCCCCCTGGTGGTCATTTCGCGTCATAGAAACTGGTCATTTCATCATAACTATCGTTCAGGTATATATATCTATATCAATATCTGTATCTATATCTATATCTATATCTATATCTATATCTATATCTATATCTATATCTATATCTATCATTTGGTATTTCTTATGTATTTCCCAATTGAGTAGTCACAGAGCTTTTAGTCGTAAGACTTTGATTATATGTGGAAGGAAATAGTGAAAGGAACAATTTCCAAATACAACAGATGCCATAATCTGAAAATGGTCTTTATTACTCATGTTGAATTGATCCTATGTACTTATTTTGAACTGATTGTTCTGCCATTTTTGGCTTGTATTAACTTATCCCCAGATCACATTATGAGAATCATCACAACATTTTAATCTTAATTTTAGTTGGTTTGTTTTTAATTAACCTGAAGGTTTGCCAAGGAAAGCAAATGGACAAGCAACAGGAGAATGTTGTCAACATTGTATCCCAACAGAGAGACTAATATCGTTGATCCAATGCCAACTGCGCTGACATAAAGACAGTTGGCTTTATGATGGATGAGAACGAATGAAAGTTACTGATAGGTCTTCGTTAAAGGTCACTTTGTATCTACAACATGTGCTTAAATCACTTAAATTGTTGTCTGAAGGCAAAAATGATGCCACTCATCTCTTCTCTAAAAAAATTATTTGATTCTTTATATTCAACTCAACTAAGTATATTCGGTAGTCAAAATGCAATGCTTTAGGTAAATAACTTTCAACTTTTTTATAATTCTTAATTATTAATATTTACAGTGATGCTTTGCAATATTTTAGTGATAATAGTGAGTTTTATTTTCACCTACTTGTGATCATTAGCTATTTCACTTTTTATGACTAGAGGATAAAACCTCATTAAATCAAGTTTTTGCCTCTAAATGCCTCTCAAAATTAAACAAAATTTGAATGACAGCATAATATACATCTTTAATTTATACTTAATCTTAATATGATTTAGTGTTGTGGTCTAGGAATCCAGGTGGCTCTTCATTAACTAATATCTAAAACAGTTCTATAATATGCCTAAGCTTTTTAAACGTGCGCGCGCGCGCGCGCCCACACACACACACACACACACACACACACACACACACAAACACACACACACGCAGGCACACAGTGTTACAACTCAATAATAATATAACCTAAAAATATAGTGAGCAAGCTTTAAAGAAATGTAAAACCACATTAGAAAATATCCACATGACACCACAGAAAACAGCAGAGAACAGAAAACAGTTGAAGCAAATAGAAAAAAAGAAATCCAAACCAAAGGCACAGATTGTTAGGTTCCAGCCACCCTCGTGATGGAAAATGATATCTTGTGTGGATTTTATTTGTATGTTTCTAATGGTTAATCATGTCAAGCACATTTTCATGTGCTTACTGATGATTTGTGTGTCTTCCTTGGAGAAATATATATTCAGATAATTGGCCCATTTTTGAAACTGAGTTGTTGTTTTATTATTTTAATATATCTTTATGTATTCTTGACACATGTCCCTTATCTGATATATGATTTGCAAATATGTTCTGCCATTCTGTGAGTTATCTTTTTACTTCCTTGATGGTGTCCTTTGAAGAACAAATATTTTACTTTTGATGTTTGATCTATTTTTTTCTTTTGCCACCCATGCTTTTGTGCCATATCTAAGAGTCCTTTGCCAAATACATGGTCTTGGAGATTTACCACATATCTTTAGAATGAAAAAGTCAAATAATGACAAATGTTGGCAAAGATATGGAGAAACTGGAATCCTCAGGTTCTGGCAGTGGGGATTTATAGTGGAGCAGTCCCTTGGGGAAACAGTCAGGTAATTCTCAAATTACTAAACAAGAGTTTTCTAATGACCCATAAAGCATACTGCCAGGTATCTACACAAGAGAAATGAAAAATGTCTACACAACAATGTGTTCCCAAATAATTATAGCACCATTAAGTACAGTAGAAACATGGGGTATCACATATTCATGAATTAATGTATAGATAATAAAAAGTAGCATCTATAATAATAAAAGTGTAATATGCTAATTAGATCCGATGTCCTTCCAGACAAAGCTGTAAGTGGGTGGGGGCTTACAGATGGCAGAGGCCCCCAGCCACAGTGGTGGTGGGCAAGGGCCAGGGCCAAGGCCCTTGTATGAACTTTGTGCATTGGGCCTCTAGTATCAGTATAATGGCATATTTTGACTAAAAAAGGACTGAAGTCATGATATATGCTACAACATGGATGAACCTTAAAAAGTTTATGCTAAGTAAAACAATCTAATTACATAAGAATACATATTATATAGCTTAATTCATAGTAAGTGTCCAGAACATAAAATTCTATGTAGATAGTAGATTAGAGGTTGCTTAGGGCCGTTAAGTGTCAGGTGGGAAGATAGGAGGATGATAGCTAATGGGTATGTGTGTTTATAAGGTAATGAACAACTGGGTTTGGTGATGTTTGCACATCTGTGAATATACTAAAATGATCTAGTATTATACTTTAATACAGATGAACTTATTACAGTTTAATTATATCTCATTAGAGACCCAGCGTGCACAAAATCGTGCCTGAGTAGCTTGCTTCTGCTTGCCACAGTTGGACACTCCACCCATTGTCACTCATAGCTCGTGCCCTGCCCGCCGCCACTCATAGTTCTCCACCACTAGTAGCACTCCACTGCTCATAGTTCTCCACTACTTGTAGCTCTCGACTCTAATAGCTGGCTGTCCTGCTCTCCACCATTCATAGCTCTCTCCTGCACATCGCTCTTTACTCTTCATAGCTCTCTGCCTTCAGTATCTCGATGCCCCACCTGCTGCTGCTTGTAGTTCTCCACCATTAGTAGCTTGCACTCTGCCCCACCCATCTTGAGAGCCACTGCTCATGGGATGGGGAGAGGGACTGAGAGGTGCTCAATGCACCTCCTGGTGACTGGTCTTTGGTCATTATGGTGTTGCGACCACTGGGTTTTTATTATTTAGACTAGAGATCTGATGCACGAAAAATTGTGCACTGAGGGGGTCCCTCAGCCTAGCCTGCTCCCTCTCACAATCCAGGAGCCCTCAAGGGATGTCCTACAGATGGCTTAGGCCCACTCCCTGTGGTCGATCAGGGGAAGGCACCGACCCCATCACCCCCTCACTGCTGCTGCCTTTGGCCTCCCTCTGCAGGAGGCAACCTGGTGATCAGGGAAGGCAACACCCTCATCATGCCTCTGCTGCTGCCACTGCCAGCCATGTGGCTGTCTGAGCCTCGGCTCTTGCAGCCACTGCAGATTGTTTGAGCCTCAGCCCAGCCCTTGTTGCCTGAGCCTTGGGTCTTGGGCAATGGCAAACATCATCTGCAGCATTCCTGGCCTTGGCCGGCCCTGCATAGCAGTATCCACCATCCGCAGTTTGTCTGAGTCTCAGGCTGGCCCTGGGCAGAGGCAGCTGCCATCCATGGCTTGCTTGACCTTCAGGCAGGACCTTCAGTCCTTCTGGAAGGACACAGCATCAAGTTGATGCCCACCTGTGCCCGCCTTCCTGAATATGCAGCCACACCCACCAAGGAATGCAGTCTCCTCCTGATCGGTTGTTACAGCATGATGGCGTAACAGCCATTGGCATATTAGCTCTTTATTGTATAGGATTAAAATAGTACCCTTCATCTGTTTTGATTTCTGAAGTTTCAGTTACCTGCAATCAACCAAAAGGTCTGAACATATTAAATGGAAAATTTCAGAAATAAGCAACACATAAGTGGTAAATTATGCCCTGTTCTGAGTTGCATGTTGACGTTCCATATCTACCAGTTATGTGCATCCTTGAATCATCCCTTTGCTCAGTGTATCCAGGCTGTATAGTCTACACCATGTTAGTCAGATGGTAGTCTTTTCAGTTATCACATCTACTGTCTGGAATCACAGTGCCTGTGTTCAAGTAACAGCTATTTTACTTAATACTGGCTACAAAGCACAGGGGTAGTGGTTCAAAAAATTGCATGCAAAGGTTGCTGAGATGTACAGTAAGAACAAATCTATCTCTGAAATTGTGAAGAAGGAAAAAAAATATTATGCTAGCTTTGCTCTTGTACCTCAAACTGCAAAAGTTATGGTTACACTGTGTGATAAATGCTTAGTTAACATGAAAAAGGCATCTAATTTATGAGTGGGAGACATGAAGAAATATATGATTTTATACTCTCTGTCGTTTCAAACATCCAGGGTGTGACTTAGAACATAATTCCTACAGATAGTGTTGTTAAAAGCAAAAATAAACAAATAAGCAAAAAACAAAACAAAACAAAAAAAACAACCCTTTAATTTGACCATATTAGAGCAAATAATGGCTACATATTCCCTTTCACAAAGGCTCATAAGAGCATTCGGGAGGAGGATGGCTGATGTTCTCCTGCATGTTTAAATATGAGTTCAAAGAGGGAAGTTGGGTTCTTTGAGGAAGAGGAAAGAGAAAATTTACTCAGAATGAAAATGTGTCAAAAAGCAGGACTGTGAGTGGGACTTTCTGTGTTATGATGCAAACAGCCTCCTATCACAGTGCAGTCTACAATTTGTGTTCAAGAGTATGTTTTGTCAGAGGGAAGATGAGCTTTAAGAGATGGCATGGGAATGAGTGATAACATGTTGATGTAGATTGTTTTTTAGTTTAGAATAGAAAAGAACCCTTTATTAAGAATGATTTTGTATTCCTGAACTTTTTAATGTGTTTTTATGAGACGATGAGAGCCAACTACACTTATTTCAGTAATTACTTCATAATAAATGTAAGTCAAACCTTTTGCTCTACTATACCTTAAAACTATACCACAATGTATGTCAATTATATATCAGTAAATTTTGGGGGGGAAAAACAAATACTTGCGGAAATTCTAAGGAACTTTAATTTGTCATTCTGAGGTGTCAGCATAAAAGGGGTTGTCAGATTGAAAACTGAAGTTTTCATCGACAACCAAGACATGTTTTTTGTGAACAACTTGGTCAAGAACTGAATTGTTCGAGATGGGAGACTTTCCAGAACCCAGGTTTGATAGTATGAGGTTGTGCTGTTCCAAGAAAGTGGAATGACTGAGTGACTCAACAATATTGAGGCCGCTGTTTCTATAGTATTTTCCACATACTTGCTGCTGTCTGGAAGTGTGGAAGCCACTTTAGATCCAGGCGTTAGGTCTATCTTTAAGTAAGGAAGAAAAAAGGATAATGTTTTGTGTGTTTTTTTTTCTATAAAAAAAAATACAAGCTTAAGCAGAACTTTAGCAGAGTTCTAACTATGTAATTGAAAATAGGTACCATGGATATAAGATTAGGAAGGTGGCACATAGTTTCTCCCTCAAAATCAGGGTTATGGAGGGGAAACACAAGAATATACATAGGATATCCAGGTGACAGAAAGTGCCACAAAAAATAAATTGGCTTACATAATGTTCTGTACTATCTTTGTGAGGCAAACACATATTCACGCCTCATCATGCATTTCAGCACAAAACTATAGATTTTAAATTATTCAATTTTCCACATTAGAATACATGAAAGATTGAAACAAAGCAGATGACTAAGAATAGTATCAATATACTCTACACACAGTCTCCAAGGACTCTCACACTGTTTAAAGATGGCAAGCATAAATCACTAGACTGTACAACTCTATGTTACCAGACTTATTTAATAACCTCAGATCAATAAAAGCACACAGATGTTAAAACTCCAATGGAAACAGTCAATTTAAACACTCTATATCCTTCAGGCTATCTTTCCTAATAGCCTTCATGGGCAGATCATTTTAACTATAGCAGCAACATCAATTCTCCATCTTATCACCAAATTGCCCTTCCTAGAAAACAATAGCTTCAAAGAAATTGAATAAAATATTTCTATTGGATGACATAGATCACTTGTTCAGAAATACTCTGAAAATCATGTATTCTACCTCCCTCTTCCTCAGACTGTTTCTAATAGGGTACATATGTGCCTATAAATGATTTAAATGCGCTATTAAAGCTAGGCAGCTAAGTAAAATAAAGCTATTACCTCTCTTACAGTATCCCTCAGGTGGGAATAAACAAGTATTCAATCTTTATTTTTTTAAAATATAAAATATTTTACATAACAGTTAGCATTTAAAGGAATTTGGTCTCATATTACCTGAAACATATAATGAACAGAATAGCTACGTCAGGTCTTAACTGTTAAATGCATAGGGTGTTCATTTTAAGTAGCTTAAGAAAAAAATATAGAAAATAATTGGCTTAACAAAAATGATTTAAACACTTTGCGTTAAAATATTATCATGTATTTAGATTTCTAAAACGGACACATTTCTAGAAAGAAGTAAACTTCATGCATCCAAAAACTTAATATTAGTGGATCATTTATTTTTTAATCATCACCTGAGGATGTGTTTTCACTAACTTAACACAGGAAGGAAGAGAGAGAGAGAAAATTGATGAGTTGCTTCTCACATGAATGCTGACTGGGGATCGAACCTGCCAAGTAGGGCATGTGCCCTGACCAGGGAATGAACCTGCCATCCCCTGGTGCATGGGGACAAAGCTCCAACCAACTTAGCCACACTATCTGAGCTTGGTGGTTCATTTTTGCATATTTATGGTCTCTGTTTTTACAGGTGCCAATTTATTGCCAATCTTTAGAATTTAGATGAAGTTTGTTTTAAATAAAATAACATCATTATCTGATTGTACCATGATTTCTAAAAAGAAAATTTTAATTGTGCTTTTCCTTGATAACAGCAATGTGGCATTTGCTGTTTTCTACAAAATAATTTTGATAATTTTTATTAACTTATGATGAAAGATTTCATCATTTATTTTTTTCTTACATTATTCTGAATTATATTCAGTTCATATTCATGTGTCAAGAGATGTTATTTTAAATTGAGAATTTCTCAAAAATTTTCTAAGAGAACCTTTTCCTAAATGTCTTTTCTAAAGTAGACATTTATTAATTCTTTGTGATTACAACAAGAATCTGCCTGGATCACCAATTTAATTCTGAAGAATTATGTTCTTTTCACATTTTTAAAAATTCAGAAAAAAAGATAAAGACCATATATATATATATATATATATATATATATATATCATATAATATTTTCAATTAAATATTACTTAAAAGTAATATTTGAATGCTTTAGGTATAATGAGACATATGCATATGTTTACACATAGATCTACTGATGTTATTGTTTTGAATGTTTTAAGCATTTATATTTATGACAAGTTTTTTTTTAATAAATCATAATGTAGAATGAAAATGTTATATTTTTTCCTAACTAGTCCAAAAATAAAATGAAGTAAATCAGAATCTTATATAGTCTTTTAGTTAAAAAATTTTGAAATTTGACTTTCATTATTTTTAGCTTTTTTCAATACAAAAGAGTAAATAGTCTGCATTGTTCAATACTCTTTGGTAAGTGATTATATAGTATTGGCAAATATAGGGATATGAAATATAGTAGTTCTGCTTTATTTGTGATCTTCCCACTTTGCACTGAATTAGAATGTACAGATATTGCTTTTTTATAAATAAGTGAAAAAAATCTCAATTATAACTGCTTCTATAGATATAAACTTCCTGTAAATAATCCTGGAGTATCAATGACCATGGTAATATTTATTAGAAACATTTTATAAAATTCAATATATATGTACATTCATACCATAGTAGATAAGGTAATAAATGCTGACAAAAGATTTCTCAGCTTTAAATGTTGGCTTCTCTGTTTAGCTGTGTGGCCCAAGACAAGTTGCCTGACCTTTTTGTCTTTTTGATTTCTTATCAATAAAATTGGAATATTAAAAGGGCTTGCCTCATAGGAATATTGTAAAAATCAAAGGAACTAATCTATGTTAAGTATCTAGAACACTTCCTGGCATCTGGCATGTTGAAATCCCTCAATAGAGATTACTCTTATTATGTCCCCATGCCATAGACCATTTATATGTTGTTTGACTAAATTATTGCTTCACATTTGGTGGTATCACCTTTTTGCATATTCTTTTTTATTTTCATATTTCAATGCCATTTGTATTTGAACAAATTGGGAGATATTTTTTGAGCAGTGTCCTCTGATTTCATTCTGCTTTACTTGGCACAGCTGTTATCATTTACATATTAAATCCATCTCAGCTCATTTCTTACCAACTTATTTATACTGGCTTTCTTGTAATTACAAAAGCAAATACTGACATTAAAATCTTGTGACAGTAACATGCTAAGAAATTTGCAATCACATAATCTATATTTATATTCTTTAGGAAGGTCCCCAAATAAAACACAATGCTACAGTAAAACCCCAGAGAATATTTCTCAGGCTTATGACAATGTTTCAGAAATGTAAGGTTTAAAAAATGTTCCTGGAGAAGCTTCTGCTTTGAAATTTTTGTACAAGGGCCCTAAATTGGCCTTATTTTAATTAGACTCTAACCTGTTTGAATTATGACCCATTAGCTTGTGAATTCTATACTTCAGAAAAAGCAAACAGTTGGCACACAACTGATATAATAGCTTTGCAACTAATATCTCAAGCAAAATAATATTTTTGATACTAGTTGTATAATGTTGAGTACACTGATAATACACTGACCTTATATAACTTATATAAGAATCTCTATAGTTTTCATAATTACTACTGCAGTGATTTACACATTTCATACATGTCTCTCATATAGCCTAGGATTTACATATTTTAAATAAATTATAATAAGAATTAAATTAAAAATTTACTTATAATCACAAATAAGATCAAATAAAAATAATCACTTAATATTTCTTACAAAAATATATTTACTTAATGAGATATAATTATATACACTACTTTTGTCACTTTATTTTTACTGTTGGCACGATTACAAATGTCCCCATCCCACCCTCTTTGCCCCCCTTCACTGAGCCCTCACCCCCTCTTCCCTCTGGCCATTGCCACACTGTTCTTTGTGTCTATGGGATTATACATATCGATATATGGTCATTGACTAATCCCTTCACCTTTTTTTCATCCTGTACCCCTCCATGTATCCATGCTTCTGGTCCTATTTTGTTCATCAGTTTATTTTATTAATTAGATTCCACATGTAAGTGAGATTATTTTTTTTTTCCACTGATTGGTTTGTTTTGCTTAGGATAATACTCCCCAGGTCCATCCATGCTGTATCAAAGGGTAAGACTTCTTTTTTATGGCTGCATAGTATTCCATTTACATATATTGTGTAAATGTACCACAGCTTTCGTAGATACTACTTTTTATGAGATGCTTTCTGCAACCATGATATAAATGGTGGTCACTTCTCTAAGGAAAGCAGGATATGGCATCTTTAGGTATGATAAAGCTTTAAGAGATAAAATCATTACTTTTACTCTTTATAATAAAGAAATCCTATATAAATTTATACCTTTATCCTCTAATTAACTGGGAATGAATTGCCAGAAGGTTATGTAGGTAATAAGCTATTGCATATTAAGGTGGAATCTATTGTTTATATTGTGCTTGCTATCTCACCATAGTTCCCTTAACCAATCTCTCCCTTTTAGTCAGTATTGAATACATATAATAAACCATCCATTCTTAAATAGAATACTCTCAAAATGTCTGTCTTTTATGCAAATGATATGTATTACTTTATCTTTTAGAATTCAAAATGGAAAGTTAATCTAAATATTAATGTCCTTCATATGTTTCTACTTTTTCCTCACAAAAATCTACCAAATAGAGTAATCTTCAAAAATCCCCAGTTCAAAACTATAAATTTAAATTTTTAAGGTCTTAGGAATCTTTCCAATGACATTCAGAGCTTTCCTTTTCCCCCCTTCTTCTTCTATCTAACCAATCAGTGGTTCTCTCACATTTTAGCTCTCTCAGAATCACCCGTATGTCTTACAAAGCACAAGTGGCTGGGACCCCTTTCAGAAGTTCTGATTCAGTAGATCTAGGGTAAGGCCTCATAATTTACATTTCTAACATTGTTCCCAGATAATACCTTTGGGAACCACTTTTCTAAAAATCTCCCAGGTGACATACTTAGCACTCCTTTGGTCCTAATCTACTTCAACACAATTTTAATATCTATTTGTGCATACAATTTATATATTTACCTATATTTTTAGTGTTTTAATGGCAGGGCCAACATTATAAGTATCTCTTATTCATTATGGCTACAGAGAGCACCATACACAAATCAGGTAAGTAGAAAATAATTGCTATTCGTACTAGTGGTGGTAATTATTTGGTTTATTTTAAAATATTTTGTAGGCAAATAGAGATCCTCTAGCATTTTAACTTATTAATATCTTAAATTATTTTTCAGATGACTATTAAAAATGTTCCTAGAACATTCTATTCATTTCTAAAACCAATGAGACTTTCATGAGAAATTAATCATGTGTCTTATTCTTTTTTGCTTTTTAATGTAAATTGATGCTTTTAATGGCTCTTTGATGTGCACACTGTACAGTGTCCTAATATCTGTGAAGTTCTGTGAGGACTTTTTAGCTCTTTAGACATCATAGCTTTCTCTTTTAAGCAAGGAATAATAAAAACAGGTAGAAAACTTTCCTTTTTTCTTTTCTTTTTAGTTTACATTAACTTTCTGAAGCCTTTGGTTTAAGGACACAACATGTTAAAAATTGACTAATTTCTTATAAAGTTCTTTATAGTACTTGAAAGCCCAGTTAATAAAAGAATAGAAAAATTTAACTGTCTTAAATAAAGTAATGTAGTCTATCAGATGAGATAAAAATAAAGGAACAGAAACATCATCTCCCTTTTATCATTGACTCAGTATATGAACTTAGAGAAATTTATTAATTCTTCAGGTGTCCAGGTTCATTTTCAAAATTGGAAGGAGGGTAGATTTCATACTAAGTTGATAGTACTAATTAAATCTCAAGGCTTTATAGAAAACAGTTAAATTAGCTTCATATTTTATAAGTTTAATCCCCAAATGGTAATATTTTTCTTATATAAATACAGTTAGAATATGGGAAATTATATTTATAAAATGGAAAATGCAAATTTGAATTCTGCAAATTTGTCAGTTACTTAAAGGAAGTAAATGAAGCTGAATCCTGTAAAAATTCGTCTAGTTCATTAATGCCATATGCTGTACTGGTAATTATAAATTCAAAATATGTTTAGTTGCAGCTATTACTATTTATTGCATTCACTTCCATAAACCCTATGACAATTTGACGTGATCAACCTATCTTTTTTTTGTTTTTGGTATTCACAAGTAAGATTGTCTTAACATATCATTCATTGATATTTTAATGTAAATAATAAAATTAAAATATTTGTGATTGTGGTAGGCAGAATTCTTAATATTCCTTCCCTTTTCCCAAGATTCCTAATTCCTGGTTACTCAATCAATGCTATACTAGGGTCTGCTACATGGTATCTTTGCAGATGGATTTGTATTTACTTCTCAGATGACCTAAAAAATAAAAAAAAGAGAGATTATGCTGAATTATTCAGGTGTGCTAAATATAATCACAGGAACACTTAAAAGCAGAAGAGGAACCCAGAACCATTAGAGAGAGGCAAAGGCAGCACAAGGGAGAAGAAATATTAGGTGAAAGAGCAGATCAGGAATTCAAAGCATGAAAGGGAGTTAACCAGTCATTGTCATTAAAGCTAGAGTAAAGAGCCATCTAGGAGTCATGAAACGAAGGTGGCCCTTGAAGATGAATGATTCTAATCAGTGGTCATTAAGCAATAAGCAAAGGGGAATTCCAGTCCTACAATCGCAATAGGGATAATAGTGCCAACACCCAAATGAACCTGGAATTAGATTCATCCTCTGTACGTCCAGTCATCCTGAGATCTGATTTTGGCCTTGTGGAAGTCAGTAGAGTACTGCTCAAGCCATACTGCAGCTGGCTTTTGACTTGTAAGAATGTGAGACAATGATAGGATATCTTAAGCTGCTAAATTTCCCATAATTTGTTATGGAAAGAATAAAAAACTTGCCAAAACCGGTTTGGCTCAATGGATAGAGCATTGGCCTGCGGACTGAAAGGTCCCGGGTTCGATTCCAGTCAAGGGCATGTGCCTTGGTTGTGGCACATCCCCAGTAGGAGGTGTGCAAGAGGCAGCTGATCGATGATTCTCTCTCATCGATGTTTCTAACTCTCTATCCCTCTTTCTTCCTCTCTGTAAAAAATCAATAAAATTAAAAAAACAAAAACACAAAAAAACTAATACACCATCCTTCTGGCTAAATTTTGTACTCAACTTCTTCTTTGGGGAAATACTGAAATATACATACACACGTACTAGTGCATCTATTTTTTTTTGATAGGTTTCTGATTACTTTTATTCAGATAGTTAAATAAGTAGTGACAATAAATATTATAATTATTGTAATTCTGCTCTGCAAAATGTCTGTCTGTGTCTTCTACTTCTGGTAAAAAAAAAGAAAAAGAAGGCAATTACTATTTATATAAAACACGAGATAATTGTCCAACTGGTAACTACTGTAAGTTTTCTGAGCACGTTTAAGGTAGGCTAGGATAAGTTATGATGTTCAGTGGTTGGGCATATTAAATGCAGTTTGACTTACGATATTTTCAATATGATGAGTTCATTGCTACATAACCCCATGAACTATTAGAGCAAGAATTTCCATGAACACCAGGAAAACCTGAATTGTAGTTGTCTAATTGCTGGAGGCTAGATGAAGACAAGTCTAAGTGTTAGAAACTCCAGAATGACCCAATCAGTAGAGGGTCCTATAATGTGAGATTTACATTGAGGGACTCAACCAAATTCCCACAGTAAACATCAAAGAAAAATTCATGCATTCAGGGAGAAGGGTAAAAAGACCATTTAAAAATATACCAGAGCACTCTGTCCTTAACAAGAGCAACCCTCTGGGGACACAAATTAACCGAGCCTAACCTACTACAATTTTATCAGATCTTAATTTACTTAGGGGTTAGGAAAACACTTTTGAAGTTTGCAGGTCAGAGGCATATACCACCAAAATACTGAGATCTAATTGTAAGACTCTGGAATAGTTCCCCTTCCTACACATCTCGTCACCACATTAATAAATGTCTATATAAGTTCCTTTAACTTCCCACCTCATGTCTGCTATCAAGAGAAAATTATAAGCTATACGAAAAGGCACACACACACACACACACACACACACTTAGGAGAAAGAGAAAGCATCAGAATCAAATATGGCAGACTGGGAATTTAAACTAATATGATTAATATGCTAAGAGCTTTAATGGATAAAGTATAAAGCTTGAAAGAATAGATGGGTAATTCAAGCAGATAAATTGAAATCCTAATAGAATCTCCTCCCTAAAATCCTAGAAATCAAAAACATTGTAACAGAAATGAGGAATGCTTTTGATAGGCTCAGTAGTAGTTTGGTCAGAGCTGAAGTAAGAATATCAGAGCTAGAAAATATTTCAAAAGAATTTGAATACAAAAAGGTAAGAGAAGAAAGACTAAAAAATAAAACAAACACATATCCAAGGATTATAGGACAACTAAAAAAGGTGAAAGTTTCACATAATTGGAATATTAGAAAGAGAAATATTTTGGGGGAAAAACAATGACTAAGTATTTCACCAAGTTAATGTCTGACATGAAACCACAGATCACAGATCAAGTAATCTCAGAGAACACCAAGCAGGATAATAAACAAGAAAGAAAAAAAAAACAAAAAAACCTATATCTAGGCATTTTACTTTCAATCTTAGGAAAATCAATAAAAAAGACAACATCCTAAATGAAGCCGGAAGTCAAAAACAACATATCTTTAGAGGGGGAAAAAGGTAAACATTAAATCTGAATTCTCTTTAGAAACCATGAAAGCAAAATGAGAGAGGAATTAAATATTTAAATGGTTGAGAGGGGGAAAAAAATCCACCAACCTAGGTATTCTATACCCTGTGAAATTATCCTTTAAAAATTAAATTCTTTCTCTGACAATCAGAAATTAAGAGTATTTGTTATCCATAGCTGAGTCTTGAAATATATGTCAAAATAAGTTTTTGGTTTTTTTTTAAGAGAGAAAGTAATATAGGTTAGAAACTTGGATTTTTATAAACTAAGAGAAATCATCAAAAAAGGAATAAGTAAAAGTTAAATATAAAATTTATCTTTTATTCACAATTGGTATAACATATAGGTTTATCTAAAATAATAATAGCAGTATTGTAGTTGATCATGTATGCTTATGTACATCTCATATACTATAATAATTAAAGCATAATATGTTAATTAGACCAGACATCCTTCCAGACGACCTTCAGGATAAAGCCAATGCTACAAGGGAAGCCTGGGTCCTGGGTGCCAGAGGGAAGCCGGTGCCAGCAGTGGGGGAAGGAAGGTCTACTCTTGCACGAATTTTATGCACCAGGCCTCTAGTATGCTTATATATAGGTAAAATGAATGGCAGTGATGATACAAGAGATAGGCGAAAGGAATTAGGATTGCTTTATTATGGTACCACACTACCAATGAAGTGGTTATTGTTTTGAAAGTGAACTTGGATTAGTTGTAAATGTCATTGCAAATTCTAGGACAACCTCTAGAAGAAAGGAAGTAAAGGAGTATAACTGACATGCTCAGACAGGAGAGAAAATGAATTCATATAAAATGCTCAATTAAATTCACAAAAGGTAGAAAAAGAGTGGAGGATCCTGTCACCAAAGGCTGGATTTATCAGTAGAACACTTTTGTGTCCTAGGGTGGGCTTAAGGACATACTCAGTGTACAAGCTATTATCTTCTTCATCCTGAAGTTCCTGCATCTATTTTAGGACTTCTAAAATACTGTAATATCTCTTCTTTTAACCTTTACAAAAATGTAAGTTTTATACTAGCCTCAAAATCATTCTTAGAGGATTGATGTGCTAGAATATGGATTGTTTATTTGTAAGAAATAGCCTGCCAAAAAGCAAAGGTTTTAGTTTTGGGTGAAAAAAACAATTTGATTATGTACTTATGTTTTTAACATTTATTCCCTAGTATTATAAGTTGGGCAATGGTTTGGAAACGTAATTCAAAGAGTAAGTATACAGAATCAATTTGTCCATCAAATCGTCACCCAAGCATAACATTCATATGCACACATCAACACACCTCTTGAGAAGTATTTAAAAAATCATTGCTGTTCAGACTAATAACCTCTGAATTATTCAGTGTATAGATCAGCACCAAAAGAAGAAAAATAATAAATATTGATCTTAAATATGCACTCATATTTCCTTTATGCTGCAATAAATGGTAAGGACTGGTTTCTTATTATATAAAAAGTGGCCAGGAGAGGGAGGGCAGGGGCCAGGTGCAGGTGGGCAAAGGCGGGATGGGAGACATCTGTAATCTTGTCAATAATGATGATAATAATTTGAGTTTTCAGTGAGCAGGGTACAGGATGATTTCTTTCCTGGGTTCTTGTCCAGATAGAATAAAATGAAGCCATGGACAAAGGTGGTAGGAGAGAAGTACAGAAATTTATTTCAAGCAGATACTACTTCTAAAATTCTAATTCTAAGTTTCTAATTCTAAGACAGATTCTCCTGGCACAGAGAGTCAGAAGGGCGCCCTAAGGAGGGTGGCTGCTGCTCCCTTTGTCTGAGGTATTATATATTCTAGAGACTACCCTTTCCCTTATGGTGTCTTCAGCCTTGCAACTAGTTCCCACAATCCCCACATCCACACTTCTCCTTTTGGCCATCTTATCAATTCAGGATGGAGTTTCTTTTGATCTCCCAATGGCTTTCTCTCAATTCTCCTGGCCAGAGATATTTTATTACCCCTTCTGGCTCTTCCAGCTGTTCAGGTCAGGGCTGCTTTTGATCTACCTTATGGTTACTTTAATTGCTCAGACCAGAAATTTCTCTATCCTCTCTGTCTCCCCACCCCTCTGTCTACCTAATTTATCTAGCTAACTAACCCTTATCAATAATAATAATAATAATAATAATAATAATAAAAAGTGGTTCAGGCGAGTGCCTATTTGCTGCACTCAAAACATTGACACTATTTGAACAAAGCATAACTTCATTTTCTTTATTTGTTACTAGTGTACTCTTAAACTCATTTTGAAAAGCCTAATAAGGATCATAGTAAAAATGAAAGCATACCCTTTCTTACTTTTTCCCCCTCACTCACAAATAAAGGTTGGGACTTGGACTTCTGGGTTAGTAACAATACTTGGCACATGGAGGGTGGTACAGGGTTAAGTTCATAGTATAGATAATACCAACAACTATTCAATTACAATTATCCACATTTGGCTATAATAAACTCATAACAATCACACTTGTGTTATCTGAAACATAAATAATATAATTTATGTGCTATGTACCACTCCATGTATTCATATATAATAAATATTATCAGATTTTCATAAAAATTACATAAAAGAAAACTCATTAAATCAGTAGAAGTGAGACTTTTTCTCTGTTTTCATAAAAGAAGAATGCATGTTGGTAGTTATCAGAAATGTATATATACATGGAGCCATTGAGATATATCAATCAAATTACTTACTTGACAATATCAATCCGACAAAGAAAACACTTCCATTGAGAAATATCTATTTATAGATATCCTGAATTGGATGATTTCCTCCCAAAATCCATGCCCTTTCAAAAACTTCAGAATGTAACCTTATTTGGAAACAGAGTCTTTTTCGATATAATCAAGTTAAGATGAAGTCATTGCAATGGACCCTAATTAAGTGGCTGTTGATATAAGGTGGCAATAGGCACAGAAACGCATGAAGAATACTACGTGAGGATGTAGGCAGAGAATGAAAGAATATAGCTCCAAGTCAAAGGTTGCCATCAAATACCAGGAACTATGAGAAGGACATGGGATGAATGCTTCTTTTGTTTTTGCAGAGACTATGACCCTGCGGACAACTTGGTTTGGGCTTACAGCCTCCAGAACTATGAGAGAATAATTTTCTGAGAGAATAATCACTTAAACAACCTAGTTTATGGTCCTTTGTTATGGCAGCCTTCAGAATGTAATAAAGATTTTGGTTCTGGAAAGCAGGGTGCTCTTGTAAAAAAAAAAAATACAAATGTGAACATAAATTTGGAATTGGGTAATAAAAGAGGCAAGAAGAATTTTGAATCCCTTTGATAGAAAAACTCTCTTATAATTTTATAATATTTTACAAATGCTGCCTTGACCCTATTTTAAGATCATAGCTACAAATTTCTCAATTCCCTTTATGGGCAGTTTGCACACCTCAACTGTTTGCCTGAGTGGCTCCAGCGCTTCTGGTTTGGATAGGATTGATTATGTTAGCAGAAGCCAAGGTTAGAGAGGCACTTGTCTGGGAGAGTCCTGTGGAGGGCTATGTGACCTTAGGCAAGTTATGTTACCTTTCTGGGCCTCAGTTTTATTACTATGTGTGTCCCAAAGAGGCACTGTGAGGATTAACTGGCTTGATACTACAAAATAACCTCATAGTATCTACTCAATGGTAAACCCTCAATAAATGTGATTTATTGGTATTTCTGTCATGTCCAACCACTCTGAGAAGACTCTCCTGGGACCACTTATAATCTTATAACTTTTATATATATATATATATATATATATATATATATATGGCTACAGCAGGTACACTGCAGCATCTGTTCTAGTGTTAGATTAAAGAATGAGGTAAGTAAAGACGCTCCTCCCATCTGAATGTAGGCTAAGTGATTTTGCCTGTTTTTCAAAAGGTTGTGGAAGTTTGGACCAATTAAACAGGGAAGAACTGAGGATTTGCTAGTTTTAGACAACAACCTCAGTAAGCTAGGAGCTTACACTTTCTAGTTCTAGGAACACTAGCTACTTATAGCATGCAGCCATCGTGTTATGAGTAGAGGAACTGAGGCTTCTAAGTCAACAATGTGAACTGAACTAGCTGAAAGTCGGAACCACCTTGCCAGGCATATATGTATACAAGCCCTCTTGGGAATGGATTCTCCAACTCAAGACAAGATGCTATGGTTGACAGAATAGAATTTGGAATAGAGATAAGCCATCCCTGATGAATCCAGCCCAGAAATGCAGATTTGTGGACCAAATAAAGGATTCTTGTTGTTAAGCTGCTTTGTTTTAGAATGCTATATTACACACCAATACGTAACCAACCCAGTCATCTTATTATATCAACATTCTCCATGTATTTTCTAAATAATAAAATCTACCATTTAATTTCAGTGGAAATAAGTTGTAGATATTAGGACTGAAGTTAAATAACAGCCTAATAGTCATAGTACTTAAACAGAATTGTAAATGGGGATTGCATTTCTTTTTTCTCTCTCATTTTTTTTTATTAAGGTATTATATGTGTACATACCTTACCAATCTCCACCCCACCCCCACTCCCAATCCGGGATTGCATTTCTGTGTCCAAGTTCTCAATCCTTGTTTGTATCATAGCTTAAGGCATGATTATGCTCTTTAACAGGCTCTTCTGGCATTTGGAGGACAACAGTTCCTCCAATGTCATTTTGTTCCACATTGTTTTGTTGTGATGGTGATGAGAGGGGAAAAAATTCAATCCCCAGTCAGGGTGACTGTCTCTGTGGACTTTCACCTTCTCCCAATGTCTGTGCGGGTTTACTCTGGGTACTGGAGTCTTCTCCCATATTCCAAAGATGTGCACACAAGGTGAACTGATGAGTCTAAGCTGCCACAGTCTGTGTGTGAGTGCCCTGTCATTGCAGGGTGTCTTGTCCAGGGCGGGTCCTCTTGTTGCTCTGAACTGCCAGGATGGGTTCCAGCAAGCCACACCCCTGAACTGGAACAAGTGAAGTGGAAAATAACCATCTTCTTGTTTTTACTAATCTTTCTTACAGTGCGCATAGCTCACATTGATTTTAATGTTTAATATTAGAAACCTATGGGTCTTTATGTAGAAGTGTGGTGATGCTTTTATGACCAGAAATGTGCCATAGGAATTTAACTCATGTTTATATCAATTAGCCCTAGGTAAATATGGTTTTGTAATACATTAGTTCACTGAAGTCACAGTTTCCAAGAACCTATTGATGACAATACCTGAGGACTTATTATATAATACATTAGTATGTGGATATAGTACATCTTAGTTCATGATTCCTTTTTGTTCTGGAAAGATAAAATGCATTGGCTGTTTCCTTTTGTAGCTATCTCCTTGTTAGACTTATGTCAGAGTTAGTTTAATTACAGCTTTTTCATGCATGATTTAACTTCGTTGGACTAACAACCTAGCATTAGTCAATGAATATAGTTCAACATCATTTGAGCCACCAAGGGCAAGAAGTACTGGATAGCTGATTCATTACAGGTGATTTGCATTATTCATCTAAGAGTTTTCAAGAGCCTCTTCTAACTAACACCCTGGAGGCCTAACTTTTACCCTTTGCTCACATCAAAAGCTTAGCACTATGAGTGGTGCAGAGAAGAGCTTTCATAGAGTTTGGGAGCTAAGAGAAACGATGTATCCCTTTTGGGAAGTGCCTGGCTTCATGCAACTTTTAGATAGCTAAGGCCAATTAGCCGGATTACAGTTGAATTGGATATGCAAATATATATATAAACATCGCCTAATTAGATCCATAGGGCGGTGCAGCATCTGGGTGTAGAGTCCAGCGGTTGTGAAGAGGCTTTGCTAACAATCTCAGGGGAGCATGAGAAGACGGGCGAGTGCAGCTCCCCAGTGGAATCTGTGATTCCCCGGGCAGTGTCCGGGGCAGCTGTCAGCCTCCTGTTAGAGCCCAAAAAGGTAATAACTGCCTCAGTGCGAACAGGAGCCACCAGGACACTGGCCCACTAATATTCCTGGGGGAAAAAATGGTGTATTCATTAGCTTCTCATGCAAGAAAGTATCCTGTGTTACCGATCTCAACTGTCTGGTTTTCCTTTATGACTGTGAAGCAAGATGGAAAAAGAGGTGAAACAAATTATCTGAACTTGCAAATTATGACACATTTAAACTTCTTTTAAACTTTATTTTTATTGTTTTTAGAATATAGACTTTCTAGGATGTGCTTGAGAAAATTTGTTTAGTCAAAATCATCAGCGTACACAAATAGAAATTTTTATACTTTATAAACACTTCTGTTAATGGAGCATTTGACATCTTCTAGCACTTACCTTGACTTTGTGATACGACAAATACCTACTCTTGATAAAAACCCCAGCGTGTAGATCCTTAGTCCAGATATATAAAAGTAATAGATCTTATGGGAAAGTAATGTTTTAACTCAGCTCTTGCTATGACAGCTGCTATGATCACAGATATTATCCCCACTTAGTTTAGAAATCCAGTGAGCTCCAAACTAAAATTTAGCAACACTCGTGTTTTAAATAAGGATGGAGGAGAAGACCTTAGTTAAATTATAAAGCATTATTATAGGAGACGCAGCGAAGGTAGAAGATGTGTGAACATTAAGTGCCTTTATTACTCATTTTACATTTCATCAGGCACCATATGGCATGAAAATATGCTGTCTTAGTTCATTTCCTTGCTACCAAGACTGAGCTGTCCCACCCTTGGCTGCTGGCTTTTTGAAAAGTTGCAATCCTTAGAGGGCTTCCTAATGTTTTAAGGATAAGATTGGTGAGCATTCTCTGACTAAGTTTAAGGTTTGCACACTGAAGATAATCTCACTTAGTTTAATATCAGCTATGTGAAAGTGAAACAAAAAATCATTTTGTATCAGGGTACATATTCTTCAAAGATGCTTCAAGGTGTACTTTATATCTGACGCATTTATAATTGACACTAACAAGCAAGAAAAAGAGTTTCCTTTAGAAATTTTAAAGTATATATTTTAAAATAATGATTGGCATTTTAAAATATAGAAATATAAAATTTTAGATTGATATATTTGCAGGAGCTCTGTATATCTCCATGTGGAAATCGGCAATCTAAGATGCCAGACATATTGAGTGGAGTAGTGTGTTCCATTTCGGGTAACTTATCTTCATAATAGTTTGAGGGGAGAACTATCCTCAATTATGCTTCAGATTTTATAATAGATTTTTATGACATATTTAGTCAAGTTGATATTGTATTATGCATGTGAGAGGCAATTACTGAACGTGGTTTTGTTTTTGTTTTCATAGAATGATATGAAAATTACTTCATTATGTGCAGATTTTCGGAGTTTTTGTTGTTGTTTTTTCAATAGGACTTGATACTGGGTAGAGTATGATGGGGGTGTGGGTCATAGCAAAGAGAAAACCCATAGTGACAACAGGTGATTTTATTTGAATCACAAGCAATTTTCTCTTCGTCCTAAGGTATTAGGGAAATTTCAACTGAATGTATTATTTTTATGACACTTTTATGGCATGTTAACATTTTAAAACCAAAACTCTAAAAGTTGTATTTCCTTAATGATAGCAATGAGGTTATCACCAAATTCAAGAATAGAGTTCCTCTGATTTGATCAAATGTGTTAGAATTTTCTGGGGGGAAACAGATGGCTGTTTTTTCAGAGGCCTCATGGACACTCTATGCTGAGCATATTGCATAAGGTGAGACACATTCCCCTTATTCCCACTTTGCTGAGAGAGTTTTTCATAAATGGGTGCTGGATTTTATCAAATGCTTTTTCTGCATCTATTCATGTTATCATTTGGTTTTTATCACTCATTTTGTTTATGCACTGTAACACATTTATTGATTTGTGGATATTGTACCAACCTTGCATCCCCAGAATAAATCCCACTTGATCATGGAGTTTGATGTTTGTATGGTACTTCTGGATCCAGTTTCCTCATTAATCACCAGTGTTGTGTAGATTTTTGTGTAGATTTATATCTATATAAGAGACACTAGCAAATGGAAATGTGTCTAGCAGTAGCTTCATTGAGGAAAAAAGCTTTAAACCTTAACATAAATGATTGAAAGAACTGCAAAGATATACTCTGTAAGAGAGAAAATTAAGCAGCAGTGTTTTTACCTAAATTGTGATCCTTCAATGTTCATTTGTTGAAATCCTAATCTCCTGTTCCTCAAAATGTAACTATATTGGAGATAGGTCTTTAAAGAGGTAGTTAAGTTAAAATGAGGCCCTTAGACTTGTGCTCTAATTAAATATTACTGGTGTCCTTAAAGAAGAGAAATTTTGATATATAAAGAAACACCAGGGAGGTCCATGCACAGAGGGAAGACCATGTGTGGTTAAAGCAGCTTGAGGGCAGTCACCTGCAAGCCAAGAGAAGCCCCAGAGGAAACTAACTCTGCTGACTCTGATCTTGAACTTCCAGCCACAAGAACTATGAGAAAATAACTTTCTATTGTTATTTTTTATGTCAGTCCTAGCAAACTAGCCAATCGATATAGGAGAGGTATGATAAAGCCTTTGAATGTTTGAAATAGGATCATCTTAGAATGCACACATACAATAGTTGTTCTACATTACCCCACAGTGTAGGATAAAAATTTTTCAGAATAAATTTTAGCAAAACTATAAGCTTACTTTTAAAAACTAAATTAAATGTTTTTAAAAGACTAAATATTTATTCCCTTACTGTTGGTTTAAATGAGTAAATAAGAAATAATAAAGGGAGAAGGAAGGAAAGATCAGAGGAAGAAGAACAGGAAAGAGAAAGGGAAGAAGAAGTGAAAAATGAATGATGAGGTGGTATAATTCCACTCAAACGGTATTATTCACAGATAACTAAATGTCAGGAATACTGAACAAAGAATTCTCAAAGGTATGGTGTTTAGAATAAATGTGCTCTATCTTCCTTTAGGAGTCAAAATTCTATGACTTATTATCATTTATATGAAGAAATGCAAATGTCAATGTATTCTTAAAAATTATTTGTTTCCCAATAAATAATGAATTGACATAGGTAGCATTTTAAATAAAATAAAAATTGTTCCTAGTCTGATTAATTGCTTGTTAGAATAAGCATTCTCTCTACCTTCCCCAGAGAGTACTCAACTTAAGTGACATCATTTATAATACATTATGTGCTTCCTCTTTTAAATAAAGCATATTTAAAAATAGCCATAAAATAAGGAATGAGCAGGTAAACAGCTGTTTGCCTTTATTTGATGGATAGTTGGACAATGATTTGGAAGTTTTTTTTAAGGGTTGAATTTTTAGGATGAATTCCAATAGTTTTTTTTTCATTATTATTATTTTTATAATATTTATGTCTTTTGCATAAAGTGATTAAAAAAAACATTCCTAGCTCTGAAAAACTGAGGCTATATCTATATTTCTTAAGGTCCAATTTACACTCACCTAAAGAATCTCTTTCACCAGTAATAATGTTTTTGAAATATTTATAATAAAGTATTTGATTGTTTTTTAATGTAAAAACAATTTAGAACTGTTTGTTGTTGTCTACATACTCACCTGAAGATATTTTTCTATTTATTTTTTTAATTTCTTTATTGATTAAGGTGTCACATATTTGTTCTCATCGACCCATTCCCATCCCAAACCCCTCCCCACGCAGCCACCCACCCGCCTGTTGTCCGTGACCACTGGTTAGGCTTATATGCATGCACACAAGTGCTTTGGTTGATCTCTTCCCCTTTCCCCCATCCTCCTCTACCTTCCCTCTGAGGTTTGACTGTCTGATCAATCCTTCCTGTCTCTGGGTCTGTTTTTGTTCATCAGTTGTTCATTATTTCCCTTAGATGAGTAAGATCATGTGATACAAGAAATATACTTATAAGAACCAAAAATGAAACAAGCAATAATGGTTATGCTGAGAGACAAATGAACCAGTCCGTAGTGAGTTTCTTTCTTGGCAACAGTTCTTTTGAGTCCCAATTTTAATGTCAAACAGTTCCTTATGTGAACATGTCAGCAATGATATTTCAGTTCTGGATGGTGGACAAATGGGGGTAATGCAGGTCCAACTCTCTCTGGTGTGGTCCTGGGCAACCTGCAGAGACACACAGCTGCTGACTACTAGTATGGTAAGGCATCGTCAGCGTCTTCCATCTATGGATTATTTCTCTTCTGTCTTCATGGCTGGAGCAGTCCTGTCAATTCCTCTCTGTTGCAGGAATCCATATGGTCTTGGAGTTATTTTCTGAAAATATACAAACATATTCTCCACCAAATTTAATAAAAGAATATTCTCTATTGATTTTAAAGATAGTAGAAGGAAGGAAGAGAAAGGGAGAGAGAGAGAGAGAGAGAGAGAGAGAGAGAGAGAGAGAGAGAGAGAGAGAGAGATTGATTTGAAATATACATTGATTGGTTACCTCCCTCAGGTGTCCCAACTGTGTCTGGGGATCAAGCCTGCAACTAGACCTGTGCCCTTGACTGTGAATCAAACCCTAGATCCTTCGATGCATAGATTGACACTCTAAACACTAAGCCACTCCAGCCAGGGCTAGAACTGAGTATTTTTGTATAGAATTTATGCTAGAAACAATAGTACACAGAAGCTGTGGGATGGGTATGAGTAAATAATAAGTGAGATCAGATGGGATCTAGACAGAGCATTGATGATGTCTATTACATGTAAAAAAATAGATCTTTATCTAGTTACTAGATTCTAATGAAAAATGGTCTGTGCAGGATTGTAGGTGCCAGATTTTCTGATTAATCAAAATTTGTTAAATAGCTCTTAAATCATTCACTGCTGTTTTAGACTATGTAACATTATCCTGGATATGACTTCTAAAAAACGGACCCTTGTATCTTCAGATCTTGACCAGTGCTACTTTTACAGTTGAGAAAATCTGATGCCCAGAGGGGGTAGGTGACATTTATATATCATGCCAAGTTCCAGTATGACATCTGGGACCCAAACTTCTGAACTCCATATTTAATTATAACTTTTATAAAAATAATCAGTTCATGCAATGATATTTATAATCATAAAATTTTACTGACTGCCACGAAACAAAAACCTTAAAAGCTTAAATATTTTAGCCAATAATATTTTATCTTATTTTAAAAATATATTTATTGATATATTGATTTCAGAGCGGAAGGGAGAGGGAGAGAGAGATAGAAACATCAATGATGAGAGAGAATCTCTGATCCCCCGCCTCCTGCATGCGCCCCCCTTCCCCCCACTGGGAATGGAGCCCTGACCAGGAATCGAACCCTGACCTCCTGGTTCATAGATCCATGCTCAATCACTGAACCATGCCAGCTGGGCTAGCCAATAATATCTAAAGGATATGAATGCTCAGGATAAAAACATAACTGATATGGAGAAGTGGGAATCCAATTATAATTAAATAGATGAGGGGATAACAAGGAAAACACCTAAGCTCAGCACTGTTGAGAATCAAATTGATGGATGTCTGGATATTTTTATAAAACATAGATACATTTTAAAAGGATGCTTGTTCAATGTATTTGATTTTTAGAAGAGGCCATAGGTTGGTCAGTGTCATGGTTTAAAACCTGTCAGTGAAATCACATTAAAAAAAAAAGAAGAAGAAGAAAGAAATTAAATTATTTTAAATATCTTTTTTTGACCTATTTCCATATTTTAAATTATTCATTATAATTCCCCAATATAACCATTTTGAACTTAATAGTACTTTTACGTGCAATGCTTCTCATAGCTCAGTAGATATATTTTTACAGCTCTTCCTTCAAGTTCTTGTCATAAGTAGGTTAGCATAATAAAATATACAGAGAGCAATGGAAATAAGGGATTTTTGAAAACTTGAAGATCTAGTCATGAATTGTGAACTCTGTAAAAAAGTTTCACTGTGTCTCTAAACTATAAACAGGAGAACAAACAAGTGCTAATATGTCAGGTTATACAAAATTATGCTGCAAAGGATCAAGAAGGGGAGAATGTTTATTGGATTGGGGACATAGAAAAAGCATCTGAAATAGGTAGTACTTGATATAAAAATTATAAGCCAAACAGATTCCCCTCAGATGGAAACATGTAGGGTTTGTTACCACTTCGCTTGCTTGCTGAACCATTCATTATTAGTCAATACTCAGCTCAGGCGTTAACTAGTCTGAAAAGCTTTTCTCAACACTTTCTTCACTTCCAGAAAAATGGAGTCTTTATTTTTTGTTTATATTGCACTATACCTGTTTCCACATGGTGACAATATTGCTATGAACCATAACCACATGGAGGAATATGTTGTCATTGTGTAATTAAATACTTCATGGCAAGATTTCTGTCCTGATCATTTTTCATACCCAAGAATGTGTGCCACTGAGTTTGATTTAATAAATATTTATTGGATGTAAGAATGAACATTGGAGCAACAGAACTAGCTAAAATTGTGACCCCAAAAATACATAGGACATGTCTGATGAACAGTAAGTGGATTTTTACTGGCAATTGTGAAATATACACTATAAGATTCATACATAAATCTAGGCTGTAGCAACATTATAGAGTCCTAAGTGCCAGATGGAGTAATTTATGCTAACTTGGTCAATAGCAGAGAGCCTTTAGATATATATTTAGCTAGAAAGTAGCATTCTTGAATTCTAACGAATGTTAGTATTTTCATAAGAGTAGTTCATAAGCAGTGAAATAATAATAATAAAAAACATTCCTTTAATGCAAGATATATTTAGGCAACTATAATGCCTGTTGAAATAATTCAGAATTGATAGAGTTTATCAGCAGATGTGGACTCCCAAAAAACAGACAAATAGAATTTATAAGGAGGAAAAAAAATTAAGGAATTAACTTTGAGCTGGAAAAGAACATTTTCATAAATAAAGTAAAGTAATATGTACAGATACTGATTATTTTGTAGGTGCTCAATTTCTATTATTTGTGGGCCATGAATTTTATGAGAATGATAAAAAAAACATGCAGAAACAAATGTTAATGTCATATATATATTTGTGTCTCTAAAAATGACTAAATAATTTCAAATTAGTGAGAAACAAGTCAAAGCAATTAATAATGTTGCCTTCGTAAGATAATGTATTACACATGTCAATAGATTACACATAGACTTAGTAGATTTAATGTTAACTGACAAATGTTATAGGAAGATAAAAATATAATTTTCTCACATTTTATAGAAAAATACATTTATCTATATGAATTTTCTTCTAGTGCGTGTACAGATGGAATTACACATTTTTCCCTTAACTTAATTTAGAACACATTTTTGTGTTTCTAAAAAAACTAAACAGTAATTTTAGTCACTATTCTCTTTTTATAATTGCAATCAGGTCAAATTTGTAGTTGCAAAATATTACAAGTATTAGCAATCATAAACTGACAGCTTGTAGTTACGTAATTATCATGTGGACTTATGGAATTATAATACCTAAAGGTGTAAAAAATATTTCAATATATTAACTCTTTTCTAGTATGAACCCAAATGAATTGTATAACATATAGAAAAAGCCAGGGGTTCAATCTAAAATTTCTAGTTATGATGCTAACCAAGGGAAAATTTTAAAAAATTGAAATGAATAATTTATATTTAAAATGCTCTAAAATATCAATTTTATATGCAAACATTATTAAGTAAATTATCTAGTATTTTATTTTATTTATGATGAAAAACCTAACATGTATTTGTTGAACGACTATATTTTAGTTTTCAATAAAATAATTCAAAATGAGTATATGTACAATATCCATATAAATGTATTTCTAGACCACTCTTATATTATAGAATAAAATATTTTACTTAGAAGGAAATTCATATGTAGTCATCTAATATAGTAACTAATCTAACTTATGTTTTAAAGGATAGATTATGTGTATTTTGAGGCTTTCTAAGTACCATAGGATACTCTTCCCCTCTTTCCTTTGCCAATCATCAACTTCTCTCTATCTAAGAGTCTGTTTCTGTTTTGTTTTCTTTATTCATTTGCTTTGTTTTCTTATATACCACAAGTAAGTGAGTTTGTTCTAATTTTTCTTTCAATTATTGCCAATTTTTTAGTAGTGTGACATAATAAAAAAAAGTTTACTTAGAAATAAATGTGATAGTGATTCATTCCACAAATGTGTTGTTTACATCAGGGCTTTTTAGAATAGGTTGTAAAAACGTTATAAAGACAAAGGAAGGATAAGCAACATATCAGAGAGCTTTAGGTAAATAAATAAATAAATAAATAAATAAATAAATAGTGCATTGTCCTTCTAAACAAAGGCTTCCTCTTTAAAATATAAACAACCATCTTGAGTCTTCAGGAAAGATACATACTGTAGTGTTTCCACAGTCAAGTTTTGTTTTTTGTTTTCTCTAACACATCTCTTAGGACAACAGTTAAGAGAAGGTACTGAAGAAGCCTTTGTAACATAACAGAAGAGATAATTAAGCTTCCCAGCATTGTGGAAACAATGACAGCATTTTCTAATCTGAAAGAAATTAACATTTAAGTTACTAGAATGATGTAACCTTAGCTATATAAAAGAAGCAAACAATTTTGTTAATTGAGCTGTGTATATGAATTTTCCCTAAATTATCAGTATAAGAATGAGAGAGCCAATGAAACAATGTATGCGTTGTCCAGTAGCATATTTAACCTTACAGACAACAGTAAATGATGGTTTTCCCCAAATTGTGCTTATTTGGTGCCCCTTCCCATTTAAAGATGGAGTTATATATTCAAAATTAAAAGTGCCAAGCCAAATCCTTCTGTCGGGTCTGTCTAGTTTAAGAGCTTTATGTTAAAACTAGAGGCCCGGTGCATGAAATTGTGCAAGTGGGGTCCCTAAGGCCTAGACTCCTGCAATCAGTGCCATATTCTGCCTGTTCACCAGTCCCCAGGCCTCCCCTGCCTCCGCCACTGGGCTGTCAAGCTGTTGGGATCACCAGCTCATCCCTGGCTGCTCGTGGCCTCAGGCCTATGGGAAAGCAGGCACCAGCAACTTCACCCCCATGCATGTGTACCAGGCCAGCCACTGATGGAACACGCTGCCTGCATGGGATGATCATGCCAGGGCGGGTAGGTCATGGGAACACCCTGCAGCTTCTGTCACTACCTCAAGCCCCAGCAGCAGTGGCAGCACCTGTGTGAGCAGCACCGAAGGGGTAGCACATTCTATCAAGGGCTGGCCCGGTGCATGTGCATGGAGGTGAAGTCGCCAGCATCTGCTTTCCTGGAGGCCTGAACCCCCAAGCACCCAGGGATGACCCAGTGATCCCAACGGCCTTACAGCCAGCCCAATCCTCCCAACGCCCTACCCAGTTCCCCTATTCATCATTGCTGATCCATAGGAGCCTGCAGGCCAGAGACAGGGACCAAGAAATCAGCTGTTCAGCCCACTTGCCAATCCCCAGTCCTACCCTGCCCCATTTGTGGACCAGGGTGACCAGTAGTTTGGTCCTCAGGGTTGTCACAGACACTGCCTTTTTATACATATAGATGTTTGAGAATTGCCTCTGTTTATGTGTATGAGTGTTTTCAGGTGTGTAACTGAGGTGTGTGTGTGTGTGTGTGTGTGTGTGTGTGTGTGTGTGTATATGGTATGGGTATGTCTATACATACATCTAGAAGGGAAATAAATGTTTAAATTTTAGAATTCACAGTATGAAAACATCCTATATAATACAGAGGTGATATGCAAATTGACCCTCACTTTCTTGCGTCATCACAAGATGTCCCCCCCATGTCATCATAAGATGGCTGCCACAAAATGGCCACCCCCATGTCATCACAAGATGGCCACCCCCATGTCATCACAAGATGGCCACCCCCATGTTGTCACAAGATGGCTGGCAGGGGAAGACAGTTGGGGCAAACGAAGCTGGCAGGCAGGCGAATGATTAGGAGCCAGCAGTCCTGGATTATGATAGGGATCCTAGACTGGAGAGTGTGTAGGCTGGGCTGAGGGACACCCCCACCCCAGTGTACAAATTTTGTGCACCGGACCTCTAGTATTGACCATAAAATTTGATACTACTATCAGAGCTTTTAGAATTACTGATTCAAATATTTTTAACATATTGAAAAACATATATCAGCAATGTGTATGTATTTGTACTTTTCTCTGATTGCTGATAAATACTAACCAATATTTTCATTCCACTTACTGTGTAGGCCAAGATGTGTAGGCAGTTTCACAGTAATAAGAGCAGAGCACAACTTCTAATCCATATAACATATTCTCACACTAAAATTTGCTATTTTTTGCATCCATTCTAGTAATCTAGTAGAGAAGATTAATAAGTATTTTCCTGAACACTCTGAATTCATATAAGGAATTAAGTTCTTCAACTCTTCCATTTATTCAGTTCCATGGCTGATAAATATAATATGTTTGGACCTGCCTAAGAACTCATAATTCAGAGCTCTTTATGGAAATTCATCTAGACCTTTGGGGCTCCCATTTACACCAAGAAACTTATTTTTCCCAGCCTAAAACTGTAAACATCTCTCAGCACATATTTTAAACATAGGGATGGTACTAAAAAAGGGTATATATTTTAAAAAAGGAATTTGAATGGTTCTCTAATATTTGAGATAAATGAACTTAGCTGATTCCATGGACAGTCTCCATAATCCCATAATTAATCATTCCTGTGAGACAAGAATATCATAATGATAGATTTATTTTTGTTCCTATTTTTATCAAGTACAGTTGAAATTCAATATATTTTATATTAATTTTGGGTATATAGTATAATGGTTAGACATTCAGATAATTTATTAAGTTCTTTCCCCACCCCAATAATTTAAGTACCCATCTGGCACCATACATAGTTTTTACAGTATTAGTGACTATTTTCACAATACTGTGTTTAAATTTCCCATGATTATTTTCTATTAATCATAGATTTAAATGTGAGAATCTTTATTGATGATTATTTTAGTCATTCTGATGTCAGTTACACCCTTATTATTTGCACTCTGCCAATTCTATTATCTGCTTAAATTTTCATTATTTTAGTTTGTTTATATCTTCTTTACTTTGGTATTAACAAGAGATGGCATTTTTTTTTTAAATTTAAACTTCTCCTGGATTAAGAATTATTATTTAGGGATGGATGGATATTTTAATCCAACAGAAATCTCAGGACTGCTCTATGTACCCTTATGTGTAATTTTCTTATCATGGAACTATCTTTCTTGAATCTATTTTCTTAAGCTCTAGACTTAGAAAGTTATTGAACACAAAAGTTTTCTCAGACTACTTATGCAAAACACCCATCTTACATTGTTCTTTCTTTTTTCCCCCTTTCATAAGATATGAAAACAAAGAAAGCACTAGATTTCTTCAAGAAATACTGGAATTCATTAATTTTAATATCATTTTGAAAAGTCTTTTAGTTAGACTGCTAGTTCTATAAACTAAAGCTTAAGGATGAAATTTTCTTTAAAATAATGCACAATGAAAACAGGACTATCCTAACAACTTAATTTTAGCTTTATGGAACTATAATTCCACAAAGAGTTTTATAAATCTAGAAGGCTTGCCACATTTAGCCCTAGTATTGAGGGTTCTGATAACAGGTTTAAAATAGTTACACCATGAAACTCATTTTTTCCCCAGCCTAAAACTGTAAAGACTGCTCAGAATATATTTTAACCATAGGGATGGTACTAAAAAGGATACATATATTTTTTAAAAAAGGAATTTGAATGGAAGATGAAGATGAGTTTTTCCAGGTAAATCTAGCATCTAGAACTACTCACAATTTCTTTATGGCAATTCTTTATTTATATTATGGCTTTATTTTAGTTGTGTGTTTAGACCAGTGTTTCCCAAACTTCTCTCATGATGAGAATCACCTGGTGGAGTTGTTAAAACACAGATTCCTGAATCCCAACTAAGAAGTGCTAAACTAGAATTTTTGAGAACATATAGGTAAAATTGCATACCTAACTTAGTGCTCTGTATATAACTTCTGTCTTAGAGCACTAGTTAAGTATACAATTTTACCTATATGTTCCCAAAAATTCTAGTTTAGCACTTCTTAGTTGGGATTCAGGAATCTGTGTTTTAACAACTCCACCAGGTGATTCTCATCATGAGAGAAGTTTGGGAAACACTGGTTTAGACTATACCCTAGCTTTAAATATGTAAAATTTTAGTTTGAATTGTATTTTTTAATGTATCTTTGAACAAATTTAAACGTTCCATATGGTTTGACTTTCTCAATAGTTTTCTTACATAAAAATGTTCTTCTGTTTGGAGTCAAGAATTTTTATTCTTGTGTGATTGAACTCCTTTCTCTAGTAAAGATTATTTATTTTGCTTAGTTTTCTTCACCTGGGAATGAAGCAAATTAAGAACCTCAATATTTTAACATTCAGTGAAGTTATGCTCTTCTTTTCCATCATATTTAACATATAACAAGATGCAAATTTAGTTATAGATTTGCCATATCAATATTGAAAATTATTTGTCTATGAAAATGCAATACAAAATATATTTGGAATAAATAAATTCTGGTGTATATCAGAAAAACAATATTATAGAATCAACACACATACATAAAAACACAGATACTTGCCCACTCTATTACATCTATTGGCATAAATATATATTCTTCTGCCGAGACCAGTTTGGCTCAATGGATAGAGCATCGGCTTGGGGACTGAAAGGTCCCGGGTTCGATTCCGGTCAAGGACATGTACCTTGGTTGCGGGCGTATCCCCAGTAGGGGGTGTGCAAGAGGCAGTTGATCGATGACTCTCTCTCATTGATGTTTCTAACTCTCTATCTCTCTCCCTTTCTCTCTGTACAAAATCAATAAAATATATTTAAAATATATATATATATATTCTTCTTATAGAGCTATAAATTTACCATTAGGCAGACCAAAAACTAAGTTTTATAAAATGCAAAAACAGTAGGAAATGTGTGTATTTTTAAGTTTGTGTTGGTGCTACAAATGCTAGTACTTCAACTGAGTATATCTAGAGAAAAGGGAATGGGTTTGTCTTCATAGCTTGCATGATTAAAGGATAAATAATAAAACAGATATCATTCTCTAACAAATGTTAAGTGAGATATTACAGGACAGTCTTTTCTGATATGTTTGAAGAGTTATTTTTATAACCATTCTATCAAGTTTTCATTTGCCTTTTTTATGCTGCCTACTTTTTAAGTTTTCATTGTTTTCATTCAAACTAATGGGCACTTAGAATCCCTTAAGTGCAACAGGCTTGGGATAGATGTGTGTATATATTTTTTTGCACTTGTTACATATGGTATAGAGTATACTAGAATCTGGATTGTTTGGTTTAAGCTGTACTTTCAGTTCTGTCACTAATAACTATGTGATTTAAATTTTTTGTCCCAATTCACAAATTTCTGGAGCCTGCTTTTACTCCATTCTAATTAAATAAATTAGTTCTGTTCTCAAGATGAACTTTAAAAGTACAACTATAATATATGTTATTTATGGTTACCCAACCTCTAGATTTCAAGCACAGTATTTATTGACTGAAATAAAATCATTAATCTTCAGTTCCACAATGCATGTTAGCCTAGGTATATTCCAGAGGTATATATAATTTTAATCCACAGTGGATACTCATTTGACTCAGGTTGAAGTTTCTCTACACACTCAGTTTTACAATATAATGAAAGTATAATGAGCAGTTTCACAGCATAGGGAATTATTGTAATATTTTTGTACAATAACTAATGCATATGTGGACATATTATTTATGTAAAATATCGATGATTAAGAAATCATGCTTAACAGAACCTGGCATTTAAGCCCAAGAAAGTATTTTCCTTCAAATTTTCATTGTGATTGCAAGCAATCAAGTGGAGAAGCACAATATGCAGACATATTGATCTCTCCACATCCCTCAAGCTATTCCAACTTATTAGAAATGTAAGGGGAACAACTATTTTCCAGGATAGTAGTTCTATTTTTAAGCAGTTTGAATAATGGACATAAGGAGGAAGCACAAATCTAATCCCTCATTTAGAATACTTACAAGTGTAAACTCACTGACCAGAGCAAGCCCTTGACTGCTGGATATGGAACTTCTCCCCTAGACTGATAAGGTGGCTGGTCCTTCTATGCACCACTACCTGATAATAAGAGAGAGAGACAGTTAAGAAATAGCATATTTATCTGAATCATTTTCTTTGATTTCGGGACCATTTTTAAGTTGGACATTTCAGTGGATTCTGCAACCATCACTTTCAGTATAGAAATCCAAAACCTTGAAAGCATTTGGAAATCTCAGACATCCCAAAGTATTTCATGTGGAATTTTGTGCCAAAATAAAGAATGAATTTTGGAAGCAAGCGTTTCAATATGACACAATTTATTCAAAGATGTTTTATAAAGTTAACTAGGGAAACCTCTACTATTAGATATATTCCTAATGAACAAAACACAGGGCCATAGAGTATGATTACCATTGGTTACTTGTCATTGTCTTTGAAGCAGCTGATTGTGTTCCATTAAAACCAACTTGTATTTTACAGGTTACTGTTTTTATGCAATGGAGACATCATGATTCTGACTAAGGAACAGTGTTGAGTAGAAGTGGCTCTTAGAGTTGGCTATGGATATTCAACATTTCTTTGTATTGATCACATATATCAAAGTGAAAAAGAAAAGAGGACTTTGGAAAAATGACAAAGGCTCCATATTCAAGGCTTAATGTTCATGTTACTGCTAAGGTTATTCAGACTCACATGAGCTCACAAGGACCAGCTGAGACATGAGACTACATTTCTCTCTAGAAAAGAGCATAGTTCATAGTTTATAACTAAGTACCTACAAAAAGACATAATATTAAAGAAGGCTATGATGTGCAGGTTATCATACTTCTCTGCTGTAAGGGGGGCATGTGCAAAGTGTGTGCCTATGTGCTTAAATAGGGTATCTTATAGCCTATTTCTCCACTGTCCCAATTTTTCTGATTTTGTTGAGGTCAAATGAAAATGTAGAAAATGCACGAATGTGAAGGTCATTACACTGAAGTTCTGTTAGCTGGTAAAATAAGAGGGAATTCAAAGATGATAACCATGCAAAACATCTGGCATCCTGTCACCTGAATATTTTTATAACTCAACTCCTACATGTGCTTTTGTGTGATTGTGCCAGATGGGCGCTGCAATTATATACTATACTGAGCTACAGCCCTCGGAGGACATTTGCATGTTGTTTCCACTTACACCATCTTTAGGATAAGAAAGGGCTACAGCAAAAAAAAAAAAAAAAAAAAAAAAAAAAAAAAAAAAAAAAAAAAAGTGAATGATAAAAAACAAAAATAAACCTAGAAAACACTGGCTAAGTTTTAGTTTTTTTTAATATTGGTTCCTTTACACATTAATTAAAATCCAAACTATTCATATATTTTTGTTAATTGTGTTGATACCTATCTGAAGATAACAGCAATTTGATTCCTCACGGATGACCTTTTTTCACAGTGGAGTGAATTTCAATCCAGGCACAGAAGTATAATGTAAGAATTAAGCCCTTTCATAAAATTCTTCATATACTGATTCCCTCTGATTTCTTCTTATTAAGAAATCGATGCCTATATTACAAAGGACATACTAGTCCTATGCACACAATAGCTTACTTTCCCATCACAGTGCCAATTAGAAAAAAGAAACCTGTTCTCGGAGGGAGGGCTTTGGGAGGTGATTATGTCATGAGGTCAGAGCACTCAGGAATAGGGTTAGTGCCCTTGTATAAAAGATTCCCAGAGAGCTTCCCCGCCCGCTTCCATCATGGGAGGGCACAGAGAGAGAGTGCCCACCTACAAACAAGGAAGGGACCTTCCCCAGACCGTGAATCTGCCAACACCTTAATCTTGAACTTCCTAATTCCCCAACTGGGAGATATAAATGTTTGTTGTTATAAATAAATAAATAAATAAATAAATAAGAATTTTGTTTTGAATGAAGAACCAACCAAAATAATTTAATCCTTTTTGCAATATTGGCATTATAGATCAGTCATGCATTGACATCTGGGATGATCAAGTCTCTTAATTTATAAGTATTTTTTTTTCTACTTGCCCTACTCTGGATCAATATTTTTTTCAGAATTCATAAATTTCTGCATTAGCACAGAAAATCATGACTGCATTCATGTTTCTCTCCAATGGTTCTATATAGATTTCCCTGTATGTTTTCCAATCAATAGCTCATTTGAGAAAAAAGAAAGAAATTATATTTCATTTTATAAATCAGATGGAAAGTGGTCATTAAAATAAACTATAAGAGATTTAAGGTGAACTTGATAAACCAAGTTCTTTATCTTTGTAACAATATATGAATTATTTATATATTTTTTAAATTGGGTCAAAAAATAATTTAACTTTTTAATATGTAAAAATAAGTTCCCAAAATAAATAGGATGGTCCCATCTCACTTGTTAATATGTTATATATGAAATGACATGAGTACCAAATGATAGAATCATGATTTAGAGTATATTCTAAGTGACAAACATGTGGTAAATGCTATTAGGTTCCTTGAGAGAGCAAAGTCCCTGTGGGATGGAGTGAGAAACAATTTTATGGACAGGAATGGACTGACTGGGGAGAAAAGTCAGAGAGGAGAAAATGACTATACAAATTGAGTTAAGATCTGGAGATTCACTTCTTATTTAGTGTTTAAGAGCTAACTCTTTCCAATTTAACCTGGCAATAAAGTTTGGAGTTTCCAGAGGACAGGATCTAATTTCATGGTATTCTGTTTTTGGAGTTCTGAATAAATCTCATCTTCCAAATGTATTGTAGGAGGGAGATCTGAGACCCAACTCCCAGAGTTTGTTTTTGACTAGCCTTGGGTAAATCAAATTCGGAAGTTTTTCTCTCCAGATGTTCTGTAATTTTCTGGTAAAGCTAGCAGTTACAAGATTGATGTTTGAATGAAATTGGGGGATGGGAGGGAAGAAGGCAGAGGAAGTTGAAATTAACTTTTCTTAATAACTGCCATCAAAATTCATTATTTTCTTTCCTCAATTTTGCTTTCTTAAACGAACATGCCCTTGTCATTGTTTATCTACTAGAAGCCTGGTGCAGAAAATTCTTGCACAGGTAGGGTCCCCAGGCCTTGCCAGCAATCAGGGCCAATCAAGTTACCCACCTCCCTGCCTCCTCCTTCCCTTGCTCCCTTAGTGCCCAGCCACCACTACTGGTCACCCACCATGTCCCTGATGGTCAGCGCACATCATAGTGAGCGATTGAACTCCCAGTGTCCTGGTCAAATTCCGGAGGGGACAATTTGCATGTTAGCCTTTTATTATATACGATGTATATCCATTTTGGCTCTGGGCAAAGAACATCTTATTTCCACTGATTTGTCTCTTAAAAGAGGCTTCTGCTTCTTTGAGACCTCAGGCATCCTGGGAGAGCCAGGGCACATGTTGCTGTTGTTGTTTAGGTTTAGCTTTATTTTATGCAGAAACCTGGGAAACCTTGCCAATACCTTTCATTGATTTTAATTTCTTACATGAATATTCAATACAGCCATGGTATTTCTAAATATTTTTCTCCTTTTCTTCTTTTAGTAAACTCAAAGTCATAATGGAGAACTGCATAAAAAAACATGGCCCATATGTACCCAGCAAATTGTAAGTAATGAATCTCATTTAATTATTTTGATTCTCAAGTCAAAATGGCAATTGATTCATGGCATGTTTTGTAATGGTTAAAATCTAAAAATATAAAGGGGAATTTTATAATCTGTATTCACATGTTTTGCTTTGTTTGTTAGTTCAATGATTTTTTTCTCATGAGGTGTAAAGTTCTTAGAAGAAGGGTATCAAGCCTGCTTTATTCAACACTATGCCAAGCATCTAGCAGTATATCAGCATTCTTTTGTAGGCATTCAGTCTTTGTTGAATGATATAAATAAGCTTAATTCCTAGAAATAATAAAGAATAATGCTCACCCTAACTGATTTGGCTCAGTGGGCAGAGCTTCAGCCTGCAGACTGAAAGGTCCTAGGTTCAATTCCAGTCAAGGGCATATCCCTTGGTTGTGGGCACATCCCCAGTAGGGGTTGTGCAGGAGGCAACAGATTGATGTTTCTAACTCTCTATCCTTCTCCCTTCCTCCTGTAAAAAAAAAAATCAATAAAACATATTAAAAAAAGAATAATACTCACTAAATATGAACTTTCTAGTTTTTTTTTTTTAAAGACAAGATAGTAACATCATTGTGTTTTATCAGAATATTAAATATTAGTACAGAACTTAGGGAGACTATCTGAATATTATAATTATACTAGAGACCCAGCTCTCACAAAATTATGCAGGTAGGGTCCCCAAGCAGGCAGCGCGTTCCATCAGCAGCCGGCCCAGCACACCCACATGGAGGAGAAGTCGCTGGCACCTGCTTTCCCATGTGCCTGAGCCCCTGAGCATTGGGGGATGAGCTGGCGATTCCAATGGCCTGACAGCCAGCTTGGTCCTCCCGCCACCCACCCCGATTTCCCCATTCACCATCACTGATCCAGCAGAGCATGCAGGCCGTGGGCAGGGACCAAGAGTTCAGCCATTCAGTCTGGTCTCCAGTCTTCTGTCGTGCCCTCTGCTGCTCGTGGGCCAGGGGTGAGGGATGGAGAGGCTCTCAATTCACCTCATGGTGACTGGTCATTTGGTCATCATGGTCATCACGCACACTGGATATATATAGACTCATAGAAGTAGGTACCTACATTTTCCATTCTTTGGCTCACCCCTGTTTAAACATCCAATAAAACACTCATAAATACTGCCTCGTCTGTAAGTGAACACTTCCATTGTCTTTACTCATGCTGCCCACTTTTTCTTATTTATTTATTTATTTACTTACTTACTTACTTACTTACTTATTTACTTACTTATTTAAGCTCTCATCCCAGGCCAAGAAGGATATATGCCCAGGCCTTAAGGTTTTAATAAATATTTTATGGAATATAAGTTATGTTTTTATAGGATTTAGCACCCTGTGGTATAGCTAGGATAGTGTATAAGTGTCTTTTCCACAATGGAATGGTTTCCAGCATAAAATGAGTTATCATAACTAAACCAGCAGTATGCCAGGCAAAAGTATAATTTCAACGAACCATTTGCCACAATCTAGTTTATGATTATCTCTGTCTCCAAGAAATCTTAAGTTTACTATATTCTGCTTTCCCACCCCCTAGTATTCAATATGAGCATATACTGGGTATTTATTTTATTTTGCTACAATAAACATTTGTTAGCTCTCTGCCACATATGAGAATGTATTGTCAGAGAGATGTTACATTCTCACCATCACTTTATGTGTTGGAAAATACAAAGAAAGATGAGATACAGTTTTTGACAAAGAGCCATTTAAAATAGACAAATTTGTACAAAACTAACTTCAACATGAGATGTTGTTTTGTATAAATAGATAAAAAAAATGCTTATGAGCATTTTTTGTTGTTAATCCTCACCCAGGGTGTTTTTTCCTTCACTGGCTTTTAGAGAATGGAAGGGACGGGGAGAGACAGATAGAGAAACAGTGATGTGAGAGAGACACATTGTTTGGTTGTCTCCTCCAAGCAACCTGATTAGGGCTTGGGGTGGAGCATGCAAGTAAGTGCCCTTGACCAGAATGGAACCCTATGCCCTTCATTCCTCATAGACTGATGCTCCATTCATGGAGCCAAACCAGCTAGGGCTCCATGGAATAAAATATACATAATAACAAATCAAGGAAAAGGAAATGTGGCAACAATAGACAACACAAACAACAAAAAGCTACCTTTGCCGTCATATAATATTAATCATTTGCTCTCTCTTAACTCCCATGATAAAATCTGGTTTAAGATTTTTCTCTATACGCCACTTGTTCCAACTTCCTTTTCAGATTCAGCAAGTTCAGGATTGAACTTTGGCATGTGTAGGAATGTAAAACCTATTGGATTATACTGCACTCCCTCCCCCCTCCCCCCCCCACATACACATACTTTTTTTTTTTTTTTTCCCTTTTGCAACCTTATATACTTTGGGAATGAGTAATTTTTTTTCAACAAATACAATTTCTTCTAATTCCATTTAGTCTGATTCATGAACCTAATATTTTTTTTTCATTTCTATACTTCCCATTCAATATGCTTTCAGAATATGAGACATGATTCATAAAAAAGGAAAGCTATAATACGCATGAACACAACAAACAAAATATGCAATATAAAAAGAGAGCCACAGGAATTATACTTCTTTTGCATTTTCACATGAAAAAGAAACCCATTAAATATGATAGACACATTATCAATTTTTTTAACCTATGCACTTAATTTGTGTTTCTCCCAATAGTGTATTTTCAAGTTCCCCAGAGTTGTTTCTCTTAAAAGAAAACATGATTTATAGCTACTGTGCTTATTTATACCACTTTGCCAACTGGCGATGACTTATTTCTCCTGTAAGGAATAATGCTGACTGCAAAGTTGGGCATGTTTTAGATTCTTTCATTTCCTGGAAAAGTATCAGAAGAAATTGTCATCAAAATACAGCATTTGGGGGGCTAAGTTATGGTTTCGTGCTTCATCTTCAAGTAGTTTTCACAGGTTTTTTCAGCATTGTCTGCTTTTTGAATTTAGGAAACGTAGATTAACTTAGATATCATTATTTAGAATGTTTACCTCCAATGACAACTTAACCTTTGAAAAAGTTTTATAATAATTAAAATAATCCTTGCAGTATAAAGGGCTTTAAGTTTTAGCTACATTTTTACAAACATCTTTTCTGTTTTAGGGATAGAACTTAAAGCCAACTGCTAATCTATTAGCATTAAAGAAAAAAAAATCAAAAGACCCTCTATTCTTTAAGAAAATACTTCAGTAAAAAAATCTGAATAATGCATTGAATGAATTACAACTTGATCAAAAGTGGTAATATACATTTGGCACCTTGAAATAAAAATAAAAACACTGAAAATTCAAATATATGTGATTTCAATAATTTTCTGCAGAACTTTCTTGAATGTTAGTTGCTGTTATCATTGTATAAACTGATGTTGGCTTGTTTTTTTTAGTTTGTTGTTAAAGATGTAGGTTTTGTTTTGTTTTTTTAAAGCATAACTTTCTGTGGTTCCTTTTTATTATTTAAAAAGTTTGTCTCTCTGTCCTGGCTGGTGTGGCTCAGTTGGTTGGGCATCATCCTGTGCAGCAAATATTTTCTGGTTCAACTCCCTGTCAGGGCACATGACAGGACTATAGGCTCAGTCCCGGTAGAGATTATACTGTCCTCTATAAGTCTGCTCTGGTTGCCATACCAAATTGCCATAGACTGGGTGATTTACATAAAAATTTATTTTTTCTCAGTTCTGGAGCCTGAAAGTCTTAAGATCAGGGTGTCATCAAGGTCGGTTCTGTTGAGAATTTTTTTTCTGGTTTGTATGTGGCAGCTTTGTTGCTGTATCCTCACTCAGAGGGGTGTAAAGGGGAGAGATCAACCAAAGGACTTGTGTGTATGCATATAAGCCTAACCAGTGGTCATGGACAACAGGGGTTGGGGGGGAGCATATGTGGGGAGGGGTTTAGGATGGGAATGGGTGGATGAGAACAATTATGTGATACCATAATCAATAAAGAGATTCAAAAAATAAGGGGTATGGCCATTATAAGAAAGAATGGAATGGAAATAATAGAAATAAAAACACATTGTAAGAAAACAAAGTTCCTGCATCCAAAGACTATCACATTGTGGGGTAGGGCCTCTGCATATGAATTTTGAGGGACACAAATCAATCCAGAGTAATACCCTCAGACTTCATGTTACTGTTGTTCTTGCAAATTTCTTGAAATTGAGTTTCATCGTAGTCAAACAAATAGAACATTTCTTTTAACTTCTCTCCAGTCTTATATTTAATACATTCATGAATGTGTTACATGGTTCTATTTGTTCTACTGCTTCACACTTTGGGGCTTGTCATATATGAAGCAATTGGCCCTGGTGTAGGGATTTAAGTTTTAATTTAATATTTCTTACTAATTATAAGATTCTCATTTGTTGCAGTTCTAATTAATTATTATTCAGTGATATCATTCCGATCTACCTTTCACCTTTAGCATTATTAGATTTAGCTTTAGCTGGAGATTATGCACTGATTGATTTTAAACTTTCTATGAAATCTAACCAAGTGTATTCATTCATTTAATACTGAAAACATAATGGCATGTGAAACTGTATGAAGGTTTAGAAGTTTTACAAGCATACTATTAGTCTGGCCTTAATAATTACTAGTAGGAATAATTATCTAAGGAAGACTGCTGGCCAAAGATTATACCTGAGATGGCCTTTCAAGAGGGGGTTGCGATTTGAAATGTGAAAAGGAAGGAGTGGAGTCTGCAGTGGTTAGCTTGAATGGGTTTGCATATAAATGTTTCATCCCTTGATGGGGATTTGAGGAGATTATTTAGAAAAAGCATATTATGGATGAGTCATATAGATGAATTTAGCTAGAACTTTAAGTGAACTTAATCCAATAGGTATTTTTCTCCAATATACCTATAATAAAATGTGCATGCACTTATTAAAAATAGCCGTTTCCAAGAGATTACGATTTAGTATGGAATTAGTATTGGGAAATACTGCACTGAGCAGGGGGAAACTCTCTCTTTCCTGTAGGAGGTTGGCATGGTTGAGTTTGCAGAATGTTGGTTCCACAAGGGCCATTATCCTCCCAGTGCTTAACATAGAGCTGCCAGACAAGTGGTCAGTCCATGACTGATCTGTGAGTGAAAACTGCATAAAATATGAATTGGAATGTGGAAATGATGGAATTGTGGTGTATAGCTATGATATTGGAATTACGTAAGTGAATGGCAATAGAACACCCACATACTAGGAAAAATGAATCTGCATCCCGATTCCCAAGGGTTTCTGGCAGTCTTTAGGTTTTATATTACCCATTGTACTGGATATTGTTCTGAAATGTCAACTATGTATTTTTGATATTTTCCTGAACACACAGTAGAAGCAGAGAAGAGAGAGCCTTCAAATAGCCAGGATTATATTTGCAGACTGTTGACATTTCATTCTTTGAATGACATGTTGAGATGTTAGGCTACATATGTGGCTCATTGTCACTCTGTCTCATATAAGTGAATTACCTTTGCTCCTACTGTTTCCTCTTTGTGGAGCAGCCTTCATCCATCCCTATTCCTATCAGGTAAAATCCTATCTCTTCTTCAAATATGAGTAAAAATTTTGTGCCATCAGTTGAATTATATTTTTCTCTTTAAAGCTAAAGCTGATCTATACTTAAATGAGTATAGAGCTTAATACTTCCTTTATTAAATTAATATATTATATGAAATGTAATAATTGTATTCATTGATGTACTCTATATTGTAGTTAAAGTTGCCTTTAATATTTCTATGTGCCATGTTCTATCTAATACTTTGTATGCAATGGTCATTAATTAATATTTGTTCAATAAAGAAATTAAATTAAAAAAGAAAAAAAACATGATATTTTAATAACTCCCAATCCTCTTCCATAATTAAATAACTCAGGTAGAAAACTTAGTGTTATAGATTATTAATTTGATGCTAAGATTGGTTGAGAGTTTATTTTTAATGTGTTTCATTTCACCTCTTTTGTTCTTTATTTTCCCCACATTATTTTTATGTTAACTAAAAGCATGTTAACTTAAGAAATGTTTTATTATTACCTCATCTAAACCTTATCCTAGGTTACATATAGATGGCAATTCAAGAAGCATTTTTCAAAGCTAACATGGTGTGACATTCTAAGACTCAGTGACAGTTTTGAATGGAGACTCTAAAGCAGTACAGTTTTATATAATTGGTAGCATATGTGGTAGCAATTACTTATTAGATAATTGGAAGCATATGGCAGCAATTACTGTCAATCAAAGTATGCAATGTCCCAGTAGGTAAAGTAATATCTTCAGTGCAGAAATGTCTGATATGTACATTCTCAATCGGATCAAGGGATTAATGAGAGCATTGCATGCTATAGTTTGAGTCACTACAAGTGAACAATGCTTGGAAGCAATCTATAACTTTAATTGAGGTCATGGCTACAGTATGTGACAGTAGCCATGAAATGGCCCATCCAATTTGCTGTGGCTCATTAAGACATGAACTGATCAGAATTGTGTAGACAGGTCACAACAAATCATACCAAGGGAATTGTTCTGTGAGGTAGAATTCTATTGCACAGACATGGCCTAAGGCCAGGTTTATATATCGCCCCTCTCCCCAAAAAAACAACAAAAATAAAAAAAACAATGTGCCTGATAAAGTATATCTATCATAGTATATCTGGGTCTTCGCTGGACTGTCAAATGCATCATGTTCTCTGGAAGCCATAGCTCATTAAGATCTGTATCCACAGAATAATGGAGCTTATACTTTCAATATGTCACAGTTTCTATGGAATCCCGTAGATAAACCACTCTTCATCTAGCATGAGAAGAAAACCTAGACTTATTATGGAAACTAGAACACTCTGCTTGCCCATAAAAATTACCTTTACAAGCCTTATGGATATGTAGGCTTTATTGCTCACCTTTTTTGATCAAATTCTGCACTCAACAATGGATACTCAGTATGCTCAGGAACTTTCCAAGTTCAGCTAAAGAAATGACTTATTAAATTTATTAAGAAGCTATCAAACTTCAGATCAAAGAGTACCTTTTCTGACAACTGTACGCAAAATTACCAGTCTCTAGATTTTCCAAAATTACAATTTGCTTGATGATTTTAGATTCCTTTCTTTCCTTTTTCCTTTTTCTTTCTGATGAGTATGAAAACTTTTTTGTCACCTACCTGTGCTCAAATATGAACACACTCATACATAAACACACAAACACCAAATACTTTATCATATCATGAGTCTACTCTCTGCATTAGAAACCCAGAGCATATGTGGTAGCAATTACTTATTAGATAAGTAATTTGGGGCTCTAATAAGCATTTCAATGGGAACTAATAAGAAATAGTATTTTGTTCTATCAAAATGTTGTCTTTTTTTCTCTGAAAACTCACTAATGATAGTGATAGACAATTGTGGTTTTAATGTTATGCAATAATCATAATGGTTAATTTTATATGCTTGCTTATGCTTATATTATTGGTTTATGCATCAGCTAAATAATAATAATAATAATAATTATTATTATTATTATAATAAAAAATAATAATACAATACTTACGCTTTCAACTAGCCTGACATTTAATGCTACATATCTGCTTAGGCTATTATTTATTACATTCCCCTTACACCATAAATACCTGCATGCACACTTTCAGTTTCAACAAATACTACCTAATGAAATACAGGTAGTATTCTAGGTCTAGTGTATTGAGATGAATACAACAAAAAAGAAAATTATGCCCTCATATAGATACAATTTAATACAGAAAAGTAAAAACAAAGGATGCACATAAATAAGTAAACTAAGTACTAACAGGAAAAAAAAGAAGCAGTGAGAGGAAATGGAGTGGGACCGAGAGCAGGCTGGGGAAAGTCCTGAGTAATGACTCGAAGAGGCGAAGCAGCGGGCCAGATGTAAGGCTGCAAGGGCTTCCAGGCAGTAAGCAGAACTGCCCGAAACACCTGTGGCTGGGGAATGCCCCGCTCATCCCAGCTGAGCGAGGAAGCCGAGGTGCTCCGGGAGAAGGTGGAAGGGAGAGAAGGGAGAGATAACCTTACAGTGGTAAAAGCGCTCAGTCTCCCTAGAAGCCTGAGGTCATTTTAAGGACTTTGGCTTTTACTCTGTGTGACCTGGGAAGTCACTGAAGACATTTGAGGAGGAGAGATGTTCTAACTATACTTTAAAATACTCACTGTGGATGCCATATCCTTAATAGACTGAAGAGAAAAGTTGGATCAGGAGATCAGTTAGAATGATAGTGCAAGGTAAAAATTAGGAAAAGTGATTGAATTCTGGATTTGTTTTTGAAGTTATATAGAATATGAGTTGTGAGAGGCAAAGGGTGGGGGGGGGGGTCCGGTTTTTAATTTATAAAGCTGAGAGCATGGACTTCCCATGAATACAATGGGACATACTATAGAGAAAGCAGGGTTTGGGCTGTTTATGTTTTGTTTGGTTCAGCTGTTGTGAGTTTGTCTGCTTTCTGGTAAAGAATGGAATGTTAAATTTGGAAATGTTAACTTTAGACAGAATGTTAATGCGAACTACATTATAAAGAGCTGTAAAGTAGACAGATATTGTGGGAAGGGGTTTACAAACCTTTTGCTGTTTGGTAAGAAAATTTGAGTTTGTTGAGCTCTCTATAGTTTGATAAGGATAATATATTAACGGTGTTACTAATGATGAAGTGTTAAGACACTGAGAGACAGTAGGTGGAACTAAAACTTGAACTCAAAACTAGACTATTTCAAAACAGAATGTAGTATGGCACACAAAGCAGATATATGTACCAAACTAAAACCAGGATCTCTCTCACAAGCTCTATCCCAAAGTTATTCTAACACCAGCTTGTTGAGAACCATATGGCCCATGATAAGACTTTAAGCAAATGGAACTAACAATAATTCTTGTGAACTCGTATTCTAAAGACAAGACCACAGACTGGCCCAGCAACATTCTAGTTTGCCCAAACTGACAAATCCCAACCAAGATCATCCTGTGTTTAACTCCAAACCTCAAAATCCTGTAAGTTGCCCTTCTTAACCCCCCCTTTGAGACACCCATCTGTCCACACATGTACCCTTGGTTGTAGTAAATCCCATAAGCTTAAACTTACTTTTATCATAGGTATGCCAATGGTTGGCTTTGGCAAATGAGAATCAACACAAAGTAATGTTGCTCATGGCCAAAATGACCATGGTTGGTAAATGTACCTGGACCGGGAGAACTGTCACTGCTTTAAAGGAAGGCACAGCTCTGTGCTTTCTGAGTGCAGTGACTGTGGGGATTGGGTGTGTGCCTTGTGGAGACCCTGGAAGCTATGCCTTTTGAATTGTTACAAAAACAAAACAAAACAAAAACAAACATTGTGTGGTATTGTTACAGAAAACGAAAGAAGAACAAAGCAATACTTAGAGAGGTGGAGTTACATTTATTACGCATGGGTCCAGAGGAAAATGTATCTCAAATTTTGGGCCACAACATGCAGGAATTCTCCCTATTTATACGATCCTACCTTCTTTGTCACCCAAGTATGAAGTGCTTCCTGCCCCCATTTGCAAGTTCTTAAAGAGCCAGTGTGCACTGGGACCTTGAGACCTCAAGCAGAGGCCTGGCCTGGTGCCAGCACTGATGACATTGTCTGGGGAAGGTTAAACCCACAGAAGTCAAATAGCAGGGTTAAGATTTCAAACAGCAGTTTTCATACAAGATGGATGCTTCAGTATATGAGGTTTTTAAAAGTGGGTGGAATATGCACCCTCCTGGAAGCATTCTGTTTCTTTGCACCTGAGCTGTGCGAACTGCTACAGGAAATGCTACTAGGATTTCTGCAGATGAGGAAGACTTGACTTCCTTGATGGTAAGCCGTGGGAGCTACTGGGGATCATTTTGCATATAGACAAGTGCCAGCTGAGGCCTAAGTCAGTCTTGCAAGTCTGCACATTTAGCGTTTAGCTGCAATTAGGCAGAATCCTTTCCTGGGCATTGTACCTGGGCACCTGGAATTCGTGGGGAAGCTCTTAATTGCACATAAACATGTAGGTGCCATCGGTGTATAAGTGATATTGAAATCCAAGAAAAGAGATGCATTTTAAAAGAGTGAATGTAGCAAAGACATCCAAGGAGTGAGGCCTGGGCATTCTACATTTAAAAGATTGAGGAGGTAAGGAGAAACAGGAAAATCTATTAACAGGAATCTGTGAGGCGCAAATTTGTTTGCTAGAGGCCAAATGAAATGTTTTAAGTAGAAGAGGATAATTAATTTTGTCAAATGCTTCTGCAAGATCAAGAGGGATGAGAAATGGGAATGGGATATTGGATTTAGCAACATATGGACTAGCATGTGTTGCTGTGAACCTTAATGCGAGCATTTTCTGTGTATTCATAAGGGTGAATTCCTGGTTAGAGAGGGTTCAAGTAAATATAGACAGGAATTAGAACGGAAGGGACAGACAATACTTTTTATAAAGAGAAAGATGAATGGAGGATGAAGTAAGAACAGGAGTTTTATTTATGTATTATTTTACTTTCTTTTATTTCCAGAGGATGTAAAACTGTTTATATGTCTGTTAGCTGGATGGTCTTCTAGACGGTGATGCAGGAATTGATGGGTTTGGGCAGATGGGAAGGAGATGAACCTAAAGAGCCAGGGTTGGACTTCAATACTGAAGCACGATGTGTTCCTCCATAGTCACCTCTGCTCAGAAATACTTGAGGGAGAGCTTAAATACTTCTCTCGTGTCAAATTCAACACGACGAGTTTCTGTTTATTTTTCCATTTAACACATATTCATCCAGCACCTTCCAGGACTTAGGGACAGTTTTCATAACTGGGGACCCGGCCGTGAACAAGAGCAGCCCCGCCTTCCTGGTGTGTGCCTTTTAAGGAACACATTGAGTTTGAAAACAAGGTGAATAAAAAAAACAAAAAGCAAAAAAAACAAAAAAAAAAACAAAAACAAAAACAAAAAACACTTACTACACTTTTTGTCTAACATCATTTGAAGAAAAAAAATCACTTCAGCGTAGCCTTCCGTTGTCTTTGTTGAAACTTCAATGTAACTATCTGCTTGGGAGAAAAGGCATGAAAGAAACAGCCTGGGTAATGTGTCTTTGAAAAGAACTCCTTATTCAGCTGACAGAAAAGATTGTGTCTGGTAATCACTGTTTCCAAAGAACTGATGAGGTTGTGTCAGCAGAGGTTTGAGCAGGAACACTGAATACTTGCAGATCTAGTCAGGAAGTTCTTTCTCGGGAACAGCCAGGCAAAATCAATACCCAGCCTCCGTAGTTTTCTCTTCATGTCCCATGGAAAAAATAACTAACTTGGCAGATGCTGCATTCGGTTACTGATGTTTTGTATAAAAGACAATTCGCCATCTGTTACTTTAAATGTGGTCAAGAAAAACCTTTTACCACTTGAGGTAATAGCCACAATTTTCCCCGGGAAGATATTGTTCATGTGCATGACTTGTGTTTCTAAACCGCCTCAGGGGCCTCGATAAGCACTTCATTCAGAGGGATATAGGCAAAACATGTTTGTTGAGACTTCCTTATGTACAGAAAAAGAAAAGGAATTTTCTGCCCATTTAAACAGGGCATTTCCTCTCTGAACCTTGCATTCATCCTACATTGTTTTGACTGCACTAATTTTATAATCAGTCATTAACAAAGAAATCAATTTCTTAACATTTCTAACTATCCTTTTATCTGTGACAAAGTAGATCCTGTGTTTGAGCAGAAAGTACTCTGATAGGTTCCATTTAAAAGCTATTAAATTACACTGAGTGGCCAGATTATGATGATCTCTGAACGCATAATCATCTGGCCACTCAGTGTATATCCTGTATTCCTGAATAATAAAAGGCTAATATGCAAATTGTCCCCTCCACCAGGAGTTCAACCAGCATGCAGGCTAGCCAACTGCCCATGTGCCTTCCCGCTGGCCAGGCTGGCTGGATCCCAGCACAGTTTCATGCACCGGGCCTCTATACACACACACACACACACACACACACACACACACACACACACACTGAAGTGGCCATATTATTATGCATTCAGAGGTCATAATAATCTGGCAACTCAATGTATAATTTTTGGAAATGGGAATTCAAGCATCTTCATTTTAAACTAACCCGGATAAGCTGTATACAGAAGTAAAGTTTAAAAGCCAGGACCCTAGACCTTCTAATTGTTCCAACATTTGAGGATTGTTGTTAGTCAAGAAGCGGTAGTAATGATTTTGCCTTTAATTGATTTTGCCCTTAATTTGAAGGCTTTAGTGGTTATACAGTGTTTTAGTTGTTGGTGGTGCATGTTTTAAGACCTAAAGTTGTGGTTCTCAGCTGCAGTGGGGTCGGATTTTGCCATGTCAGGGACATTTCACAGTATCTATAATCAATTTTGCTTGTCATGCATGGGGATAGGAGCTGCTACTGTGTCTAATGGGTAGAAGTCAGGGATTATTCCTACATGTATAATACAGGCCACACATACACACACGAAATAAAAAAATGGACAAAAATGTTAATATGATGGAAGTTAAGAAACCTGCTTTAAGGCAAAAAAGAAGCGGATCACTTATAATATTTTGACCTTCCCCTGCCCCCATGCACTCAGCTTAATATATAAGATGATTAGGGGATTTCTATGATGGGTGGAATGTGTGTGAGACTATTCCACAGAAGGTAACAATATAGGTCTGAATGCCAAAATGACAGATGGCTAAAAGTATAAACTTTAGACATTCTTTTAAACCTATGCCCTGGACATTGCAGACATAATTAAAAGTACATTTATATTTTATTAGATTTACAAAAAAAAATTATGATTATTAAGAAACTATACTGGCAAAGTAGTAAGTGCAGTTTAAAATTTTTCCTCTGGATCACATAATTAAAGCAGAGATTCTTTGTTAATTTGTATAAACCTCATTAGTTATATGTAACAATGTTTTTGAGAAGTAACAATGGGTCACTCTGCAGCTGAGCAAAGCATAAACACCACAGGCTAAGAGAACAGTAAAAAGAAACAGCGCTTTAGGTCGTCAAAATGCACTAGCACAGCTTTAGAAATCAATAGGATATTGGCATTCTAGAAAGCATCCTCAGGGGCGCAGTTTCAGAGCTATAGAAACCTTTATCTGGATGGCACAAAAAGTAAAGCAAGACATAAACAAAAGCAAAAACCAAAGCATGATAAACTTGAATAAACACAGAAACACTTCAGGTGCTTGCTTTAAATATGGAATAGCTGCATTATGATTTAGAGATATTGAGTAATAAAATAATTAAGGGATAGAGAGTTAGAAACATCAATGAGAGAAAAAACATAGATTCAGCTGCCTTCTGCACACCTCCTACTGGTGATATGCCCGCATCCAAGGTATATGCCTTTGACTGTAATTGAACCTGGGACCCTTCAGTCTGCAGGCCAACGCTCTATCCACTAAGCCAAACGTCAGGATTAGATAATACATTTTAAAAAATTACATACTGGATTATTTTCCAGAAGATGTTTCTTTATCAATCATATCACTTTGTTGAATTTTGGTGTAGTATAAAAAGGCCAATATCCCAAATTATATGGCATCATTAAAGTACCTTTTCCAATTACATATTTGTGCAATCAGATATTTTTCATATATTTCAGATTGAATGCAGATCAACTATTTTATATTGTTAGATATTTAAAATATTTACAAAACTCTACAGCAATGACAATCACATGACTAAATGATCTTGAAAATATTATTTTTATAATTGTGTTATTATGTTAGCATATAATAGATTTATCATTTTAAAATTATTTATTTATTTTTTAAATTCTCAATTTTAATTTCTAGTGCAGTGAATATACTTAGATCTATATCTATATATGTCTATAGCTACATAATATAAAGGTTCCTGGGAAGAAAAGTAAAGGAATTGCTGTATTAAAGTTAAATAAATAAATAAATAAATAAATAAATATATATATATATATATATATATATATATATATATATATATATATGGCCAGATTATTATGATCTCTGATCGCATAATAATCTGGCCACTCAGTGTGTGTGTGTGTGTGTGTGTGTGTGTGTGTGTGTATTAGTGTATGTGTGTATAGCCCGGTGCAAGAATTCATGCATGGGTGGGGTCCGGCCAGCCTGGCCAGAGGGAGGGGACATGGGCAGTTGACTGGCCTGCCTGCCTGCTGATTGAACTCCAGGTCAAGGGGACAATTTGCATAGCCTTTTATTATATAGGATATATGCTGAGTGACCAGATTTTTATTATGCGTTTAGAGATCATAATAATCTGGCCACTCAGTGTGTGTGTGTGTGTGTGTGTGTGTGTGTGTGTGTGTGTGTGTTATAGTATTTATAGTAAATCATAAGGAGGTAATCACAAAAAACATCTTTAGTTTCTACATTTGAAAACTATACAGTTTTTATAAAAGAACTGTCCAGTTACTGAATCCCAGTACAATGGACCATTTGACCATTGGATATCACATAACCTTCTAAGCAGGGCTATCCATCTTGAGCCAGGATTGACAATTTAGAAGGTTGAGTAAACCCTCAGAACTCTAATGGAAGTTGAAAGTATATCTGAGATCAGGCATAAATAAACTGGTCCAAGCTTTAAGATTTACACATGATCATTTAGCTAGTACATGTGGAAACAAATGAGATTTAGTTCAGAATATACATAGAGTTATGTGAAAGTCAAATGTCATGGCTGGTTGGACAGAAGACTTAAAGAGAAAAAAAAATGGGGACTGGGAAAAAGGCTTATAGATTGAATAACGGTAGTGGGAATGGGGTATGAAGATCTTGCATTGCATATTAATACCCATCAGAGATCTTGGACCCTGGATGAGGCACTAAATAATCAAGTAGATATCAAAAATTGTTTGTTCTTTTGACATTAGCTTCTTTTATCAGCTCTCCCCATTCTGCTAAAAAGGTCACATGAGCAGGGGAATAATGATGGCAGGGATGGAGAGTAGGCAAAGACAACCACCAATGACCTATTCACCATGGGGAGTCTATGTACTATAGTTGCAGAATGTCTAATTATCTAGAACTAGAGACCAACACTGAGCCCTTGATTAGACACTATTCTTACAGAAGACAACCAGCTGTTGATGGAAAGCTTATTAAGATAAACCTCTTCCATCTTGGAATGGGTGGTGTTTCATCTCAATTGGAAATTGCATACATTATGGGTATGAGTTTATCTTTTCTGCTTACAGGGATTCAGTTGACATTACTTTTGTAGAAAATATAGCATTTGTTCTTCTAATACATAAGACCATATCACAATATTTTAGAACGAGGGACCATCTCCTGTAACGAGATGCACCAATGGACACATAACAATGGATCTACTGGTCCTATGATGTAAAGTACAAAAGTTGCAGAATAATGGTTGGCCTTTGAACGCACAGCTAAGTTGCCATTTCTTAAAAATCCCCTACAGTGATAAAGCACCATTCCCCCTGGATATGACATACACCATTCATTAATGACTGTTTTATTGTTCTGGGTCTCTAATAGCTACAACACATGGGACAGTGCAAAGTGTAGACGGTAGGGGTGAGTTTGATTTTGATTTATCTAGAGACGCAATAAGGCAGTTTCTGCCTTCAGAATTTACAACCTTAGTCTCTTGGGGTTTAGAGATTCCCAAAGAGAGAGTACAGTTCTGACAAAGGAAACAGTAAGAATCTCTGTAAACTAAGCTATAGCTCCCCCTATCACTTTGGCTTCATTGTGCCTAGAGTCTAGAAGGCAAGATACAAAGTCCAGCAGCTACCAAGAGTTTTGGATTCTGCAAAGTCACAGCTGCGTTACATGGAATTTTCCTCTGCTGAAGGGGGACTTTCTAAACCAAGTTGATGATCCCAGTAACCTTTATTCAATAATGGGTCAGAACTCTAATAGAAGTTGAAAGCATGCCTGAGATCAGGCATAACAAACTGTGCTGTTTGTCCAGGCTTTAAGACTTACACATGATTATCCACTGCATGCCTCAATTAGACAACACTGAGTGGCCATCCCCGCTCCCCTGCTCTCAGGATATCTACTGAGGCCAATCTTATAAGTCTTCTTCAGCGTAATCCTCCATCTTTTACTCTCCTAAGGTGATGTTCTTCAGAGCACTCCACAATAATTCTTCTGAACACAGATATCCTTCTCATTGTCTATTTGCCACAGAATACATTCCCCATGATATGGATAAACAATCTAACAATCTCAACTTTCGTCTTTATCAATTGCTTATTGTGTACCGTGCGTTATGTTAGGTATACTTTACATGCATTTTACAACTAAATCTGACAGTGTAATGGAGTTAAAATGTCTTATTAATATAAATTCTATCAAATGGAATTTGGGTATTTATGTATAACTAGATACAGAGATATAGTGGACTGTATAAATAAATTTGTCAATATTTAACCAGAAGACAAGATTCAGGTTTTTCCAATAGTAAACCAACATTGCCCTTCTAAAAAACGTCACAGTGGCAATGGTGTATTCTAATTGTATTGGTAGGTTCATTAAACTAGGCTTTATTTAAGTGATTAAGCATATTAACAACTGTTTTTCATTCTCACTAATATAAAAATCAAAATACTCACAGAGCATTAAGGAATGTTGACAAGTAGACCTTTCTATAGTTGTAAGCACAGTTCTACTCCTACTTGTAGACTATTAATCTGAGAATAAGTTTGGTTTCCAAGTCTGAACATATAATTCTTTCTGTGAAAACTAGGTTAAATGATTTGTAAACATTTAAAATTATTGACTTGTTTTAAAAATGCTGCAAACTTTAGAGTAGACAAGAGAAAGTATAAAAGTTGGAGAGGAAATAAGGAATTTCATAAAACTATGAAATATTTGGATATTTTGTTTTCTCATGATTTTCAATTATTATTTTGCTTTAAAGATAGAATAAGCCCTAGCTGGTTTGGCTCAATGGATAGAGTGTCAGTCTGTGGACTGAAGGGTCCCAGATTCGATTCTGGCCACGGTGATGCCTGGGTGAGGGCTGGATCCCCAGTGGGGGCCATGCAAGAGGCAGCCAATCAATGATTCTCTCTCATCATTGATGTTTCTATCTCTCTTTCCCTCTCTCTTCCTCTCTAAAAATCAATAAAAATATATTAAAAATGATAAAATAAAATTTGAAAATGTTTAGTGCAATAGAGTTGTATTTTATGAAAAAAGTAAAGATAGGAAGTGACTATTAGTGGATTTGTGTTCAAAGATAAGGTCTTGGCCATACATAAAAATATTGGTAAATGAACACATACATACATGTCTCAAATTTAAAGTTTAAGGTGTATATTTGACACTTATATGATTTCCTTGTTTTGCAAAGAATTATTTAACTAACCAAATGTGTAGATTAACCAGAAATATTCTGATGAGAGAGATAAAAAAGCTTTTAAGTGTTTTGATTTTATGCCAGTGTAACAAAATAATGAATATGATTATAATTTTGTATTTATTATAGATGGTCGAAATTAGAGAAAATTGGTGAGAAGTACCACTTCATAAAAGGCTGCTAGGACAATGTATGCCAAACTTTCTAAAAAATAGCTACACTACCCACTCCATCATCTACTTTCAGCCTATAAAAGAACAGAAATTCAAAGAGGGAGTTGAAGGGCCACCAAAATGCAAAGCTTTCAACTCATTAGGATATGTGGTGAGAGCTTGTGGAGTGTGGGATGAGAAACACCCATGGAGAATGAGGACGAAAGGGGAATGCTCTCATCTCACCTCCAGGTTTGATGATTCCTACTCTGCAGAGTGACACAGCCCACCCTGCCACATGCACTGGAGTAGCGTGTATTCACTGAGTTCATGGGGGGAGGGGGCTGACTTTGTCTCTCAGAGCACTTTATCCCAAGTGGAGCTCATGAACTACTAAGTGTAAGTAATAGAGAAAGTGTTCGTAAACATTGGCGATTTGACACTGTGTTTAATCTTTACATTTATACATACTTTTTTCCTGTTTTAATTTTTTCTTTATATTTTCTAGTAATTTATTTTCATTTTTATTGCATCTGACAGAAGTGTGCTCCGTGATCATTTCAAACAAAAGCAAAGAAAATACCCTAGTCCTCCACATAGAATTTAAGAAGCACTATCCTATTAGATGGAGAGCAGCTTGCACCCACATTTTATCTGAAAATCTGGAGGCTGGCTGGAGCATGAGGAGGAGCAGAGGGGGTTTGTGGGAGAAGGGCAGCCTTCGTGTTTCTCCCTAGCCTAGCAGAAATAGCCTGTGAACCAGCAGCCTGATGGCCGTGGGGTGGGAGGACCTCAGTACCAAGGACTATAAGGGGATTTGGAGTACCAAGGCAGGAGATTTGGCAAAAGTGGCCACAAAGGGGTGGCTACAGAGGATATCACCAATCCTCAGGGGTCTGTGTCTGGTGCAGATAAGAATTTCAAACAAAGGTGTTTAAATTCGAAGTCTTTTAATAATTGATGTTTACTTGTGTGATCACAAAAACTTACTAGATGATTTTTTTTTGTTTGATATGCTTTAGTAAAAGAATTGTTAATACAGAAGAATATCAGCAACAGTTTCTGGGTACTTAAAGTATCTGTAGCACATTTCCTAGTAAATATCTGTTTATCAATCAAATATTTTAGAATTTCCTTGGGGAAGAAAAAGTGTTTGGGAACCGTACAGACACAATCTGCCCTGTTCGCTAGGGAATTTTCAGCCACTAACACTCGCTTGGATAGCTTTAAATAAGTTTAAACTCAACATAGAAGCAATATAGGTATCAGATTTATTGCAATAAAAATGGGTGTGTGAATGTGGTTTGGGCATATATTATTCTACTACGTATCTTAATCTTGCAACTATGCGAAGAGGAAGAGAGGGGTTTACAGTGCAGAAGAGAATACAATGAGGATATTTCCTGGCTTTAGGTTTGTTAGTTTCTCATTTTCATGTACTACAAGTAGGATATTAATATTAATAGAGTCAACTATGCTTATCTAAGAGTTCAGAGGATAGCTCATTTGATTAGAAGCCAAGTCATTTTTTTCCCTTTTAACTTCTTTAGAGCCATGTTACAATTCTCTCTTGTAAGTTAATTGATGTACTGCACAGATTGAGTTTGGATGATTCCCATGCCCTCTTTTAAACTGTTCATTCCTGAGGGAGTTGATGCCTTGGAAAATGTGTTGATGCCTTACTCTAAACTAATTGTTCACAAAATATCAATGTCTTGGGCAGTAGTTCCTAGTGGAATAATCCACTTTCCAGAAAAAAGAAAAAAAAAAAAAAGCTTTGGTGATATACTTTTGCAACAATTAACTACACTTCTCTATAAAATGACATTCTGTATAATTATAGCACAAGTTCCAAAACCATCAAGTGCCTGATCACTGCCAGGTTAAAAAAAAAATAAAAAAATAAGCCAGTAGTGGTTTAAAAACTCTGACAGATGGCAGCATGAGAATAAAACTATGCAAACCATGGTGGACTGCATAGCTGTCAAGAGAGTTTTTGCCTCCTGACACCCTGATATATGTTTATATAAAAACCTAAATACTTTAAATGCCTATGAAATAAATGCCTTTCAGACGTTTGAATTTTATTTATACTCTATTTATCTACTGAGGGCACAAATAACAAGGCTTGTATTTTACATGTCAAGAGGGCTACCGCATATGTCTTACAAATTTAGTCTAGTCAGTGTACGCCTTAGATTTATTATTTGTAAAATTGATTTAATTTATTAGAGCAATTGTTTCCCACTGCCTTCTCTCAACCACCTCAGCCATTACTAGGTAGCAAGAAGGAGTGCATTTTGGTGGTTAAGGCTCCTTCATGGGTAGCAGACCAGGTTTTATTTACCTTGTTGTATGTATTGATCTTGAAGGTAAAATTCATTTGAAAGACTCTTCTGACTACAAATTCACTGGATTAGCCATTAATTTATATATTTTCTTATTATAATTAGAATTTTTAGACTTAAAAGCATGAGATTAATATTGTGACATCAAGTCTTGTTCTTGTTTAGTTGGATAGTATAAAATTGTAGTTTTTGTAGGTGAAAAGGTGGTTGAGTCACTTGATTATATTTAAGATAGTAGCACTATTTTTATACTCATGCTTTCTCCCCCCGTCAAAAGAATGTCAGCCCTTACTTGGCTGTTATATAAACAAATTGAATGTAAGAAATATTTCAACAGATTTAAAAGCTGAGGTTTATTTTTATCACATCTGACTGAATTTAATAAATAATAAAGAAAAATGTAAAGGAAAGGAATGTAAACATTCTCAAGAATATCTTAATGAAATGAAAACTCTATGTGATATTAATCTTTAAAAATAACCCAGATATGACCTGGCCTGTTAGCTCAGTTGGTTGGAGCATTATCCTGATACACCAAGATTGTGGGTTTGATCCCTCGTTTGGATCAAAGAATCATATGCCAATGAATGCATATATAAGTGGAAGACCAAGACAATGTTTTTCTTTCTCTTTTCTTCCCTCCCTCTTTTGAGCCAATAAAAAACAAAATAATCTATGCTAATAAAAGGGCAATATGCTAACTAGAGTGGGTGACTGGACATCTTTCGGATGTCTGTCCGACTTCCTTCCGGACAGTTAGGGGGTGACCAGGCCAGCAGGGGGACAGTTGGGGGTGATCAGGGCAGCAGGGGGATAGTTGGGGATGAACAGGCAGGCTGGTAAAGGGGCACTTGGGGTGGACCAGGTAGGCCAGCAGGGGGGCAGTTGGAAGATGACCAGGCCAACAGGGGAGAAGTTGGGGGGTGAACAGGCTGGCAGGGGAACAGTTTGGGGGGCGACCAGGCAGGCAGGGAGACAAGTGGTTAGGAGCCAGTGGTCCTGGATTGCAAGAGGGATAGGGCCTAAACCGGCAGTCAGATATCCCTCGAGGGGTCCCTGCTTAGAGAGGGTGCAGGCCTGGCTGAGGAACCCCCCTATGCATGAATTTCATACACTGGGCCTCTAATGCAGTTATAATTTAAAAATTTACCAATAGAGGCAATTGTTAGGACTTGGTGAAATTATAAAAATGTTAGAGCAGAAACTGCACATGATATTAAAATAATCATATTAAAAATACTTATACTATTAACCACAATACCCTTTATTCACAAACTCATATTGGTATATTTCTTAGATCCATGCTTTTTACTAAGTGTTAAGTAACTATACCTAGTTGTAGAAAGGAAATTTAATGCATAAATATTCTTAATTCATATTTGAAAACTACCAAACTACCACGCTAAAATCAGTGAGCCTCCCTGGATAAAAACTGGAATATTCATGGGAGGAACAGGTACCTATGTTAGAAGTGTCTAACAACAGGAAAATGCTCAAACAGAATTGTGTTTTTAAAAAAAATCATAACAAAACAGAAGAATACCTGAAAGACCCAATTTTAAGGTAAAGAGAGAAACAGAGAGGCATAGTATCAAAGAAACTGACAAGATCCCTAGTCCCTGTGGCTCAGTTGGTTGGAACATTGTTCCATGCACCAAGAGTCTGTGAGTTTGATTCCCAGTCAGGCACATACCCACACAGGTTGTGGGCACATGATAAAGGCAACATCTAAGTTTCTTACACAGATGTTTCTTTCTCTTTCTCCATTCTTCTCTCTCTCAAATCAATAAAAAAGAAGAGAGGAAGAAAGACAAAAAACAAAAACAAAAAAAACAAAACAAAAAAACAAAAACAAAAACAAAACAAAACAAAAGAAACAGAAGAGAATTATCTGTAAATAGACCAAATAATAAGGAGCCTATTGATAGTTACAGGGCGCTGTGCATTTTGACATTGTAGTTGTAAACTCTATCAGTAGTTTCTTCCAATGTCATTAGAACTTGGAAACCGGTAGCTTTATTTTTAGCATGGGTGTGCTGTTATTTTTTTTTTTCCAACCCATAACTGTCAGTTTTTTACATTAAGCTGAGCTCTCCATATACTATTAAAACTAGGAATTATATGATTTCTCAGTCCAGGCTCCAATGAATAGAAACGTAAAGTTGAATGGCATTTGCAATAGTAATTAAACAGTGAGTTCCTGTTTTTCTCTAAAACACTATTTGTAAAAAGGTAGTCTAACTGGGAATCAAAACCACAACTTTGGTGTATTGGGATGATGCTCTAACCAACTGAGCTACCAGGCCAAGGCCATATAGGATGAACCAATGAATGCATAAAAATGTGTGCGACAACAAATCAATGAAGTCAATGAAGTCTCTCTCTCTCTCTCTCTCTCTCTCTCTCTCTCTCTCTCTCTCTCTCTCTCTCTCTCTCTCTTCTCTTTAAAATTAAAATAAATTATTAATAATTATTTAAAAATATATAGATGGAGACTTAAATGCATGTTCTTTGTCTCCAGGGCCCAGTTCAAAACTGAGATTCATGTTTTCTTACCCTGGCAGGGACTCCATAATGCCCCTAGGTCATCAGTGATGCCCAGCCACTACTGTCACTACTGCCACCACAGGGCAGGCCTGTGGGCTAGTGTTGGCGATTTTATATATACCAAAATAAGGGGCAGTTCTCACATTAAGGGTTATAGTTGTTTAATTACATCCCCCAAAAGGGAGTCTGGATCTTGTTTATAAGAATCCTCTTTTTGTTGTTGCTTAGCCCTGAAATAAATTCCACACTATTGACATCCAGTGTCACTCAGCATCATTTCCATCACCACTGACCAATGGCCTTACAATGGCACATATGGCACAACACTGTCTAAACCCTGCTATTTCTCTGACCTCTTTCTCAACCGCTCTCATCCATCTTCTTCTTGAAGCTACAGATGGCTTCCTTGATGTTTTTTTTAAACATATCTAAAATTCCTCCTTGTAGCCAGGCTGGTGTGCCTCAGTGTTTGAACATCGACCTAGGAACCAGGAAGTCATGGTCTGATTGCAGGTCACAGCACATGCCTGGTGGTGGACACGATCCCCAGTAGAAGGCATGCAAGAGGCAGCCGATTGGTGATTCTCATTGATGTCTCTACCTCTCTCCTTTCCTCTCTGAAATAAACAAACATATATATATATATATATATATATATATATATATATATATATATATATATGTATATATATATATATATATATTCCCCCATATAAAGGCCTACTTAGAGTTCCTTTTTCTGGTGTGTGTTTTCTATAGATATTCCCAAGACTTCCTCACTTATGTTATTCTCCTCACTAAAAGCCATCTTATCAGTATTACCTTTCCTATATAAATTAGAAATATGACATAGTACATCATGTTCTGTTAGCCCATATTATTTTATTCAATAGCACTAATTACTATATCATGTGCTATAGTAATATTATATATGCATATTATATATTGTACATTATATATTACATGTCACACATTATATATTATATAGTATTATATATTTTATATCGTATCACATGTGATGTTATATATCATATATCATACATCATACATTATATATATGTACATTTTTTTTTCTTAATTATTCCTCCATTCCCCAGTATGATGTAAGCTACAATTGGACAGAGACATCATCTGTTGGCAATTACATAACCTCACACCTGGGGCAGTGTCGATATATATAAAAGCCTAAGCAACTATCACAAACAAAACAACTGAAAGGACAACAGAACAGGCTGCGTGGGGTGACCAGGCCAGCAGGGGGGAGCAGCTGGGGGTGACCAGGCCAGCTGGGCAGGCAGGGGTGGCAGGGGCAACCAGGCTGGCAGGGGGACAATGAGGGGAGATTAGGCCAGCAGGTAGAGGCAGTTGGGGTGATCAGGCTGGCAGGGGAGGGAAGTCAGGGGCAATCAGACAGGCAGGCAGGTGAGTGGTCCCGGACTGTGAGAGGTTTATGCCTGATTAGAGAGGGTGTAGGCTTATCAAATAAAAATTATATTTGAAATCCATAAAAACTTGACAAGACAATATCAAATAAAGTTACATTTACATTTCTCAATACTTCAATATGTATGCACATTAAACTCTTAGTCTTATTGATAGAGACAGCACTTGTAAACCAAAACATTTTCTAATTTACATCTGGAAGATAAAGAAAAGATTATTTAAAGGTTTGGTTTAAAAATGTGTTTGGAAAGTAACTCATTTATTTCCTCATAAAACATTTGATCACTTTTTTCCACCATATTTTGGAACATTATGCAGTCCCCAACATTTGCACTTTTTGTGGGAAACAACATGTGCTTTCACTGTTTACTTCTGATTTCCTCTTTATTTTCAGTGATCTGAATAAATAAAGGAGAGCAAAATAACTATATAAAGGAAAATTTTGGTCACAAAAAGGAATTTTGTTTCTTTACTTCCAAAAAAAGTTTTTCAAGATAAAGACACCTTGGAACAATTACATACATTTCTATAACTTTCATAATAATAACCTTTCACCTCTGTTAGAGGTAGCCTGACATTTGAACTTTCAGGAAAACCTGGATTTACCTCAGGTGACTCAGGGAATATTCAGATTTGAATTCTTACTCTGAGACATTTGATTATCACATTTAAATTCATTGTTTTCCTCCCTCCCCCCCCAAAAAACACTGTTGTTTAATTACATCATTTAAATTCATTGTGTTGTTATGGAAATCAACATTCAGGAAAGAATAGAGGAGCCAAAAGCCCCCTTGGGGCTAGAGGATGCAGCTCAGATAAATATTTATGTCCCAAGTAAAAATATTCTAAATGCAACCTCCCCTTTCACTCTCCTTAGCTATGACCTGTCATCTATTATATATCAGGTGTCAGCATTCCAATGTAATCACCGGGAGATTGATTAATCATTTAAGGTTCTACAGTTAAAAGGAAAACATTGACTAAAGGTAATAGAGAGCTAGGATGGTATTTTGAGACCTTGACATGTCTTCTGAGTTTAAGAAATGATGTTGTCATATTTCTGTAGCATCTGGTATGCAAGATAAAATGCTGTTTCTCTAATATATCCCAAACCCAAAGAATGCGCTGATTAAACACTTGAATGTTTGTATAACAAGCTTAGGTATTTGCTTGCCTCTGTGAAAATTAAATTGTCATTGTGCCAAGGGTATACAGAAAATATCCATTAGCAATTGATGACAGTATGTTTATGTAGAATCTGAATGGGCTCTTTACAGATAAAATTGGCTGTGTGAAAGAAATAGAGATCAATTATACAATTGGAACCTAAAATCTTAAAATAAATATCAAGGCAAAAAGCAAGGAGGTACTTCAGTTCTTGAAGTGTGATAGGGGAAATTTTTGTTCCCTTATAAGAATGACTGTGTTATATACAGAGAGGTTGTTAAAAAATAACTAATCTTTTTTTTTTTTTTAATGTGAAAATGCTTCTGAATATTTCAGAGTTGATGGCAATATTAACCTAAGTCTGTGACAATAATAGTTTTAAAGAACTAATCAGAGCATGAGTTTGGATTCAATGCATTCTACAAGAGATATCTTGTTAACACATGTCCTTCGAGAGATACACACATATTTGCACCACAATATTTGTAATTATCACTTCCAGATTTTCATGTCCATGATAATGACAGGCTATTTCCACTTATTTCCTCTGTTGAGTTGGCTTACTGGAAGTATTATCTCTCATGCTTTTTCAAAATGGGAAAGTGGGGATCAAAACAACCAGAGTATTATTAATATAACCAAAACCTGAAAGAAAGGTCAAAGAGATAAAGCGCCATAGACTGGAAAATGTTTGTACAAATTCCTAAAAAGTATCTCAGTAGGCTAATATATTTCTAATTTCATCTTTTTTTGTTAGTTGAGAGGTTGATGTACTGTATTGTCGTTTGTCAGACTAAAGGAGAAAAATGACAGGGATTATTTTTGAACTTTTATGTGCTAGGTAATATTTTGCCACATGAAACTTTAGATATATTGGTATTTTCCTATTTATTTTTGCAGCCATTCTATTATTAATACATGTACAACATTCCTCTTTTACTCAATTCATTTTAATCATTAAATCTCATCTTTTTCTAATATATTGTCATGCACACTAGGCTCTGTGTGTACAGATATACACACAAATTATAGGCTCTATTATTTTATTCTCATTCTGTAATATTATTCTATTCTAACTTTATTAAAATATTAAGTTTTATCATAATTTGCTTAAGATATGTTAGTTTCTCATAAATATTCACATATATACTGAATTATTAGATATGTTCACAAATACAGAAGAAAAATATACAAATGGCTACTTTTATCTTTAAAAGACTATGACACCTTAACAAATATTTAAATAATGACACAGTATATATAGAACTCTCTAAACTAGGGAAAGTATAGTATGAACATAAAGATAGAGGGGCTATTGTGGAACTAATTCATCAAAGCACTGTAACAAAAATGGGAAGTATAGACCATAGGATCAAAAGGAACATGATTTTCCAAAAAATAAGGAATAAAAAATTATAGTGCACGCAGAGATTCTAAATTGCCTTCACCATTGGTAGGAACAGTTGATGAAGCGTTATAAGCAATGATGTGCTGGTAAATGTTTAACAACTAGCTCATCGGGTGGGAAAAATGAAAAAGAAAAATCCTGAATTTCCACTGTTTGCTAATTTCTGTGGCATAAACTTTTATAGGACGACTAATTTTACGTTCCCAGTTTTATTTCACCATACATGGAAATGGAAAGAGTTAGTAGCCAAATTAGCTTCTATTAGGCAGTTAGGACTGACTCTACTATATCAGTGAATAAATAAGGTATCGTGCAGTTAATTCTGACCATTAATTAAGAGAATGTCATCAGACATGACACTTACAAGATGGCTCATGAATAATGAGTTTAAAAGGAGGGAAGCCACTCCAGAGGTAACTGAAGTTTGAGAGGTGACTCTGGATTAGGAGAAACGCAGCGGAACTGGAGACTAGACAAACAATGAGTATTTTCTTCAAATGCTATGTGAACCAAAATGTAAAACTTGAATGCAACATGAAAAGAAACTTGAGGAAATTACACAGGTATGTCTACATATATTACCAAATCTGTAGGTCTTATTAAATAAAATATTTGACTATTTTGAATTATTAATGGAATTGTAAAATTTAATCAATGTTAGAATTTTAACATCATGTAGACCTCATATTTACTTAATTTTCTTCAGGTAAACAGGGTTTTGAAAATATGACCATAATTTTAAAATATTCCATTATTTCAGTAAAAACAAAAACAATGTATGTCTTCATTCCCTGATACTTATTCATTAGTCATCATATTTCTTGGATCCTCTTATTTTTTGGTGCCAATCTATTGTACACTTTCTGAGGTATTTAATACTTTTCTTTCATTTTGTATTTCTAGCCCTTCCAAGTGCATTGGAGAAAAAAAGCCTTAAAGATAAATTCTAAACATACAGAATCATTTTTGACCCTATAATGCACAGAATAAATATCTATGCTAACATAGATACATATATATCATTTTATTCTAATTTTTTTAAAATCCTCACCCAAAGATGATTTTATTGCTTTTTTTTTTTAGAGAGAAAGGAAGAGGGAGAGAGAGAGAAACAGCAATCTGAGAAATGTTGATCAGCTGCATCCTGACCCAAAAATTGGAACCCACAACCTTTGGTGTATGGGATGATGATCCATTCAACCTAGCCACGTGGCCAGGATTGTATACCCACTTTTAATAAATAATGATTGGGCAATAAGTATGCCTTGCATTGAATGAAATTTGATTAAAGTATATTTGCAAGTAAAAATCAACCTGATAGCCCTAACAGGTTTGGCTCAGTAGACAGAGCATTGGCCTGTGGACTCAAGGGTCCCAGATTCAATTCCCATCAAGGACATGTACCTTAGTTTCAGGCACATCCCTAGTATGAGGTTTGCAGAAGGCAGCTGATCAATGTTCCTTTCTCAATGATGTTTCTAACTCTCTATCCCTCTTCCTTCCTCTCTGTAAAAAAAACAATAAAATATATTCTTTAAATGAACATGATACAATTATTAAAATTGTATCATTAATTTTTGAATTATTAATTAATAATTTATACTACATACATTATTTTTAATTATTAACATAAATATAAATTAATATAAATGTACTTAATGATTTTAATTATATATGAGACATAATTTAAAATGTGTTGCTCATATGCCCTAATTGAGTAGTATTAATCTTAATAAATATTCTATTACAACTAATTCTCATATATAATTGCAATAAAATCACTACCTTGAACCACTCAATCTTTTATTAAAGGACATAATTTAATAAACCATTTATAAAAGCTTGTAAATATTAAAAACACAAAACATTTATGTAAGAATGTAAAGTTTAACTATGTCATTTTGGATTCAGTCAATCAATAATTATACTAACTGAAAATAAATCGGTTGCATTGTTTGAAAAAGAAAACACTCATACACACAATTTACCTTCCTTATTTACAAGCATTTATAGTTTTCTTGAAATACTACCCTTTAAGCCAAAGGTAATCATTTTTATACTCAGCTTCCAGCTACAATATTTGGAAAGGTTAGTAAAATTCCATTAAGTTATTCTGAGTTATCTAGGGGTGAATTTTAAGAAATTGTTCAGACAATTTTAGTACACTTGACGAGTGGAAAAATAGTTTTGTTTTTAAAGTTCACACATGGCACATACTTAGTTTTCACTGAAGAACTGATGCCAGAACTTCTCAGGGCAAGGGGAGGCACTTTAAGGGTGTGATTGAAAATCGCTGTACCTTCTTGTTTGATCTCTAAGTTATAGCAGACGGACTGCAGCCCACATGAGACTGAGAGGGAAGGATGTTTTATCTCTGGACTATTAATATCCTTATGCCTTTCTGTCTTTTCTCATATAGTTTCTCATATATTCATTTACTCTCTCTCTCTTACTGTCCTGCTGACAGTCAGAAATAATAATGAATATGTACAGTTTCAAATGAGAGAAAAATATTTTTTTAAGATAAACTTTTAACTCTTGGTATGCTTTAAATTACCAAGGTTTTGTTTAGTGTTGTGACTTTCATACTCATGGGATGATCTTACCTGTGTAGTGAGCTTGAAGTTAATTTTATCATGAATTTTTGATATCATGAATTAACTTAATTTTGATATAACTAAAAAGCTACTTAACTAAAAATTGATTCAACTAAATAAGTGATCTACTAAAAAGGCAAGAGAAACAAGAGAGAGACAACCAATCACCAGTTGAGGGGAAGGGAGTGTCTTAATTAATAACTTTGGACATACAGTAAAACATAGTGTTCTATATTTCCAGAATTAATAACATGATAGCAATGCAAAACAAATATTTAGGCTAAGATGTATTTTAAATCTAAAAAATCACACATGTATCTTCTAAAGCTTTTGAACCAGAATAAAACTGAATACAAAATGGGATATTTATTTATTTATTTTAATTTAATTTTTTAAAATCCTTACCTGAGGATATTTTCCTCTTGATTTTTTTTGATGCTTTTGTATTACCTGTTTAATGGAAATGATGATCAAGTGTTTACATGACTGCAGCTGAATTATCAAGAACAGTAACATATTAAAAAGGCAGATGAGAGATTATAAGTCAATTACATTCTGCATGTAATAGTGCTGGGCAAACATTTCATTTTCTAGTAGATGACATTGTTTTTAATTTATTTTTCCTGATAGTAATAAAACTTTTTTGTTATTGTTCATTTACTGCAGAAAACTGAGGCCATTACTTGAGAAAATGTTAAAAGGACTGACATTTTTCATGTGTTGTATGGGAAATAGTTTTTTCACGGTGAGAAATATTTAGATATTGATATTTTAAATCTTTCTCTTTTGTGATAATCACACTCTGTCATATCTCCATTGATTTTTAGAGAGAGGGAAAGACAGGGGGAAATATTGATGTGAGAGAACCCATAGATTGACTGCCTCCTGCATGAGCCCTGACCAGGGCCTGGGCCTGGGAGGAGCCTGTAGCCAAGGTAGATGTCCTTGACTGGAATCGGACCTGGGACCCTTTGCTCTCCAAATGGCTTACGTAGAAGAAAGGGAATTAAACCTGGTTGTCTGTGAAAACAAGTATACACTATGCACAAGTGGAACTTATTTCATGCATGTCGACATTCACAATCAATTGATGTAATCTACTGTATTAATAAAGAAAAATGATTGTATGACCATATTAATTAAAATAAAATATGCATTTGATAAAACCCAACATTCATGACAAAAACTTGCTGTAATTTAGGATTAGAGGGGAATTAAACTTGATAAAGACCATCTAATAAAAAACTTCAACTAAGAGTATACTTCATAGGGAAAACTAAATGTTTTCCGCCTAAGATGAGGAATGTGATAAGGATATGTGCTCTCACTGCTCTTATTTAGAATAGTCCTGAAAATTATAAGTGTATCATAAGCCAAAAAAAAAAAAAAGAAAGAAAGAAAAGAAAGAAGAGATATAAAACTGCCTCTATTTTCAGATGAGGATATCATAGTAGGATACATACCAAATCTCAAAAAATCTACACAAAACAAAACCAAAAATATCTTTGAACTAATATTATAAGTTTATCAAAGTCATAGTATACAAGATAAAAATACAAAAATAATTAAAAATTTTTATACTAACAAAAATCTTAAAAAACAAACAAATGATCATTTATAAATGCTCCAAAGAAAATTAAATTTGGTATAAATATACCAAAATTAAACTTTGACATAATTATAACTATATAATATTTAATAAAATGTTTATCAAAAGTTTATCAATATTTTTGTACAAATACATAGGCACATTTTAAAATTAATACAGTAAAGCAAAAAAGTAAAATAGTTAAAGTTATCTTGGGAAAGAAGAATAAAATGGAATAAATTATTCTACCCAATTTTAAGTCACAAAATACAGGATATAAGATAGTGTAGTAATGGCAAATATATAGGTGCACAGTTAACACTGGAAAAGAATAAACCAGAATTAAACCTTGCATGTCTTTTGCAGAAAGTACAAGAAGAATTCAATCAAAAATAATAGTCTTTTCAACAACAGATTGTGGGGGAATTGAATATTCATGGTGGGGGTGGCAAAACTCTAAACCTTTCGCAAACATCCTGTCTAATAAAGAGGGAATATGCAAATCGACTGTCACATCATCACAAAGATAGCAGTGCCCATAGCCACAAGATGGCAGCACCTAGTCCCTTCGGCCCCACTGGAGTCCCCCAGTCATTTAAGCCACACTGGGGGTGAGGGGGAGAGTTGAGGACAGGCACATGGTGCAGCCGGACCCACCCTCAACCCCCCAGTTGTCCAGGGCTGGCCCGATGTGCAGGCTATCCAAGGCTCAGGTAACTAGGGCCAGCCATGACTTGTGCTGCTGGCAGTGGCAGCAACAGTGGTGTGATGAGGGCATTGCCTTACCCTTATCGTCAGGTTGCATCCAGCCCCTGAGGGCTCCTGGAATGTGAGAGGGGCCGGCTGGACTGAGACCCCCCTCCAGTGCATGAATTTTAGTTGGCCTTTAGTTGACTTAATAATGAACTATAAATTAAGTTGGCCTTTAGTTGACTTTGTAATGAACCATAAATTTAAATGTAAAAGGTAAAGCTATAACACTTACATTAAAAAATATATATATACACAGGAGAAAATGTTCAGGAGTTAGCGTTAGGTAAAAAGTTCTTAGACTGGACAATAAAAGCACAATTCAGAAAATAAAAATAATTGAAAAAATGGACTTTATTAAAATTAAAACTTTTGCTTGGTGATAAGTTCTGATAAGAAAGAAATTCAAGCTGCAAACCAGGATAAAATTATATTAAACAAAGACTAGTATTTAGAACATATAAAGTACTTTTAAATAACAGTTCAATTATAAAATGGGCAAAAGTCATACACAGATGTTTTTCTGAAGATGGGCAATAAGCACATGAAAATATTCAACATCATTAACCACAGAAAAATTCAAATAAGGACCACAGTAAGGTACCAGTGTTCACCTGTAAAAATGAATAAAAATGTTAAAATAGTTCAAAGTAGCCCAACCACCATGGCTCAATGGTTGAGCATAGACCTATAAACTAGGAGTTCATGATTCAATTCCCACTCAGGGCACATGCAGGGTTGTGGGCTCCATCCCCAATGAGGGGCAAGCAGGAGGCAGCTGATCAATGATTCTCTCTCATCATTGATGTTTCTATCTCTCTCTTCCTCTCTGAAGTCAAGGTCACAACTTGTATCTGAGTGCTTTGCAGTGTAACTTGGATTTATATTAGAAAGATTGGCGTGTATCTGTGTCTCTTCTTGGACTTTACTAGTACTTACAGCGTAGCTGGCATCATATGACAGTCTAGGAGAGCTACAGTTTGTATTTCAGTTGTTAGAAGTCAGAATGTTTAAAGAGCTCATACTGTAGCTAACTATCCAAGGAAATTGTCGCAATATTCAGAGATGAGGAGAAACAGTAATTGAAATTCTGTCAGAAAGATGAAATGTGCTAATATATATATCTGAATTCTACATTCTAAGGTGATTTATCAGCTTTGTTCAGAGTATATGAGGTAGCCTTCTTGATGTACATAGAGTATCCTACCTTGGGCATCGTTGATTAACTTCCTGTCACGAATAAAGCCATGATGTTTCTATCCCAGCTTTTTCGCATTTATATTAGTCTAGGTACGTATGCAGTGACTGTGAGTGGAAGGAAAATTCTAGTAGAGAGCCACCAACAATAGCTGGAAATAAACCTTCTTGTATTTTTCATTTCAAAACTAAAATAAATATTCTGAAGTGCCTGTTTACTTCACACAAATATTCTCAGTGCCTTATCAGATGTACCAATTTAATTACAAGATTTTACAACAAATTTGGAAGAAAACAAAGCAGTGATTTAAATTCATGTGAATTTGAAGATTGCTGTTAACATTTGACTACTTTTAAACTCTTCCAATCTCACAATTGTTTACTTATTGAGCCAACATGAATTGACTTTATTTTAGGTTAACCTCAGCAAGTGCCTGATGTTATTTCATTTTTTTTTTTTACAGAAATTGCAATTTTCTCTTCTTCAAACTAATGGGATGCACTAGGCACTCCACTATGTAATGGGGTCACTAAGGCTGCAAATCATGACCCGTTTCTCCTGAAACTCACAGAAATGTAAATAAATCTTAGTAACTACCGCCAATTGCTTTTTAAAAATTGAGATGACCAAACGGGACCTGCAGATAATGAGCTTTTCATTCACATACCAGACTTCAAAATCCACGCTTCCATACTTATTTTTCAATATTCTTTTACAGAGAAACACACCATGCTCCCTCCCTTAAAAGACCGTGTTGTATTGGCTATGGGATAGCGCAAAAAGATATGTATCCCTCACCATGCATCCCCATCTCAGGAAATAGAACCACGTTTGTTCTGCATTGCCCATGCCAATACATGAGGTCATCTTTGGTTCTTCTTTTCTTTCATACCCCAAACCATCCCATTCTGTAAGATCTACCATTACAATGTATTCTGTACAATAGCTCACCTTTTCTATTAGCACCTCACTAGCACAGGCCACAATTCTTATTTGGAATGTCGCCATGGCCTTCTATTTCATGGACATCTATTCCACGTCCCCACTTTTGCAATTCTGCAGTCTGTTTTCCATATAACAGCCAGAGTAATGGCATCCCTTCTTTGTCAACAACACAAAAGCTTCCTATAAAACCCAGGCCCTATCCAGTACCCCAAGCACTTGTTCTCGCTTTCCAGGGATATTGGTCACCGTGTTTCTTCTCAAACACAACAGTGGCTTTCATCTCAGGGACTGTACACATACCTCTGCTTGAATTAGTCTCCCAGAAATATTTGTGCAGAGTCCCTTGCTTCCTTTAAGTGTTCCTCCTCCTCCCCCTCCTCCCCCTCCTCCTCCTCCTCCTCCTCCTCCTCCTCCTCCTCCTCCTCCTCCTCCTCCTCCTCCTCCTCCTCCTCCTCCTCCTCCTCCTCCTCCTCCTCCTCCTCCTCCTCCTCCTCTTCTTCTTCTTCTTCTTCTTCTTCTTCTTCTTCTTCTTCTTCTTCTTCTTCTTCTTCTTCTTCTCCTTCTTCTTCTTCTCCCCCCAATGTCATGTCCTCAGAGTGTTTTCTGAGACCTGCTTTTTAAATAGCAACATCTGGTTCTCTGATGACATCAACCCTATATAACTAGGGTTGCCAGTCAAAAAAAGGAAACCTAGTTTTATTTGAAGCTTGGAAAAAAATGGACATTTTTAGTATAAGTATAAATAAAATATTTTGTGATGGATTGGTATACTATGGAACCTACTTTGATGAAAAAAATATCTGAAATTAAAATTTAACTGGGTGTCCTATGTCTTTAGTGGGTAAATCTAGTATCCCTAATTATTACAATCTTTTTCCTGATAGAACTTTACATAATATTATATATCACCTTGTTTATTTGTTTAAGGTTTGTTGCTTACACTAGACTATAAGATCATTGAGAGTAGGGTTTATGGTGTTCAACAGTAACTGATCAGAACTTAGAGCAGTAGCTATTGAATATGAGATGCTTGGTAAACATTTGTCCTGGCAAGAGATAAATTGTTCTATCATAGAACACACACACACACACACACACACACACACAGTATATACACTGAGTGCCCAGATTATTATGATCTCTGAATGCATAATAATCTGGCCAATCAGTGTATTTGTATCTTAAATGGGTATCAAAAGTATTTTAGCCTTTTGCTGGAGATCAACCACCTATTTGCCCTGAGTTTTCTATCAGTCAGTGCAAAGGGAAAAACTGATCAGGTGCACAATTTGTAGTATCTTTGATATCAAATAAGTGAGGTATTCAAGAGAAGTACACTGAGTGGCCAGATTATGTGTTCAGATATCATAATAATCTGGCCACTCAATGTGTGTGTGTGTGTGTGTATACACACATACATGTGTATGTTTTGCATTCTCAATATATACATAAAAGGCAGAAACAGAAAGAATATTTGTTAAAGTATAGACTAGGCAATTTTACAAATGATTAACAGAGCATATGGAAAGCGAAACATGAGAAAATGTAATTACAAAAATTTATTTTAAATCAAGCAAGTTAGGAGGAAATTAGAAAACATTTTTAAAGGTTTATTTTACATAAAATGATCTGCCTTAGCAGATGAATGTGTTGAAGTGTTATTACCTATGATTGAAGATGATTCAGAAAGCTAATTCTGGCAAAATCTGGCTTCATTAAGAAGTAACTCATTCTAGCCCTCGCCGATTTGGCTCAGTGGATAGAGCGTCTGCCTGTGGACAGAAAAACCAGGTTCGATTTCAGTCAAGGGCAAATGCCTTGGTCCCCAGAAGGGGGCGTGCAGGAGGCAGGGATGATTCTCTCTCATTGATGTTTCAATCTCTCTCTCTAATTAATAAAAATATATTTTAAAAAAGAAGTAACGTATTCTATAATTTGAAAAGCAATGATAATTGTGCGTGTTTTTTCCAGAGTCCTCATACCTCCTATGCAGACATCATCTCAACTATCAAGGTGTTGAAAATCAGCACACTTTTCTAGAGTGTACCCCCTGTTTGGATGCCTCTGCTGACAAATACAAATGCATTTTTGATAGCTGATACAGGGCCTCACATATACTGGCCACAATGGCCAGTGGAAACGAATAGGTGCTGGATCCTGAGGAATAGGAGAAGCTAGGAAACAGAAGCAGCACATTTGGATTAAATGTATTTAATATGTATATCACTTAATACTGATGGCATTAGTATATCAAACCAGATGCAAAGGGGTATCAAAGAGTTGATTTATCTTCCTTCAAGCTCTAATATCATTTTAATACAAAAAGAAACTTCAAAGGATTAATTTGGAAATGGACTTTGAATAATATTTGAATTTCAAGGTGATTTTAAAATAATCCTAATAATGATAATAATACCATATGATTTCCCCCTTCTTTCTTTCATTAAAACACCTGCTATTACTTCACGTACAGATAGTCTAACAACTGGTGAGGGATGAATATTGCAAGTACAAATTATAAATGTATTAAACATTAAAGAAGTTAGAACCAAGCTTTAAATGGCTGCTTGCCTGTCTTCATGAATGTCTTTCTTCTATATAGGGACAAAATCTGCGATAACAATATTTGAAGATATCTTCTCATAAAAACATGCGCCTTTGAAGTTCTTTGTTTCTCACCCCGAGGACTCTCAGCTGCAGGTGTTTGGTAGTGACGACCTGACAACATGTTTTAGCAAAGGAAATAAATAATTGATTTTTAAAAATATCCTGCCATTTTATTTATTTTTACTTTATTTTTATTGTTGACACTATTACAGATGTCTCCCATGTCTCCCCATTTTAACCACCTCTATCTATGCCTCACCACTGCCTGTCCATCTGGCCTTGATCACATTGTCTTCTGTGTCCGTGGGCTACGCATATATTTTCTTTGGCTAATGTTTTCACCTTATTTCACCCAGTTCCTCTCACCCCTTTTCCCTTGGACATCTGTCAGTTTGTTCCATATATTCATGCTTCTGGTTCTATTTTGTTCATCAGTTTGTTTTGTTCATTAGATTTCACATACTGTATAACTAAGAGCATATGGTATTGGTCTTTCTCTGACTGGCTTACTTCACTTAGCATAACAATAATCTCCAGGTCTTTCCATGATGTAGCAAAATGAATAATTTCCTTCTTTCTTACAGGTGCATAATATTCCCCCGTGTAAATGTACCACCATTTTTTTAAGCACTAATCTACTGATGAAACCTGAAATATTTCCAGATCTTGACTATTGCAAATAATGCTGCTATGAACAGTCTTTCTGTTGATATTTCAAAATACTTAGGATATTAAAGGATGTTATTTGCTAATAAGTTAATAATATAATAAATTATTTTTAAAAGATTTTTCTTTATGTCCTATCCTTCAAAATATGTTTTTAATAAACACAGCTTTATTTTTACAATTTAAAGAGAAAGAAAAACTAATTCAGAGAATAGAAAAATGTAAATACTTTGGAAAAAATGATAAAGTTGAATTAATACAAGAAAAATAGGAATGATTTATAGACTAGAAATAAATGAAGTAGACTTAAATTATCCCTGTAAAATTTATTGTTATACTATCTGGTTTCATAACTCATTAGGTAATAACAATATTAAAATTTAATTAATAGCAATAACAAACCAATACAAATTTTAGTTATTTGAAATATTACTATTCAAAGTGATGCATAAATTAACAATTGCTGACTAAAACACTAGCCTCATAAATCTAGAATCATGAAATGTTTTTAATAATTGATGGTTGGCAAATTCTATATTCAGTGTACACTATAAATTGATGACATAGTTTCTATTGGTTTAACAAATTTAATGTCAAAAGCAGATTGATAAAATACTATAATTCTTTAGTAAGTAAATTAGAAGCATGAACATTATATATATGTTGCTAACCTTTGTCTTCTGAGTTATGACTAACAGAGAAAAAGAAAAAAAATGTTTAAATAATTTGTAATTTAATCTATTTTTAATAGTTGCCCTCATAAGATCATTTGTATAGAACTTTCTTACACACATGATATTTTGAGTGTAACTGTTATGAAAATATTAAACTATTATAAAAAACTATCATAAACAATTTTATAAATTTTTTATTCATAAACAATTAGATCACTTATAAACCAACTTTGATAATCTATAATAATAAAAGCATTCTTTGCAAATGGACTGAACAGCCAAACAGCAGAATGACTGTCTGGACAACCTCTGGATGACCTGCCAGACAAAGCCGGGGCTGGAGGGCTGAAGCAGTCGGGGCTGCAATGGCCTATCCTTGAATGAATTTCATGCATTGGGCCTCTAGTAATAACATAATGGTAATAATAATAATGTAATGTTATGATTAGACTACAGAAGATTTTATGAACGTGACTATTATAAAAATGTTATAAAATTATAACATTTTATAAAACAATTGGATAAAGCTATACAATTAACAAAATTCAACATTATCTATTTAACTGTTCCAATTTTATTCTAAAGCATTTAGATTCTGACATCATTAATATGCAAAATTGCTAAAGGTATTTAAGTCTATTTTCTGAACATTCTTTTACTTTTTGTTCTGGTCTGCATACCTCTCCATAAACTAATACAATACAGTTTTATTTATTGAGGCTTTATAGGTATAGCTTATATTTATACTTAGACGTTTTTAGAGGATTTATTTTTTTCCAATTAGGTCTCAGGCAGAGATATAAACTTTTTTCTTCTTCTCCATGTGTGAGGAGAATTTTTTTTCTCCAAACTTAATTAACGGTGCAAAATCTCAAGGCATTTGGCAATACAGAGGTCTCCTTTCCAGCTCTCAAAGTATTGTGTCCCATTTCTGTTTGCACATTAAAAGACAAAATATGTGAAAACTTAATTAACAAAAAACATATATATTATTTAATGACATATGTAATTAAGTAACTAATTATAATTACTTCATTAATTAGAAATAATTAATAGTGATACACCCTTCCCAACCATGTAGCGTCATCAGCTAATATACTCACAGTTAAAGCTATGATTTTCACACTTTCTATTCTCTATGGTAGGAATGCCAGAATATCAGAATTATTTTTCAGGAGTCCATGGATGATTTTTTTCATGAGCAACAATTTTCAACTGCGATATGGTATGTTTTCTTTCCATTTTATTTTACTTTGATGAATGTATATCTGCCTTTCAGGTCTGTTTTAAACCACAGGAGCACATTAGCCCCCATAATAATCCAACACTGGCACCCATGATTGACAACCCTGAGTCTGTCATCTACATATATCAGTAGAATAAGTAACTGTTATTGTTGCAAGCTGACTAGCTAAGGATCATTCAAACCCAAACCTCATCTTTTCATGTATGTGTGTGTTTGATTTTCTTTCATGATAATCTATGCATTATCCATCATTTTTTAAGTTTAAGTGTTATTTTTGATTACAGTTTACATTACATATTATTTGTGTTAGTTTAGGTGAACAGAATAGTGTTTAGGCAATCATATAGTTTACAAGTGCTGCCCCTGATATTTCCAATACTGACCTGAAAACATATAGTTATTACAATACTGGAGGCTCAGGGCATGAATTCATGCATGGATGGGATCCAACCCGCCCACCCCCAATCCTTGGATCAGGGCTGGGCCTGTTGGGAGGAGACCTCAGGAGTTTGGCTAGCTGGCCTGCCCCAATAAGGGCCAGATCAGAGCCAGGTCAGCTGGGGGGAGGGGCTGCAGGGGATTGGCCATGGGCCCCATCCCTGATTGGGGTGGGGCTGGCTGTGGGGAAGGGCTGTTGAGGTGGTGGGCCAGCCAGCCCTGCCCTCAAATGGGGGGAAGCTGATAGGGGGTCAGTGGCCGGGGTAGGGGCCCTAGGAGGTTGGCAAGCCAGCCCCACCCCTGATTTGTGTGGGGGGACATATCAGGGACAAAGCAGGCTGGAAAGGGTGGCCGTGGGTCGATCATGATGGTGGGAGCCGATTGGTGTGGGGCTGGGTGTGAGGAGGGGTCTGCAGGAGGTTAGCCAGCCAGCCCTGCCCCCAAATGGGGTAGGATGGCAATCAGGGGTGGACTGGCCAGGAGGACAGGCCGGCCAACCCACCCCCAGATCAGGCCAGTTTGTTGACCTCAGTGAGCTTCATAGCAACCGGTCATTACAGCATTGCAGTCACTGGTATATATATATATATCTATCTATCTATATCCCCTATGCTGTACTTTACATCACCTTGAGTATTTTGTAACTACCAATTTGTACCTCTTAATTCCTTCACCTTTTCACCCAATTTCCCATCTCTCTCCTCTCCTCTGGCAACCATCAATCTATTCCTTGTATCTATGAATCTGCTTCTATTCTGTTTGTTCCTTTATTTTGTTCTTTAGATTCCACATATAAGTGAAATCGTATAATCTTTCTCTGTCTGCTTTATTTTACTTAGCATAAGACCATTTAGATCCAATCATTCTGTTGCAAATGGTAAGATCTTATTAATATCTATGGTTGAGTATATTTCATTTTAGTTATATACCACCACTTCTTAATCCATTTGTCTATTGATGGGCACTTGGGTTGCTTCCATAACTTGGCTATTGCAAATAGTGTTGCAATGAATATAGAGGTACATATAGTTTTAAATTAGTGTTTTGGATTACTTTGGACATATACTCAGAAGTGGAATCACTGGCAAATAAGGTGCCATAGTGTTATCTGCATCTAGAAGGGTTAAGGCTTCTGGAGAAGGGGCTGTGAGTAAATTACACAAACTAGATATGAAATATAAATTTTATAAATTTGGAAGGCATTTTGGTGGGCAGAGAGACAGGGAAAGCTTAGGTTTAGTAACTAAACTCTCTTAATCTCTGGACCCCTCACTTTTTATTAACACATTTTTCTCTATAGCAAAGCAGATATAGCAAAGGTAAGGTTTGGTAAACTGTTAAAGATTTCAGGGTGGGGGAATTGCCTTCAGCAACCTGGCAGCAGGCAATAATATATGCTGATTTTCAACCCTGCTGAAAGAGTTCATTCAACCTTTTGAGGACTTGCTTTTATTATGGAATGCTGGAATTAACTTCCAGCAACAAGGCAGTTCCATTTGTAATGTTTTGAGGACCCTCGAGACAGTTTTCTATAGTGTTTTCACTAACCTGCAATCCCACCAACAGTGTATAAGGGTTTCCTTTTCTCCATATTCTTGCCAACAGTTGTTGATTTATTGATGATAGCCATTCTGGCAGGTGTGAGGCCATATTTCATTTTGAATTTAATTTACATTCTCTGATTATTAGGATATTGGCCATAATTTCAGATGTCTACTGGACATGTTTTATCTGGAGAAGTGTCTATTCAGGTCCTCTGTACATTTTTAAATTGTATTGGTTTTTGTTGTTGTTAAGTTGTAGGAGTTCTTTATAAATTTTAGATATTAAACACTGCTTGATTTTCATTGGTGAATATTTTCTCTCAGCCACTCTTTTCTTGTTTCATTTTATTGATAATTTCCTTGGCTCTGCAAAAACTTTTAGTGATTAACATTCCTGTCTGGATCTTATTTTATAGATGAGCATTCAAACAGTGCTTGGTTCCTTGTGTTGCAGTGCTCAACAGCTTATTTTAGTCATGAGTGTATTTAATATTATATTTGTAGCTTCTTCTATTACCCTTGAATATGAGTTTAGAAGGATCCAACTGGGCTGTGCTTTAATTCAGTTATTATATTGTATTCAGACTTTTCTCAACCCTGTAACAATTTAGATATTATATTATACTAGAGTTCTGGTGCATGAAAATTAATGCACTGGAGGGAGTGCTCTCAGCCCAGCCTGCCTCCTCTCACACCCCAGGAGCCCTCTGGGATGGGAGGTGATCCAGTGATCTGGGCAAGGTGATGCCCCATTACACCTCTGCTGCTTCCACTTTGGACAGCACAAGCCTCAGCTGGCCTTGGTTACCTGAGCCTCGGGTGGCCCTGGGCAGATGGACATCTGCCATTAGAGGCTTGCCTGTGCCTTGGGCTGGCTCTGGGTGGCTGTGGGTCCAAGGGAACTGGGGGACTTCAGAGGCATGCGTATGGAGTGGCAGGGCCAACCTGGGGGCGGGTGCAGCCTTGCTGCATGCCTGTTGTGCCAGTGGGGCTGAAGGGACTGGATGCTTCCATCTTGTGGTTGTGGGGGCCACCATCTTTGAGGGCGTGACAGTCAATTAGCATATTTGTTCCTTATTGGCTGTGGGTGTCGCCATATTTGTGATGCTGTGAGGGTCAATTAGCATATTCCCTCTTTAAATAAGATTGTGCTTGACATTTTCTGTATGTGGGAAGTGCTTCTTAAGCTCCAGCTCTATTAGTCTATGAAGTCCACTGGACAATGCCAGATGCATCTGAATCTAATACTGAACATATCCTATTCAAAGAGTTGGCACACATACACTTCTGCTTCAAAAATATGAAATCATTTACAAATATAAAAATTTAAATTTTTATTTGAAATTAAAAAACACTTTAATACTTTTATACTACATAGTTATGCTATAACATATTTTAGAGCAGAGTCATTTCGTCGAAGAAAAGTGAATTATTTTTTCCAAAAACCTGATTTTTTTTAAAAAGTTAATTCTCAGTTTATGCAGAAAGAAACCTGTATTTTTCTATACAAATTTTATTGTAAAAGAAAAATGACACACCATTGGATTATAAACTTGTTGAAAACTCATTTGGCATTAATTTAGTGAAAAATAATATAAAATGCTTATATAATATACCCAGTTTTTTGTTATATACACAGTAGAGGCCCAGTGAATGAATCTGTGCATGGGGGAAGGTGGTTCCTCAGCCTGACCTGTGCCCTCTTGCAATCTGGGGTCCCTCGGGGGATGCAGCAGTGCACCAAGCAGCAGGTGGCCAGGGAGGAGTCTGAGCTGGCGGTTGATGCTGTACCACTCATGCTAAGGCCCGCCTGCTGCATCTGTCACCCCCACTTGGTAATGGTGCTGTGGAGTTGGGAGAGGTGCCCATGTTGAGTGTCTGCCCCCTGGTTGTCAGTGCACATCATAGGGACTGGTCGACCCGTGGTTCAATCATAACAGTTGCTTAGGGTTTTGAATATATATATATATATATATATAGATTGATCAATTCTTAAATTTACTTTAAGTTAAACCTTATTATACAAATAATATTCTGTTACTGTATATTTCACATTGTTTTGTTAGATGTAACAGTGCATATTAATTAAATATAAAATAAAATCAAGATCTAATTGGAGATATAGTACCTACTGGGTATGCATTATATAGTTTCAAATAATTGTTTGATCTAAAGTTAGAAATTAGATGTTGGACTATATTTAATTAACTCAATAAAAAATGGTGAAATATATATTAAGAATATAGTCAATGGTCCCAATACTAAATGGTATAACTAATTAATTACACAAAGCTAGAGAATATTAAAACTGTAATTACATCTGAAATAGGTCTATAATTTAATAATAAAAAATTTAAAATCAGAAAAATTAATAGTGTAATTATAATTAAAATATGAGATTAATTTCTTTAATAAAATTAGCATTTAATTGAACTTAAACTTCATTATTCAGCTTCTCAAATATTTTTATTATTCTATTACTTAAAGGAAATTTAAAATGGAAAGTACTAAATTGCTTGATATTAAAGCAAAATATAAATGGATAATTAGAGAATGAATTAGTAATATTGGTGATTAAGAATATTAATATATTATATTAGAAAAGACAGAAATGGGGTCTAAATAATTTTAATTCCTAAATAAATCTTCATTTTCTCTTATGTTGGATTATTTTTCTATTTTATAAGAAAAAGGTGCTGATTTCCTTGCAGTAAAGTGAAACTCTAAGACATGGGTTAGTGTTCATATTAAAAATATGATAAATTCTGTTACATATGGTACTGCCCTCTAAGGTGTCATAATGAATTAGTTGTGGTTTCTTCACAGTTGTTTTATACGTATTGTCCACCTTGATTGAATCTCCCTAGGGATGATATGTGTAAATTATTTCAATGAGAAATGCTAGAGTTCCCATCATTGGACCGCTTGACAGATTTGAAATTTATTGCCAACTAGAAAATTTCCATCAAAACAATGTGTGTGAAATGCTATTTAACTGATTTTATTTTGTATTTAGTAATTACTACTGATGCTGAGATATTTTATAGGTGATACTAATTTACAAATTAGTATAATCAATCCAAAGTTTTAACAAATCCAATTTGTTAATTTTTTTTTTACTTTACAGTGAGTTTAGATTGTTTGCTAATTCTATATGTTTTTAGAAACTCCTTATATATCACATTCTAGAATTTTCATAAGATAGTTAATAAAGTAAATAAGAAAAGACACACTTAATTTTCAGTTGAAATTTCATATGAAATACTGAAATGACAATGATGTTGTAGATGCATTTAATTAATACATATAGATGTATTTTATACTCTTAGGTTGAAATAGGTTTTATTTATCTTGTTAAATAAGTAGAAAAACATTTTATACCATTCCTTCCTGTGAGAAGGAGAAGTTTAATTATTTCAATGTGCTCACTGTGAAGTTAAAATAAATAAATTTTAAAATAACAAATATATTTTATGTTCTTTAGAATAAATAATACTTAATCTTGGTATATTTTAGTTTTAAAATATTTTATATTAAATGTGCTAAAACTTTTCTCCTGTTATTGATAAAGAGGGATATTTATTCTGTGCTTTTCTATTTGTATGCCCACTTTCTGGGATTGGTGTGATGCAAACTTCACTAAATAAATTAGTAATTTACACATCATTTCTCCTCAGACTCTGTTGTACAATATTGTAATGAACTGTTCCTCAGGGAGGAAAACATTGCCATGCCAAAGAGTCCAGGCCACCCCATGGCTTCAGAGGCGCTCATTGCACACACTTTGTAAAGTCAGTCCTTCCATGGTTTTATTTCTGTATAGGCTTTTAACTTCCTGAGCCAAATGCACTTTTAGGAAATACCTTTTTAATTAAAATATATTAGAATAGAGTTCTATGTTACAGTGATTTTAATATTCCCATTTTTATTGAAGTTTCATTTGATTAGTAACTACATTTCTTTTATTGCTGATTTTTATCAATATCCTCACTACATTTACAAACTTAACCTAGTTCTGTTTATGATACATAAATTCTATCTCTTAGCTTTTAAAGTTTTATTTTTCTAACTTTAATTTTCGTCATTTTATTTAATAATTAAAACATTAAAATCTACTGATTTGCTTTAGGTAACAGTTTTTTAGTCTTCTCATGTTTGAGAGGTGATATTTGTATAATTGTTTTTCTTTATCATATAGGAATTTATTTTATCATGAGACAGACTTAATGATTTCACTCCTTCTTAAATAAGTTAATTACTATCAGTTACTTTATATTTTATTTTTATGTAGTAGAAAGATAAGAATGGCCCTTTACTTTTTAATCTTAAAGCTTAGCTAACTCATTTTTACTTTGGGGAATCAATCTGGTATGGATATTGTTGAGTGGCTTAAGCAGAAGGGTGGGGAACCTTATATCTGCCAAGGGCCATTTGAATATTTATAACATCATCCACTTAATATAAATTCATGTTGCTATGAAAAAAGATCCTAGATTTGTTGATTTTTTTTTTTGAGATTTATTGAATTTCTAGTCCACCCTGCAATTATCTTGGCAGGAGGAGACCAAATGATTTTGTGGCCTTATGCAGCCTATGGACCAGATGGATACTTTCATGGCTTCAATTTTTAATCTTGAAAAAGAGATCAGAACCCCTATAACACTTCTGTTTACTATTCCTGGTAGCTATGACAAGTGCTCTTTAAGTTTAACACAAACAGACAATAACAACAAAAATCTAAGTTTAAAAGAATTCTCACTACAATGGAGACTTTGACCATGGACTTTTGGAGAAAGAAGAGGCATTTTGGGGAAGCAAATTTGTCTTGTAGAAACATATAAACTTTAGCTGACATAACAGAAACATGATGGAATAGATGCAAAGGTCAATTCTAAAGCAAGTATATAATTTGGTGAGTTACTGAACTTAATAAGTGTATATAATAAAAGCCTAGTATGCTAAGTGTCTGGTTATTCAGTCATCCATTCAACCAATCAAAGCGTAATATGCTAATTATATGCTAAGGCCACTCAATCGTTTGCAAGGATGTGCACTAACCATCAGGAGGCAGATACTCCAACTGGTAAGATAGCTTGCTGCTGGGGTCCAGCAGCTTGGAACTGAGTGAGACAGACCAAACATGCCCTGGAGCCCTACAATGGTTCCCCCCAGCTGGCCAACCTCCCTCGTCCCTCCCTGGGCCCGACTGTGCACCAGTGAATCCCTCAGCCTGGCCTGTGCCCTCTTAAAATCTGGGGCCCTTTGGGGGATGCCAGAGAACCAGTTTTAGCCTGATCCTGCAGGCCATGCAGAGGAACCACACCGGTACATGAATTCATGCACCAGGTCTCTAGTTTCTAAATAAATTTTTTTCTTGCTTTTTAAAGTATTGCATTCTTTTGAATTTGAGATTTCTAAATGACATCTTTGCCTTTACTTCTGTGTGTTTGCTTTGCCATATAGGCAGTGGTTTTGAAAATGAATACAACTCAACTATCTTCTCCCTTTGCTGTCAATTGCTCTCAAAGCCTTCTCACTTTATGAAATTATGTTCAAGGACTAAGTATCCAACTCTGTATTTAGGTTCCCAACCCCAGAGAACTAGTCAGTGTTTCCAACAACTCTGTCATCAGGATTATCTTTATCCCAATGGCTGTCCAAAGGAAAATCTGCAGACTATGCCACTTAATGATCATCGAAGAGGATAACAAAATGTCAGTTTTTCCTTCCATCTGGCATTCCAAGTCTCTACATGTGCATCTCTTCTTTGAAAGAAAAAAAAAATATTATCTTATAATTGTTTACTTGAATTATACATTTTAAGTCATAATGCCAGTTCTTAGTTAACATTTAATTTAGAAATATCTAATATGAAGTACTAATAGTTCATATATTTTGTTAATGGTTCAAACTATTTGTTTTAATTAAGTTTTTGACACCTACTTAATTCCTTTAATTTGTTTTTATAAAGAATACTGTTTTATATTTAAAATTTTTGAAACAAAGTATTTACTAGTACTTACACTTTCAATAAGAATGCTTGCTGCTCATTTTAAGAATTTCATTTTTCTAGGTGCATAAAATGCATTAATTTTTAAATGCAATTGTTTTATAAGAGTGCATAGTAGAAATTGAATTCAAAGATAACTAGATTCTGAATTGTGAGGTTTAATGTAAGTACTGCACAGCTGGGAGCAAACCAAATTTTGAGACATCAATTTAATAGACAACTGAATTGGGTACTATTGTTAATAAGCACAGTCATACTGAAATAAATGGTGCGGAAATTCCATTCACATTATGGAGCCTTAAAATAACATGGATAATGTGTAATGAGATTATTGCCTAACATTGATGTAAAAATCATTCAATAAATCTATATTGAACCATCAGTGTGGCCCATGCATTAGTGATTCCAAAATAAATACAACATTTATAGTGATATGTTATCTAACCCTAGAGATACATCACAATTCTTGGTAGTTTTCAGTGGATGTTTTAGTCTTGTCTAGATCAATTATTTCAGACTCTTATCATATATAAATTAGGTATTTTGCTAATGCAAAAGAGAAAAATGTATTGCTTTCCTCTGAACTCTTTTGCCAGGAAAAAAGTATCAGTCAATGGTTGCCAATAAATAATTGGCCTATACCTTTCTTATTTTTAAACTATTTTTAAAGAAGATTAAAAAGACAAAGAATTATTCTATATCTAGTAAATGAATTCAGCAAACTGACAGGATATGAAATTAATACCCATAAATTGGTGATACTTTTACACACAAATAATGAACTACCTGAAAGAGAAAGCAATTGTATTTCCTGTTACAACAACAACAACAGCAAAATAAGGTAGCTGGGAATAAATTTAACCAAGGAGATAAAAGATCTGTACTCAGAAAATCATAGGTCATTGAAGAAAGAAATTGAGGAAGATTACAAATAAGTGGAAGCATATATCATGTTCATGAATTGGAAGCATTAACATCATTAAAATGCCCATATGAACCAAAACAAGTTATAGCTTCAACACCATTCCTCTTAATATACCAATGCAGTATTTCACAGTCCTATATAAAATATTCCAAAAATTTATATGGAACCAAAAAAGATTTCCCAATAGCCTCAGATATCTTGAGAAGAACAAAGTTGGAAATATCACAATATCTCATGTCAAGCTATACTACCAAGTACCTTGTAATCAAAACAACCTGATACTGGTCTCAGAACTGGCATATAATGGAAAAGATAAACAGCATAGAAATCAACCATGCCTTTATGGTCAACTAGACAAAGGAGGCAAGAGCATACAATGAAATAAAGACAGTTTCTTCGATAAATGTGGAAAAAAATTGGACCAGTACATGCAAAAAAAAAAAAAACCTAAACTAGCAACTTATACCATACATAAGAATAAATGCAAAATGAATAAAATACTTAAATGTAAATGCAAAACCTACATATCTTAGAAGAAATCATAAATAGTAAAATGTCAGACATCTCTTATAGCAAAATGTTGCCAATATATCTCCTAGGGCAAGGAAAACAAAGGAAAAAATAAAGAAAAGGGACTACATCAAATTCAAAAGCTTCTGCACAGCAAAAGAACTATCAACAAAATGAAATAACATCAACAAATCAACAAACAACAAGTGTTGGCAAAGTTGCGGAGAAAAAGGATGCAGTCTGGTGCAACCACTGTTGAGAACAGTATGGAGTTTCCTAAAAAAACTGAAAATGGAACTCCCATTCTAACCAGTATTCCCACTCCTAGGAATATATCCTAAGAAACCAGCAACACCAATCAGAAAGGAAATATGCATTCCTATGTTCATAACAGCACAATTTACAATAATTAGGATTTGGAAACAGCCTAGATGCCCATCAGCAGATGATTGGATCCAAAAACTATGGTACATCTACACAATGGAATACTATCCTGCCATAAAAAATGAATTCTTATCACTTTCAGCAACCTGGATGGAATTGGAGAACATCATGCTGAGTGAAATAAGCCAGTCAATGAAAGAGAAACATGACCTCACTCATTTATGGATAATAAAGAATATTATAAACTGATGAACAAAAAAATAGATACAGAGACAGTAAAGCAACAGACTGTCAAATTACAGCGGGGAGGATAGGGAGATATGGAGGAGAAAAGAGATCAACCGAAGGACTTGTATGCATGCATATACGCAAAACCAACGGACAAAAAACTCGGGGGGGGTGGGGTGGACGTGTATGAGAGTGGGAGGGGAGTAATGGAAAGATATGTACACATATAATATCTTAATAAAAAAGAAAATAAGAAGCAATAAACTATAAAAAAAAGAAATGGGAGAACATATTTGCCAATGATACATCTGATAAGAGGTTAATTTCTAAAATATATAAAGAACTTATACATGGGGGTAGTGACTAGTACATGGATGGATACAATTGTCAAATCCTATTAAACCAAACATTTATCAGTTAAGAAAGAAAGAAAAAAGAGAATATATGACTTAAGACATGCTTTTCGTTGTTTTCTCTCTTTTAACATGCATATGTTGGAAGATATACCATATTATTATATTGGTTTAAAAGCAGGGTGCAGGACCATGGTTAACTCTGAAAACAGAATGGCAACTCATCTTTAGGAAAATTAAAGTACAATCATTTCAACAGGGATTGCATTAAAGTGTTCCTGAGCTCTTGCAGTTTGGTTATTTTCTTCATAACCAAGACATTATGCACATATTATAAAGTCAACTGATAGGATTAACCTAAAATAGAGGTACCTCAACTCCCATAAATTGTTCTGGAAACAGACCAATTTGTATTGACAGATATTAAAGTTGAGGAAATACTTTAATGCAACCATAGTGACTCAGGTATAGCTGCAGGGAGAAAATTTGAATAAAAAGGTAAAATATAATCAATGTTATTATAATGGCATGAGGAAAGTTGGTTAAGCTAAAGAGTCAATGTATCTCTTTTCTTATCAGAGGTAACAACATTGATAAGTTGACAAAGTTATATATATATATATATATATATATATATATATATATATATATATATTTCTTATTTTTAAAAAATGGATTCATCAAGCTATGGTGACTTGAGATCAGTTGTTAAGATTTTCCAGTTCATTTCCCTTGCTCTGATTCCAGCTATCACAAGTTCTGAATGTCTTTCTACTTCCTCATCAAGGCAGAATGAGCTGAACAGAAAGACAATAGTTTACCTTTCAGTTATATTTCTCACTATAATGTAATAATTTGGACTTTATCTATTGCATGTTTAGTTACCTAAACTTATTTAACTCTGACTCACTGAGTTTATGAATTTGTATTTTTGCTTTAAATGATTCAAACTAAAATTTATTACTCCTGCCTGGCTGGTTTTGCTCAATGGTTGAACATCAACCCAGGAACCAAAAAGTCACTGGTTTGAATCCCAGTAAGGGCACATGTCCAGATTGCAGGTTCCATCCCCAGCAGTGAACATGCAGAAAGAGGCTGATCAAGGATACTCTTTCATCATTGTTTCTCTCTCTCTCCCTCAAATCGATAAAAATATATTTTTAAAAATGGCCAGCTGTTTTATTACATAAGAATTCCATAAATTTATCTCTATTTTTTTTTTTTTACTATGTTATGTTTAGGAATAAAAGGTCAGTGACATTACCACTATGCTACCCAATATTCCTGGTACAACACAAATGAGAAAGTTCAATATCAGGAGGGGATGTGGACCAGGAAATAATCAGACTGCCAGGTTTAAGAAGGAGGAAGGAGGAAGGAAAACGGAGGAAGGAGGAAGGAGGAGGAAGGAAAGAGGAGAAAGAAGATGAAAAAGAAGAGGAAGAAAAAACCCTGAAAAATTGAAAGCAGTTGCAAATGAGCAAAAGTATAGATATTTATGTTAGGGGCAAAGAAGAAGGCTCAAAATAGATTAAACACTGTAAGACAGGAACATCAGTAAGAGCTGCAGGTCTAAGGGTCTCTATTCTATACATAAAGAACTTGGTTGTAATATGGCAGAAAGTCAGATCCAAGGCAAGTGACAGTTACTAGAAGTTCAATAATAGGAAGACTCGAGTTGTGAGGGGCAATATTGGGTAGGAGATAATCTGAGACTAAAAAGTAAGGGATGGTGGTATCAATATATCTGATTCTTTTATTACTATGTAATTTTTCTGTACAAACCACTCATGCTTGAGTACACTATGAATTTCAATGTTGTTTATGAGGTGAAAAAATAAAGGAAATATATAATATTTTTCTTATGGTGTAAGCAATAAGTAATCTAAAAGAAAACTTGTTGTTAAAAGATATAATATATCAGGGTTAGATTGTCAAAAAGAAAAAAAGAGAGAAAGTCCAATGAAATAATTTGTTAAAAAGGAAAAAAGGAATGATTGCCCAACCCCTTACACTATGTGTAATCTTTGAAGTGGAGCCTTCTGTCAATCCTGAGTAACCTAGCTTTCATTTTATTAATGTATTTAAAACCTAAGATAATTGAAATTTACTTATTTGCTTATTCATTCAATTATTGATTAACTCTAAGGTGCCTATTTCTGTGCTAGAGACTAAGGACACAAATAAGAAGAAAAAAAGTAGATATATTTTTTTTAAATACAAATTTTCTTAAGATTTCAGGGCCTGGTACAGAGGGCAAAGACAAATAAATTAATGTTACCTTGAAACTGAGGTTTCCCTTCCATTATTCTAGCTAGGAAAGTTTTTATTTTGAAATCTTGGCATGAGGGACAAATGGATAGATGAAATGAGTCTTTGTATTCTTTTAAAAAATTACTTATGTTTTATATGGCATCTGATTCAATAGATTATGGCTGGCACATATCCATTCCCTTCTCTAAATTGGCCATATCAAGTTTTCCTAGTATAATTCAACCATTTTTTCTTCCTTCTCTCTCCCTTCTTTTCTTCTCTCCTTTAATAAACATTGATTGTCTCTACAATGTGCTCAGTGCTGAGGGCATAAAGATGAACATCATAGAGAATCTTATGACCTTACTGCTAAAGGAAGATAGACACAAGTCCCATTGTAATAAAGCATTAAGGTCCTATAAAAGATAGGTATGAGCAAGAATGGGGCATAACTGAGAGTGAATCATTCCAGTTGAGAGTCCAGTGGAGGGTGCAGCTTAGAAGAGGTTATAAAATAGTTAAGTATAAAAGATGAAGAAATTATTTTGGAGCCAATATAAGAGAAGGTAAATAGCAAAGAAACCTGTGTGAGAGAAAATGTGTTAACAGAACAGCAAATAATTTGTTTTCCTTAGAAGAAAAGGGGCACGAAGGACCTGATAAATGATGTTGAAGATGTAATTCTGAGCACTAGTAGGAAGATTTGCAGACTATCTGAGAATCTCACTTTGCCTTTTAGACCTCACAGAGGCAAAGCCAAGTTTAAGCATAGACACTTCATTATGTGCCCAGTGTCTAAAAGTTAATGTTGAGTCTGGGTGGAGAGTATATGAGAAGAATGTAAGTCTGAGGTCAGAATCATGATTCTAAAATCCAGGGGAAAATTAGGCTTGATCTATAGCAGGACAGGTGAATATTTTGTTTAAACTTTATGTTCATAAATTTAAAATTTTAAGTGAACCTTGAAAGACTATTTCAACAATTACTTTTCACTGAAATTGCATTAAAAATAATATCAAAATTTTACTTCTGAAAAGAAAATGGTTGTGAGGCATTACCCATGAATTTTCAATGTTTGTAGTTTCTACAAACCTTAGCAATTCTTGGAGATATGTAGATCAAATCTGTCCTTGGTTTCAGGACTGAATGAATATCTATTTGAGTCAGGTGACCTGTGCATGGTGGGTCTTTCAGTGTAAACTAGAACTCACCATCTATCTACCCCCCTCTTCAAAATTGCAAGAAAATATTTCTAATTTACAAATATATAGCTATGTTTACTCTATCATGTTCACTGAGAGCTCTAATATATTTCAGTGTGGATGAGTTATTGGCATGTTTCCCAGAGTCTACACAACTTCACATATTCTGATTATAGGGATACAGCATAAATAAAATATACTTCAGGGAATGCATATTTTCTGTAGCAGTTCTATGAAAGGCAAAGCTTGACTTTATTCCCATCTAATTGAAAGATTCCTGTGTGCTGGAGAAAACCAGGTTAACGCTTTGCTGTAGGCTACATGTTTTGCAACAGGCAACCTTATTCCAAGATGATCTCTAGCCAGAGGGTGAAAAAGCTTCAGAGAGCTGGAAACTTCTCTGTTGCTTTTCTGTTAAAAAAAACAAAAACAAAAAACACGTAAAAAGGGGGAGGCTGGACAAGTGACAAAAAGTATATTGCTTAAGTGTAAATTTAACTTTACCTAGCTTTTAAAATATTTTTAGATTAAAACACATAATATATTTACATATCATAAAATAATTTTAATGTAGGTTACCTTTTAAAGCAAAAATGTTGGGGTGGAGTAGAGAGAGAGAAAGGAAGAAAAAGAGATGAGGGAGAGAGAGCAAGAAGGAGACAGAAAAACAGACTCTTCTTTCTGATTCTTTTTATTGCTGGATGGTGAGCTGGACACTGGAAAGTTATAGAAGTTCCACTGTGCTCAATTGTGCTTCCCTGAGCCACTCTGTTTAACTGATACTCTTTCAGACCCCAAATGATGTATGTTGAAGAAAGGGAAGGGTTATTAAATCCAGAAATGTGGATGATGGAATAGACTTGAAGTCCAACCGCCTTCCAAAGTAAGAAAACATTCTATGACATCCTGGAACAACCTGGACTCTTCTTTTCATGACATTAAGTGGGAAAAAACAAGCATAGAAAGGAAGGAAGGAAGGAAGGGAGGGAGGGAGGGAGGAAGGAAGGAAGGAAGGAAGGAAGGAAGGAAGGAAGGAAGGAAGGAAGGAAGGAAGGAAGGAAGGGAGAAAAGGCACATTTATACTTTACAATACAGTTTCTGAAATTTTGTTAGATTTAATTAGGCTTAACTTTGATGAGGATAAGAATGAGAGAATTTATTTTAGTACATTTCAATGTTTCCACCTCTAAATCTTTATGTTCTTGTGATCTGAAATTTCTTAAAATTTCCACACATATGTTATAGTTTTTATCAAAAGCAATTCTGAATTAAATAAAGGCCACTTTCAAAAAGCAAGTTACGAAAATTTAAAAACCTACTATGTCTGCTTTTCTTTTCATTTTTTTTATATTGTTTTAGTTCATTTCCAGCAAATCTTTACTGTATTTCTCACAAATGGGCAATATGATGGCAATCTGGTGATTTATTCAGAAACTTCACAGTGGAGATCGATCTATTCCAGGCTCTGAGTAATATTTAAAAAAAAGATTATCTCTTCAGAACACAAGATGAAGCTTTCTTAGTCTGAGACCCATCAAAGAATTTATATGCTCATATGCCCAGCCCATGGACAAACAATAGTGCAGGGAAGGTCTGGAGAAGGAGTGGAGGGGGTCAATGGGGGAAAAAGGAGGACATTTGTAATATTTTCAATAAAAACATTTCAAAAAGGACAAAACCAAAATAATAATAATTATAATGACTACAACAACAATAGTAATAATTCCAAACACATAATTTGGGAGACATTTATTTAAATACTTGTCACAGTATGAATATCATACAGTTCCAAGAGAGTTTATTTTGGGTTTGCAGTAGCAAACGTTCTGATTTTATATCAGTGAACCAATCACTAGAACCAATCACCAGGGTGCAGGTCAGTAAAATATATCAGAAGGCAATTCTTGTGTAGTAAAGGGGTACAAAGACTCACAGTCCCTGAATTTAATCACTATAATAGACTTAATTGTTGTTTGAGTCATAGTTTGTGCAGAATTGCAAAGCTCCTGGCCACATTCTCCTTGGTCAGGTTAAGCATATGCCATAATGTTTCACTAAATTTTATGAAGAGTAAGGGAGTGGTAAAATCATTTACAAGCTTAATTTCAAGCCTCAAGGAATATGTAGCATTTACTGTGAGCTTTGCAATCCACATGGGCATCATTAAAAGAGAACAAGAAGTTTCATGTACTGAGAAATGACAGCTTAAGGGAAGTGTTGACAAAATGGGGCCATGGACCACCTGTGTCAGAATCACCTGTCGTTCTTACTATACTTTTGCAGATTCTTTGGTTCAATGACCTCAAACATCTATGGTAAAGCTTAGAAATGTGTATTTTTAAAAGATAATTATTATGCTCACTGAATTATTGTTACCACTGTGTTATGAGAAACATTAATTTCCAAAAATGCATACTTTTGTTAACTGTTTTTAGTGTGTAGGTGAGGTCTCTCTGAAAAAATTCTATTTTAAGAAATGTTACCTTTACACTATAAAGGAACATGGTCTTATTTGGGGAAAGCCCAGTGTGTAAATACTATGAGAAGAGACTCTGTTAGCCCTTGCTTTCCTTTACCATATGTAACCTTATACAGATGTTATAATGGATACTGGCTGAATAATACTAGAAAAGAAACATTAATACAGAAATTGACCCTGAAGTACTCTTTTCACTTGTGAGTGATATAATAAAGGAAAACATAATTTACAGACCAAAAGAAAGACAGTTGATTTTTTTAATAGAATTTTAATTTACAATTTTGTTTGGGTGTGTCTTACACCTGAAGTTAATAATCAAGAGTGAGGGGAAATGCATGTTATTTTAAATTAGCCAAGTTGAGCACAAACTATTATCTAGCCCCTTCATAAAGTTTTAGTTTGTTAGCCACAAGAGGTTTCATTGATAGAATCCTTCAATAAATATTTTAATATTCTGAAAAGATTTAGAAAGATGTGCTTATGCATCTATTTTATTTTATTTTCTAAAATATATTTTATTGAGTTTTTCACAGAGAGGAAGAGAGAGGGATAGAGAGTTAGAAACATCGATGATGAGGGAAACATCAATCAGTTGCCTCCAGCATGCCCCCCACTGGGAGGTACCCGCAACCAAGGTACATGCCCTTTGATCCTTGACCAGAATCGAACCTGGGACCCTTCAGTCCGCAGCCGACGCTCTATCCACTGAGCCAAACTAGTTTTGGTATATGCATCTTTTTAAAAATAAATCTGGATTTGGCCTAATGTTGGAAGGAAACTTGTAGCAAAGTATTAGGTTTTAATATTTACTGTTGAATGATATAATTTGGAACAAAAATACATATATCTATAGTGCCAATAACAAGGTGATTATTGTTATTATTTTATTAAAATATTCCATTCTACTGCTCAATTATCCCCTTTCGGAAACAGATGGATAATGGGTAAGAACATAGATTCAACTGGCTATTGCTGGCACTTATTAGCACTTATTAGATACTCTCTTTGTCTCAGTTCTTACATTTCTAAAATTGAGGAAATGGTGACACCCACCCCAAGTGTTGGATAAATGAATTATCCTATATAATAAAAGCATAATATGCAAATCGACTGAATGGCCGAATAGCGGAACCACCATCTGGACGACCATCTGGGACCATGCTACGACACCCACTGGCACCAGGTCAGGCAAAGTGGGTGCAATGTGATTGGTCAGGGGCCCAGCCATTGCCCTGCTGAGGGAGGCCTTGGTGACCACCAACCAGCTGGCTGTGGTGGGTAGGAGGGGGCTCCCTCTGAGAGGAAAGCCCAGGTCCCCTGATGCCTGAGGGAAGCCAGCACCCGGGGGAGGGAAGGCAGGCCTACTCTTGCACGAATTTCATGCATTGGGAAAGTGGTTGGGAAAGTGCCTGGTCCATAGTAGATGCAATACCAGTGTTAGCAATTACTATTGTTACTCGTTTATATTCAATTTTATACTTTACAATATTTTCTGAGTATTAAAACTAAGAGTACCTTTGCAAACAATGCAGTGTAGATGATAAAAAAGAATAGTGTGTTTATACGATCATAAGAGAGTAAATATCACAAGTGGCTTTATTTTATCCTCTTTCCATTTTTAGTAACTGTTCAAATCTTTTCATGTAATGTCTAATGAATGAGAGAAATGTGAAAACATTTCCTCCATATGGTATTGCTACGGAATAACTTCTAGGAAGAGATTTGCTCAATAATAGAACAGATGTTCCAATCTTTGTTTCCATGAGGTGCCAAGATATGTCTGCTGGGAACAGAACCAGGGGGTAATTTGTGTAAATCATAGTATGTTAAGTGCATTATATATTAAGTGTTTGTCTATTAGTGCTAAAAAAAAAAGATGTCTTTTAAACTTCTGCATCCTGTTGTCTACCCCATAGCAAGATAACTGAATTACCCTAATAAAAGACAAATGAGCAACTAAAATTCGGTGCCACACATCAACAAGAGGTTTTGCAAGATAAATGTTATCTGGCTTTTAGTCTTCCCCGAGAAGCAGAGAATTTGACTGTTCCTTCCTCTGTTGGAGATTGCATAATACATCCTGCTATTGCAGCTTTAAGCAGCCACGTTTTCTGCTCTCCTCGCCACATGGGCTACATTCACATTGTGGTATTTGGCTATTAATTTAAATGAAATATTAAATGTAATGGTGCAATCAAACCTCAATGCTCCATGAATAACCAAGTTTTATTAAAATTCTACTTAACAAAATACCATTGTACATAGAGTGATCAATGAAACTGTCATTTCCTGGCAAAAGGTGAAGATTATATTTTGTCTCTCTAAAATCCCCTTTTTTTAATGTAATGAGAATTTCTAATACTTCAAATGAATATTATATATATATATATATATACATATATATATATATATATATATATATATATATATATATATTTAACAAGTCACAAGATTGCCATCAACTGCTTATTTGTGTGTTTTCCTAGTGATTTTTCTCATAAACCTTTTTTTTTTTCTTTTTTTTTCCTGTGAATGGAACCTAGAATTGGAATCAGTGGGTTTCTGAAAACTTGAAAGGTCATTTTTTTTCTGTTCCTCTTTAGGTGTATCCCCAGGCTTTCTTGTCTACATCGTCAGGTTTGTGTTATTTTAACTTGTTTAACAAACACAAGTGGAAAAGAGAATTGAACTGGATTTTAATATATATATATATATATATATATATATATATATATATATATATGAGAGAAGCTGCTCAGTTATCACATGATAATATGGTCAAAATACAGGCTCTGCCATTTACTCACTGAATTCAGTATATTTATATATAGTACTGTTACTATCAATTCCTAATATTTTATTACTTAGAAAACTAATATTTCTTTTGAATATATCTTTTTTCTTTTTATTGAATTTATTGAGGTGACACTGGTTAACAAAAATATACAGGTTTCAGGTGAACAATTTTGTAACACATTATCTGTACACTGTATTGTGTATTCAACCACCCCAATTCAAGTCTCCATCACCATTATGCCCCTTTTACCTTCCTTCACACCTTCACCTCTCCATCCTCCTGACAACTGTTATTTGCAATATACTAAATTTGGAAACACCCTCCAAAATAGAATATGTTTGAAAAGCTAGCATTTTTTTTTTTTCTAAAATCACATTTGGAAACATATGTGGGGAGCTTGTTAATAACTTTGGATTCCTTATTTTATTTATTTAAGTGATCTGCCCCAATGTTTATTTACTTAACATTTTTATGTAGTAACTTTTTCTCTAGTCTTTATTTGAATTTTCATGTTTAGATCAAATGCCAAAGTAATTCTTTTGTTCTGTATATGACTATTTTCCTACGTCTAGTCATGCAAAAATGAATTATGATGGAACAAAATTGTGACTCATTTATCTATTCATTGAGTAATGCTGTTCTTCAATTAAATATTCCCCTGAGCAATAATGGATATCATGCATTGAAGGGTGAACAAAAAAATGAAATGGTTCTAATCATGACATTTTACAAGAATTTCAGTAAAATACTATGTGATGAATATAACATAACGAGTAGTGATTAAAGTTACCAGCTGTCTCAGTTTAATCAAAGAAAAAAGAATACTCAAGTCAGAAAATGAATATGAATTATATCATGATAAAATGCATCTATTTTATTATACTTGAGACTCTTTTGTAAAGTATTTCTAATTCATAGAAATAGAATTAGTTAGTCTTTTGGTGAACTTAAATATCCAATAGGTTAGTCTTTTGGTGAACTTAAATATCCAATATGTTGATATCCAGTATCCAGAATTTAAAAAAAATCAAATCAAAATCACAAAGATTTTTTTAAAATTATAAATTCAATTGTTGAGCAAACAGACTAAAACAATGAAAAAGAGCCAATAAACTGAAACCTTAAATATCATATATGATATGTAAGTTTTAAAGTATGAGAATCCTTCATAAATATAAGTAAATATTATAATTCAATACATATAAGAGTTAACCTTTTTGGTGAAAAATAATAATATATATATGAAGCAGCTAGGGATGGATAGCCAAGTAAAAAGAAAAAGACTAGAATAAATCAGTGGAATAAAGGGCAAATATTTAGTTCCACATAATGCCAGCATAGCTAGTCACTATCAACCATGGGCAGGCATATAACAACACAGAGAAAAGAGGGTTGTTGCTGAAAAACTAGATGAAAAATTTCATATTCATGAGGTGTGAGGTTTCAGTCCATAATATTTTAAGTCATAGGGCAGTGCTAATATGTGTGAGTGTGGGAGGATAAAAGGGCAGATTAACAACATACTGATGAAGGAATATGTATGTCACCTCTGTGAGAGGCAATGTTCATTTTTACTTTAGCATTTTCTTCAAAACTCTAAGTGAACTGTATTCAGCATGGTTAGGGTGAACCCGAGGAGGGGCAGTGAATGATTAAATAAGATAGACAAGAGAATACATTTAGGAACAGGTGGGACACTTCTCAGATGGAGACACAGTGTCACAGCCTGTAAGCCTAGTCTTTACTTTATAGTGAGATCCCAGGAGACAAAGCAAGGGCATGGTCAAGATGTTTGCAATGTTTTTGCGAGTTTTAAATCTACTTAATTACATGTACCCGAGAACTCTATCAAGGTTTGTTTTGGCAGCACTTGCTGCACCTCCTGCAGCCTACATCACTCAGCCACCTGGGACCACAGGTTCGGACATAAGGTCAAACTTACAACCATAGCCTTTGGCTATAATTGTGCTGGGACCTGCACTTGGCTTTGCCATGAAGAACCTTGCCTTCTCATCAGTCCCAGTCTTGAACCTGTCCAAATGCTGTAGCTGCTCTCCACGTCTAAGATAGTCAGTTCTGTGATTTATGAAAGAACAGTTTAGCCTAGGCTATGATATGAGTTGTATTGTGTAAGCCATACACAAGTAAACAGTGTAAGGAGATTGGGACATTGTAGTGACCAATGTATACTGATCTTTTGATAAAGGAAATGGGTGAAGCTGAATGTCAGTAGGATAATCAGAACAGCACCAAATTTCTTATCTGCTTCATGTCAATAAGTGCATTTCAATCAAAACAGAATTTTCATCAATGGTACTATGAGTCACTTAGATCCTTTCTTCTAATACATATCATATTTAGAGGGTAGTATATGAAATGATACCTCTCCATCTAAAGTTAATTTTTCTTACCTGCTGTCTAGTTGGATATTAGACTTTTAAGTATAATTATTCATAACAGGAAATATTAGTGTATGCTTTTAGTCTTCTAATTATAAGAGGAACAATTTTTAGATGCCAAAGGTAATAAAATGTACATGGGTCTGTACATTTCATCTATTCCTAAGCAATCTGTACAGTTTATTTCTTAAGGGAACACACAGAAATTACATAGGGAACAGATTGTTTCTTAAGTTATTTCAACACATTTTGGATTCCAGAATTTAGTTTATAACAAAGGCTATTTCAGATCACACACACACACATACACACACACACACACACACACACACACACACACAGATTATAGATCCCAACGCAGAAAAAATGCTTAGATGGCAAAAATCAATTTTGCTTTAGGAAACCAATCATATCCACAATGATGATCTTTGCTAATGATTTGGTTTTCTGTTTCCCCAAGCATGAAGCATTTTATTTTCTTTTTTCCTTAAAATTATTGAGATGCCACTGGGCTAATAAAATTACATAGTTCAACATGTAGGTTCAAAATATATATATTACCTCCTTATGGATATCTATAAATTTCATAACATGTTAGGCCAATCTGTTTGATCTAGAGGCATATTTTTATTTACAACTTATTTTGTGATGCTTCTCAAATTTATCAAAAGATCACATTCTTCACTAATATAATATTGAAATGGATCTTATAATTAATGCTGTCTTAGATGATAAATTGAGTAACAATAATATAAAGTACCATTTACTTTGTGCTTTCTGTATTAAAGTGTTTCATGTAATCACTCTGAACTGTAAAGAATTATTGTTGTCTCTGGAACTGAGGAAACAGGATTGAAGCAGTTACAGAGTGAGTTTAAAGTCAGTCACCCAAAAAGTAAGCAAGAGAGCAGGTGTTGCACTCGGACACTAAGTGTCTTACACCATGACAACAACGACCTACTTATGACTATGACCCCAGCAAAATAGAAGCAATGACACTGTATATTCAGAAATCTCTCATTTCTTTTATTTCACCACTGTAATATAAAGAAAACAAAAGGCAGTATCTTTATAATCTTAACCCCTATTATAGATATTGTTGCTTTAAAGTTTTACCATAAAAAGTTCTTAAAATTCTAGTTTTTTCCTAGTTCTGACTTCTCTTCCACTTACCATTTTTCTTCTGTTGTTACTTCTTTCTAGAGAATGTACATAAAATGGGGTTCATTTCTTTTCCCAAACAATTTCTGTCTTTCCAGCTTAATTCTTTGCTAGCTCGGATAAGCAAATGGAAATCATTTTATGGGACTTTGCTCAGAAGGAAGTGGTTAATATGATGGAGTTAAGCATTTATGAGCCAATCAAGACCCATAACGATGATTAACAATTTGCTCCTAGCATTCTGGCTTAATCTTTTATTTTTTCAAGGGATTTCTTCATTTTCTGAGGGCAATTGAGCAAAACTGCTATTTTCATGGTTGAGTCTATATCTATATGATTCAAAACAATCCCTCATTTTAAATTGGACACTAGACATGCACAAATGACTGTGCTTCTCCTGTTTGGTTTAGGGCTATTTGAAGTTATTTGATCTTTATTCAATAGCTTATTAGAGGTTTTAGGTTCAATTTGTATTGAACCATCTTCCAGATTGCTGAGAGGATTTTTATTTGAGTAAACAAATGCTGGTTAATGTGTTCTAGAAGTTACAGCTTTTCCTATTTACATGTATTTGTGTTTGAATCAGCATTGAGAAAATCACTGCAGTGGACTTAACATTCAGGTTTATTGATAGGGTCAGCCTCAGTTCCCAATTCAAATTGTATAGCCAATAGGTAAACTGTTATTTTTATAAACATAGCTTGTATTGTCATAAATTAAGGGTTATCAGCAGGCCTGCAATTATCATCCTTATAGGAGATGCCCCAGGAAAAGACAAGTAATGTCAAATCTTTTCTTTTCTGCTTTTGTTTTATGTATTTTTTCATCATCATTTATCTCTACACACACCCCTTCGCCTCCCCCTCCCCCAATCCCCAATGACAAACCTGCTGGCCATTTCACAAAATTTAGAAACCTTATTGGTATTTATGTCTGGAGAGTTCCTGTCTGTGGTATGCTTCTGGCTGTACTTAGTTAAATCTATGGTTTTAAGGTGCATTAAGAGAAAAGGAGAGATAAGATATGTGACAAATTTGTTAGGTGATATTGATGGATCAATAAGTCTGCACATGCAGTATGCATTCTTTTTTTCTTCAACAGTACACAATCAGTTTTTAGCTATATGCCAGGCACTATGCTTGCCCTTGGGGTACAGTGATCAATACACCACAAATCCTAATCACAAGGAATGTGTGGTCTCCATAAAATTCACAAAGATAAAATATAGGAAATACACTAAAAAAGAAGCTTGAATAATATTTCAGAGGGTTTTAGGCAGAAGTAGAAAAATATTGCAACTCTGGTTGTCTTTGTGGGGATGCAAATGATGAGAGGGATCCAATCTGAAGTGCCAGCTGCACATACTATGGTACTCACCTGTGCGCTGCTCTCTATTACAATGTTGTGGAAGACAGCTAGCTACTTACAGAACAGAGAGCTTCCAGAAGAAAGGGGCACATTTAAACTGCTGATTCCTCACACTCCTGGATGGTGTTGAGCTGAACAAATAACAAAGAATTGTTATTATCCTTCCTACATGCCCAAAAGAACGCAGAATATGAATCCCAGAAAGTAATTTCAAGAAGTAACTTGTTCTCAGGTTTTGCTCTAGTATATTAGGAGGTATATATTACAGACATGGGAATTCAAGTGCTGGAGTTATGTACACAGAGCTGAGTCCCTGAAAATATAACTGTGACAGAGAACAGAGTTATTCTCCAGATAATAAGATGATTCGCTTTCTGGTGAACAGATGGAGGAGTGATGGATAAAATAAACATCTATTTTTAAGTCCAAAAGGCCCATTATGGTATTAAAAGGAAAGATGCTATGTTTCTCAAATTTAATTCAAGTAAAAGGAATTAAAATAAACATACATACTAATTTTAAGTAGCAAAATGTCTTCACCCATTAGCAGTTAAAGGAAAGATTGCACAATATCCATTCACTTGCATAAACTATTGCAAGCCGATCAGTACTTGATGTCATAGAATTTGGACTGATTTAGGGACAAGTTCCTGCAAATTATTGTCTTTGGCAAAGTAATTTCAACTTAGAAAGGACATGCAACACAGAGAGCTTCATAATTAGATGTGGAAAATGTCTCTTGTTCTTTCTTTTGAATGTGGAAAGAAAAATAATTTAGGATAGCTCATGCAAAATTATTCTTCCAAATTTTTAGTCTGTCCAAGATCATTTAACTCACCAACCTTATATTCTCTTTCCCATTAAAGGATGTGGTGAATGTATATGCCTTTTAATGATCAGATCCCCCCTGCAGGAGAACTGAATGTAAGACATTTTCAGCAGTTAATTTCTTTGTGCTAATTTGATGTTAGAGAAATCTGTAACCAAGAAGTGAAATAGGTAACCTATAATGTTCATTCCTACCAAAGCACTTTATGCATGTATAAATTGGTAGTTGAATGATAATTCAAGGACTTCTAAAGAAGAGAAATGGAAAGAGAAAAGAATCCACCTAAATCCTTACATATGGGTTGATATGCACCAATAATTCTATTCCTTCTTGTTTCTATAGGTTCATGTATAATTCTTTTTTATCTGTATTTCTGTATAATATAATATGCATGATTACCTTGGATATATATAATTTTCTCAAAAAAATGCAATTCTACAAATAGCATTCAACTCAATTAGTTTTTAGATCTAGTTCAGTTCCTTAACACACTAAAAGCCCAATCATTTTTTGTGTTTCCAAATTAATAAATGAATCTGAAAAATAAGCAACTTAATAAATATCTGAGTCTGTTATACTTAAACTGTAGCTATGCCTGCAACTAGTGGTTACTGGTCTACTTCTACATAGAAAAAAATTATTTTTTTTTCATTTTTGACAAAGATCTCCTTTGGCCATTAACCAACAGTTTTTTGATAGATTGATATTGAGCGTTGGGCCAGTTTCCCTCAATTTTTGCCAAATTACCTAAATTTCCAGGGCTCTCTAAAGAATTCCCAGGGCTAGGGCTTCATTTGTCTCATGCCAGATGAACTGAATTTACGCATAATATTAGATGAACAGGCAGAGGAACTCTTTGGCTCATTCACCTCATCCTCATCTAATAACAGTGCCAAAATTATTTCCCCCCTGAATTTATAGGCGCATCAAACCATCTAAAAGGTTCTTATAACTACAACATTTTTTTAAGTTTAAAATAATTTCTTAACATTAATAAAGGTCTTCTTTAAATCCAAGTCTGTGGAAGACCAAATTTTCAATGTAAAGCAGTTGTGCATTTTACTTATAGAAGTTATAAATCCCAAAATGTATTGTTGCTACTTTTTCTTTGGACTCACAAGCAACTTTTGGAACAATTAAAATAAGAAGAAAAAGTTAATGTTTGTCTTATTTTTTTTAATTTTTAATGTTCTTCATTTCTTTATATACATCTACATTTTGTTGGGTGCCAATCCTTTTCTCTGGTAGAATTTATTTCAATATTTCTTATAGCCCAGGTCTTCTGGCAATGAATTTTCTCAACATTTAATTTTTAGAAAAATCATATAAGCACCACTTTTGAAAGATACTTTCTGGGTATAGAATTATAATTTGAGAATTTTTTTCAGTACTTTATAGATATCACTGTATTCGTTTCTGGCTTTTACCAATTCTGATGTGACTTTTTTTTTTTTTTTTTTATTAAGAGCTGCATGTGATGTGTCTTTTTCCCCATCTGGAGATTTGTACAATATACCTTTATAGAAACTTTTATAGAATTATTAAGTTTTCTATATTAATGATGTACATTGATGAAATATAAGACAGTAGACATTTTTCATACATACTATTTTGTTTTGATAAGTGTCCCTACCTTCACTGTCTTCTCTGAATAGATCTGCTCTGTTGAAAAGATTAAATGTCACCTTAAACTCCCTGTGCTAAACAATTTTCTATATCAATAAAATTTATTCAATATATTTACCTACCCTAACTCACTCTTCTCTGTTGCTTCAGGCCCACTTGGCTTACTGCCTGGATTTTGCTTCCAATTTTTATTTAACATATGTCCTTATTTGAGAAACACACTCAGTGTTTCTCTTCCTGTTTGACCTAACACTCCTTTTCAAAAAGAACCTAAAATTGCTGTTCACTCTCCTCTGACACCTCATGCTAAATAAGGGCTCCGTTGGTTCTCCTACATGGACCCACAGAAATAAACAAATAATTCCACTTAACGGATTCTTTCTTTGGGAAGACAGATAGACCAATCATTTAAATACCTATGAATATTCATGTCAAGCATCCTTCAGTTCAAAATGTGTGTGAGATTTAATATTTTAAATTGACTAAAACTAGTCAGTTTAAAATATTGACTATTATAAGGAGACAAATATCATTTACAACACTACTTGAACATTTTTTGAAAGAGACTAGCAGTAAAAATAGTATAGAGCATTTTTATCAATTTGAAGTCAGACAATCTCCAATACATTCTCCTCGTATAATTGGTACAATGCAGATTTCTGGATATATTGATAACTTCTAATTTATCAAGCTTATCTTTCTTTTAAATCTATTTTTATTGATTTTAGAGCGGAAGGGAGAAGGAGAGAGAGATAGAAACATCAATAATGAGAGAGAATCATTGATCGGTTGCCTCCTGCATTCCCCAAAGTGGGAATCAAATCCACAACTCAGGTATGTATGCTTACCAGGAATCAAACCATGACCCATGGTTCATAGGTTGACTCTCAATCACTGAGCCATGCCAGTTGAGCAAGTCCTGTTATCTTCACAATGAAATAGTTTGCACATTATTATTATTATTATTATGCACACTAAAATTTGAAAATCACTGTTATGTATTTACATAAAATTTTAAAAATGTAATATAATATTTACCCTCTCTATATATTCATGGTGTTTGAAATAATCTATTGATGGTTTAGAACTTAAGTACACCATGAAGATATAAAAAAATATTTTTTTACAAAACATGTCTTCTTACCTAAATATGTACTGAAGTTAGAATGATTTGCAGAATTAAGACCAAATAATATTATTGGCAACAACAGATGATTGAATCTGTAATTATATGTCAAAACAGAAGCTAAAAAAACATATTGAAAACAACAAACTGTCCCTGTAGCATTTGCTTCAGCAATACGAAGGGGGTCAGATAATATTACTATTGCTTTAGAGATGTGATAAAACAAAAACACCCTTTTAAATGTCTCCAGCTTAGTAGGCAGTAAGAAAACAATGAAATGCTCTTACAAATGAAGAGAACAATATCTCGGGAGTGTATTAAAGCTCCCAAACAAACGCAACCCTGATTTCTAAGGTGCAGAGTAGAGAACTATGCTACTTGTTTACAAAATTTCATACTGTTTCACATCATGCATGATTATTTACAAAAAAATTTAAAATATCTTATAAAATTAAGTTAGTTACCGTTAAAAAATTAGCTACTCTAACAAACACTCGCAGCTATTCAGTCAGCTATGATGCAAACTCTATTATATTATAGCCTAAAAAAAAAGCCTTGTTGGTAGCAAATAATGAAATGATATTATGTAAGATAAAATAAATGCCAAAAGTAAAAAGGTAATGTTATAGCTTAAGGGATGTAGTGATAAAATAATAATCATTTCTATCATAATTGTTAAGACACTACCTTTTACACATTTTGTATGTGCATTAGCAATTGCCTTCATAACCAATTATAATAAAATTAGGACAGAGATATGATTAGATAACAGAGTAAAGACCAGAAGATTGAATTTGGATAGATTAATTTTTTTTTTTTTTACTCCAGTGGTTTTAAGAAAAATTATCTCTAATTTGGAAATCAAAAAAGACAGAAGTATATCCTTTCAATAGCATCATTCCACATGGCAATTTACAATTTCATCTGAAGCCAGATGGTATAGAGTTAAATGTTAACTTGTGGATTGGACAAGATGACTACAAAGGTTATGCTTTATAATTCTAAATTACACAAAGCAGTTTTGTGTGTCACTTAGCATCATATTTTTTGCATTTAAAAAATGATTCTCTAAAGTATTGTGCCAAGGCCAGCCAGGTTTTCATGTATAAATTCAGGTAATAAATATATTCTCTTTTGCAAAACATGTCTCTGCTTCAACTACTGCATCACTGCAGCTTAAAGGCAGCAATAAACAATGCATAATCATAGAACATGGCTGTGTTCCAATAAAACTTTATTTAAAAAAAACAAAACGGTAAATGTCGTATTTGGCATTTGGGGCATAATTTGCCAAAGTTTGTATTATATAACCTCTTTTGCCGAAAAGAGGTTATATAATACAAACTTATATAATGCTCTTAGAAGTTTCTGTGCCATCTATTGGCTTGTTCATTTTGACACGTTAATTATATATTTACTAGAGGCCCAGTGCACAAAATTTGTGCCTGTGGGGGCGGGGGAAGAGGAGCCTGTCCCTCAGCCCAGCCTGCACCCTCTCCAATCTGGGACCACTCAAGGAATGTCCCACTGCCCGTTTAGATGGGATTGGGTCTAAACAGGCAGTCAGACATCCCTCTCACAATCCAAGACTTCTGGCTCCCAACTGCTATCCTGCCTGCCTTCCTGATTCCCCCTAACCGCCTCTGCCTGCCAGCCTGATTGATGCCTAACTGCTCCCCTGCCAAGCTGTTTGCCCCTAACTGCCCTACCCTACAGGCTTGATCGCCCACAACTGCCCTCCCTTGCAGGCCTGGTCCCTCTCAACTTTCCTCTACAGCTGGCCATCTTGTGCCCACGTTGGGGCAGCCATCTTGTGTGTTGGAGTGATGGTCAATCTGCATATTACTCTTTTATTAGATAGGATAGAGGCCTGGTGCATGGGTGGGGGCCATCTGGTTTGCCCTGAAGGGTGTCCCGGATCAGGGTGGGGGTTTCCTTGGGGTGTGGGGTGGCCTGAGTGAGGGGCCTGTGGTGCTTTGCAGGCCAGCCACACCCCTTGATGACCCAAGTGGAGACCCTGGTATCTGGGGTTTATTTATCTTCTACAATTGAAACTTTGTAGCCTGGAGTGGAGCCAAGCCTCCTGCTCGCTCTGTGCAGCAGCCATTTCTGTTCAAATTTATTTCTCTTCTATAATTGAAACTTTGTAGCCTTGTGTTGAGGCCTGGACCAGCCAGGGTGCGCAGACAGCTTGGCTTCCTCCATTACCAGGGGCCCTTGCCTCGTGCTCTCTGCAGCTCCATGGCTGCCGCCATTTCTGTTGAAATTTATTTATCTTCTATAATTAAAACTTCGTACCCTTATGTGGAGGCCTGGGCCCACTAGGGCATGTGGAAAACTTGGCTTCCTGCATCACCAGGGAAACCCATGCCTCCCTCCTTTTCTCTCCATGGCAGCCATCTTTGTTGGGATTAATTTGTATACTCGCTCTGATTTGCTGGTGGGCATAGCTTGTGGGTGTAGCGGGGTGATGGTTATTTGCATTTTACTCTTTTATTAGATAGGATATGTGAGTTATATTTTTAACTTCAGAAAATAATATGTTGAGAGTAGCATTAAATAGGAATTTTAGGGATAAAATAGGACAGGTTTAGGAAATTTTAGAAATTTTGGAAATTAAGGGGACCATGGAGGAAGCACAAGGCTCCAGAGCAGCAGAAGGTATATTTCCATAGAATGGGGGAGCTGGAAAGCTGCAACAGGTACATTTCCATAGAATGAGGAGGCTGGGAACAAATAACAAAATAAAGGGAAGGAAGCCCTTCATCCACAAGGAGAAGAAGAAACCCAAATGGAATAGGAAAACAAAAGAAAGGAGTGGGGGGGGACCTCACTGATCTTATGTGAGGTTAAACTTTTGAGTTCAGGTGTTACACGAAGGGAATAGTGACCAATCAGAGGGGTGTCAAGGCACCATAAGTCATAGGGAAGAGGGACTCAGTAGGACCCTTTCCCCCTCCCTATGTGGGAGTCCATTCTGTGGGACTCTTCCCTCTCCCCACATAGGAGTCTGTACTTGTTCTTCAATAAATCTCCACCTTTGCTATGCCACTTTCTGTCCATGGATTCATTCTTCGATATCAGTAGACAAAGAATCCGTGTTCCAGGCCAAAAATTCCATCTGAGCATGTAGTAAAATAATAAGAAAGAGTGTAACCAATAGGAAGTTGATATTTTTTCCTAGTAACCAAGGCAAATTGACTTTCATCACAACCCTGCACAATGAATAGATTTGGAATATTTCAAGAAGGACCAATCTTGCTGAATAACCACGTGTTAGTGTGAAAATGTTAAATTACTTTGATTGCATCTTACTGATGTTTTTTTTTTTACATTTTACTTTTGTGAAAAATCTTATATAATATTAATGCATGAAAATTTGATCAGAATTGTTTACTTTAATGATTGTTATTAAAGCCTAATAGATTTTGAATTTTGTGAAATGTATCCATATTGTTATATATTGCAAATCAGCTGGGATGCCATAACAGTCAATACTGGCTCGGGAAGAGGGGCTTGGGGCGGCCCGGAGCAGAGACACAACATGCAGGGGGCCTGGCCCCCAGTCCCAGAGGCCTTGTCACAACATCTGTCCTGCCTCTGCGTGGGAGCTGCAGAGGAAACACCTTTTCCGACTGCTCATTGGTGAAGCTCCCTGTACACCACTCACAGTATTCTTGGTAACCTCAAGAAATAAGAATCCAAGAAGGTGATCTAGGGTTTTTCCACCTCACTCCTGGAGGAAAAAACGAAAATCCCCTGCTGGAGGGGCTAAGAAATGTCATATCCTGCCCTACTCAGTTTGGCTCAGTGGATAGAGCTTCAGCCTGCTGGTCACAGGGTCTGGGTTCAATTCCGATCAAGGGCATGTACCTAGGTTGAAGGCTCCTCCCTGGCCAGGGCCCAGGTCAGGGCTCATACAGGAGGAAACTAATTTAAGTGTTCCTCTCACATTGATGTTTCTCTCTGACTTTCCCACTCTCTTCCATGCTCTCTAAAAGTCAATGGAAACATATCCTCAGATAAGGATAAAAAAAGAAAGAAATGTCATATTCTATGAAAGAGACATCTTGAAAATGCCTAAAGAAAGTTATCATTTTTTCATGGTGAAGGGACTGGAGTCTGTGTTCATGAAAACACCTTGGCAGCTGCGGTGGCTGGCAGTGGCAGTAGCAGCAGGGTGATGTGGGTGGTGCCTTCCTTTGATCAGCTAGTTGCCTCTTACGGAGGGACCTTTTTTGCTGAAATGCTCTTAGAAGGACATCCTCTGAAGGTTCCTGGCCTGTAAGCTATAAGAGGAGGCAGAGGGACCCTCCCAGTGCATAAATTTTGTGCATCGGCCCTCTAGTGTAACATAAAGCCATTGTGTATTTCCTACAAAGAAAGTAATAAAGTCACCATAATACATAGCAAACTTTATATTCAAGTGCCAAAAAATATTATAAATTCACATGGCAGACATTTTTGTTAAATGCAAATATATAAAATATGTAGATTAAGATTATTAAGATTAAGAGGAAAAAATCTACTAAAATGGGTGTTCTGATGGATGGCTATCAGATTCAGAAACAGTAAATTGGAAATGAGAAAAATTCAGATTTTAAAAAGGAACATGTTATAAATAGAAAACAAATATCTGACTTTCATCTAGTGCAGTGATTTTTCAACTGGTGTGCCACAAGGATTTTTAAGAAATGCAATACCTGACTATTTAGGCAGGTGCACTGACCTCTTTTCCCTTAGATTGTCAAATAAAAAAATGACAACAGCTAACACAATAATAGCCTTTCGATGGGAATGAGTCGAAATTATACCTATTTTTGTGAGATCTGCAAAAAAAGTATTTTATGGTGTGCTGCAGAAATTTTGTAATTAGTGTATGTGTTCCCTGAGATGAGAAAGGTTGAAAACCATTTATGTAGTGGATGAGAAAAGGGTGCCACAGGGGAAACAGTGCAGGTGCAGAAGCTTGGGTCCCGCAGCTCACAGAAGCTGATGCCTAGAAAAATGTAGAAAGTTGTTGGTGTAAATTAAGGGTCACTAGAGTCCAGGTTTATTCAATGCCAGAGGGCATGCGGTATAAATTAAGGGTCACTAGAGTCCAGGTTTATTCAATGCCAGAGCCTCAGAGTAATCATCTGTATAAAGGGCATGCGGTATAAATTAAGGGTCACTAGAGTCCAGGTTTATTCAATGCCAGAGCCTCAGAGTAATCATCTGTACACTGTTGCTTTTAATACTTAAGAAAGTAAATGAAAAAAGTGTATATATAGAAAACATCACAGTTTTCAAATACACTGTTTTAGATTCCTGTAAACTGTTAGTTTAAATCACAGACCTTATTGTAAAATTTTGAGTGAAGAATTTATTGACCCGATGTTTTTTAAGATTGCAAAACTCTGGAGTACTGTTAAAGAAAAGGAGAAGGTATTTGTATGTTGTTTACTTTTAAATTTAAATTAAAATCAGTATTTCTTCACTGTGAAATTAAATTGTGGTCTTTCTATCTTTACTAAAGAGAGAACTAGATAAAGTTTTAAGAGTTATTGTCTAAGGTCTGTTGATTTTAAAAGTATATGTGTCAAATTCCCCATGGTAGAAGAACATGAATAGCCCCTTAAAGTTTAAACTATGTCAAAAGATTGTGAAAAATAACTGCTGATTATGAATGTGATAGTCTTGTTATGGATAACCCCCCCAGACATTAACAAATCAAACCTATAGGTTTTATTTTATTTAGAATAGCAAATGAAAAGCCTTTTATTGACTCGGTTTATAAAAGTAACTATAACTGAGACATATAAAAATATGAAAGGGATACTAACTTCATTTCTGTAGCATACATACACAGGGTTTGACATGTAAAATATTTCTTCCTGTCTTCCTCAAGCCCTCCACTTTCCTTATTGTATGATATTATTCAAGAACTGAAGCGTTCTTTTGAACTATGTACTTAAAGAAACACTGGAAACAATATAAGACAATAAATTCTCCTCTGTTTTTTTTTTTAAAAAAGTCACAAATGAAACAAAACAAATAACTGTTCCTAATTTTCATCTTTCAGTGTCATGTCTAAGATTATATTTTGTTAGAATTCAAAATATATGCAAACCATAAATCCTCCCTGACAGGTAGAAAGTCCAGCTTTTTTCTAAGATTCTTCTATCATAACCAATTTCTGTGAAATTTTGACCACTGTGGTAGGTAAAAAATGGCACCCTCAAAGATGTCCATATTCCAGTCCTTGGAACCTGAGACTCTATTAACTTATACGCCAGAAGAACTCTCCAGATGTGATTAAGGTCAAAGACCTTGAGATGGGAAGATCACCCTAGATTACCCAGTTGGGCCAGTCTAATTGCATGAGTCCTTTAGAGGGAAGAATTTTTTTTCAGGCTGAAGTCAGAGAAAGGTGCAGCATTTTTGGTTTTGAAGATGAAGGAAGGGGTTTATTGGTTGGCCTTCACATGTGTCAAACACAAGGCCCGCGGGCCAAATCCAGCCCGCCAGGCCTTGCAATGTGGCCCGCACCGCGCTGTCATCACTGCACTCCGCTGTCAGTTTATGACATTGTCAGTTTATGACTGTTCAGTAAACCATTCGGCCCGCGATTTAGGCTGGATTTTAGATTTTGGCCCCTTCTCTGATTGAGTTCGACACCCCTAGATGATTGAAAGGACAAGAACACTGACTTCCTCCTGGAGTCTTCAGGAAGAACTCTACCCTAAATTTGTGGTGCCTTTTTATGTCATCAGTGAAAAACTAACATAAGCACTTACAGGCACTACTAATCCACCTTCATACTTGCTTACTGCCTCTCCTTTTCCTACGCTCCCCATGTTTCTAGCTGGAGCCACCGCGTCATTTCACAGAGGTCTTCACCTTTCGCTCCAGGCCATTAGCTCTCTTTGTGCCTCTTTCCTTCACATCTGTATTCAGTTGTTTCCCTAACTTCCTATATGTCCCATTAACGTCATAATATGTGTTTAAAAAAATTGTGGGCATTTATGAGGGCATAAACGAGAAGTGCTGAGATGGCTGCCTCTTCCATCAGCCCACAGGCATAAGTCGGGAGGAGACTCATGGGAATGTAGAAGCCATGCAGATGGTAAGGAGTAGGGGATGCAGGGGACAAAGAATCCAGGTTCCAGTCCAAAAATTCTGTCTCACAGGTCTGGTCAAGAACACAGATTATGCCGAAACCGGTTTGGCTCAGTGGTAGAGCGTCGGTCTGCAGACTGAAAGGGTCCCAGGTTCGATTCCGGTCAAGGGCATGTACATTGGTTGTTGGCACATCCCCAGTGTGTGTGTGTGTGTGTGGGGGGGGGGGGTGGTGCAAGAGGCAGCTGGTCGATGTTTCTCTCTTATCAACGTTTCTAGCTCTCTATCCCTCTCTCCTCCTCTCTGAAAAAAATCAATAAAATATATTTTTTTTAAAAAGAACACAGATTATATTTTTAACACTTTTGAGAATCATTGAACATTAATAATACAATTTAAGAAGAGTATGCTCCAAAGCAGACTAAAAGAGTAAAACATAGAACTTAAGCTTTTTTGTTTGCTTTTTTACATTCTTTACACAGAATCCATCTATTATTATAGGAGTTTTTCCCCACTATAAATTTTAAGTCAATTTAAACCAGAGTAGAGATTTTAGAGACCATTGTAGTGTATGCTTCTATAATTCAAAAGTTGATATTGGGCATCTCAGCTTTCTGAATTTTTTATAAACTGTGATTGAAATGACTATAGTGTGGTATATTATGTGTTTTTCCTTCTTATGGCTTCTCAATAGTGATGTACACTTTTTTATTTTTTTTACTGAGATGTAGATGAAAACATACAAAATATTAATGGCTGAAATTTTTATATTAAACCTAAATTTCACAGATAACCTACATTTTGTTTTACTCAATAATGCTTCCTTCGCAGTTATTGTTAGCAACAGATATATAATAAATTTCTAAAATTTTGTTCAGATTAGAGGGAAAAATTACCCATTAGGAATCAATGAATACTTTTAAAATATGGATAAAATGAAAAGTACAAGTCAAGCCGAAACCAGTTTGGCTAAGTGGATAGAGTGTCGGTCTGCGGACTGAAGGTTCCCAGGTTCGATTCCGGTCAAGGGCATGTACATTGGTTGCGGGCATTCTCTCTCATTGACGTTTCTAACTCTTTATCCCTCTCCTTTTCTCTCTGTGAAAAATCAATAAAATATATTATAAAAAAACAAAAGTACAAGTCAATATCTGAGAAATTCAGGCAAGTTACTTTTTCTAAACATTCCAAGGGACTGAGACAACATACAGATCTGTTTCATTTTAACATGTGGAATCTCCCTTTATTCCTCATCTGGACTTCGAAAATATAAACTCAATAGGGTGCTACATTAGATTTTTATAAATGTGTTCAAGCAAAATTTCAAATGCAAGATAGAATGCAGAAGACATTTACTAATAAATACCTATTTGAGCAAGTCTTGTCAATGTGAACAACAATTAATAGTAAAGGAGGCTTCTATTACCATAAGTAATTGGATCACTGATATCACCTCCCAAGAATAAGATGATTACATTCAAGGTTCTTAATTTTAAATACTCTTAAAAATAAGTACTCTTTCTTGTACTTAGTCAAGTATTTTATTTAAAAAGCCATTAATGTGTTTTATTCTTTGCTCTTTGTATTCATTAGTTTTGATTTGATTTTTAGTAATGCTCCTTAGCAGGGATAATCACTGTTTTAAATAATGCAAATTTGCAATCTCTGTTTTGCCAGCAAATTAAACCAAGTAGAAAATAAATAGACTAAGGAGAAAAGGCAGTTTTGTCTCCTTTCACCTGCATTATTCTGAGTTATTAATGTGTGTTTCCTGAAAACGGACTTTGTCTATGCTGTCAGGACAAAAGATGACTCCAGGTACACAATTTCTGATGTAAACGTGTGTCCTGCTTTCAATCTCATGTATTCATTTGTTTGGGTTTTTCTTTTCCAAAATGATAAATCTCAGATTAACTAACATAAATATTCTTTCTTAAGTAGAAATAAGCTCTCTGGGGGGGGGGGGTGAGCGAAGTGTTTTGCAACATATGTTAGATACGTTGGGAAACATGTTTGAAAGTTTTATTTTGGTGGAGAATCACGAAATCCAATCTTCCTGCTCCTCTAATGTGAACTCCATCTTCTGATTGCAGAGTATCAGCACAGAGAAGGAACGCATTCATGAATTATCTCTGATACTGCCACCTTTCTTCTCATGAATCTTATTCATGCCTAAGATGTCAGTGCTAATATGTGTTTATTAGGACACAGTGTTTTCCTTTATAGCTTTTAAAATATGTTTTTATTAAATTTGAGAGAGAGAGAGAGAGAGAGAGAGAGAGAGAGAGAGAGAGAGAGAGAGAGACTGATATGAAAGAGAAACATCCATCAGTTGCCTCCAGTACACATTCAGACCCACGACCAAACCCACAACTTGGGGGCAAGTGCCTGACCTGGAATCGAACCAGTGACATTTTGGTGTAAGAACAGTGTTCAAACCAACTCAGACACACTGGCCAGGGTTGCTTTATAGGTTTATTTTTTAATCCATTTGTAATTACTAGTATTTATGTATTTATTTACTGTCTCTAGCTCCCCCTTACTAATATCTATCTAAGGACCATAACCATATCTCCTTTGTTTGCCTGGGATTCTGTGTACATCACAATGAGTTTTCTGTTTGTTGGAAGAATGGGTGAAAGTAGATCTGAGAACATCCCTACTCTGGTAAGTTGTAGCAAACAAAGATACAACTGTTATAGCACAACATTTATGTTGAACAAAAATTAGGAAGCTGTTGCCGATTGAAGTTTACTGTCCTCTAAAACTATTCCCAAAGTGTATGAATTACTTCAGAGCTCTATGCATAAGCACAAGGGCATGCACACAGACAACATTGACAGTGTATTTGTTCCTACTCTGATAAGTAGCAAAAGCTTGAAAGTTGGTTAATTAAATAAATTGTAAACATTTAAACATGGACTAAAACCTGGAAGACCAGGAATGATGTAAAATGCAAAGCCTGTCTCAAAACATCTAGAGTATCTTTGAGATCAAAAGGCTCAAAAATAACATTTAAAAAAAATTGAGTACAGATTCAAGGTATAAGTCTCAGACTTTCAAAGTTATGATGTAGAAGGTGCTTCATCTTCAAAAGAAAAATAAAACCCTAAGGAAGCTCACTTGATATGAAGCAGGCATGACATCCTCTCTTATCCACTGTTTATATCAGTTTCCTACTTTGCCAACACCAATTTAGGATGACAAGGACACTGTGTCCCATCAAAGAATTCTAGGTCTCATTCGAGTATTAGGAAACCTGATCCAATCAATTCACACATTTTATCCCACATCTAAGTTAAAATTTCACATTCATCTCTGTTCAAAACTGACCCAGACTCTTGAAGTTGTCATGATAACAAATACCACAAGACCTGCCCTTTTGTCTTGTTCATCCAGTCCTATGCCCCAGGACACACTGGGGAGAGGGATTAAAGCAGACAAGATCTCTTTGGACAGATGATGGTGTCCTCTGGAGCAGTCTCTCCAATAACACCCCCCTCCCGCCCAAACACTGCCCCTTTCTCTAACAGGCTGCTTGTGGCTCCTCAGAGACTTGCCAGGTTGGGTAAAAGAATAATTAAACCCCCTGAAATAGGAAACTACTTCTCCTCCATTCCTCCTCCAGTGGCACGGATCGCAAAATGTACTTTTCTAGGGTCTTCTCGAAAAATCTGGCAACCCTGTTAGCTGGGTCCTTCCAAGGCAGCACTTCTTGGCTTTCTTCTCTGGTGCCCACTGAGACCATTGTGAAACTGATGAAATTCTGGACGAGAGACACATCCTTCCTGACTTCTCTTTGAACATGATATCTCCGTCAGTTCCAGCCAGCTTCTCATCTTGGGGATTTTATTGTTGAGAGTCATTGATAAGATGCTTTTTCTGTAACTTCCCAAATCCAAGGGCAAATATTATATTCTTAAACCTCTCTCAGCCTCTCAGGTAAAGTGATGGCTAATGCTAGTCTTCACGGTTCTGGACATCAGCCAGCTCTACACAAGAGGCAATAAGTAGATAAACCCAATCTTCTTATGTTAGACTCCTGAATCCTCCCCTCACTTGTCTTAAGATGGGATGGGATGGGAAACATCACTGCCTTTTTGTCATGGAGAAAGAATGGTTTATCCTAGCTTCTGTATCAGGGGATTGGCAGTGATTCTTGGAAAGCCTCCTCACTTTTGAACTTTTCACTATATTTTTCTTATAACCTAAAAGTGGCTAATGGATTAAGAATCAGAGAACTAGTGTGTGCACCTTCTGGATCACTAACAATTCTCACGAAAATAAATGGGCCCTTACTACTCACAGTCTTCAGCTTTGAGACTTCAGAAATTCACCTGCAATAAGGAAAGTCCCATAAGGCATCCTGGTTCAATTAAATGATAAAAAAAGCATAATACGCAGATACAGTCTTCCAACCCACTCTTCTATCTTTCAATTTTATTTGCTATAGAAATGATTTTAAATGTTTCCATTGTTAATTATTTTTATTTCCCCTGTATAATAATACTCTTGTCCTTCGTAAATATAAAAATAGGGCAGAAAAAACAAGGTTTAAAATTATTAGATTTTAAAATTTATTCTTAAAAATATAAAAGTTTATTAATTAAAAAAAAAACCAACAACAACAAAAAAAGGAAATTAAAAAACCTGATGAACAATATTAACTGTTGATTATAATAGAATCAGAGATATGGGAGGGGAGTGGACTGACAATTCTCCGGGAAAAAGGGAGTGCTGGATGCGGGAAGAGACTGAACATAAACTGTGCACCTATAGATGAGGACAACGGGGGTGGGGAAAGGGCAGAGAGTGGGGTGGGAACCAGGTGGAGTGGGGAAGAAATGAGGAACCTTTGTAATAATATGAACAATAAAGATTGATTAAAAAAAATAGGTATTGCCCTTTGCTATGAAAAATGCTGATTTTTAAACATATACTATGCCATGTTTATTCCTACTTTAGTCTTCAAATTTTTCATATTTTCTATGTTAGTTGGTTATCTTTGCAGCTGATTTACCCCTTTGTTTTTTGTTCCACTAAATGTTAACAGTATTTTTTATTCCCTAACATCTAACATGTAGATATTAATGATGTTTCTTATATTTACTTTAACTCTCCCTTGTTAACTTCCATCTTGTTGAGTATGATTTTACCTTTATTTTTTAATGTTATCTTTATTTAGTTTCAAGTATAAAGGATAGTGGTTAGACAATCATATACTTAACAAAGCGTTTCCCTAATATTTTTAATACTCAACTGGTACCATACATAGTTATTGTAATATTATTGACACTATTCCCTATGCTGTAATTTACATCCTCGTGATTATTTTGTAACTTCCACTTCGTACTTCGTGATCCCTTTACATCATAAAAGTATCTTTACATCATAATTTGCTTTAAATTTCTAAATAAACTATTTTTCTATTAGCTGCAGTGTAAATAATAAAGAATAATTACCTTTTTATGGTTATAATAATACTGATTATGGAAGGTCCAATAAGTATGCTGAGATTAATTTTCTTCTCTGCAGGTTCAAAACCAGATTCTCTGTAGCACTCTGACAAAAAATGTTCAGGTGTCAAATTGATTTTCATGTTCTATATTCTACGGTGGGAGAATTTACTACTCACTGAATGTCCTTATATTCTTTTTAATTCCCAAATCTTTAGACTCAGGAATATGGAACCAGAGTCTACCAATGAATGGCAGTGGTATCTTACTGAACAACATTAATGCATTATCCTTTAGCACATCTTCTCCTGTTGCAGAGGTCTGCATCCCATATTACAGATGACATAATGATGAGATATAAGAAGCTGAATCCTTGAGTCACCATTTGCAAGGCAGCCACACTCTAAAACTGCTGAGGCCCAGGACAAACCTGACTGATGGGATATATACCTCTATTTGTTAAGCCAATGAGATGTCAGTTATGTGTCAATTATAGCGTACTTTAGCCTAATCTTAATCATTAGGCATATAACATTTTTTTCCAAATTATGATTCTAATTTGGTTTTAACTGTGACTTGGTATTATTTTACAACTGCTATTTCTCTTTTTAAAAATATACATTTTATTGATTTCAGAGAGGAAGGGAGAGGGAGAGAGACAGAAACATCAATGATGAGAGAGAATCATTGATAGAGTGCCTCTTGCATGCCCACTACTAGGGATCAAGCCCACAACCCAGGCATATGCCCTTGATTGGAATCGAACCTAGGACCCTTTAGTCCATAAGCCAATGCTCTATCCACTGAGCCAAACCAGCTAGGTCTACAATTGCTGTTTCTTTTGAGGTTTTTCATGTTGTTTTCTCTTGATGAGCAAGCTATAAGCTTTCAAAATTAACCAGTGTCATTCCTTTTAGAATTTATAGTTGTTTTTTCTAGCAGTATTCTCCCAAGGGACTTCTAGGGGACTTCACATCAATCTGTACAGGTTTCCCTCTCCTTGTACTACAGACCTATCCTACCAAGATCTCCCTTTGTATGCTCCAAAATTAGAGCATCCTGACAGTTGTAACTTCTCTTTTATTCTCCTCTTCCTTTACTCAACCTTACCTCAATTAATTTACTTTATAAGGGTACAAACAAGGTAACATTTCTGATCGTCTGTATAAATGAAAATATATTTATTTTATTGATAATTAGCAAATGTCTTCTTTTTGTATTGTTAATTTGCAGAGTACAGACTTATGCAATCAAAATAATTTTCTCATACTCTAACTCATTTTCTCTTTTTCTCTCACATACATTGATTTTACTAAGATAAATGAATGATGATGTGATTTGTTTCAAGTGCCCTGCTTCTTTTCTTTTTCTTTCTGTAAGATAAAGGGTCATTCTTACCTCATTGAAGTCTCATTGAAGCAATTGAGTGAAGCTGCTAGATTTGTGCTGTTTTGTTTTTCTTATTTTATAGGACTGGGTAAGTGCTTTTATGTTGAAGATTCTCATCTTCATTACATACAATTCTTTTTTTTGCAAAATTACTGTCATTTAAAACTCATCTGTTTATGCTTTACATTAATATTTTTAATTTCTAAGACCTTTTTATCATCCTCTGATTAAACCATTTTTTTTCTTGTTAAAATTTTACTGGTTTGGGGGAGGCAATACATCTTTAAATATAATTAGTTCTTAAACTTGTCAAAAATAATCTTTGTTTTTCTCTTAAATATTACTTTTTTATTATTGAATGAGAGACTATGCTGATTGCTATAGTTAGTTCTTATAGATTTCCTTTGTTGCTGTGTGTTTATGTGTTTTCTCACAGTGGATCTCTGACTGAGGAGAAAGCTGACCAAAGATGCTGGGCATGTGGGTGACATCATTGAATCTCTGACCCTTCACTGGGATATGTTGATGGGGAGATGGCCTTTGGGTCCCTGCGGATCTTTTTTTCTGAGTGATTACTTTTTGCCAGAAAACCCAGTTCTCTCTTCACAGTTGTTTTAAGTTATTTTCCCACTTTGGACGGGGTTAAAGCAAATGCCCAGCGACCACACTCGTGTTGAATAGGGGAGGGGTGTGGTGACAGATTGGTGTGTCTGTTCTCAAAACTTCTCAAAAGGTAGTTTTTGGTTCTAACATGCGGCTCTTTCATAACTGATCAGTGTGTCCACTTTAAAATCTGGCTTTATAGCTGCTTTTCATTTTCCCATTTTATGTGTCTATGAACTCAGAGAGCAGAGTCCACCTGAGTTCTCAGAATGTTGGACAACCTGCACTGCAGCCCCTGCTTGTGCATAAAATCATCTCTCATGCTCTTGTCTGTCAACCAACAAGCCCTCGTATGTCTCTGGATTTCCTGAATTTATGGAAATCACTCATCTGGTGTAATGCTTCTTATCCATTTCTCTGCTAGAATACATTTGTTCTCTTTTTTAGTTCTGTGCGCGCAAATCAGTGGATTTCTGGGATGGAGAATAACAAAATTCTTGTGCTCAGTCTCTCTCCTGGTGCTCATCCTTCTCTGCCCCACAATCCCTGGAGAAGGGAGAAAGTGCTGGCTTCCTCCTCGCTCAAAACCACATTCACATCCAAAAACTAACAGACTCGAGTAACATTCCAGAAATGTTCTTTATGCAGAGTCAGACAAACTAATTTTCTGATCACAACCTTTCATTCTTCCACTTCTCTGTTACGTTTAATACTTTGCTCATCTTTTATGGAATTGACTGTTCTTTATTTTGCTTACTTGTAAATCCTTGCATATATTTATTTCCATCTTTTTCTAACTTCAACTTTAAGGTTATTAACCTTGAACCATAAACTTGTTAGAGTTTGAAACTTTCCTGCTCTTCTGTCCCTGACCTCATATTGTTTCCTCATACAGACCTGGGATTAACCTTTCATCAAATCAATGTGTGTCTTCCTGTGCTCACACAGGGGATACCGAATGATACTAGGCATCTCCAGGAACTTGGAGCCTCATATTGTGGCTGGCCACTCAGTGTGAAAGGGCCACGAGTCTCATTATTTTGATTTAACTATCTCCTTTTCTACACAGTAACAATGTCCATGTTTTCTACTCTCTTAAAATATTCTAAGCAAAAACTTGGATCAGCAGATAACTTCATCCCCTAACTAATGAGAAATAGTATTTTCTCATTTTCTTACCACCAAACAACATAAACTATCTCCATATAACCTTTTTTTGTTTCTTTCCAGTTATTAGAAAAATGATAGATGGTTTAAATTGTGGTAAGAAACATTCTTTAAAACTTAGTTGCTTGAAACAATAAAGGGAACTAACACTACTTTCTCCATGTTCTTCTTTTTTTTTTTTTTTTAGACACAGTCCTTAAGTGTGATTGTTTATTTGCTACCTCAGGCACATAGCTGTTTTTTTGGGTTTTTTTTCCCTGTTTTTTTTCTTCTTTCTTTCTTATAGTTTAAAAGCAGCTACCTTATGGCATGTGAAATAATAGATTTTGTAAAGAAATTTGAACTTCATATTTTAACCAACTCAAAAATCTCGATGGGATTTGTGTTTAGTTCAAGACCTTTGCCATTTTATTTCTTCCTAGTTGAATTCCAGAAAAGGCCTACTTTAAAAAAAAAAAAAAGAAAGAAAAGAAAAGAAAATTAGCCTCTCTATTTTATTCAGTTCTGCTAACAAATGTTTTACCTTAGCTCATCTCTTTCTATAATGAATGGGAAGCAATTAATATATACAATCATTTTCCCTATAGCCACACATGTAGGAGGTATTTGGTCTCTGACGTTATCATAGATGTTATAAAATATTTTACATGGCATAGCAGTGCTCTTTAAACGTTCCATCCTGTTATACATTGTCCTTTGGTAACTACACCCTGAATGCCAACCAAGGGCATATACCTTCATGTTTTATTATGAATGAAACTCATTTCCAAGTAAGAAATCATCTATTGGTTATCCTATCTACTAAAGGGGTAATATGCAAATTGACCATCACTCCAACACACAAGATTGCTGCCCTAAAGTGGTCAAAGATAATCACCCCTATGTGGACACAAGATGGCCAGCGGGAGCGGGGGGGGGGGGGGGGCAATTGTGAGCAACCAAGCTTGCAGGGGAGGGCAGTTAGGGGTGACCAAGCTGGCAAAGGAGAACAGTTAGGAGCAATCGGGCTAGTAGGGGAGCATTTAGGCATCAATCGTGCTGCAGGGGAGTGGTTAGGGGCAATCATGCAGGCAAGCAGTTGGGAGCCAGCAGTTCTGGATTGTGAGAGGGTTGTCCAGCTGCCCGAGTAGGCCCGATCCTGGTGGATATCTTTCAAGGGATCAGATTGGAGTGCGTGCAGGCTGGGCTGATGGACAACCCTCCCCCCTCCGTGTACTAATTTTGTGTACCGGGCCTCTAGTTTTAATATATAAAGCAGTAACAAATTCTTAAATTTCAGTTTCTCAAAAACATAAAAGTATATTGCTGACCTAAGAGTCCAATATGCATGTTCCTGTTTGGTTGAAGGAAGACTCTGCTCACATTTGGGCTCTGGGACTGTTTCAGTCCAGAGTATTTTCCTATGTTGCCCAGTGCTCTTTATCTCAGGAATCGAATGAGGAAGCGTATAGGAAAAGCTTTATGTATTGGCTTAAAATTTCCCCACACAGATGAGACTAACATTGTCCTGTCTTAGGAATTAGTCACAAGGCCCCAATAACCTGAAGGCAAACCAGGAAATATTGTCTATGGCTGAGCATCTGCTTTCTTGGAATCTTTTCCCCCTTGAACATATTTTACAGGACAGCTAACCTTTTGTTGAAACACAGTGGTACAGCTTTGGCATATAATATTTCTTAGTAATAGTGATATTTGGTAATAAATATATTTGGTAAATTATTCCGTATATGGAGGAGGGCCCCAAATTAGTAAACACTTCAAGTTTTTAGCACTGTGACTGCATTTCAATCAAGCCTACCAGAGAAGCTGATAAATCTGTGGATCAGGGCGCATTGTGTCCAAAATCCAATGCTGGAGGCTGGTTCCTAGATTGCCTGGGATCCCAGTGCCAACCTGCAGGAATCCAAGAAGTAGAACAGAATTGTTCTTATGAGGATGGCTTCCCTTAACTACAGTCAGGCAGCCTGACCCAAAGTTACATTCACACAAAGGCACTGGTTTTTCTTCACTCACTTGTAAACACCCCCACCCTAAATTGGGAGATAAAATAAATATTAATACTAATTATGTCCAAGGCAAACACAAAAATGGAAGTTTTTAACTTTCTCTGTCAATTACTATGGAAGAAAATGACAAACGAGATTAATTAATTAATTTATTCATTTATTTTTAGATGACATGGAAACTCCTATACTTTCTTTGTTCAATTATGCTGCAGTTAAAAGTTAAAGTTGTTTTAAAATGTTATAATATACATCCACATAATGAAATATAGAGAAAATACAGAAAAATAGTGACAGGAAAATTAGAGTCATCTCTAGATCTCCTATCAAAAGGGAATCAATATTAGTATTCTTGTTGATATGACTGGCAATTTTTATATAAAACTTTTTATTTGGTTAGGATCATGTCATACATAGTAAGCCCATATATTTAATAATTGTTCCTTTGGTAAATTGTCAACATTGTCCTAAATATACCTAAACAAGATAGCTTGGGGGCAAAACATGGTACTAATTAAACAATCAGTAGTTTTGAGAATAAATGATAGTATTTTATAGTGATATTAAAATGTATTATAGAATCAGATCTGTCAGAACTTTTGAGAGTTTGCTAGGACTCAGCTTTTGCTACCACTGAGGTCAGTGAACTATAGCTTGTAGCGAGATCTAGCCCACTGCCTTGTCTTTATAGCACAAGCTTTATTCAAACCCAGCCACACCCATTCAATTATATAATGTCCTAACTGCTTTCATACTACGGTCACAGAGCTGAGCAGTTGTGGCTTGGGTGATATGTGCCCAAAGCTGGAAATATTTACTACGTGTTCCCTTTCAAAAAGTTTGCATAAATCAGTCTCAGGAGGGTGAGGATAAACCCTGGTAAGTAAACAAAAACTAGTAAGTCATACTTGTTGAATACATAGTCCTGAGTGTTAGATGAGGAAAGTGAAGTTTTCCATGACTAAATAGAATTCAGATGCAGCCCAGGCAACTGATATTAGAGCCTGCTTAATTAACTGAATTCTAACTTGTAGTCAATGTTTGATTCCAGAATGCTTTAACTTCATTAATTGCCTTTACACAGTGGTCTATTTGAAGGGATCAAAAGCTTTTGTACTTTTTTTTGGTAGCTTCATTTTAATTTATAAGATATCCTAGGATATTACTATGGATGTAGCATCATTATTATTAATATTAATATTACTTAGAATAGCTTATTTTAAGTTTTCACTTTAAAAATCAATGAGTTTTTCATAGTCCACAAAAAAAAAATGCTCTGGTACAAATCTTAAAATAGTGTATATGAAGTCAATATGAAGTCAATGAGCCTTCATATTAGCTGTTTTTCTTCAGTGTATAAATCTGGATGTGTGAATTTATTGTCTATGAAGTATTTATTTCTACCTTATTGATGAAGAGCCTACACTATGCAGTAACTTTACCTACCATATCACTTGATAGCAATTTATGCATATTGGCATGATTATTTAAGACAAAGAACATGCTATTTAGAAGTTTTCTGCTAATTCTTTTAAATGATAAAAATGCTAATGAAATTAAGCTCTCATTTTCAGTTTATAAAATTTAACTCCAGAATTATTTTAGGGTAGCTTAAACTAGAGAGATTTTGCAAATGTTTCAGATTTCACATGCAAGCTCAAAATATCCAAAATGCTATCTACTGTCAACTGACAAGCATCTTGTACAGTTGGGCTGTCAGAATACAAGTTCAAGAGGAAAACAAGATAACAGAAGAAAGTTCTTTGTTTTGCAAATTTCAGCCCTACTATTTTGACCTACTTCTACCTCAAATGTTTATGCTGAAGACTGACACCTTTGTAGTTTGTTTATTCTCATTCTGGAACTCCAGAATTCATATGTGGTAGATAGGATCATTCTATCTGACTCTATTAATAGTTATGATGTAACTAGAGGCCCGGTAAACAGATTTGTTCATGGACTCGCCCTCTGGCAATTCAGGAACCCTCAGGGAAAGTTGGACTGCCATTTTCAGCCTCATCCCTTCACCAGAGCAAAATCCAAGTACCAGGCCTCTAGCATGCATTTTTAGATCTTTGGTTAATCTCTTCCTGCCCTCCTCCCTCTCCCTTCCCTCTGAGATTCATTAGTCTGTTCCATGTTTCCATGCCTGTGCCTTGAGTATGTCATAGCTACCAATCAAATGGTGGAATGGTGGAATGGTCAAACTATTGCTGAGGCTTATATATATATATATAGATTATATACCATGCTCTTTGCTTTTTGAATTTGCAGTGCTTCCTAATGTGCTATCCAGAGCAAACTGTTTTTGCCTCATTAAATGTGGGGCTTATGATTTGAATTTTCTAAGAGAGTGTAAAAAGTAGATGAGGTAAATGGTGATAGAAAACATAAATAAAATAAAATAGAAAAAAAAAGAAACAATGCATATAGAGGTTTTATTTTTAAAAATTTTATCTTTATTGTTGAAATTATTATAAATCTCCCCATTTCCCTCCCATTCGAATACAGAGGCTTTCAGTGTCCATGAGTGTTTTGGTTTGAAATTTTCAGAACTTCCAATTTCTGCCTTGAAGAAAATTATGCCAAAGGTAGCCACTCAGTCTGTATTACAGATTGAAAACACATGGAATGATCAAACTAGTGTTTCTCCATCTTTATTATTCTGACAATAGATGCCAAGGTTCAGTCACACTAGAGCTGTCACTTAGCCCAAAGATTGTGAATAATCCTTTATTAACTGCAAACATTTGGATTTGTTTGTTATGCTGCAATTTGGCAGGTGTCACTAAAAATATATTACTCCTGCTACATAATATTCCTTTATTTAACAAATATCTATTGGAAACCTGTGAGGTACCACACAATATCCATGACAGTGGATGCAAAAATAGAGTTTATGGCTTAGAAGACAAATAATAGTGAATTAATACAAAGATAGCTAATATGTTGCTCAGAGTTGAAAATTGTAACAGATTAGAAACCAGTTGAGGAAGAACTTTGAAACAGAGGCCTACAAAGTAAAGTGCAGAAGGGTTCTGATGTTGGGAGAGAATTGTGGAGTGTGGGGAACTTATGTGTAACGTTTCTGCAAGTAGAATACTGCTCATTCAAATGAAGAAGAAATCAGTGATAAATGAGCTAGGGGCGAATTAGGGACTTCTTTTATCCTGTAGCCATGACAAGCCACTGAAAAATTACTTTGAATATGGAGTTTATCCATCATAATACATCAATGTATGAGCCTATGTCCCATGAATTTTCTCAATTTTTATAAGAAAAACTATGGCTTATAAGTATTTTCTTCTTATTCGTTGAGAGCAGGTCCAAACCTTTAAAACATTATCTCAAAAAGTTCTGCAATTCAGCTGAGATTGAAAGTTAATCAAGAGTTCTGCAGGAAAGTATCATATTCAATTTTGTGTTTTAGAGAGATAGCTCTGGCTACCTTGTGTAAAATAAATGTAAAGGCATAAAATTTAAAACAGAGAGCTGAGTCAGCAGAGAGTGATCACCAAGGGAATGGAGACAGTGACGGAAAATATGGAAGACAAGGCCAGAGAGTAAGTGGACCATTTAGAGAAATATTTCAGAAGCAAGATTGATGGGACTTGGCATTTATATCTGGGGATGTTGGCGCAATTTGGGGAGGATGAGTAGATAATTCCATGTTTCAGGTTTGGGAAATAGGAGAGATGGTAGTGGCATTGCTGAGGATAGGCAGAACTTGAGGCCAGGATGTTAATGGCATGTCTGGAGCACAAGCCCACATTTATTTATTTTTTAAAAATATATTTTATTGATTTTTTATAGAGAGGAATGGAGAGGGATAGAGAGTTAGAAACATCATTGAGAAAGAAACATTGATCAGCTGCCTCCTGCACACCCCCCACTGGGGATGTGCCTGCATCCAAGGTACATGCCCTTGAACACAGATACCCTTCAGTTCGAAGGCTCACGCTTTCTATCCACTAAGCCAAACCGGTTAGAGCTTCTTTTTCTTTTCTTTTTTTTCAGAAGCCTACATTTAAATAGACTCAGGATGAATCCCACCTAGCCCAATGCCTGTCCATATGAGCAACAGAAGCTCATCCATCTCAAAAAAGGCATCTTGATGGGCAAGGAAGGCACTGGGAGAATTAGATGTGGTTTCCCACCAAGTGGAGCATTTCCCTGAATTAGCTCATTTGTATTCCATCTCAAGCACTTGAATCTCTGTGCATCTCACATCTGCTGACCTGGAAGTTCCTACAGCTCCCACTCCTGCCTTGTCTCTCAAAGCCACATGACTTATGATAGCTGCTCCATGAATGCCTTAGATTTCCTACTTTACTTTCTATATACCATGCGGTTTCCGAAGTGTGCATTGATTTTTCAGTTCCCTCTGCTTGGTATGTGACTAAACATACTTAACTTTTATACTAATCCTCTGAAAACCTAATTTGACATTCTCAGGTTTGTCTATGAACCTCACCCTATCCAGTAATCATAAATTGTTGATACTTTAATGACTGAATTGAAAAGGCTATATGGTTAATTTTCTATGTGTCTGCTATTCTCTCTAAACTGTGATAATCTTAAGTAGATTGTCTAATCTACTTGTTTTTGCATCTCTTATACACACTATATTGCCTGGGAAATGGCTATTTCCTATTTGTCTTGTAAAGTGAATGAAAAGATGAATTGCTATCAATAAAATGGCCTAATATATCTTTTCCATCACATTCACCTGAAATCCTTTGCAAACCCCACCTTCTTGAAATGGCTTTCCTGTTTCAGTCTATTCAAGATGTTATAACAAAATACAGCAAACTGGATAACTCCCAAACAACAGGAATTTGCCCTTGCCGAAAGTTCACTGGTTTGGTTTCTGGTCAGGACATATACGGTGGGTTCGATCCCCAGTTGGTGTGCATGTGGGAGACAACTGATTGATGTATCTTTCTCCATTCCCTCTCCCTCTCTCTCTCTCAAATCAATAAAGCATATATTTAAAAAGTTAAATTCTTTATAAAACAAACAAACACAAAAAAATCAAGGATTACTTTCTCACAGTTTTGAAAGCCCAGGATCCAAGATCAGGGTGCCAGCATGATCAGGTTGGGGCTCTCTTTCAGTCAGACTTGCTACACTTTCCTCACGTGGTGGAAAAAGCAAGCAAGCTCCCCAGGCCTCTCCTATAAGGACACTACTCCCCTGCCTGAGGGCCTGCTCTTCTCCCAAAGGCTCCATCTACGATTCTGCCACCTTTCTCCGTTAGGATGTCAACATTTCAATTTCGATGGACACAAACATTCAAAGCGTAGGTATCCTTGTTAATATCAAATTTCCCTGAACTATAATCTTATAGCAAATTTGGACTCTATACCATGAATTATTACAATCTAACCCTATACTAAGGCTTATTATAGTCTGATTTGTTTAATAGTATATATTTAATCTTTTTACCCATCCATAATGCAAATTAAAATAATTTTTATTCAGTTCTCCACAATGCTTGACATCTAGCTTTGTATATTGTACATATTCAATAATCAAAGCTCAATATACAGAAATACATAATTTTCACGTGAAAATCAATAATACTGAGAATTCATATTGTAAATTATTCATACCATTACTTTGGCTAACTCTATTAGATTTGAGAAGCCTCTGTTATGACTTTGAATAAATTCTGATTTCTTTACTATTAATAATCTGATTCCTGCCCTGTCATTGGTAATGCTGTCTCCATTTTTATATTAAATTGAAGTTCTGTCGCAGTGTATTGTTATGATAGAAACTGGGAATCGTGCTGATGCTTTTGTTATTTCGAATGTGCTGGTTATCACAACTGCTTCCAATATTTTCATCTTTAACGCATTTGTCACAAGAGAATTAGTTCAGATACCTATAATAAGAACATCTTAATAGAAGGCAAGGAACAGGTGAAACATCCTCTTAGCAGTGGACTCTAATCATCCTAAACTTTGCTGAGATAGTTTAACTAATTGGCACATTTCTTTAAAGACTATCTTTTTTAGTTCTTTATGTAGAATTTTTTTCCTCTCTCTTAGGTACCTAAGTCCACATTTTCATGCATTACTTAAATTTGGCACTTTGAAAACAAGTGAATTTCTCATAGTAGGAAGCTGAGATTTCACTGAGTAAAGGATCTATTCTGTAACATAAGCTTTGTGAAAACACATAACTTCTATAAACCATTTAATGAATAAAACATGAAGCTCTTAGAGAACAGTGCATTGTCCTTTAGCTAGGGATTTCAATACTTTGGTTTAGAAGATGCTGCTTTTTTTTTTTTTTTTTAACCTTTTAGAAAGACTCAGTTCTGCAAATTTGTCTCCTCTCTATCCTTTTTCATGTCATTTTAACCACTGGTTTAGTTGATGGCATTTTATTGTCATTCAGTAGATCACAAATATAGTTTTTGCTGTATTTTCAAACTATAGGGGGAAGAAAGGTCTTACTGACATCCACTGAAACTCCTAGCAGTTACAGAAAAGTGTACTTTCTTGGGGACTTTCTGAGCATGATTTTGTGTCCTACACACTATACTTAGTGACAAATCTCCACCTTCTTGTTAGTTGCTGTTCCCAGTTTAAAAGGTTAAAAACCCAAAACCATATTTCTGGCATTCCATTCCAAGAGCCCATCATTCCAGATGCTGATTAAAGTCTTAAGAGGAGATAAAGGACTCTAACGTTAATGTGTGTTCCTGCACAAAATCTCCCTGGGCTCATCAACTCTGACAGCTTTAGTAGGCTCCATTAACCATTAGTTAAATTAGCCATAACTTTTTAACATTATCGGCTAATTGCTTTGTGATTCCGAGGCAACTCCGGAGTACACTAAAACTTCCTACCCATACAATAGGATTTTACTTCACAGTGTGATATCACCCTATTCGAATCCTGACCAGAGACTGGCTTTCAGGAAGGCAACAGAATTTCTTTAAGAGTGAGATCAAGAACTGGAGAATTTAGGAAAAAAAAATTCATTGTTTGCTTGATTCGTACATGCAAACAATAATCGGAAAGGTTACTGACATCCTGAAAAGCATTCGTTTGAAAGCATTTTATGATTACCTGAAGGAAAACAGCTATTAGTGAGGGATAATTTTTCTTTGTATTGCTATTGAATTTAATTACCCCCTTTTGAAATTTGCCTGTCATTTGGAACTCTACATGGAATGAATAATTGAGCAAGAAATTAAACTCTTGTGAGTACAAGAAGATAAATTGTACCCACCTTTTCTCATTCATGTGTTTCTTTACTCATTTATTCTAGAAATAATGATTCAAGGTACATAATACTACAAATATTATTTTGGACCCTTTAGTTGTATTTATTTTGAAGAACGTGGTACTATAAATATAACTATATTTTAACTATTTGAGAAAATGTGTACTTCCTACCGTATATCTGCTAGATAACTTAGAATATAAATATTCAAATGGAAAACACATATAATTATAACTTATATGTTTTAATTGTATTGTTTCTTAATGATTTTCCAGCCAAATAAATTTATTTGTTAACAAATACTTATTTATTTTTCAAACTTCATTGAGATCTAAGAGAAAGGAGTTTTAGGGATGAGATAGGCAGGTCTGGGAGTTTTAGGAGTAAAGAGGGTCCATGGGGAAGGAATGCATAGGTGAGGGCTCGGAGCAGCCAGAAGGCGTACATTCACAGAGAATAAAAGAAGTGCCACAGGATAAAGGGAGAGAAAGACATATGTTCACAGAAGGTAAGGAAAAGCCAGAGTATAAGGAGTGGGGGAGGGGGAGAAGAAGGGGAGGAAGGGCCCACACTTTCACAGAGGAGAGAGAAATCCTGACAAATGGCAGAAAGCGGAAAACAGATTTTCACAGAAGATAGAGCAATGTTATAAGGTAAGGGGAAGAGAAAGAGAGGAGCACCATGTGGACTTGGGCCTTTGAAACTGATACTATGTAACAAAATAACCAATGAGGAGAGCACGGGAACCCTAAAGTAATGAAAGGTCCAATTGGAAAGGATCAAGTTCAAACAAAGAGATGCAGCATATTTAAACTGGAGACAAAGGGACAGCAAGCAGGATTTTTTTTCCCCATTAGAGAGAAAGAGTAGGCTTTTACCACCTGGGGACCCCTTCCCCAGGGGCATCCCTTTTGGGATACCCCTGCCCAGATGGAGTTTGTATATGCTTCCAATAAACTTCTACATTTTTATTAAAGAAATCTGTTAGTCCACGAATTTATTCAAACCTTGTCAGACAAGAACCCAGAAGAAGACATCTGAACCCTGAACTCCACATTTCATAAATGATATATAATATTGTTTAACATATGCAAGATCATGATTTGACACATGTATACATTATGCAATTATCACTATAATAAGGATAGTTATCACATCCATCACCTTACATACCGTGTTTCCCCGAAAAATAAGACATCCTTCGAAAATAAGACTTACTTACAGGTTTCCTTCTGAGTGAAATATAAGGCATCCCCCCAAAAATAAGGCCCCTTCTAGGCTAAACATGAGAGATTTGGTCCACTGATTCTGAAAGAAATGGAGTCACAAGAAATTCACCAGTAAATTCAGGAATTGGATTGTTATGATGATGTTCCAGAAGATGATGACATGATTGTCATTGAATAAATGAGTAAATTCTTAATACTGTAGGATTCACAGTTTGTCTGGTTTGTGTTGACAACTACCGTACTACTGTACCGTATACAGGTAATAAATATCCTTTATTTTCATTTAACAATAAATGTGTTCCGTATTTTTCTTCATGGAAAAATAAGACATCCCCTGAAAATAAGACCTAGCACATCTTTGGGAGCAAAAATTAATATAAGACACTGTCTTATTTTTGGGGAAACAGGGTAGTTACACTTTTTTTGTGTGTGTGTGGAGAGAACTTTTAAGATATATCCTCTTAGCAACTTTCAAGTGTATATTAATAGTACAGTATTAACTATACTCACCATGCTGTAAACTACATCCCCAGAACTTATGCATCTTATTACTGGAACTTTTTGTATTATTTGACCAACAAATCCCAAACCACCCAGTCCCTGGGGACCACCAGTATACTCTCTTTTTTTATTAGTTTGATCTTTTTTTAGATTCTATGTGTTAAGTGAGAGATCATGGATAACTACAAATATTTATTAATTATCTGTTACATGACAGAGACAATTTCAAGAACTGGAAATAAATGACAGTGATTAAAACAAGTTTTTGGCCTCACAGAAAAATGGGCCAAAAAATGAATATACACATAAATAAATTTCTACTCAGACACTGACTGGTGCTATGAAGACAAATAAAGGGAGGTCAGTAGAATAGCGACTGCTATTGAGGTTTTTGAGGAGAGGTATATTTCAAAGAATGATAGGCAAGGCCTTTTTCATAGGTTATATTTGAGTAAAAACCTGCCTCAGAGATATAAGGAAGGGTGTCTTATGGATAATTAAGGAAATAAATTCCCAAGGTGAAAATAGCCGGAAGCTTGAGCTTCTGAGTGGCTTAAAAAAAAAATCAAGGGTATTGATTGAGCAGAGTAATCAAATAAGTGAGAAGAAATCAGTAAACTATGTGATAAGAAGGGCTGGAGAAAGGCAAGTGGAGAGAGGCAGAATGTGTCGGTAGACAAAAATACCTTTTGCATTTTTAAAGGTGAGATGTGAAGATCCCAAGATATTCTTTTTAATAAATGTTAAAATTTGATTTACACAAGAGTTGTTAAGACATAATTGAGTATCTCCATATAACATGTTCCAGTTTTCTGTTATTATTATTATTATTATTACTACTACTACTACTACTACTAGAGGTCTGGTGCAGGAAATTCATGCATGGGGGGCAGGTGTGTGCCCTCAGTCCAGCCTGCACCCACTCCAATCTGTGACCCCTCAAGGGATGTCTGATTCCTCATTTAGACCCAATTCCTGCATAATTGGGCCTAAGTGTAGTCAGACAACCCTCTCACAATTCAGGACTGCAGACTCTCAACTGCTTGCCTGCCTGCCTTCCTGATTGCCCCTAACTGCTTCTGCCTGCCAGACTTATTACCCTCTAACCACTCCTCTGCCAGCCTGATTGATGCCTAGCTGCTCCCCTGTCAGCCTGTTTGTCCCTAACTGCCCTCTCCTGTGTGTAGTCCTGCTCTCCCCCAACTGCCCTTCCTTGCAGGCCTGTTCCCTCCCAACTGTGTCATTATCAAAAAGAGATGTCTTCAGATAAAAATAAAACCCCATCTGCATAGATAATGCAGGTAGTTCTAGTTATCTGGTCAATGGCAAAAAGCCAGCACTGAAGGTCTTCAGCTCCAATCTTTTGTTTATATCTTATTGCTGGAATTTCGTATTTCTTCTTGTTGGATGACTGAACTGGATGATGGTAAAGATGATAAGCTGGCATTTTCACTCAGCCCCGCCCTGCTCAGCCTCAGGAGCAGATGAGCTCTCAGCTGGCGGATGGGCTCCTTTGGTCTCTTTGCCATCTTGTGGTGCAGGGTTTTTTGGGGGTCTGGTTGGTAGTTGAAATTGCGGTGGTACCGATGGTGAGGTGGCCGCTGACCTAGGGTCTCATCACCTTGATTTTCCTTACCTTCTTCATTGCAGTCCTCTCTAGGCTGTCTTTGGTGAGGAGGGCCCCTGTGGATCGTGGTTTATCGCCCTGATGCATATTCTCCCTCCCTGTTCTGCTTGTTCTCCCGGACCCTGGTTGTCAGCGCCTCCATCCCTTCTCCCTGCACAGGAGGGTGGGGATTCTGTGGTCCACGCTCACAGGTCTCTCCGCATGTAGTAAGGTAGGCACCATGGCCTGTGCTGAGGGCCTGGCCTTTGGGAGCACCCTGATCCCTCATTCTTTCCCCACCTCACTATTCTGGGACTTCTGCTGGTAATTGCCTGGAGGACCCCTGCGGAGTGGAAAGCATCTGTAATGGTTACTAGGCTGCACAGACACCGCCTTATACTGGGACTCCCCTGGGGCCTGCACCATTTACGACCTCTGAACCCTCCTCTCCTTCAACATCACACTCCAGTCTCCAGACCTCCTCAGCCTTACAGGCACTTCCTAGGGTTGTTCTTCTTTATGGCAGTCTGATGTACAAATGAATCTTCCTGGGTGTCATTCCTGCGGATGAAACCAGATCCGTTTCTGACGCTGAACCATTTTACTGTTCCCCACACCTTTGTTGTGATGACCTTTTTGTCCCAGCAGGCAGGCAGATGCCACCAACATGAGGCCACCTGGGCCACAGCTCCCTGCCTCGCTGTCCATGGTGCTGGGCTTGGTGTTGGCAGCCTTGGGGGGGGTGTGTGTGTGTTCCGGTGGTGCAGTGCTGGCAGCTGCTGGGTTTGATCCTCCCCGCTCATGGTTGTGATGGTGACTGAGGCCAGCTGTGGCAGCTGAGGTTCCTCCAGGGTGTGATGGTAACTGGGTGTGTGTGTTGGGGAGGGGGGAGGGGGGAGGGGCTGCTCAGGGCTCCCTCTTCCGATAGAACTCTTGTTTTCTTAATGTTGACAACGTAACCATGGTATTTTAACCAATATTTAAAAATATATGATTGGCCGAAACCAGTTTGGCTCAGTGGATAGAGCGTCTGCCTGTGGACTGAAAGGTCCCAGGCTCCATTCTGGTCAAAGGCATGTACCTTGGTTGCGGGCACATCCCCAGTGGGGGGCGTGCAAGAGGCAGCTGATAGATAATTTTCTCTCATTGATGTTTCTAGCTCTCTATCCCTCTCTTCCTCTCTGTAAAAAATCAATAAAAATATAAAAAATATATGATTGATAATAGCTCTAGCAACTGAACTACAGACTTCATTCAGATTTCCCCATTTTTCCTACTAATGTACTTTTTTCTGTCTCAAGAGTAAATCCAATATGCTATGTTGCATTTATTTATGTCTCCTCTAATCTGTGATAATTTGTCTATTCTTTTTTTGCCCTCCATGATCTTGACAAGTTTTAAAAATATTGGTCAGGTAATTTGCAGAATTTCACTCAGTTTACATTTGATGTTGTTTCATGATTAGACTGAGCTTATAAATTTTGGGAGGAAATATTGGAGAGGTAATATGACATTCTCATAGCACCATATTCAGGAAACAGATAACATGAATTATTACTGGTGTGATATTCATCTTAATTTTTTTAAAGGAGTGATATGACCTGACCCATGTTAAAAATGATCTGTTGTCTGCTGTTTAAGAATTGATTCTAAGGGAACAGTATGTAACAGAAAAACCAGTTGGGAGATTTTTGTGATAACCCAAATGAAAGATGGTTGTAGTTTGTACAGTGATGTTAGTAATAGAGATAGTAAGAAATGCTGGCATACATTCCAGAATAAATTCTTCATGGATCTTTGGAGAAATACCAGCAGGATTTGCTGATGGTTTATGTATGAGGGGATGAGATTAACATCAAGGATTTTATCTTGAAGGACAGGAAAAAAGAAGTTGTCATTTGCTGGTATGGGAACACTGTGGAAGAGACAGGTGGGGTTATAATAGAAGTATGCTTTTAGGCAGGTTAATTTTGAGGTGCCTATTCTGTGTCCAGATGGAATTGTTTTATAGAGTGTTTTATATGACTTTGGAGTTCGATTTGGACTTAAAATATGCATTTAGGAGCATTTCATGTATAAATAATATTAAAAACTATGAAACCATATAAGGTCACCTAGATAGTGAATGAAAGGAAGAGGTCCAAGAGCCAAGGATTGAGACACTTCACATGCTTATTCCTGCGCATTATCTTCTTATTAGCAAATGCAATGCTGTAACATGTGACCGTGATGTTAACAGGAACCGGGTTATTTAAGGAGTCTTTGTTGGCTGCCTATTGTGTGCCCAACATACTATGGTGAACAAATCAGAAAAAGTCTCTGTTCTCACAGCATGTTTATTCTAGAGGCAGAGAACAGAGAAGATGGTCAACTAACAATGACTAATGTTTTATTTTTATTTTTTTTGTAATACTTTTTTTTTTTTTTAATCAATCTTTATTGTTCATATTATTACAAAGGTTCCTCATTTCTTCCCCCCTCCACCAGGTTCCCACCCCACCCTCCGCCCCCTCCCCATCCCCCATTGTCCTCATCCATAGGTGCACAGTTTATGTTCAGTCTCTTCCTCCCTCCCTTTCCCTGATAGTAAATCCCTTTTCAGATAGTAAATCTGTTACTTAGCATTTTCTCATATTAATAATACCTCCACATGCCCAATGATACACTTCACACAAAAGACATTTCCAAATAGGTCAACCAGCCTCATCCAGGCCCCACCCAAGGCACTCACAGATCAACACCCCAGCGCTATACTAACTCAACACATCCAGATCTAAGCCTTCATCACTTGATTCAGCAGACCCTCAAGTTCCCGCAAAAGTTTCCAGCCATGTCTGAGAGGCAGCCGTGGGCAGGGACAGGCGAGGAGCGAGCTGTTTCGGGCCTGGCTGCTCCGGGCCTGGCCTCTGTTGCTCTGGTTCGTTCCACAACCAGCTGCTCCGGGTCTGGTCACTGCCGCTCCCGACCTAGTTGCTCTGGACTTGGCTGTTGCTGCTACAGGCCTGGCCGCACCCGACCCGGCTGCTCTGGGCCCGGTTGCTCCGGTCCCAGCCGCTCCGGGCCTGGCCGCTCCCAGCCTGTCAGCCACTGCTCCAGGCCTGGCCGCACCAGACCCGGCTGCTCCGGGCCTGGCCGCTCCCAGCCTGGCAGCCGCTGCTCCGAGCCTGGCCGCTCCCAGCCTGGCAGCCACTGCTCCGGGCCTGGCCGCACCCGACCCGGCTGCTCCGGGTCTGGCCGCTCCCAGCCTGGCAGCTGCTGCTCCGGGCCTGGCCGCTCCCAGCCTGGCAGCCACTGCTCCGGGCCTGGCCACACCAGACCCGGCTGCTCCGGGCCTGGCCGCTCCCAGCCTGGCAGCCGCTGCTCTGGGCCTGGCCGCACCCGACCCGGCTGCTCCGAGCCTGGCCGCTCCCAGCCTGGATGCTCCGTGCTTGGCTACTGCTGTTCTGGGCCTGGCTGCTCCCAACCCGGCTGCTCTGGGCCCGGCTTCTCCGGGCCCGGCCACTCCGTGTCTGGGTGTTCCTGGACTGGCCACCCTGGGCTTGGCCGCCTCTGCCTCAGGCCTGGCTGCCACTGCCCCAGGTCTGGCTGCTCCAGTGCTGGCCATTGATGCTCTTGTTCTGGCTGCTGCTGCTCTGGGGCCTGGCCACTGCTGCTCCGGGCCCAGCTGTCACTGCCTTGTGCCTGGCCACTCTAGGCCTGGTCGCCGCTGTTCCAACATTCTGTCCCTTTTTTCTCTTTTTTTTTTTTTTTTTAAAAAAAAAAACAAAACGCATTTATGTTGCAATGTTGGCTGGTGCGTTGAGTTCTGACTTAGTCTTTGATTTTTCAAGATCTTCTTTGTATTCTTTCTTAAGTAATTTTACTATCATTTGCTCTCACTTGATTTCTTCACATTGAGAACTTCTTTGGTTTCTTCCTCCTTGTCCTGGGAGCTCAGCAGGTTGGCCTGTGGCACCCCTTTGTTCTCCGCAGGCTCCTGCGCTGCTTCAGCCTGTTACCGGGGTCGGCGCCGCCCAGGAAGCAGCCCCCGTCCTTGGCTCCGTTGCCCGCGCTCAGCAGTCGAAGGCTCAGGGGCACCCCCCCCCCTGGGGGCCCCGTCGCCCGGCTCCTTGCTGGCGCCCGACTGGCCGGTGTCCGGCAGGGGCTCCTGTTCCTCGTCGCATTCCTCCAGTCTGGAGCTTTCTTTCTCCCTCCCACTAGGGGAGTCCAGGATCAGAGTCAACAGACTGTCCTCTGCGCAGTGTGCGCGACTCCGGGGGCTCGGCCTTTCGCTGCGCTCCCAGGACTCCACCTCACAGCCCCGTCTCCCCCTGCCTGAGCCTGGGTCCCCAGGGACTGGCCCAGACCTGGAGTTCAGGGCGGTCTGGACTGAGGCTCAGCGCCGCTGCCGGAGGCTTTGTTTCTTCCGGCTAGGGTAATCCAGCATCAGAGTCAACATTCAGTCCTCTGCGCGCCATGTGCACGCGACTCCGGGGGCCCCCGCCTTTCGCCGGGATTCCGCCTCACAGCCCCATCTCCCCCTGCCGGAGCCTGGGTCCCCAGGTTCTGGCCCATAACTTGGGGCTCAGCGCTGCCGGTTCGGGGGTTCAGTCCAGGCTGGGGGTTCTATTTCCTTCCTGCTAGGGAACGCCAGGCAGCACCCAGCCCTCTCCTCCTCTCCGGCTGCGACCTCTCTGCGCGCCCGTGCGTGTGAGCGCGCAGCATGTCTCCGTACCTTAGGCTTTTTTTCAGCTCTTCTGATTTTCCTTCTGGTTTTCTCCCTCCTTCCTATTGTAGAGTTTTCAGTCAGTCGACTACCTGTAGCTCTGGGCAATGTCCACTCTACATTTTAGTTGTATTCCATTGAAATTGTTGTGAGCTGCTGCGGCTAGGTGTCTACCCGAGCAGCCATCTTGGATCCTCTCTCCACAATGACTAATGTTTTAAAAGGATATATCACTTAGTGGTAAGCGCAAGGATGAAAATAAAACATAGAAGAAAGAATTGCTATGTTCTCCATGAAGGTCTACAAGGGAGATATTGAGTTGAGACCTCAATGTCAAGGAACCAACTGTGAGAAGATTTAAATGGGGTAGACCAGTGATAAGGCTCATACTTTTGTCCTCAATTAATCAACTTCTTCAAATGTTTCTATGGATGTGCTCGTATACAAAGATTTTCAATGACTAATTTATATTATTGAGGGGGCAAATTAGAAACACTTGAATGTATCAGTCTGGAACTAGATAAATAATTATAAATCATGCTGTGGTAGAATACCTGGTAGCCATTAAATGGGGTAAGATATTCCGTATGACGATGTTTTTTAGGTTGCGAAAACAATGGCCCTTTACCTGATGTATGTTATAATCACATTAACGTTTTTATTTTGAGAATAAACACTATATACTCATAATATTTTTCAAGGAAACAAAAGAAGCTGTTAACAGTGATTATTTATGGAGAAAAAAAGCCATATTTTACTTTTCCCTGAAAGCCTTCAAAGTAATTTTGAAGTTTCCCAGGTATATTTATTATGTTTTAATGTAATTTCAAAAGAATTAATTTAAATAAGAACTGTTAAAACCACTGTGTTTTGTTTATATACTCTTTTATTTATTTATTTATTTATTTTTGTGCTTTTTTCTAAAATATTTTTTTATTGATTTCAGAGAGGAAGGGAGAGGGAGCAATGGAAACATAAATGATGAGAGAAAATAATTTATCAGTTACCTCTTGCACCCTTCCCCCTTACTGTGGATCGAGTGTGCAACCGAGGCCTGCGCCCCAAATGGAAATTGAACCATGACCTTCTGGTTCATAGGTCAATGCTCAACCACTGAGTAACAGCAGCTGGGCCATTTGTTTTTGTTTTTAACCCACATTCACAGAGCCCAGACTATGACGTGGCTTGTGGGAAATCTCCTATATTTATATTTTTCTCTCCCACCCAATGCACTTAATATTTTTTATGTTCCTATTTAGATCCAGTTTGCATCATGTCTATAATGCTAGTGGGCAGCAGTTTATACTTTTTTAGCAAGTAACAGAATTGGCTGGGAATAGCAATGCATGTTGTTAGGGAGAGACAGATCGACTGAGGCATATAGACAACAGAGGCCAGAAGAGTAAGGAAGAGAGGATTAATTTGAAGGGGAAAAAAATGGGAGGGTTTAATTTGACAGTAAGTGTAAAGAAAATATTCAGCATGAATGAGAACATGTGATATAGAAAAGATATCCCCACTGGTAATTGCTAGAAAATTCTAAAGTTCAAGGTGTAAAAATGTCAGAGAATGTTGCAATTCAAGGTATCCGAATGTGTGACTGCCAAAGTGGATGGAGGTAATTTCTCTGTAAATCCCCTTGCAGGAAGTCACAATGTCTAGCTTTGTATTGTATGTAATTCTGATCTTTCAGGGAAACAGTATTTTGTAACTGGAAACTTCCCAACGGGAGAATGGGTCCTGACCAAACCCTCTGCTAATGACAAGTTAGTCAAGTACATTCTGCCAACAGTGGGCACCTGCGGGTTGTAATTCCCTTATGATGCTCTGCTGATCTCTGCATATTGTATCCATGAGCCTGGGCCAGGATGAGGAGTCTACCTAAGGACAGTGAGCTGATGCTCCTAACAAGAGATGTGCTTATGGTGGTTGAGGTTCATTGTATTATTCTATTGCAATGACCTGGGTCTTCAGAGATCTATGTTTTTATTTGTTTTAGCTTCATTTGTTTTAATGATAAGGAATATGTGAGGTCTGGCATATAAATAGCGTAGACTTTCAATCAGGGATGGGGGACATTTTTTTCTCACAAGGGCCAGTTGAATATTTATAACATCATTAAGGGGCCATACAGAATTATCAATTTAAAAAATCAGCCTGCCATATTTGGTTAAACATTTAATTAACTCACCCCTAATGCCTTGGCAGGGCCAGACCAAATGATCTTTCAGGCTTTATACAGCTCTTGGGCTACACATTCCCAAACCCTGTTAGTGACTTTTGTAGCGTGATTCTGTTCCTTATCTTATTTATATTTTTATGAGATTCTTGGTAGCTCATGGTACTTTACTCAAATTACATTTCTGCCTATGAAGAATAGTGAATGACTGTCAGTGCCTGCTAAAAATAAATGACTATCTGCCTGATAATATTCCATATTAAGAGGGACCCTTTAAAGTTGCCATTTTGAACTGGGAATTGTTGTTTAAAATGCAAACATATACCAGTTCTAATATATTACACAATGCATATATATAAGAATTAATAATATAGTATTAATGCTAAGCATTAATAAAAATCTTCACTGATTGAACAAATGTCTATATTCGATTGCTCTGAAAAAAAAAGAAAAGTTTGCCACCAAGCTAAGTTACAGTACATAGTAAGAACTATGGCTGAAGAGTCAAATGTCACAAAGGGTCAGTTGAATAAAAGAACAAGAAGTCTAAGCCACATTCTTAAATGACCCCAATACTTAACCAAGTCCCAATCAAAAACCTATATTTATGAGAGGCACTGTATAAGATAAGCTCTATGGCAGTTTTGTTATATGAATATGTATGAACTATAACTAGTTTTCATTTGAAAGAAACTAGAATTTTTCACAGTAATTTTTTTGTAAGGAACTCTGAATCTCATCTTTGAAGCTTAGGATTTCTGAAAGTAGACAATTATTTTTAGGCATTTTGACTTATGTACATATTTTTGTAATATATGAAAATGTAGTGTACTGAGTTAATTTATTTATCTGAAGTAGAACCTCACTCCCTATTCAAGTGAAAATAAAAAGCTGCATTAATCCCTTAATCCTCCAAATTTAAGTATTTATAGAAAATATATTAGCAATTAGATCAACCAAAAATTCATATTACATTAAGATGCTGAAATTTCACTGAGGATTAAAAATTCAATGATTTAGTCTTTTGTCTTCTTATAGTGTATTTTCTTTATATTTTCTTGTATATGTACCATTTAATGAATTATAACCCAAGTGTCAGTAGGATTTTTGTTGTCTTTTTTAAAAATAGGACATATGATTTATTTCAATAAGCATTTAATTACTGCATTTCCAATCTATTAATGCTTATTAAATACTTAATGCAAATAATTTAAATTAAAGGGTGTATTTTTGTTTGTGGTTTTTTTTTTGGTGTTTTTTTTTTTGTTTTTGTTTTTTTGTATAATGGTACATTATAAGACTCCACAATTATTAGACCCAATCTTTTTCTTTACACAAAACATGAACAGTCACAGCTTAAAAAAATATTTATTATAATGCCGGTGGAATCCATACCAGAGGAATGGTGATTCTTCAGATCAGCAGTATCAGCATCATATGAAAACTTGTTACAAATACAAATTCCAAGCTCCACTCTGAGCCTTTTCCTCAGAAACTCTGGAGGTGGGCACCACAATATGATCTACTCTAAAGTGTTACTACAGTTAAACACCTCAGATCATTCAGGTGACACACCACCTGGGGCTGAAATGGCTTGCTATCCCTAGTGAATCTTACTTCTGAAACTGCCCAGGTTGTGCAGAACTGCTGGCATGGAAGGAGGTAATTCAGTGGTTTGACTCTGCAGCAATCAAATCAGTGCCAGCAGCATCTCACCTGTGTCTCCTTAGACCGCTCCTTCATCTCTAGCTCACACTCCCTGTAGGCAGCACCTGTGTCTCTGTTGGAAGATAGCCAGGCTGTGCCTGCCTCACTCTAGTTGGGCATTTGTGGGAATTTAGAGCACCTGTTCTTACCTTGAGCCAGCTTAACCAGTAACTTTTTCTTGCTTTTCCTGAAGATGTTCTGAAAAATTACTGACACTGGCTCTGGACCTCCCCTGTGGGATCCAGCCAGTTATCTTTGATGAGACTTTGCTTGAGAGCGCACTGTTGTTGTCCCTCCTTCCCATTCCCATTGCTCTACTCCCTGCCTGTCCTCCTAGAAAAAACTCCTCCTACCTCTCTATCACATGAACTTTTATCTCAGCATACACTTTTGTGAACCCAACTTAAAATAGGCAGTACTATCATTTCCCTGAATAAAAGCTTAAGAGTTATATTGAAGTGTGTGGAAACATTCTTCACATCCTTTGATCTTTTGCCAGGACACTGTATTTCCACCACTGTTTTTGTATTTTTATATGACATTTTGTTTTAAACAGACCTTTCTAAACCAGATTTAGGGGTTCAGAAAAATTGAGAACATAGTACAGAGAGTTCCAATATGTCTCACACCAAGTTTCATACTATCATTTTGTTAATACCATGCATTGGCAAAAGTTTATACTAGTAAACGGATATTGATACATCATTATTATTAACTAAGAAGGACTGCGTTTTTGGTTAAATTCTATTTATCCTTCAAGACCTACCTCAGGCCCATTATGAGTTATTTATTTTTCTTCACTCATTCACTTAACATTCAACACTTTTGAGCATTTAAGGTATATACACCAAAAATTGTTCTATTAGTGGGGGGATAAGGCAGTGAATCAGATATACCAGGTTTCAGTTGTCATATAAATTTTATTCTAATGGAGAGGGTAAAGTAAAAAGGAAATTAGTAAATGCATACAAATATAAATTCATATAGAAATAAATTCTATAAATAAAGTAAAGGAATAAAATATAGTAATTATTGGAAAACTTGACAACTTGGAGAGGATGCAAATTGTTCTGTGCCGTGTCATTGAAATGGACACAAAATAAACAAAAACAGACCTGGAGACAGGGAAGCATTGATCAGACTGTTAAACCTCAGAGGGAAGGTTGAGGAGGGTGTGGGTAAGAGGGAGAGATCAACCAAAAGACTTGTATGCATGCATATAAGCCTAACCAGTGGTCAGGAACAACAGGGGAGTGGGGCATGCATGGGGAGGGGTTTTGGATGGGAATGGAGGGATGAGGACAAATATGTGATACCTTAATCAAGAAAGAAATTAAAAAAAAAGAAATTGACACAAAATGTGTGAGGTGTCCTTGGATACTCAGGAATGAAAGGTATATGCAGAAGAAACAGCAATTCTAAAGGGAATACTGCATATCTGATTATCTGAAAACAACAACAACAAATACAGTGTGTTTGGAGGGTAAAGGGGAATGTAGTGTCAGATGAGGAAAACACTTATGCAGAAATAAATCCCATAAGGCCGGCTGATAGCAAAGAGAAAGCAGTATTGAATTCATCCTCAGCTGAATAAGAAATCATTAGGCACTAAGAATAAAAGGTATAACACATGAGATGCTCCACATGAGATGACAGACTTCAAATGTCGTTCTGAAGAACGTATTGGGTGTCTATGGATAGAATGAGAGTTAAGAGATTGGATGAATGCCCCAGGTTTATCTTGTCAACAACCTTCATCCCTTCATTCTAATATGTGTGGTTTCTTCTGTATTTCCACTTAGAATGAGAGCCATTTATGTACAGAGGACAGTCTAATTTTTTTGTTCTCTATGTGATAAGCACAGTGTCAGTTATATGGCAGAGATCCATTGCTGAAAAAAGAAATTAATCATTTCTAAAACCTAAGAGTTATTTAGGATCAACTCCAATCGTTTTACTTTTAAAGGCAGAAGCTCCCTTTTCTACTCATGTTCACAAAACCTAGTGTATCATTAAATAATATATTCATTTCCTCTCAGTCATTTTGTTCCTCAATGAATTTGAACAAAATCTGATTCTGGAAGCATTTTGTATTTCTCAGATGTTTGGCATCTTAGTATATTTTTAAATGATATTTCTGCTAATTCATCACATATTTTTTCATATGTACATCTCAGAAGAAAATTAACAGTCTAAGAATGTTTGACAGGGGATAAATATAATTAGATTGCATATAGGCTCTATATTTATATTCTACATTTGCATTTGAAAATTTTGATTGTATTATTTTCAAAATAGTGCTGCATTGTTGATGTTAAATTAAATTATTAATAATTTATCATCTTAAGTTTATATCTTAATATGTATTTATATTTATATCCACTTATATTTCATTTATATTTATAATCTTACCATTTCACTGAATGTAAGCCTTAAAAAGTAGAGTAGTATTTGTAAATGGCAAGCTAGATAATGATATAAATTGTACTCTATGTTACGGTACATGTTTTTTAGATACATTTTATTGTTTTTTTTATAGAGAGTAAAGGAAAGGGATGGAGAGAAACATCAATGAGAGAGAAACATTGACTAGCTGCCTCCTGCACACCCCTACTGGGGACGTGCCTGCAACCAAGGTACATGTCCTTGACCAGAATCGAACCTGGGACCCTTTAGCCCACAGGCAGATGCTCTGTTCACTGAGCCAAACCAGCCAGGGTGGTACATATTTTTTTTAATGCTGGTAGATTTTAAATGTCCAAAATAATTTTGCAAACAAAGATCTTGACTCCTTTTCATTTATTTCATATGGATCCCCACATAGATTTATGTAGCTGACCTCATATATATTTAAGATAATGGAATACCAAGGCTCAATAATCTGCTAATTATCTTTATCTCTTCTGAGATAAAGTTTACTTCCATTATTCATCAGCCCTGGGACTGATCTTTGCATAAAGTATGCACTTCTGTAGACAGAAGAATATGTTAGTGAGAAGGTAGTCATGTCTTAGTCCCTTTCCTCAAATAATCTTCACAAAAGAGCATTTTATATTACTTACGGAAAAATAAAGTTGAGGATTAATGACTGAATTTTAAAAGTGTTTGGTTGAAATGTTTTAAATATACTTCAATGTTCATCATCTACAGCCATCTATATATAGGGTTGGGCAAAAATGAGGTTTAAAGTTGTGAATGTGAAAACAGTTTATTCTTGTATTATTATTTATTAATTATTGTATTACACCCTATTTAAACAACGATAAAGGTTTTTGTCCCAACCTGCATATGTAGTCTCAGATAATATCACAGTAGCAGAGGTTTTCTATTCTTTCCTAATGATTTCTATAGAGAAACAAAGTCATAAATGAAAATTTTCTCTAAATTTACAGAGGAAGGGGGCAGCGATCAGGGGACAACAGTGGCAGCAGAAGGGTGATTGTGGGGCAGCAGAGGGGTAATTGCCCCTCTGGTTGCCTCCCGCAGAGTCACACAGCAGGGCAATTACTAGAGGCCCAGTGCACACATTCATGCACTAGTGGGTCCCTCAGCCTGGACTGCACCCTCTCTCAGTCCAGGAGCCCTCAGGGGATGTTAGACTGCTAATTTTGGCCTGCCAGTGGGGATCAGGCCTAAACTGGCCGTCCAACATCCCTTGAGGGATGTAATAGTGTGCAAAGTGGCAGGCGGCCAGGGAGGAGCCCAAGCCAGGGCCTGGCACCATGCCCTCATCCCAGCCTCGCTTTGCCTGCAGCCGCCGCTGCCACTGAGTTGTGAGCTGCCATGGAGGCAGAAGAGGCTCTTGCTGCCCCAGCTGCACTCACTAGCCTTCAGCCCAGCATCTGGTGCCCCTCTGTCAGCTGAGTGGCACTGACCACCAGGGGGCAGCTCCTATATTGAGTGTCTGCCCCCTGGTAATCAGTGCCTGTCATAGCTACTGCCTGGTCATCTAGTCATCCAGTCATCTGGTTGCTTAGACTTTTTATATATACATAGATATATACTTATTAAATTGTGTCCAAGTCACAAAATGTAAAATATTGTGAGTATTTCTTTAGGAAAAGATATTGTCTTTTATATAACCTATTCACATTTTACTTAGCCTTAGCTACCCTTAACTTACAATTCTTTATGGGTGTGAACAGGAGAGCAATTGGCTAAATGCTATGCTCCATTTATTCACTGGTGCTCCCTGCCCTGTATTCTATTCATTTTCCCAAGTCTGATCTCTTGCTTGTCATTTAAACAGTCTGTTCTAGTTTCTGTATCTCTAAGATGGTAGGCTGAAGAATTTGATCTAGCCTTTCTTCCATAGCATGTTAAAAATTCTTTATAATCAAGAGCCATGTATTTTTCTTCACAATATTGTCCATGAAATCTATCAACTATTATGAATGGCAGGTACTTACCAAATATATATTGACTTAATATTAGTCACCCTCCTTTATTCTGGCTTTATGAACCCCACAGCCTGTTTTCACAGCTTTCTTTTGTTCTTTTTTTAATTTGCTTGTTTCAAGAATATCAACTTGACCTTGCCACGATCTCTAATCCTGTTTTTAAGGAATTCTTTTCCTAAAATAAGACAGGACTTAATTTTGGTATATTTGAAGAGTCTTTCTTTAGCTAATTAAAGCTCTGATCTTGACCCTACCCAGCATTCTCTATCTTGCCTTCTGAATTCTAAATTGATGCTGTCTAATTTCCTTTATATATGTAACAAGCTCTGATAATTATATAGCTATCAATGATTTTACATCTTTGAATTTGTGTTTCTAGATATGAAAAATACTGTAGCATTTAAAGGTGATGTGACAAACATCAACATCATTACTACAATTGCATATCTTCTTTGCCATAACCTCTACCAACTACAACAATTTATCTCTGACCATTTTGCAGGTGTTATTTTAGACAGTTTAAACACAATGACTTTATTTCTCATAAATCTTTAAAACAGGTATATTGTGTGAGAGAGAAAAAAAAAAACCAAAAAAACAAAAAACTTAAGCCTTCAAAGTATGTAAGTGGCCCATGGTAACAAACCCAGAATATCTAACTTTCTTCATTTGTATAAACATATCTCAGAAACATATCCAGAATTCAAAGCCAAATGAGTCTCTCAAAACCCATGCTTGTTGGTTCTAATTTATTATGAGGCTTACAAATTTCAGAATTTAAGGTAGATAGTAAAATGGAACAGTTTAAAATAGTTTAACATCTTTACTTAAAAGAGGGGACCAACTTTGATGCCATAAATAAAAAAGTGTAGATACCCAATCACTAATTTCATTTAAAACATAACAAAGCATTCAGTACTTTCTAAAATGAAACTTTAAGTAATAGATTAGAAACGTATAACAATGAAGAACATTAAATTGTTAAAGTGGTACACAACATTTTTTTTTAAATAGCAACTCTTTGATTTTTACTTTGTTCTAAAAAAATCTTACTTTTTGCTACAGTATGGATGGACTTAGAGAATATTATGCTAAGTGAAATAGGCCAGACAAAGAAAAGCAAACACTATATGATTTCACTTATATGTGGAATCTAATGAGTAAAATAGAAACAGACTCATAGATACATAAACAGACTGGCACCTGAAGGAGTGTAGGGGGTTAGAGAGCTCCATGAAGAAGGTGAAGGGACTAAGCAAAAACAAAAACAAACAAACAAAAAAACATAAAAACAAAAGCAAACAAACAAGAAGAAAAAAAATAGACACCCACAATGGTATGGTGATTGCCAGAGGGAAAGGGGGGTGGGGAAGGTGGAAGAGGACAAAAGGGGTAAATGGTGATGGAAAGAGACTTAACTTTGTGTTGCGGTAACATGATGCAGTATGAGGAGATGTGTTATAGAGTTGTACACTTGAAACCTTAACCAATGTCACCCCCAAAACTTCAATAAAGAAATAATTTTTTTAAAAGTGAAAAAAAGAATGGTTTTAGGAACTATATTCTTCCTTGGGAATCATTAAAAGTATATTTTTGCTCAATGTAAAAGTATGAATACAGAATATAATCAATTTATCATAAGATTTGTCTACCCTCATATACTACCCTAAGAAAATATAATTTACTTTCTGAGATAGTTTGAGTACTTTAAAATAGAACTTTCAAGTTTCAATAGGAAAAAAAAAAATACTATATGGTACTTCACTAATTTAAGGCTAGAGGCCCAGTGCAAGAATTCAGGCATGGGTTGGGTCCAGCCAGCCTGGCCCCAATTGGTGGATCCAGGCCAGCCAACTTCCTGCAGCCCTCCCTCTGGCCAGCCAGCCCGCCCCCTATTGGGGTAGGGGAGGTAATCAGGGGCAGGGCTGCAGGCTGACTAGTGTGGTGGGAGCCCATTAGGGGTGGGGCCGGCTGGGAGGAAGGGCCATGGGGGAGTTGGCTGGCTGGCCTGCCCTCCTTTGGGGTGGGAGAGGCCAAGGAAGGGCAAGGTCAGCTAAGGGGAGGGGCCACAGAGGGTTAGTTGGCTGGTTCTACCCCCCAATCAGGCTGGTTCACTGGCCACAGTGGGCATCGTAGCAATCAGTTATTCTGGTCCTTATAGTATTCCAGTTGCTTGCTATATATTGTAGATAGATAGATAGATAGATAGATAGATAGATAGATAGATAGATAGATAGGAAAACATAATTAATACAAGTATAATAATAATCATAAGAAAGGATAGAAGAAGAAAATACAATTATTTTTTAAAGATTATGTATTTTACATGTTCTTTTTCCTATAGTTATATACACATATTGTAATGATGATAGAATTTAGGTCTTGTAAATTAATAACTATTTTTTAATAGAGTCCATGTCCAAACAAATAAAATGGCCACAATTTTTGTTGGAATTAAATAGTGCACCATTTAATTTATCAATTTAATTTGATATTTAGAGCTTCAAATATTCATAAGTACTGACATGACCATTTAAAGATTATTTTGTTTCTGGGTATTTTTGTACAAGAAAGTATTGGGATCATTTTGTAAATATTTCCAAAATTATATATGTTGAAACAATATTTCATACACTATTTACAACAGATGTCTGCTTTAGCTTGAAAATCCTATTACATTGAACAGAAATGGATTTTCTTATTTCCTTTCAGTGAGTGTGAGTGAAAAACTCTCAAAAGACTATGGTCTTCATTTTGATATAATGAAAACTATTTTGAAAGTATTTTCCTTTGTATTTGTTTGTTGGTTTTATTTTGGACTATTGTTTACTTCCCTTTTACAAAATTAATGAAAAAAGAAAGAAAATTAATTTTATTGTTAGGATGGCACTGAAGATTCCCTAGGAACTAGATAAGAGCACAGGTATGGTATGAAAAGTCATACAGATAACTATTTCTATTGAATCTGTTAATGGAAATTTCCTAGTGGAGTCATTTTCATCAAGGCAACTAAAATAGAGTTAGCCCCAGCTGATGTTGCTCAGTGGTTGAGCATCAACCTATGAACCAGGAGTTCATGCTCTGATTCCAGGTCAGGGCACATACCCAGGTTTCGGTTTGATTCCCAGTGTGGTGTGTGTTGGAGGCAGGTATCAATGACACTCTCTCATTATTGGTATTTCTCTCTCTCTCTCCCTCTCTGAAGTCAATAAAAATACATTTAAAAATCTTTTAAAAAAATAGAGTTGGAAAGAGATAAGATGTTTGTCTCAGGCATGTCCCACTCAGCAGTTAATCCATGAATTTTTGAACTTCTTAGCTGGACCTGAATTTATTTTCCTCCTCACTGTGACACCAGACCTTCTCCTTTCCTTACTTAGAAAGGAGCCAACCTATTTTCCAACTAACTTTCTTCATTTGTATATTGGGTTAAACCAAACCCTATCAACTTAGCCAGAATTCTACATTTATATAACACAGGCTGAAGTGAGGACTGTACATGCAGCTCCAGCTTTATAACCTTGCCTTTCTTTGTTCTCTCTAGAGCACACTTGAGAGTACTCCCTAAGTCTGTATCTCACTTTTACAAACTCTGACCTCCAATAAATGCTTTTCACTTCTCTTTTAGTTTAAACCTCCTTCTTGGTTAATGACTTTTAGGGAAATATATAAGTATAATATTACCATATGAAATAATTTTTATGTTATTTAATTCTAAGATTTCACACAACTCTTTGGTATATTTCATTTAGCATAAAACTAAAATCATATTACATTTAAATATTTTATTTCAATAGTACCCCCAAAAAAGTATTATTTGAGGATCAGAAATTCGTGCAGGAGCTTTGGGATTAGAATACCTGAGGTCTAGAGGTCTAATCGGTCTATATATTTCACCTCCTATTACAAATTCCAAGGTGAATTTTCTGTATTTGTTAAAAGAAATTGAATTACAGTAAGTACACAGCTTTGTGGAATGGGCCTATTAAATGACCCAGTTTTGCTTCCACTCTGGTGGTATGTATGCCCAACAACTCATCCTTCTTACTCTGATAACTAGAAACTCTGATAAATTAGAAAACAGCTATTTGACAATTTTAAAAAGTAAATAAAAATCAGGGATATTGTGGAAGGGCATCAACCCTAGAGAAACAATCTGTGCATAGGAGATATTCTATTTCTGCCCCTCACATATGTGTTCCTCTCCCATGGACCCTCCCCCCCCAAAAAAAAACAAAAAACTATCTGTCCCATCTCTAAAATTCCTTTCATTGTCATCTTCACAATGTATTTATAAAATTATTTATAAAATGTATTTATAAAATGTATTTATAAAATTTCCTTCTAACTTTTGGGACTCCATTTTTGTGTGTTTGGCTAGGAAAATATTGTTACATTCAAAAAATAATAGAAAATAAAGCAAAATAAATGGAAGGAAGGAAGGAAGGAAGGAAGGAAGGAAGGAAGGAAGGAAGGAAGAGAGGGAGGGAGAAAGGGAGAAGGGAGGGAGAAGAAAAGAGAAGAGGAGACTTGAAATATTAAAAAAAGGAAATAAAATGTGTCAGCATTAATAATCTAGAAATGTTACATACTTTTTTTAAAAAAAATTCTGGGCTTCTCTTAAAAACATTGAAATAACTGGCCATCCCAATTCAAGGAGTGGAAGAAACAAAGAAGCTGCCTATTCCTTCACCTTTGGAAAGCACTTTTCATACCTCCATAGAGCTTTCCAGAACCCCCCTGCCCCTGTGTATGCTCCAGTTTGGGCAATAAGAGGCACACCTGGCCTCTGTAGGTATCTGTGTTTGTGAAACAGGAGCTCAGTAAAATCTTGCTATGCGCATCACTTTCTAAACCACAAAGGCGTATATGTGTTCTTTCTCCCACCCTGACTCCCATGATCTTTTACTCTTGTGTTTATTCTCTGACTTCAGCAAAGAAGGCAAATTATGCTCACTTGATTTTTCTTTCTGCTCTCTCTTTTTTTTTAATCTTGATAAAACTTAAAGCTAACCAGTGTTATGCTTAAAACAAATTGTATCTTATAAAAAAAACAGTGACAAGACTGTAAAAGGAAAACAGAAACTCAATATTACCAGTTCAAAACGAATTCTAGATGAAGCAATGCAGTGTGAATATTATATTAACTCTTCCAAGCTAGAAGCAATTTGGTAAATTGCTTTTGCTGCGCTCTTGTATTATGGAAGGTTTAATTTGACTTTACAGAGTATAAATATGACTGCCTGAAGGAAGCCAATTAAATCAAATCTATGTTTTTTAAAAAAAATTAGTCCAAAATTTGACATAATCTAAACAAAACAACTCACTCAATCAGTTAAACATTTAAAAAATTCGATGTGCATAGTGAAACTAAAACTTTCATCAGCTTCTTACTTTAACCAGAACATATGAAAGCAGATTTTTGGCAGGTGATTATAAAACTGGATTATCATCATGGACAAAGCAGTTATTTTTATGAAAACAAAAAAATTTGGCATCAGCACTATTTGTGAATTATTGAATTATGTGAAGGCATAAAAATGATGCAAATAAGTATGATGAGAGAAAAAGAGTGCCAAAGGTGCAGCTTTAAATTTTTCCTATTTTTTTGCACTAATTCACTTCTCTTAAAAATGAGTGACATTCAATCTTTTCCTCTCTCTTATAATATCTAAAAAGTATGACATGAACATTAAAATACATTATTATGAATATTATGGTATTAATGGTAACATACACAAATATATTGCATTTTTATTTGCAAGGTTTTGAAAAATAAGTAAAATGTTATATAGTTGTCTAAGTGTTCTAAACATTTTTCTTTTTTTAATATATATTTTATTGATTTTTTACAAAGAGGAAGGGAGAGAGATAGAGAACAAGAAACGTCAATGAGAGAGAAACATCGACCAGCTGCCTCTTGCACACTCCCTACCGGGGATGTGCCCGTACATGCCCTTGACCGGAATCGAACCTGGGACCTTTCAGTCTGCAGACCTATGCTCTACCGCTGAGCCAAACCGGTTTCGGCAACATTTTTCTTTTTAATTCATAAAATAAATAGGAGGCTTTACCTGTCATAGTTAATATTTACCTATTTGGAACAAAACATGTTTTAATATTTGATAAAATAAGCAAAATATTTTTCATGCTTATTAGCATACAATTTATAACATTTCTGAGATCTTGGGGTATTAAGGACTTATACTTTGGTGCTTTCCCAGATAGTGATGCCTCCTTTTCTATGACATGTATTGTTCCTATCCCCTTACCCAATGCTTCCAAAATGTGGATGCCTTAGATGTCCTGTTACCCTACAGAACCCAGTGAGTAGTTGACTGTATCAGGTGAGGACAACTACCCTGAGCAGGGAGAACTACCCTGAAACATTTCTACAAGCCTCCCAGAATTCTTCCAGAAATATCCCCATCCGCTGTTCCCCTGCTCAAATCAGACCGAAGTCATTACTAATCCCTCAACACTTATCTAATCAATCACAGCCCTTTCATTAATATCTCTCCAATCTGCTCACTTCTACTTCACCTTGTACTAATTTTTATCAATTTATCATTCATTTTCACTTGTATTACTGGAATACTCTATAATAATTTATGCGTCTCCATCTTATCCTGCTATAATGCATTCATCATATTAGTCAAAATAAGCTTTTAGAAATATAATTATCCACATGTCATTCATGTACAGAAAAATTTTCAATAATTTCCCATTGCCTCAATTATAAATTCTAAATTAATATGGTTAACTACCTAACTCTCCATCTACATTTCATAGTTATATCCCTTTAGCTATGAACCTTCCAGATAATGGTTGTATAACCTTAAGCAGGGGTCCTCAAACTTTTTAAAGTGGGGGCCAGATCACGGTCCCTCAGAGAGCTGGAGGGCCGGACTACATGAACTACTAATTCCTACTGTAACACCTCGGCTGTGCTCACTGCCCAAAAAACCTGGCGGGCCGGATCAGACTCCTCTGCGGGCCGCATGTGGCCCGCGGGCCGTAGTTTGAAGACCCCTGCGAGGGTTTTTTTAAATATATTTTTTTATTGGTTTCAGAGAGGGAGGGAGAGGAACAGATAGAAACATCAATGAGAAGGCATCATTGATTAGCTGCCTCCTGCACACCCCCTCCTGGGGACTAAGCCCACAACCCGGGCGTGTGCCCTTGACCAGAATCGAACCTGGGACCCTTGAGTCCACAGGCTGATGCTCTATACACTGAGCCAAACCAGGTAGGGCAGTATTGAGGTTTTGTGCCAGTTAATTCTTTGTTCTAAGGGGCATTACAGAATATTTAGCAGTAACTCTGTCTGCTACCCCCGAGATGCCAGTAGCATTACCCTAGTTGTGACAAAAAGTCCCCAGACATTGCCAAGTATCCCCTGCGGGCCAAGATCATCCTGGTAAAGAATCACTGTTCTAGGTAAAATGCTGTTCTTTTATATTTTATTAGTGCATTGGTGCATGGATTTGTACACATTGAAAGAAAATTAATTAGAAGATAGCCAGTGGGGCAGGACTGGGCAAGACGGGCCAGACATGCCCTGGAACCAGCCTCCCCTGGTCCCTCAGCCTGGCCTGTGAGGATCAGGCTGAAACCAGCTCTCTGACATCCCCTGAGGGGTCCCAGATTGCAAGAGAGCGGTTCTTGGGTGATGCACCCTGGAATTGGTCTCCCTCCTCTCTGGTTCCAGGTACGTCACCTAAGAACTGCCACTGTCAAGTCACCACAGCTCGGCAGCTCCTGAGTTGAGCGTCTGCCCCCTGGTGGTCATTGCATATCATAGCTACCAGTAGAATGGTTGGATGGTCACTTAGCCTTTTATATGTATAAATAACAATATTCTTTTATTTTCAACCTCAAATCCTTTAAAATGATTGTCTTCTAGAATATTCTCTGTATTCCTACTTATTTTTCCATGACTAAAGTCACTTCCTCCTAATGCTGGTAGATTAGTTTTATTATCTGAATTTTTTTCTATTCTTTTTTTTTTTTTTAAATTATTATCTGACTTTAATCTTCGCATCCTCTTATCAGTTGTGCCTATGTGTTAAGCCCCTGTTTGTCACTAGTCCTTTGCTAATGCTCTTTATAATTTTCTGATCATTACCCTAAATTTATGTATGAGTCTACTCATAACCTGTGTCATTTCTTTCAAGAAAACTTTCTTACCACCAGAGACTCCATTGGTCTGATTTTTGTTGTTAATATATTTGCATAAATGTACTCTTTTTACTCAGAACACTTGTTTCAGTTTGCCTTTTGTGTTTATTTGTGTAACAATCTGGGCAATATATTTATCACCCACAAATCCTTATATTACATGAAAACAACCAAGAATCATTCTGATTTTTGCTTTATTTTGTTTATGTTTACCATTTTACTTTCAGAGCTTACCACAGAATAAGTCATGTAACAGACACTCAACGTATATTTAGTGAATGAGAATGAATGAGCACTGCCCAAAATTGTAATTGGAAGATTAATGAGTAATGATGCTCCCAATATGGATTAGAAGCTGCCTTATTGCTGGTATCTTGTCCTTGTTTGTAGGCAGTATATCTACAATACCACAGTATTTGTCCCCAAAGGGAACAACTGTTTTCCAAAAAGAACTCACTTTTTTAAATTTAAAGATGCAGATTTTTAAAATATATATTTCTTTATTGATTTCAGAGACGAAGGGAGAAGGACAGAGAGAAACATCAATGATAAGACAGAATCATTGATCAGCTGCCTCTGCATTCCCCCTACTGGGGATTGAGCCCCACAACCCAGGCATCTGCCCTTGGCCTGAATCGAACCTGGGACCTTTCAGTCCACAAACTGACTCTATCCACTGAGCCAAGCCAGCTTGGGCAAAGATGCAGATTTTTTAAAATTTTTTTAAATTTACAAAATATTTTTTATTAAAAATGGACCTTAGAGCCCAGCTGGTGTGGCTCAGTGGTTGAGCATCTACCTATGAACCGGGAGGTGATGGTTCAATTCTGGGGCAGGGCACATGCTGGGGTTGTGGGCTCATTCCTCAATAGGGGCCATGTAGAAGGCAGGTGATCAATGATTCTCTCTCATCATTGATATTTCTATTTCTTTTTCCTTCTCCCTTCCTCTCTAAAATCTAATGGACCTTAGATATCTGCTGGACCATCTTATTTGAATACTTTTTCAATGTACTTGTAGATAAACATGCACGTATTTTCAGTGCAGTGTAAGTCAATGATAGGGTAATGCCAGAACCTAGTATTCTGACACTTAAACATTATTTTCTTAGTTGCTTAATATCACCTGCCAGATATCTTTGAAAACCTAAAAAAAAAAAAAAAAAAAAAAATTCTGTGATATATATGTTCAAAACTCTAGACCTGCAAAAACCTTGAATTATTAATATACATTACTTTTCTATGGACTTTATCTTCTATTTTTTCTTTTTTATTTAGTTTCTGAGAAGCTTCAAATGTTTTATTTTAAATAACTCCTTTGCAATAAGTCAATATTGCATTAGTATCATAGAATTAGCATGCAGTCTTAATGAAAAAATATAACTTCTGTTATTATTATTGCCATGTTCAAGAAATTTATTTAGCCAATATAAATAGAGACTGGTGCTAAAAATCCACCGAAAGATAAGGGACTTCATATTTTGAAGTAATATTACTAATGACCAGGGCCCTTCTTACCTAGAAACCATTTGGATTTATAGACATTATAAAACAGAGTATTATCAATTTGAGTGTTTTGGGTCACTATAGTAATAACTGATTCCCTTAAAAAATGTGGGAGTTTGTCTGGCTGGTATGGCTGAGTGCTTGTCAACCCATGAACCAGGAAATCACTGTTGGGTTCTGGTCAAAGCCCATTTCTGGGTTGTGGGTTGGATCTCCAGTAGCGGGCTTGCAGAAGGCAGCCAATGGATGATTCTCTTTCATCATTGATATTTCTCTCTCTTCCTCTCCCATCCTATCTCTGAAATCAATAAAAACAGTTTTGTTTTGTTTGTTTTTTTTTAAAGGGGGAGTTCTGTATAAGCTTTAATTTAGCAATCTCAAGTATTCTGAGCAACCAAAGTGACATTTACCAAGAAAGAAGGCTGTAAAAGCATTAACAGAATAGTGACTCAGATCCTAAGGAAAACATATGGAAAAAGAAAAGTCAATTACTCTGTCTCTGCTGTATTAAATAATGGAAAGCAGAATTGATAAGGCATGCTCACAGAAGACTGCATGGATTCAACAGTCCCCACTCCTCAGTATGCTCTGCTTGACAAACTGGTGTAGATTTGCTATTTCCAGAAAATAACTTGTTAGGTTTGGGAGGGTAAATCGCTTGTTATGTTATTGATCATAAAATCATGTTGTGCAAGCTCCATGGGGAAATACATCTCTGAGAAAAGTCTGTGTTCTAAGCTTCACAGAACTAGGGTTAAAATCATACCTCACATCAGCATTTTGCTTTTAGGAAATTGGTGTTTGCTTCAGCAAAACTTTGTGTTAATCCCATTTTTGGTGCCTAAGATATATGCATCCTTTTACAAACTATTATTTAATATTAAATCTAGAAGAAACTATTTCAATAAATTATTTTCCCCAAAATAGAGATCAATGGTGCCTTTCTTTAATTGATTCATATCAAGATCCACCCCCCAAATAAAAATGACTTGGAAAATACATGCTTCATTCTAAAGTACCAGTATACATTAAAAGGAAGTTTGAAAAATAAAGTCTTAATAAGTGGATTGCAGTAACTTATAACAACACTATTAAGTCTCACTTTTTAAAGTTAACATTTACATTTAATCAAAGAAAATATTTTTTAAGTTTTATATAGTTTCGTTTTATATATATTTTACAAATTTTAATAAAAATCAATATAAACTAAAATTAGTGAGTCATATAAATATTTTGGTTAGAAAGGACAGAAGCAAGTTCTTATCTTTCTGAATTTTCCTGTATTTAAAAGGTCACCCCCCTCCCTAAAAAATATCCCAATACATAGTGAATTAGAAGTCCTAAATTCTGAATCAAAATTTTCCAGCAAGTAGCTGAGTGGCTTTAATACAGCTATTTATTTACACCTCAACTAGTTAAAAACATAAAAGGAGAGGATCTTTCAGTGAATTATCTCAAAAGTATATTTCAATTCCCTTTATTACCCAATAAACATAATAAAAAGGAAACAAAATTATACTCATCTGAATGAATGACAATGAGCAAGATATAATATTATTATATCTTGTTTGTTTTTTGTTTTTTTCCTTTGGATTGAAAAGCATTGATTTAAGTTTAACAAAAGTAATACAGAATACTTGGTGCAAGTGTCCTCATAAAGGCAGATGGATTCTCCATAAATGGTTCATGCTTCTTTCTAACATCCAGGGCTGTTGCTGCTTCTGCTTTTTTAGTCATTTTAAGAGGCAGAAAGTCATCTTTAGTGGAAAGCTGTCCCATCCTGCAAACAATGACTCGATGCCTGCTTTTGTCAGTCTTTCTTATTTGGCCTTTTGTTTTCTGGAGTTGGTTATATACCAGACTCCTTAAACATGGACCTATTTGTCCCAGCTGAGAGATACGCCTCCTTTACTTCTCACATTTAGTGTTTATGTTTAGTTTGGGTCCTTTAGTTCTGCTTTTTATATTACTTTCACATACTGGTATATGTCTAAGCTGTGTTCATTCATAATTGACCATATTTTTCAATTCCCTACAATAGAAATCTTGCAACATGTTTTCTTTTTTTTTTTTTTTTTTTTTTTACTTTTTCCATGTTTACTTTACTATTTATTTTATTTATTTTTTTTACAATAGGCATCCTCATATTTTGATCAAAATATTCTTTCCTTTGTAGCTCATGTATGCTTTCTGAGGTGTGCTCACTGAGTATCTGCTGCTATCTTTGCAATTTCACCTCAGCTCTCACTATTGTTATGTCTGAAGAAATTATACAATAGCTGAGGAGCTCAAACAGAAGAGATTTCCTCCTGAACTTACTTCATTTGCTCTTTTTAACTCAATCACTGGAATAACGATTTACTTAAACATTCAGGACAAAAACTTACATCATGTATCACTTCTCTCCTTATTACTTACATGCAAAACCACCATGCCCTCTTATTTTAAAATAGATAGTAGCACATTTTAGCTTTTGTTGTCTCTGTGTCCACTCTCCAGCTAACTGTACCATCTTCTATGCATGTATTGCAATAGTTCAGCTGCCTTTTCTGTCACAATAGATTCACTTTTTTCATAAATTTAAATTCAAATGCATATTCTGTAGATTATATATAAACTAGCTGCTTACTTATATTGAAATATTCCTTGCCAGTATTAGCAACATGAGTTTTTGTTTTATTGTTTGTTTGGTTGTTTAGTGTTTTCTTACTATTTTACTATATATATAGAACATCCCTGACAGAAGAACAAAAGTAAAAACTCCACAGTGATTTTATATATATATATAAAATATTCTATATATATATAAAATATATATATAAAATCACTGTGGAATTTTTACTTTTGTTCTTCTGTCAGGGATGTTCTATTCCAAACCTTGCTTGGCTGGTCCTGTATTGCCATATTGCCATGCCTTACATGGGAATAGCTTATGTGACAGCCCAAACTACCAAGTACCATCCATATTCTCACTCCAATTAATTCCAATCACTTCATAATTTTTTTATTATTTTAATATTAATATAAAGGACATTATCATGTTTTAAAAATGCTTGCTTTTTTATATACTGTCTTTTCATAATATAGTATATATTCCAAGTAAACAGGGACCTCAGCTCAGAGTTTGAAATCAATATATATTTGTTAAATGAATGACTGAATGAAGAAACAAATGTACTTTAGAAGTAAAAACAATTTCATATATTAAATAACTTAGAGATAATAGTAGTTAGAAGACATTTTAGAGTTATGTATTTATCTGCTTGACAAACTGAGGCCCGGATAGATTATATAACTTTCTGAGATTCAAACAGATAGAAGAATTAAGACTGGATCTGCAGCCTGGCTGGAATGGCTCAGTGGTCGATTGTTGACCTATGAACCAGTACATCATAGTTTAATTCCAGGTCAGGGCACATACCTGGATTGTTGGTCCATCTCTGTTGTGGTGCTTGCAGGAAGCAGCCAGTAAATGATTCTCTCTCATCATTGATGTTTCTATTCCTCTCTAAAGTCAATTATAAATGAAATCATATATTTGTCTTTTTGGTGATTGGCCTATTTTACTTAACATAATCTCCTTAAAGTATATCTATGTTGTAGCATGTGTCAGAATTTTCTTCCTTTTTAAGGCTAATAATATTCCATTGTATGTATATACCACTTTATCTGTTCAGTCAATAAGTACCTTGTTTGCTTTCACCTTTAAGCTATTGCTGCTATGAACATGGTTTTACAAATATTTGTTCATTTTTCCTGCTTTTAATTCTTCTGGGTATATAGCATAAGTGAAAATGATGAAACATATGACACTTCTATTTTTAATTATTTTGAGTAATTGCCATAATATTTTCCAATAGTGGCAACACCATCTTACATTTTCACCAAAAATTCACAAAAATTCTAACTTATTCACAACCTGTCAGCACTCATTATTTTCTGTTTCTGTCTTTGGTTTGTTTTTGTAGTAATTTTACTAATAGGTTTTTATTAATCAACCTGAAGGATAATAGTGTGTTTAAAGTAACAATAGTAGCAATGTATTGGATAATTATAATATAAGATAGATAAATGAATTTTGAAACATCATAAGACTTGGGATATACGAGTTGGGAATATCCTGTCTTAAGTTATCTTTATTATGTGTGAAGTGGTGCATTATACATTGAAGAAGGCTTAGATTAGCTATAAATATATAATGAAAACTTTAGAACACTTGAAAATAAAAAGAATTATAAGGAAAGGAGATAAAATATAATCATATAAATAATAAAAATAAGAATGTATACAGAATAAGAAAAAAAAGGACAAAATCAATGTATGAAAAAGAAACAATTCTACAAAAACGTGGCAAATCATAATCAAATTATATCAGTAATTAATTTAAATAAGAATGGTCTAAATGCACCAATTACACGAGAATGTTAGAGTGGATTTTTTAAAAAAAATCAAGACACAAGACCCAAATCTGTGTTGTCTTAAAAGAAAAATACAAAAGCGCCTTAAATATAAAACCTGAGAATGGTTAAAAATAAATAGCTTTAGAAAGATATAACACGTAAACCCCAAAGAAAATTAAGATGGTATAATCTGGAGTATCTATATTAACTTAAAAAAAAAAAAAAAAACAGATTTCAAAACAAGAAAAACTGTCAGTAGTCAAGAAAGGGGTGTATACTATTAGATGGAGTAATGCACATAGAAGACAACCATCCTTGATGTATATGCACCGAACAACAGTGCATCAAAATATGTGAGGCATGCCGAAACTGGTTTGGCTCAGCTGTAGAGCGTCGGTCTGTGGACTGAAAGATCCCAGGTTCGATTCCAGTCAAGGTCATATACATTGGTTCCGGCCCATCCCCGGTAGGGGTTGTGCAAGAGGCAGCTGGTTGATGTTTCTCTCTCATCGACATTTCTAGCTCTATATCTCTCTCCCTTTCTCTCTGTAAGAAAAATCAATAAAATATATTTTTTTAAAAATATGTGAGGCAAATACTGATAAAACTGCAAGAGAAAAAGAAAAATGCACTATTATACTGGAGACTTGACCACCCTTTCATTAAGTGATAGATCAAGTAGGCAGAAAATAAAGAGGATATAGTTGACCTGAATAGCACTATCAATCATACTGACCTAAATGACATTTATGAAATAGTCCATCCAATAACAGCAGAACATAAGTTCTCTCAAGTTCATATGAAACATTCACTAAGATAGATTATATTCTAGGGCATATAACACATCTAAACAAATTTAAAAATATATAAATCATTAAAATATATTGTCAGACCACAATTGAATAAAATAGATATCAGAAAGAAAAAGTTGGAAAATGCTCAATATAAGGAAATTAAACACAGTAGCTCTAAATAACAAATGTGTCAAAGAAGTCTCAAGAGAAATATTTTTAAGTATTTTGTAGCAAATAAATATGATAACCCAAATTATCAAAATATTTGAGGTCCAATAAAAATGCTATAGGGAGAATATAAAGCATTAAATGCATCCTATTTAATAAAAGCCTAATATGCTCAGCGTCTGCTCGTCCTGTTGGACATTCAACCAATCAGAGTGCAATATGCTAATGATATGCTTGCTAAGCCCACTTAACCGCTTGCTATGACATGCACTGACCACCAGGGGGAAGACTCTCTGACCGTTAGGTTAGCTTGCTGCTGGGGTCAGGCTAATCTGGACTGAGCGAGATAAGCTGGACTCACCCTGGAGCCCTCCCAGTCTCCCCCTGGCTGGCCAACCTCCTGCATCCCTCCCCAGTTCCAATTGTGCACCTGTGGGGCCCTTGGCCTGGCCTGTGTTCTCTTGCAATCCGGGGTGAGGGATACCTCCCAAGTTCATGAATTTCGTGCACCAGGCCTTTAGTATGTTATAAAAGAAAAAAATATATCTAAAATCAGTCACCTAAGCTTTCATCTTAGAGCAGTGATGGGCAAACTGCGGTTCTCGAGCCACATGCAGTTTGCCGCTCTGTTGGCTAATGAGTTTGCCGACCACTGAGACAGGGGCTTAATCACAAGGAACAACAACAAGAGCCTGTAATTATTGGAATTGAGAGTCTGTCAGTGGTCAGCAAACTCATTAGTCAACAGAGGGGCAAACCATGGCTTGTGAGCTGCATGTGGGTCGAAAGCCACAGTTTGCTGACCACTGCCTTAGAGAATTAAATAAGTTAAGACAAAGTGACATGAGAAACATAAATAGTAAATATTAGAGCAGAATGAATAAAATAGAAAGAAGAAAATTATTAGAGAAAAATTAACAAAACCAAAAGCTGGTTTATGAAATGGGTACATTTAGGCAAGCTTAAAAAATGTTTTTAAAAGATAGAAAACATAAGCTACCACTATAAAAAAATAAGTGTTGTTGCTAATGACTTCATAGATATTAAAATTATAATAAAGGAATACAATAGCCAATAATATGCCCAAAATTTTCATAACTTACATGAAATAGACCAATTACTTAAGCGACACAAACTGCCAAAATGTGGAAAAATGGGAAAAAGAGATAATACAAGTAGATCAATAATGATTAAGAAAATTGAACTAGTAATCAGTAGCTTTCTGAAAAGAAATAATTAGGTTCCATTGAGGGTACATGCCTGGATTGCAGGCTTGATCCCCAGTAGGGGACATGCAGGAGGTAACCAATGGATAATTCTTTCCAATCACTGATATTTCTATCTCTCTCTCTCCCTCTACCCTTCTCTCTGAAATTAAATAAATAAGTAAGTAAATAAAATTGAAAAAAAATAAAACTGTCTTAGCTTGCAGATGACATAGTTGCCTAATAGAAAATCACAATGTCATTCTTCATAGCATGCAATAAAAAATAAAAAATAAAGAAATATTGGGTATAAATCTACCAGAAATATATAGTATGTGTGTGTGTTAAATTAATATATATTTAAAAAACTGCAAAATTTTATTTAAAAGGTCAAAGAATATCTAAATAAGTAGTGAAGTAGTGAGATATTATGTGTTCACAGATTGGAATATTCAATATTGTCAAGATGTCAGTTTCCTTCTAACTTGATCTAGAGATTCAATTCAATGCCAGTGAAAATTTCACCAAGTTTTTATTTTGTAAATATCAACAATATAATTCTAATATTTATATTGAAAGATAAATATTGAATAACCAATTAATTACTAAAGTTAAAAAAATGCACAATGACTTACACTACTTGGTTTTTAAGACTTTTTATAAAGCTACAGTGACAAAGGGTGTGGTATTTGTGAAAGAATAAACAAGGGAAAAGTTGTGGTTTATAAATCTGTTCTTTATGAATTATTTCTATCCAAGTCTTTGAAATATTTTTGGTTTTATCTCTTTGGGTCTATCTATCAAATTCATGCTTCTCCTTCTTGAATTTTCAACCTTGGGTATCTGTTGGTTATTTAGCTTTCCACACAAAGAACTGAAAGTTGTAAAATAATGATAAAATAATATTATGAAAATATAAAAACCTTTTTCTGTATTTTCTTCCCTTTAAAGTAGGGGTGTCGAACTCAATCAGAGAAGGGGCCAAAATCTAAAATCCAGCCTAAATCGCGGGCCGAATGGTTTACTGAACAGTCATAAACTGACAATGTCATAAACTGACAGCGGAGTGCAGTGATGACAGCGTGGTGCGGGCCACATTGCAAGGCCTGGCCTGCCGGATTTGGCCCGCGGGCCTTGTGTTTGACACATGTGCTTTAAAGAAACAATTGGCAGTTCTGCTTCTAGTTATTGATAGAACCCCATTATATTTTTATTTCCTCCAATACTTTACAACTAATTGTTTCTTTCTTTTACCCCTCTCTCTATGCATTAATGGGTGGGCCTCACAGTTGTCTTTTGCATATAATCAATAATATCAAGTCATTAGATCAAAGAGGCTTAGCTCAAACCACTAACTGAAGAGCCACATAATCAAGCAAAGGCAGATGCCAGGCAAGTGCAGGTCACTTTGTGTGGAGAGCTAAACAACTAGAAGTGAGATCCACCCCCTTCCCTTTTTTGTTTTCTGAGGGTAATCTTTATAAGAGCCCGGAAAGAGGAGGGTTTTCTGGAAGCCCAAGAGAGTGACATTACACCAAACCCAGCTTTTTCTTGCGTGGTTTGTTTCTTGACCCTTAATACAATCTTTCAGTCACAGGGAATCTCTGTCTGCCTAGCAGGCCTTGGTAATTAGTGAACTAAAAGAGAGAGAATTGTTTAGTAAATATGTCAGAAGTGAAGATGAGCCAAGAAGGGTGACCTGAATCCTAATTTCTACTGTCCATGATCTTCACTTTCTCAAGATAAGATGTGATGTCTTGATATTGCTTCAGATTAAAAAGGAACATAAAAAAAAGAAAGAAAGAAAGAAAAAAGAAAAAGGTTCTGGGTTTCTACCATTGAACAAAAGGTTAACTTGGTAAAAATTCAGAACATTTCCCTTTTTGAATTTAGGAGTCACCTAAATAAATCACAAGTATAAAATCAGAAAAAGAATTATTTATTCAAAATTTCTAACATAAAAGGAGTTTTTGACAAGTATTACCCAAAGGGCTGAGAAAAGCAGAGCTGTTTAACAAAGAGAATCCTTGAGTTAGTGCAGCTGTTTGCTTAGTCTATCGCACCTGGCCTTGCCACTTAGTATGGCCTTTTCAAACATTGAAAAGCATTTCTCCTCTCTTGATTATTGCTTCAGATCTTAATTAACAACAGGCTTTTCTACACGTTCAGTTATTACTCGATGAATGCAGTAGGTCTCACTTTCTATCATATCATTGGCATTTTAACTCACCTGAGAGGTTTTTGTTTGTTTGTTTGTTTGTTTGTTTGCAGATTCTAATGAGTCCAATATGATCACCATGACCGGAATTGAACCCGGGACCTTTCAGTCCGCAGGCCGATGCTCTATCCACTGAGCCAAACCGGTCCCGGCTTGATCAGAGACAACACTTATATCTAACATTCAGAGTTTTCACCCCACTCTAGTCTAAGTTCTCAGTGTGTAGCTACCGCAGCCAAAATGTATGGCTATGCTCTATTTCCATAGATGCACTTAAATGAAATCAGTAAGCTGCTGCATCCATGCTGTGATTTTGATTTTCATTAATCTCTATGGCACATAATTGACCATTCCTAATGCTTTGTCACAGAGAAGAAATGCATTTAATATTTTTAAAATGATTGCTGATGATTCAGCATTGCTATGTCTAAAGAGTTCAAAGTAAAGCAGACATGACAAGCTATCTGGTTATGATCATCGAGAAAATGTGTTATTTAGTACATAAATTTCTCAATTTCCAATCCAGTTTGTTCAGGCACATTCATAGATAATTTATTTTAGCTTTACAGACCTAAAAGTTGTATGTTATAAAATATTCAAGGAAATGTTACTTTGGGAAATCAAAAGTCACCACATTTCAAAGAATCGGGGTTTGGAAAATCAGATGTTCCTTTACATATATTTTTATGAACATATAGCTACATGATGAATCCGAATGGCGTATCTCATTTTATATAGTCATGAAGCTTAAATTCCATTACACCACTTTGAAAACATAAATTAAAGCAAGGAAATTAATTAAGAGTGAAAAGCACAGGTGCAGAATTAACACAAAATGAAGTAAACATCATAGAAAGAATAACTTGGAAAATCTTGAAAGGAGAATAATATGTGAGTACCCATAAAACATTCTATTTCTTATTTTCAGTATAATATTCAGTAAGTTATAAGGGATATTCAACACTTTATTGTAAAATAGGCTTTGTGTTGCATAATTTGCCCAACTGTAGGCTGACGTAAGTGTTCTGAGTATGTTCTGAGTGAGGGTAAGCTATAATCTCTCATGGGTTAGGTGTATTAAATGCATTTTCAACTTATGACAGATTTATTTGGATGTAACCTCATCGGAAGTTCAGGAGCATTTGTGTATAATTTATATAAATTTATTCATAGATAACTTTTACAGGACTGGAAATTACATAGTATATAAATACATCTTGTTTTAGCCTTTTGAGAAATATCCTCATTTCACATGTAAACACAAGTGTCACAATTTTAGAGTGATATCCATTATTGAAAGCATCTTATAGATGCATAAGCCAGAAAATCAAGCAAAATTTACTAAAAGGAAAAGCCAAAATACACATTTCTCCCATTAGTCTGCAAGCCTGAAAAATGAATTAAAAGATCAATCAGCTTTCTATTATATAATTATTTTAAAGAATTCATATCAATTTTTTGAAATGAGAATATTTGACAGTTGCCAGATGGGACAGGGCTGGGGAGATGGGTGAAAAAGGTGAGAAGATGGATAAATACAAATTGGTAGTTGCAGAATAGTCATGAGGATGTAAAATTCAGCATAGGGAACCCTATATAATAAAGAGGTAATACGCAAAATGACTGTCACACCCTCACATGATGGCTGCCTACAACCAGGCCAGAAGGGGGGTAAGTGAGGGACCACCAAATGATTGAACAAGCAAGCTGCATGGGGCATCCAGGCTGGCAGGAGGGGCATTTGGGGGCAATTAGGCTGGCAGGGGGAGCAGTGAGGGGTGGCCAAACTACTGAACAAGCAGGCTGCATGGAGTGACCAGGCCAGCAGGGGATTAGTGAGGGATGACCAAAGGACTGAGCAAGCAGGCTGTGTGGTGTGACCAGGCTGGCAGGGGGGTTAGTGAGGGACAACCAAACAACTGAACAGCAGGTTGCTTGGGGCAACCAGGCCAGCAGAGGGTGCAGATGGGGGCAACATGGCTCTTGGGGGACAGTTAGTGACCTGGCTGACAGAAGGATGCAGTTGGGGGCAACCAGGCTGGTGGGGGGGGCAGTAAGAGGCGACCAGGCTAGTGGTGGGGATAGTTAGGGGCTACCAGGCTAGTGGGGTTGTTGTTGGAAGGTCCAGGCTGGAAAGGGGGGCAGTTGGGGGCAATCAGTAGGGCAATAAGGGATAACTAGACAAGCAGGGTGGCAGTTAGGGGCTATCAGGCCAGCACGCAGAGGCAGGCAGGCAGGTGAGCCATTAGGAGCCAGCAGTCCAGAATTGTGAGAGGGATGTCCCCCAAGAGGTCCCAGATTGGAGAGGATGTAGGCTGGTCTGAGGAAATGCCTCCCCTCATGCATGAATTTTGTGCACCTGGCCTCTAGTATAGTCAATAATATTGCAATAACTACATATGATATCAAATGTATACTAGATTTATTGAAGTGATCACTTAATAAGATATATAATGTCTAATCACTGTGTTGTACCACTGAAATTAATATAATATTGTATGTCAACTGTAATTGTGTGTGCATATATATATATATATATATATATATATATATATGCCTAATATGCATATTATTCCTATGGGAGTTTGACCTGCTATGATGTACAGTGACCACCACAGGGTGGCATGAAATGAAGGAAGGCCCCGGCCAGCAGCTGGCAGATGGGAAAGGGAGGCCCTGACCAGCAGCCGGATGGAAGCCCCCAGCTGGCAGCCAGAAGGCGCTGATCACCAGCCAGACCTAGGGACTGTACCCATGCATGGATTTCATGCACTGGTCCTCTAGTTTAAAATTAAAAAAAGCATTTAAGATTTTTTAAAATGGAAAAAAATCATTCATTATTTTTAGGAATCAGAAAACAGAAATGCAGGTTTGTATACTCAAGAGAGGAGTAACACATGGAGTAAGCTCCAAAGTTACGCTTATCTGTGTAATGGGCCTTTTCCAACCCACAGAACAGGTAAATGAGCCCCAACAGTGAGCAGCCGCTCTGTTCAGTGTAGTGAACCGGAAGAGGAGGTTGGAGCAGTTCATAATTGGTAGAGCTGGATCCCAGTGAAGAGAGTGCTACACAATAATGGGGCCTGAGAGTTAGTATACTTCTGTCTGCGAAGTGTTGGACAAACTATTAATTACGATTGCTTTGGGCTAGATTCTGCTAAATCTAGCAGAAAGGGCTCTGCAGGCTTCTGAGCTGAGTAGAGATTACAGAAGTTATGTGGTGACAAGAGACATTATTATAGTTCTGACAAGTCAGAGTGAAGAAGCCTAACTAATCTCCTCAATATATAATTGAGAGTCCAGAGGCCGCTGTTTTAAGACTATGGGGCTAAATAAGATGTGACAGGATCAAGATGATACATAGTAAAGTAGTTGCTTTGCACTAGAAACAAAAACAACAACTCTCAGAATACATCAAAATAAACGTTTCAACAATATAGCATCTATAACATTCACCATACAAAAACAAATAAACTACAAGGTAAGAGAAGTAGGAAATTATAGCCCAAATCCAGGGGAGGAACTAAGTAAAAGCAGTCTCAGACTTTGACAGAGATATCCAACTAGCCGTTAAAGATTTTATAGAGCTATTCTAAATATATCAAAACATTTAAATGAAAATGGAAACCACTGTTGAGAGTGTGAAAGGCATGATAATTTATTCCATTTGCATGCTAAAACTCAGTCTGATGGTTATATGACTTCAGTCATGAGCTTCCTGTTTATATGTAAGTTCTTCTTGCAAATATTAATGTTAGTGCATTTCTATTCATACATTTTACATACATGTTGTACCTAATACATTTACCTTTGTATATGTGTTAAGTACTTTGTTCTATATTCTGAATATTAACTATTTTGTCATCTAAATAAATGTTATTTTATAATGAAGGTTAGTGGTTCTGAAAATCTTTGCTTTCAAAGTATATATATATATATCTTGACATTTTTTAGAATGTCAAAAGTTTTTTTTTTTACTATATGGAATATGGAATATATTAGAAAATAAAACAGAAAAGTAAATACCTTAACAAGTTTATTTTAAGATAATGAAATAATACCATGTCATGTTAACATAAATGACATTGGTTTCATATTTTATTATCAATAGCATTGTTTTCATTTTTGTTAATCTTTATAATGAATTGCTTAAAAACAGCTGGATTCAAATATCTGCTTTTGCATTAATATGTTTCAATATGATATTTGACTAAATAATAGTAAGAAAATTTTGTCTAGTCCATTTAAGAGAAAAAGGGAGGTGCATTTTAACATTTTCATATGATTGTGAATAAATATATTTTTTGGAGATACTTTGCCACAATTGACAAATGATAGTTGGTTGCAATGTGGAATCTGAAATCACATTTGTAACCTTTTCATATTCATTTATGTTAAAATTCATTTATTTCTCCTGCAATGAATGCATATTTTTAATGCACATTATAACATCATGATATTGTTATTTGAAAATTGTATGTTCACTCAGTTATACAAATATTCTACATATTGTCCTTTGAGGCAAATTAATAGTTTTAATTATTAATAAAATATTGGGGAGTTGTAATATACATAGAAATTAGATTTTATTTTTATATTAGATGTACTTTAATGAAAAATAGTTATATTTACGATGTCAGGTATTTTCTACTGGTGCTTACGTTTTATAGATAATATTTTTCAGCCTTTAAGATCTTAAATAAATTGAAATAAACATTTATTTGTGCTTTGCTGGTGATGCTCAGTGGTTGAACATTGACCCATGCACCAAGAGGCCTCTGATTATATTCCAGGTCAGGGCACATGCCCAGGTTGCCAGCTCTATACCCAGTAGGTGGCGTGCAGTAGGTAGCTGATCAATGTTTCCCTCTCATTATTGATATTTCCATCTTCCTCCCTCTTTCTTCTCTCTGAAATCAATAAAAACATATTAAAATTATCTTTTCAATAATACTGAACATAAACTATTTAATTGAGTTTATGTCTTTATAGCAGCATCAAAGATCAAGGAAAATAGGAATCTTTAAGATTAAAACAAAAGATAAATATTAATATACTAGAGGTCTGATGCACAAAGATTTGGGCAAGAATATGTTTTCCTTCCCCTGGCTGCTGGCACCCCCTTTACTCTGGCCCAGAGCTGCCTTTCTGCCTCTCCCCTTGTCATGTCAATTTGCATATCCTCTCTTATTGGCTTTGGTGCCTCCATATTTATTGTGCAGTTAAGGTCAATTTGCATATTCTGTCTTTATTAAATAGGATAGATAAAATTTCTGCCTTATGTATTCCTGGTTATATCATGGGTTTGATTAGAGTGCCTACAAAAATATGCTTGTTGTATTTATAGCAAAATCCTTTGAATGTGGATGATGCTGCTACACAGAAGTCATATAAGTAACTATAGTCACAGAATGTTTGACCAGAAGGATCTTAAGGATTATCCAGACCAACTTTATCATTTTGTTCATAAAAAAACCTGAGTATTTCAGAGCTTGTTTGACTTACTCAAGGTAATGGCTGATTGGAGCTATAGCTGAGACCAGAATATAGATCCAAGGTTTTTTATAAAAGGTGCTATCCTACTTGCCCCCAACTCCTGAGAGTGCATTTTGGTCAGCTGGATATGGCTGTTTGCTCTCATACACCATCACATTGAAATATGCAAGCATTAAGAGCACACAATATGCTGGGAATAATAGTTAAATGTTCAGCATTTTCTTTCAGAAACTAGCTTTCAAATTAGTATTTCTGATTTCTTCAGGTATGTTCCCAGAATTGGAATCTCTGGATCATAGGTCAGTTCTGTTTTTATTTTTTTGAGGTAGCTCCGTACTGCTTTCCACAGTCACTGCACCAATCTGCCAAAAATGGGAAGGGATTAAGCAAAAAGAACAAAAATCTCATCGACACAGACAACAGTATGGTGATTACTAGAGAAAGGGGGCTGAGGTGGAGGTAGGAGAGAGTAAAGGGGGGATATATGGTGATGGCAGGAGCCTTGGGGTGGTAAATATATAATACAATATACAGATGATGTGTTATAGGATTGTACACCTGAAAACTATCTAACTTTATTAACCAATGTCACCCCAATAAATTCAATAAAAAAGTTTTTAAAAATGCAACTTACTCTCAATATAATGAATAAAATCCAGATTTGAGGGAAAAAATGTTGAAGTACCTAACAGTAGCCACATGGAGAGAACAGTTCATTCTTCACACTAAGTGTTAACCTGTAAAGGATTGAGGCCTGTGACTTTGTCATTTGGAGTGGCTTCATAGAATGGCCGAGACAAATATATGGCTCCTCCATGTCCCATCACCTAAATTACATCTCTTTACAATTCTTTAGGAAAAAGTAAGATGAGTAAAGCATATGGAATCCTCAAATACATATTCAACTACAGGTTAGGATAGAGAGATTAAGATTACTGTCAGCAGTAGATCCTGTATACTACATTTTCCATATTTCAATTCAAACACATAAACTGCAGGCTGTTTCACACCATCTACAGAAATATGATTTTCATTTTTCCTCATAATCATCAGCAAAGGAGAGGAGAAAAGGCCTACTGAGCAGGAAAGGGTTAGCAGCAGGCCTGCAAAATTGATATTTTTCTGTAGGTGGGAAGAGGTTTATTAAAGGATAACACATCAATAATCCTCATTTTCTCCATATAATAGGCAGCACAACTGTCTGCTGTGAATGATAGAGTGGATATTGGGTATGGCACTTATGAAGATTCATTAAAGTTTAGAATAATCATCATGGGGGAAGCACATTGTAGCTGACCAAGGCAAAGTAAATAGATTGATGATTGGCACTGAAGGTTCTGCTGATGTTTGAGACTGTGCTTTTATGGAAGAATCAATCTATCCATTTGCCTGTATTTCTACTTCACATGGGAACAGAGGAGAAAAATGTCAGTGTTTGGCAAGGTTCCAGGACAGAGGTTTGCTTTGCTTCTGAGGTGAAGAGCGAACTAGAAAGCGATTCTAGGATGCTGGTGTAGCTCAGAATTGCGTCAGAAGTTAGAGCAGAACACGGGCTGAAAAGAAAGGGAAGAAAATGTAATAGAAGCAGATAACGTGGAAGTATAGAAAGGAGATTTATTTCAGTGACTTTGAGAAATAAGTCTAGAGGGAAGACTGTCAAGAAGAACTGTTGGGAGGTGAGAGTGCAGAAATAATATTGTAGATCTAGACTTATATTACATTTAGATTTTAAAATGTGTTAAATGTGGCCACAGGGAATTGGTCATTGGAGTTGAAGAAATAAAGTAACTATGACAAAAGGGTTTTAAGTAGGTCATCTACCTGAACAATAAAATGACGCAGGCCCTAGAAGGTGAGCTGAATAGTGATGAAGGACAAGAGCAGAGCCCAGTTTCTATGGTGCCTTAGAAGGTTAGTGTTAAATTGTGGATTCTACAATGTGAGAAAGCATACATTTGATGATTTCTCATGTTCTAGAACAGAAAATTTGAAAATAAGTAGATAGAAAGTAACTGTGGAGGATTATAAGAAACTGATTTCCAAATCTCCACTCTGAGGTAGATCAGGGCCTGGCAAATACTTTGTCTCTCCTGCAGAGAGCTTCAGAAAATAAGATTTTAAAGACTTTTTGTCTTTTTTTAAAATCTAAAGCAGTTTTTTTAATTCCTTTCTCCAAGACTTATTTAATATTTTTAATCTCTCAAAATGCCCTGGCAGTTTAGAAAATTCAAAGCTTTAACTAGCAATCTAGCATTTCTCTTATAGAAATAGAATGACATGAGATATAAATTACATGGAAGATTTCTTTATGCCAATTTTGTGCCAGATATGAAGTATGAACTTATTATTTTACTCAATATGATATTTTCCAATAATGAAAAGTTAATAAACACATAATGTGAAATAAAAGTAAAATATGTTTTTCTAGTATGTGCATATAATCAAGGAATGAAATTACTTCTTCAAAGCTTTAAAAGTTGTTTTCACTAGGTGGTATAATTATGGAAGACATTATTTCTCTCTATGGGTTTGCTCATTTTTTTAAAGTAAAGATGAGTCCTTTTGAAAAGAGCAAAGTGATAAAATTAATTCTTTTTATTAATAATCATATTAAATGCAAATGGTCTAAATTCTCTGGTTAAAGGCATATATTGTCCAGTGGGTTACAAGAACAAAATCCAAATATCTATTGCCAACATATGGTTTGAATATAAAGACACAAGAAAAAGATAAAAATAATGAAAAAAGATAGACTATTTCACACTAAACAAAAATAAACTTAGAATGCTTGTGTTAATACTTATTAAAGTACACTTCAGGCACTACTTTCATAAGTGGACATAGGAATATTACTTATAACAAAACAATATTATCATGATAACAAAGCAAGCAATTCATGAAGAGGATACAATAACCCTAATTATCTTAGACCAAATAATATCTTCAAGAAATATGCAGTAACAATCAAGAGAAATTTAAGGAGAAATGGACAACAAATTCAAACAAAATTCTGAAATTATAGTTAAATACCTTTCCCTCAATAATCAATGGAACAAGTAGGTATAAAATCAATAAGTACAATATACTGTAGATGACAATGAAAATAACATCAACTAATTTAAATATCCAAAGTTTATATGCAACACTCACTATAATAGGAGATATTTTGGGTCATAAAACAAGATTCAATAAGACACTTATGTAATACCTTAATCAATAAAGAAATTAAAAAATATATATTTTAAATTTAAAAATTCTCTTCTTTGACCTAAATTAAATTAATTAAATTTAGGGAAGTCTCTCTAAAAATCACAAAACTTAGAAACAAAGTAACACTCTTAAATAACCCATGGAAATAAAATGCCATTGTTCTTGTTGGGAACTAACATAATACTTTATAGCTATAAGTTAAGTCAAAATTCACATGGCATCGTTTTTTATTACTCAATAAACTATAAATATCATTGGCCTATAGTAAAATATGAAAAGAAATTGAATAAATCATATAGATATGCATTAAGCTAATAAAAATTGTTGAAACAAGGAAAGCAATTCAAACATACAATTAAATATATTCAGAAGTTTTTATATTAAACTAGAGGCCTGTTGCATGAAGATTCATGCAATAGGCCTTCCTTCCCCTGGCTGCCAGCATCAGTTTTTCTCAGGCACCTGGGACCCAGGCCTTCATTCTGGCTACCACCTTCAGTCTTTGCTCCAGCCGGAGTGCTGCTCCTGTATCTTTCTTTGCCAACTCCCCCCATGCCCGCTCCACCCTCCTCTCATAGTAGGTGTTCTGCCCTGCCCAGCCTCTTCACATCTGCATGTGGACTTCCCAGAAGTCTGGAGAGGCTGAGGGTCAGGGCCACCATCAGTTTTGTCAAGTTAGTTTGCATACTCACTCCTGATTGGCTGGTGGGTGTTGTGAAGTGACAGAAATTTGCATATTTCTCTTTTATTAGAGTAGATACTTTTCATCCAATAAGCATCTTAAGCAGATTCTATGAGCTGAATAATTTAGAGGCACCATGGATGCCTTGAATTGAATCTATTGTTAAATAAATTTATTATTTCATTTATTGATTGATTTTAATATAATAATTATATATAAATGTGCTATATTTAATCTGTATCCAGAAGAAAAATATTTTCATGGATATAAGAATATGGATCACTAAAAATTCAGTGATAATGAAGCCAACATTTCCTGTCAGGTCTGAATTTGTTGTCTCACATAATTGAAGAATGAGTTCATGGGCAAAAACGGTAAATTGAAGCAAAGTTTATTGAGAGATTGATGGATTCCCTGTAGCAGGGAGCAGAAGGATGGGAATCCCACCTGGTTACCCATTAAGATTATATGTCTAGGAATAGATGTATGCTTTACTATCTTTTGATTCGTTCTTTCAAAGAATTCTGCCTTAGCAACAACAATACATTTTTAAAGCTCCAATTCCCACCTGCAAAAGAGATCTGATTGAGGACTGTCATGTCAGGTCTGAGGTGATTTCACTGGATGGGTGCTTGGAGAGATATGCTATGTGCACATCACAGCTAAATAAATCTTCTTAAACATTTTAACAATGTATATTTATTTATGCAAAACCTAACTTCTATTATATATTTATGTCTCTTGATGAGTGTGTATAGTAAAACTGATATTTAGTAGAAAGTAAAATTTATCTATTACTCAGAGTAAGATTTTCAGTGCTATTTGTTTTCTGCATGATCCTAAAATATAAAATATATTTTATCAAAGGGAAAAATAAGAAAGTTTTAAGAATAAAATTTAAACATACGTATTAGATTCAACCCCCTCTTTTTTTTGAGAGAGAGAGAGAGAGAGAGAGAGAGAGAGAGAGAGAGAGAGAATTGCAATATTTTGGATTTTTGAGTAAGTCACATTTCACTCAGGATTTTCGAAAAATATAATTAGTATTATGTATTACTAGAGGTTCAATGCATGAAATTTGTGCACTTGGGAGAGGGTGTCCCTCAACCCAACCTGCACCTTCTCAGTCCGGGAGCCCTTGAGGGATGTCTGACTGCCACAGACAAAGGGGAGGCACCTGCCACCACTGCTGCACTTGCCAGCCATGAGCCCAGCTTCTGGCTGAGTGGTGCTCCCCCTATAGGAGTGCACTGACCACCAGGGGGCAGCTCCTGTGTTGAGCATCTGCCCCCTGGTGGTCAGTGTGCATCATAGTGGCAGGTCGTTCCACCATTCAGTTGATTTGCATATTAGTCTTTTATGCCTGTGGGATTGGGCCAAAACTGGCTCTCATACATTCCCTGAGTGGTCCCAGATTGCAAGAGGGCACAGGCCAGGCCAAGGAATCCCACTGGTGCATGATTGGGGCTGGGGAGGGGCACAAAAGGTTGACCAGCTGTGGAGAGAGCACAGGAGGGCTCCAGGGCATGTCCCGCCCATCTTGCTCAGTCCCTATCAGCAAGACCCCAGCAGCAAGTTAACTTACTGGTCAGAGTGTCTTACCCCTGAGGGTCAGTGCACATCATAGCAAGTGGTTGAGTGGCCTTTGCATATCATTAGCATTTGTGCTTTGGTTGAATGGACGACCAGACACTTAGCATATCAGGCTTTTATTATATAGGATTTTATAGTTCTTGATATAATTATGGTTGCGGTGCTGCAAATTTTATTTGGAAATATGCTTAATTGACTTAATAAAAGCTGGTTTTTTAAAATTCAGTCCTGAATTACCCTGAATACTCCACATATTTATTTGCTCCAGCAGGGGTTTAAAAAAAGGATACTCACATGATAATTATCTGCTTCCTGTTGGCAACTGCTCTATTTCAATAATAATAATAATAATAAATTATGTATTATCCCATGTGACATATTTTATGCTGCTGCTGTTGATGATGATGATGAGACCATAAAGGAAAGACTAAACTGATTTATATTTGAGGAAATAATTGCCTAAAATTTAAATACCTAGCTCTTTCTGGCATAGCTCAGTGGTTATAACATTGGCCTACAAACGAAAGGGTCATGGGTTCGATTTTCGGCCAATGGCATGTACCTACATAGGTTGTGGGTTCACTTCCAGTCTGGGTCAAGGCACATTTGGGAGGCAAACAATCAATGTGTCTGTGTCTCAATGCCTCTCTCCCTCTCTCTTTCTCTCCCTCTCTCTCTCTCTCTGTCTCTCTCTCTCTTTCCCCCCCCCCTCTTTTTTCCCTCCACTCTCTCTAAAACTCAATGGGAAAAATATCCTTGGGCGAAGATCAACAAAAATAAATAAACAAACAAATAATAAAGTTTAAGTACTTATGTGCCAACTTTTAGGTAAGAGCAGATAAAAACAGCCAAAATATGAGTCACTTAATAAAAGGGATTTATGATGGAAACAAAAGCCAACTCTTACTGTAGCTTCTCTACAGGGTGCTGCTGTATAGAATGGTTAAAAATAAATCATGCACTGAATGAATAGAAAATAAAATTCTTTTAACTTCCTATGTATAAACTCCTGAGACTGTCTTCTCTCTGACTGTGTGTACTTATGCATGCACATCTCCTTTTTTATTACACATATTTTACACTGTATTGACTACACCATATTCCAGCAAACAAATTAGACATCTGTGTATGATCAGATGAAAATTCTCACTCTATTTTTCATTTTAATTTGGTGTGTTATGTATTTGCACATGTAGGGCCAGGGTTCCAGTACACCTTGCTGTAAGAAAACCCACTATTAGCTGGCCATCTTTCAGCAGGCTATGGAAAGCATGTTTCATATAGCTGGAAATGCCATTTGCAATGTTATAAACAATTGGAGTATTTAAAATATGTTTTCTCAAAATTTTAGAGTTCATTTTTAAGATTATTGGAAACAGCCTTCCTAATTACTATTAAGTACATCTTTTTAAATTTGTACTTGAGACTATCTAGAATAGGCTCACACATTTCCTCCCACAATGGGTATAGTTTGATCCACTTCCATTTACACTCATCAAAGCTTGTACATTGCTAGGGGGAAAGAATGTTATAATTATCAAAAGAATGTTATAATTATAAAGGGATTTGGAAAAGGGATAGAAGATAAGAAATAAGGGGGAAGAGGGGAGGAGACAAGGAGGATGCAGGCAGTGGCAAAGAGATGAAGGCAATAAACTGAAGGAAATATAAGAAAAATGCATCATGATAAATTGTCTTTCAAATATAGGGATTTTGGTATTAAATCTTCTGGAAACCGTGTGCACATTTACTACCTAAGAAACTGGAGTAGATATAAAGAGGTTCAGGAAAGGAAGACAAAAGAATAACTAATAGGAAAAAAAAAAAAAAAGAATATCTAAGTTCACAGCTCTAAAATGTTTCCCCAGATTCAACAACTGTGCAATAGTTTGGTTAGCTTCCTAAGATTAAAAATGTCTTGAAAGCTAAGCTTCTTGCTTATGCAGTGCCTAGGATTCAGAAAGTCATAACAACCTTGACAGGTGCCTTTGCATTTATAGACCTTTTTACTAGTTAACCAGGAATAATTATTTTCAAATTCATTTGTCTCTAATTTTCGGTCACAAAACGGTTTTGTGCGAAAGAACATCAGTAAGACTTCAAGCAAGAGGTCCTTATGCTCCTTCTTAGAATGGGGAATGCAGGGCAATGCCGAAGCCATTACACACGGAGAATAATGCTTCCTCCCAGTTAGGGGGTCAGGAAAGGACAGCTACTCTATCGGAATGCATGTCAAAAGTCTGCAGCAAAGTCAGTGGGACCAACTTCACCATCCTGTGAGATCGTCTGGTGCTTGCTCATGAATATGAGGATAAGAAGTGGGAAGAAAGCTTAATGCGAGAGCTGCAGCAGTAGCTACCAGATAGAGCCACACAGAGGAAATGCCACACCGTTCTCAATTCCAATGTGCCTGAGAGATTCGCAAAGGGCAGAATGTTGTAGGAGGGAGAAAGAGGTTCACCCTGCACGAAGCTGTTGGAATAGGTTCACTGAAACACATTTCAGGAGACGCACAGGCAATGACGTGTTCTTAAACCAAGAACTGGATTTATTTACAACTGATAACCTGTGTAATTAGAAAAGACGATCCCCAATCTTTCCATGTGATTTAATTTGTAAACAACATTCAAAATTTTTGTTTTATTTAATGATATTTGTAAGAGATTTTGAAAAGTTTTTTTTTTGTTTTGTTTTGCTTTTTGTTTTTAAATGTGGTTAATTATTAGGTGCTACTTCACATAGCAAGGCAACTTTTGGCCTACGGTTAGCAGAGTGTGCAGCAGGTGAAATGGAAAAGCTAAGACTAAAAATCAGGAGCCTGGGGTTTTCATCCAGTTGTCACTAATTAGCTGTCTGAGCAAGAACATCTCAGCGTCTCTGAATATGAATTTTCTCATCTGTAAAATGAAGGAGTTGTTGATCGCCGAAGCTCTGTCTAGTGCTAAAAATCTATATCCACTGCATTATCCTCTCTGGCACTGCAGATAGATTTAGCTGACCTATCCACATGCATTTTTCCATTCTTTTGCGAGTAATGCTAAGCCCCAGTAACCTTGACTAGCAATGTTTATAGGTAATAGCCTATGTGACAGGGGGACTCAAAGTGGATCGTTCTAGAATCAAAACCCCCACCTGTGCCAATTAGCAAAGGCCCCGATCAATGAGGTACCATGGTGACACTGTGGTGCCCATGATTCCTTGGGGATGTGTTTCCACGGATGTCTGTTTGACTAAGGATGAACTGCATACACAGTGAAATAATCGATTCCAATTTCAATAACAATTGAACAAAGTCTGTTCTCTTGAGAGAAAAATTAGAGCTTATATTGCTTATGCAACTGTATCTTTGTGATAAAGATAGAAAAAGTGAAAAGAGATCAGTGAATTAAGGAGTTTATAAATTAGAACCCATGAAGTTGAGACTATTTTGGCAAGCTGTAATAGAGTACATAAGTAGACTTAGATTTTAATAGCCACACCTAATTAGCTGAGAGAGATAAATTATATATTGCATTACAAAGGACTAGGGACACTATAATTGTCATAGATATTGCATTGACCCTATGATTCCAAGACTATTCAGTTGCATATCAAAATCATCAGTATGTCTGTGCCATATCTACGGAAATATGGTGATATATGGTAATTGCATTTTAATAAATCTGTTCACTGTGTGCTATATTTAATGATGTGAAAGCAAAAGGGTGACAAATGTACTTTTTAATAATATCTTTGAAATATGATAAAAATAATTGAGTTTTGCCCTCTTTCTATTAACCCATTTATGAGAAATGATAGGCTAATAATGGGTCAGTAGTGGCACAGAATTCATTTACACATATAAAAGTCTAAACAGATAACCTGTGTGGTCAAATTCTCCACAACTCATTGTCTTTGTACTAGCCAAAGCAAATTGTTGCTTACCTTTTCCTCCATGTCTTTTCTGCTTACTTCCTGGGATCTCCATAATATAATTCAAAACATTTCCCACTCTGAAATACAATTTGAAAAATAATGTTCCAGTTTAATTCTATTATAGATAATTCTAGAGTCCTAGAGAATTAAAGTGAATTTCTAAATTCAGTTTATTTGCATCAGAATTGGAATCTAGGTCTCATCAGTGAAAACACAGTAATTATCTGTTAGCCTGTTTATAGTCTAAAATCAAGATGATTTTAATGCGATTTTCTTTTAATATTTATTGTCTTGTGTTTATTTTAAAAAGTTAAAACTCATATAATACTTATGGAAATTGGGTTTTTGCTTAGAAGATAATATTAGCCAAGTGAGAATGGATAATCTAGGATTTTTAGCAATGAGAATCAGATCCTATAGTTTAGAAATCACCACTGAACAGATGTGGAGTAATCACTAAATGCAGGTCCAGGTGTAGCTATTCATCCAAACCCAAGTGCCCAATGTAGCATCTTGACTTAGGATCACATGAGAAAAAAAAAGTGTGCATATAATTACCTGCCCAAAGTTCCAAGGCAAATAACAATTAGGAAAATCATTGATGGGCTGCCTCCTACACACCCTGAACTGGGGATCATGCCCACAAACTGGGCATGTTCCCTGACCGGGAATTAAATCTATAGTCTACCTTAGTCCTCCTCAGGGTTTATACCCAGAAATTTTGCCATATAAAGAGTGAACTCATATACAACACATTTAATTAAACCACTTACACTAAATTATCTGATTTTGTAGCATATCAACATTGAACCAAATATAACTGAAAACTTGCTTTATGACAATATAGTAGGACTAAGTATGTGACAATATACATTTAAAATTTCAAACACTTTATTGTTAAATAATTGGATACAAAGGTCATAAGAGATAAAGTCAGGATAAACAAGCCTGATGCATTTGTCTTCACACTGGGGCCATTATTATCAATGTGACTGAAATATCTATAGTCTGGTGGCTTGAAAGGGCTGCACTGGATTTTGCCTCTGTAACTTTCATTTTGTTTTGAAACCCAATTCGTTCATAAAAGGCCAATTCTCTCAGCAGGACGTGGTATGTCATTTGGATTGTCCCTGTGTTCAGTCTTTGAATTGATTTGTGTTTTAGTTCTATGGAGATAGAAAGCTGTAAATAAAAATTGAAAGATCTGTTTTGTAAAACCCTGTTTGAAAGACACCAGAGCAAAAACTGCACTGTTTGGTACTTAACTAAGAGACTATTATTGTAAGAATGAGAAATTTGACCTGGTTTTTCCCTAAACTCAGCCATGGAAGTTATGGTAGCCATGTGGCTAGCACAGTTGAGCTGGACACTTTCAGTGGTGACAGACCAGAATTCTTCATGAGTAAATATAAAAATTTTCTTGGCATCTCTGGAAGTATTTTGAGAGTGTCTTGTTGAGTATAAACATAAACAATTTGGAATAACATCCTATAAAAGGAAGGCTATTATTGGTAATATAACACCATTTTTTTCAAAAGCTGTTCAAGAACAGGGAACATTGATTTTCAAAGAAATCAATTTTTAAGAAAAACTTTAATCTTCCTGTATCAAATAACTCATATGACATCTATTTTTAAAAATATACATATTTTATTGATTTTTTACAGAATGGAAGGGAGAGAAATAGAGAGTTAGAAACATCGATCAGCTGCCTCCTGCACAACCTCACTGGGGATGTGCCTGCAACCAAGGTACATGCTCTTGACCAGAATCAAACCTGGAACCTTTCAGTCTGCAGGCTGACACTCTATCCACTGAGCAAAACCAGTTTTGGCATGACATCTATTTTTAATCTTATGTGACAACAGGTTCTGTAGCAGCTGCTTTTAAAAAATATATGTGTTTTTGTTTTTGTTTTTGTTTTTGTTTTTTTATTGATTTCAGAGAGGAAGGGAGAGAGAGAGAGGGTGATAGAAACATCAAAGCTGAGAGGGAATCATGGATGGGTTGCCTCTTACATGATCCCTACTGGAGATCAAGCTGCAACTGGAACAAGTGTCCTTGACTAGAATGGAACCCAGGGTTTTAGTCTGCAGGCCTTTGCTCTATCCACTAGCTAGGGCTACAGCAGCCACTTTACCTCAGCCCTGGAAAACTCATTGCTTATGTTATGTGGGATCTAGTGCAACTATTGGAAATGTAACATCATGGGTATTCTGGGCTTTAAGACTGTGAAACTTATCTCCCAGGATTGGGGCCTAAGAGGGTCAAATATACCTTCCTAGAACAGCTCACTAGAGGACCATGTCCCAGTCCATGCCACTTGTTGGGAGAAATGGGCACTTCTAATTTTAAATAAGGTCACATTCCTTGGAATACAGGGACATTTACTAAAATTGGTCACTATTTGAAATGTTTACATTGTTCCAAGAGAAAATGCTAATGCCATTAAATGGTGATGACTGGAAGAAAATTATCATTCATGAGATTAGTAAAACTTAAAAAAAATTCTAGTATTGTATTCAAGGAATTATTAAATTCAATTTACTTTGTCTCCAAAATCATTACATGTTGTATAGTTCCTGTGTAAAACATACTAGCAATACCTACAGAAAACTGCACACTAGTAGCTAGTATAATACATGTAGTTTTTATATGTACTTATATGGCCTCTGGACCTAAATTTAAGATTACCAAGGTTCGGTTGTATTTGTACCCAAAGCTGTTTATATCAGTTGAACTTGTTATAGCATTTTATTGATCATGAAAACTAATGAACTATAAGAGGGGGAAATAGAGCTTTTCGTATAAAAGTGTTTTGAGTATAAAAGTGAGTTACTAAAAATCTAATGAATGGGCATAACAAAAATTTTAATGAAAAGAAATTAAACATATTCTGCATTCAGTTTGTTTAATAGGTTCAGTATTAATTTATTTTTTAGACATTGCAACTTAAAATCATAGATTTCAATTCTGGAAGTTATCTGTTCTAAGAAAAGTAAAAATAGAATCCTCAAACAAATTCTTCTAAATTAAGACATGTGCTTACACATCTTGATTGGTTCATTAAAGTCAACTTATATTTTAAATCTAAATTAAAATGTCAGGTATTGTTTTATGTTTGTCTCCTTAGTAGCACTTTTACATTTAAACTAAAACAAAATTTTCTTATTTTTTAAACTAAGCCCACTAAAAATCAATTCCAAAGAACATGAAAATATTTAGATTTATCATTTAAGTGATTGCAATTATTATATAAGCAGATGATAAACTCCTAATATGATTATCTTTTTCAATATGTAGAAGATGACTTTGAAGGAAGACAGTAGATCATTATGTTGATGTAAGCATAGAGAAATATGCTTATTTTAAAAAACCTAAAAACCTAGTTGTGCAGTAAGTGAAAAACAACAATAACAGAACAAGTACCTTTTCAAAGTTTCAGGAATAAATGAATAATTGTTATAACAATGATTTGGAGACACTTTGCCATCATATAGTTAAGACCAAATTCGGTTATATTTAGTTTTTAATACATACTTCTTGCCTATAAGATACAGACTGTGACATCCTTTTCCACCTTCCCCTTTATTCGAAAGCTTACACATACAATAAGAGGAATAAATAATACATGATCTTTTCGTTTAGCTATTTTATGTTCCAAAGCATGATGGGAAAGTCATCTGGAGAGATCTGGAATGAGTATTCTATAAACCATACAACTCCATGGATAATGAAATGACAAAGCAGTTTGAGATTGTTAAGCAGATGTTAAAGGACAAATCTCTCTCACCATTTTTGTTATGATTTGTTGTTATTGTAGTTAATTCTCACCTGACAATATTTTTTTCCATTGAATTTCAGTGAGTGGAAGGGAGAGGGAGAGACAGAGACAGAGAAATATCAATGTGAGAGAGACACATTAATTGGTTGCCTCCTACTTGTGCTCTAATCAGCTCTGGGGATCAAGCCTACAAACAGGAAACATGCCCTTGAATGGAATTTAACTCAAGACCCTTCAGTCAGCAAGAGGAGACTCTAACCACTGAGCAAAAAAGCAGCTAGGGCTTGTTACAGATTTTGAACACCCTAGAACTTCTTGGTTTTGGTTTGGAAGCACGAAACACAATGCAGAATATCTTCTGTCTTTTTTATGAATCATTGCAACCACACAGTGGTGCTTTGGTTGACTGATTAACAAGCTGTAGCTGAGTTTGAGTGTGACTTTGTAGGAACCTGGGGACAGGGAATAAGATGGTGATGATGAGGCTCAGAGAAAGGTGAATCACTAGTATACCACTGAGGGTGAAAAGTCTTTGTAAACAACTTTTCCAGCAAAACTACTACACGAGAAACAAAATAATAATCTTCACAATCCTAACATATTGCATTTTCTTTTCATAGATAGATTAAAAAAAACTCTTGTTAAGAAAATGTTCTAAAACAAAACTTTATAACTCTTTTCAAATTATTACATGTGTCAGAGGAGAACAGATAAAATTGAGAAATTGTACCAATTTTAACATTTGATGTATTCTCTCTTTAAAAAATTTTACAAAGAAATTTTTTTCCAAACAGTATAATATAAATCTTAGAAAATGTGACAAAAGTATCTTTATACGTTTTGAAATAATAAGTATATACCTTGGTTACTCACACAGAGCTCCTAAAGCCTTTAAAACTAAGGGTGCTAGGAGAATTTTTTTTTTTTTTGTAACATTTATTCTTTGACACAGGTTCCTGACAATTTCCTGAATGACAGGAGAATCTAACACCAAGTTCTTAAATCCTTTGGAATGCCATAGGCAATAGGAATGTCTTTTGTTTTAGTGAGATGACTTTTCACTGGGTTTCTAGGAGGGGACTAGTCACCAGAAAGACCAAACCATAACTCAAAGCTTGGGACTTCCAGTCCAATCCTACTCCCCATTGTATAGAGAGAGGAAAGGAGCTAGAAATCCATACTAATAAAAGAGTAAGATGCAAATTGACTTTACCTTTGCAATGCCCACCAGCCAAACAGGAGTGTATATGCAAATTAGACCAACAAATATGGCGGGTTAATTTGCATGAGCAGATGCAGAGTGGCTGGGGGCGGGGTCTCTCGGTAGTGTGGGAAGGTGGAAAGGCAGCTCCAGCCTGAGTGAAGTGGTGCCGGCAACCAGAGGGATGAAAGCCCATTTTTGCACCAATCTTTGTGCATCGGGCCTCTAGTAGAGTTAATAATTGATCACATCCTGTGATGAAGTCACCATAGAGATTCTGACAGATGTGGGGAGCTGTCAGGTTACTGAACACCTCTACATACTGAGAAAGAGGCACCCCAACTCCAGATGATGTCCTCCGCATGTTCTTCTCTGGCTGCTCATCTGTAGTCTTTAGCATATCCTTTATTTATATCATAACTGGGTAAACATAAGTGGTTCCCTGAGTTCTGGGAGTCACCCTAGCAAGTGACCAAAGTGAAAGAGAGGATCATGAGAACCCAATTTATAGCCAGCAGGTCAGAAGTACAGGTAACAAGCAGAAACTTCCAATTAACAATAATTTCTTATTATTTCACAATGTGTAAATGTAATTTTTGTGGACATGTCCTAACATTTATATTACATTGTTTATGAATTTATTTTATTTTATTTTTTTAGAAAATAGAGGGAAATAGATCAAATGTTAAATGGATAACATTTAGAGTTTTGTGTGATTAAATCATTTAACTTATGGAATCTTATGCTAACTTGATGTAGATAGTGTAGAAATTGAATTGAAATGTAGGGCACCCACCTGGTGTCCCAGAGAATAACTTGATGGAAGTGAGGAGTGGAGAGAACACACAAACACACAAAAAAAATCAAAACAAAAAAACAACAACACAAAACCACATTTGTTTACCAGTGACCAAGATTCTTTTCTTGGCCAAACATTTGGTTTCTGAAACTTCTCCTAGGCTTCTTTATGAACTTTACTGTAAAATTCCATTTTAACAGTAACCCTGCTAAGTCAGTTTAACCAGAACTCCCATTCTTGATATCTGATAACCCTTGATATTTGATCAAACTCCTCATCCTCTACCATCCCCAGGCCTAGTTTCAGCAAGAACCCTGTTACTTTGATTTAGTCAGAATTCCCCTTTACCCTTGATGTTTCTTCTTAGTGATTTTCCATTCAATAATCCTCACCTTTCCTCCTTGGCTTAAGTTTCCATTTGCCAATGCTATATTCGATGCTGAGCCTAATCTCTCTACAGCTGTACAATCTGATTGTACTGGGCTTAATACTTATCACGGTGGTCCTGAAAAACATCCGCTGTGCCGCCATTAGCAAGTGTCATTAAATAACTTTTTCTATAACACTGGAAATGTCAGAAATGCAGTGGTCTATGAGCAGTAAATGAGAAACACACAGGAGTGTTTTTTCTTTACATGTTTTTATAGATGATTCAAATTTCAATAATTAAAACTAATTAAATGTTTTTTGCTCATTTTTTTCTATAAGTTTCAAAATGTACATGACAAATAGGTAATGAAGAATTCTCTATTAAAAGTGTGTCTATTAACCAATGTTACCCCAAAACATTTAATTTAAAAAGTGTAAAATCCAAGCATGCACAAAAGGTTTTTTAAATACTTAGGAAATATCATTGAAGAAAATGTTTATGTAGTCCACACTTCGTGGATATGAAAAAGTTAAGTAGAAAAGTTCTAGGCTATTACAGCTGGGTTGTTGGTAGGGTGCATGCCTTATAGTGCCATTAAACAACTGACATAGAATCAATTACTTCTGCCCAGTAGGGAAGACTTTTTTCCCAGGTAAGCTTTAAGCTATTTTTTCCCCAACACTCTTAAGGCAAATCCCTGCTACTACGGCCACAATGCTGAGCAGAGATTTAGCACACACAAAAATGAATCCATTCCTGCACATCCTGCAGATGTTGCTAAAATCTAATGAAAGTATCCTGAAGGAGAACAAAACTAATAATTGTGCATTGCATGCATTTCTTCAGAATCAAATTAGCAAAAAGCTGTAACTAGAGATTTGATGTGTGTTTAATGAAAGCTCAATTTTAATCTCCACTAAACAATAAGGCACTAACTTTTAACAATTGTCTCTTTTGGGATTTAGAGAATTGATACTTACAATACATAAAGAACTCCAACACATCCCTAGAAAAACTTACCAAGTAGACAAACATCAAGTGATTTGCACTAAATAGGAGCAGAAAATAATATATTAAAGGGTGGTCAATCTTTACTAATCAGGAAAATGAGAGGGGGAAGAAACTTGTTGGGATTAAAGTTTATACCAATCAAAGTTTACAACAATTAAATCAAAGACGAACAACAGTAGTGTTGGAAAGGTTTTGGAAAAATGAAAACTCTCTAGCCTGTTGGGAAAATCAAATGATACAACCACTGTGCAGTGTGTTAGATAAAATCTAAAAGAATCAAAATGTTTCAATGTGTGAATAACTCACAGTGGTAGATATGTCACCTACATAATATTTACAAATATACAGTAGAAAACATTTATATGGATGTATATGGGATCACTCTTAGTAAAGAAGACAAATGGAAAAAAAAAAGTCCATGTGATAGAATGTAGATATATAAGGTTTGTTAATAAAATGAATTATATAATACAGCAGTTAAAATGAAAACAGAAGCCCTCTAAATCAATATGGACATAAATTCCTAAACATAGATGAGACAATATAACAGTAAAAAGAAAAATCATTTAATAACATGTTTTAAAAGGGAGGGATGAAAATTGACCAAAGGGAGTAATGTAAGAAATTTCTATATTTTTTTTCTTATTTATAAAAAAAGATGTAATATCACATTTATATTCACTAATTATGTATCTTTGCATGATTTGTAAATTACATCCTTTATATTTTTTACTTATTTCAAAATTAAAACATATACTATTTCCTGGCCAGTGTGGCTCAGTTGGTTGAACAATTGCCCCATGCACCAAGATGTCACTGGTACCATCATCAGTCAGGGCACATGCCCAGGTTGTGGGCATGATCCCTGGTTAGAAGTGTGCAGGAGTCAGCAGATCAATGTTTCTCTCTCATCGATGTTTCTTTCCCTTCCTCTAGCTCTTAAAAAAATAATAAAACATTAAAATATATAACATTAACTATAATAATAAAAGCATAGTATGCTAATTAGATCAGACAGCTGAACAACCTTCTGGACGTCCTTCCTGAGGAAGCCAGAGCTGCCAGGGCTGAGGGCAGCTGCTGCGGCTGGCTGTGGCTGTGATGGCTGAGCCCCTTGCACAAATTTCGTGCATCGGGCCTCTAGTATTTAAATAATATAACTTACTGAAGAATAATGAAAATCTGGAGAAAATAAAGTGAAAGGCAAGACATTTTCAGTTACCTGTTATTCACAAAAGAAAGCAAGATTTACTCATCGGTTCAGACTTTGAGATATTTGATAAAATGGGAAGAATTTATAAAGGCATTAGAAAAGTTATCTCAAAGAATAGTTCTTCTGTGATTTTCCTTTTGGTATTATGAGTTGATCCAGCTGATCCTTTTTCACAATACACCATTTTTACCTGAATGTCCAATTTATACACAAACTATAATTATCCATTATAGATTAGGACTATTGGTGGACCATCTCTCAAAAATGAAAAATGAGTGAAACTGTCATACAGAATGAAAACAGATACTTTGGTTGCAAATTTTTCCCACCAATGTTAGCATAATAGTTTTTCTATATCTTTTTTTCCCTGATAAAATAGATGACATTATAACAAATATATTATTTACATATGTAATTATGTGTAATTCCTTTAAATATCTGTATAACCCAATAAAACATTTTTTGCAAATTACTAATAAATGATTATACAAAATTATAAATGTGTTAAAAAACACACACATTTGGCAAATTGGTTTTAATAAGAGTATGAAAAGTTCATTGATATGATACCAGATTTTACATTGCACTAACATTTAAGAAACTATAACTTGCAGAGTTTTAATATAGTATCAAAGATATCTAGAATTATTTGAAAAGCTGGTAAAATATTGCTCATAACTTTTCACTTTCACATATTAAACCAAACAACACATCACAACAGATTGAATGCAGAAGAAAATATAAGTATTCACTATTTCCTATTAAGCCAGAAATTAGATTTGTCACACTGTAAAATAATGCTTATATTATATATGATATTTTAGTTTAAAAATATTTTTCATTGAAAAAACTGTTACTTATGCTGCTGTATAATAGGCTTCTTATTGTTATTTGAAATAAAATAGTGTGCGAGTAATTTAAAGTTTTAAAAAGTGAGATTTTAGTACATAAGGAAGGAGCTACTGTTTGCTGGAAAATAATACCACCTTTAAAAACTATTAGACATGCAAATGCACATTTGCACATTTTGAATTGGGAAACTAATACCATAGATCATTTTACAGTTCAACCTCTCAGTTCACTAATGAACAGAACATTTTTTATATGATGTTAAGCTGTTAATTACTGGAAGTGCTGTTTGTTTAATCATAAATACGTATTTCAAATATTTAAAATGAAAATAGTGACTAAAATACATTTAATCAAATTTTGCTTAAATATCAAACATTGATATTAATAAATGATTAATTTAAGAATAGATAGGTAAGAAATATCTAAGCTGATATTTAATCAGACTTAGGTCCTATTCAATTTCTGTAATAGAATGTTTTGTTAATTATTTTAATCAAATGAGAGATTTGAAACTGACATATAGCATGTATGGCACTGGGTTACTTAATAATACAACTTGCAATATAAAGTATATAATGGACATTTCATGATATAGTATATATTTACCCATAATATCTAAGGTTCGATATTGTGAAGTAAGACAGAAATTGATGAATTCCATTATATTTGTCTTGACAGAAAATGAAAAGCTTTTCTATGGTTCCCTTCTTGCCACAAAACACTGTCAGGAAGTAAATGAAATTTATCTATCGCACATACTGATTTTAATATAATGAGTTTAAAAATATATAAAAATAAATTTTAACTCTGAAGAATAAGAACTGAACAACATTATTGGCCCTTCTCATCCTTTTGACTTTTTGACTAGAGGCCCAGTGCATGAAATTCATGCATGGGTAGGGTCCCTAGGTCTGGCGGGGCCTATAAGGTTCCCCACCTCCCTTCCCCCACCTCCTCCTACCCTCGCTGTCCATGTCCTCTGCCACCCAACCCTGGTTCCCTGGGGCCTGGCCTCAATTAAGTGATCAGGATCTGCCCACCAGGGGGAGGGACTGGGAGGTTGGCCACAGGCTTAGATCTGGCAATCAGGGCCTATGGGCTGTGCAGGAACTGGGAGTTTGGCTGGCAGGCCCCATCAGCAATCAGGACCATGAGGGAGCAGATGTTCAATGCAGGAGCTGCCCCCAGGGGGCTCCCTCATGGTCACTGAACATCATAGTGACCAGTTATTCCAGTTGTTTCGGTATTCCAGTCATTCTGGTCATTAAAATATATATATTTTATTAATTAAAAAAAATTATTTTACAGAGAGGAAGGGAGAGGGATAGAAAGTTAGAAACATCAATGAGAGAGAAACATGGATCAGTTGCCTCCTGCACACCCCCCACTGGGGATGTGCCCACAACCAAGGCACATGCCCTTGACCAGAATTGAACCTGGGATCTTTCAGTCCTCAGGCTGACGCTCTATCCACTGAGCCAAACCAGTTTCAGCAGAAACATGATATATTTTACAGTTATTCTATTTTATTTTTGGTAACTGACTGGCATGGGACTGGGGTAAAGTGTACCGGTTTGTGTTATTATTAATAGTAGTATTATTATTAAGACTAGAGGCCCGGTGCATGAAGATTTGTGCAAGAATTGGCCTTCCTTCCCCTGGCTGCTGGCAGCATCTTCGCTCTGGCCAGAGCCGCCTTTCTGCTCTGGCCCAGAGCTGCATTTGCACTTTCCGATGCTGCCCAGAGGCAGTGTACTAGGGTTCCTTTTTCTCCACTTCTTTGCTAGCACTTGCCATTTGCTGATTTGTTTTTGATAGCTGAAAACAGGGGTGAGATGATATCTCTCAAGCAATATGTTTGCCTATACATCTCCTAGGTCAAGAGAAACTAAGGAGAAAATAAATAAGCGGGGCTACATCAAAATAAAAAGCTTCTTCACAGCAAAAGAAATTATCAGCAAAATGAAAAGGAAGCCCACTGAATGAGAGAACATTTTTGCCAAAGACACATCTGATAAAGGGTTAATTCCTAAAATATATAAGGAACTGTTATACCTTCACAAAAGAATGACAAACAATCCAATTAAAAATTGGCAAAGGATCTAAATAGACACTTCTCCAAAGTGGTAATACAGATGGCCAAGAGGCATATGAAAAAAAAATGCTCAAAATCACTAATCATGACAGATATGCAAATTAAAATGACAATGAGGTATCAAAGAGATTTTGTTTTGAATCCCAGTTCTCCCCTTTACTAGTGGTGAGATGCAAGGCAATTTCTGTAATGCTTTTGAGAATTATTTTTGTTGTAAAATAAAAAAATAAAAGGAAAAATAATGCCAGGTCATACCCATTTAAAGTTCTTAGCAGTTCCTCAAATATAATAATTTTTCAATTATTTGTGGTAGTTATTATTATTAAAAGAATGACTGAAACTAACTGGAACATGGAGAATATAACCTTGGAAATTAAAAATGAGAATCAGAAAAAGAAAGACAGGTAGGGTAGAAAAAATTACCATTCAGAGAAACTTTTAAATTTATAGTATCTAAATATGTTAAATGCCTATCCTTAAAATGATTATTTTCTTTTGAAACTAATTATTTTTCCTAACTATCAAGGTATCACTGCTAATGAATACCCCCCTACATAAGGAAGCAATACAAACTCAATATAACTGCTCCTTCACAATACTTTGTAATTAGTCCAAAATATTATGACTTTTTGTATTTCTTTATTAACATGAAAATGATTGGGGAAAATTGTTTTTTACTGTTAATTATTATAAAAATGATTAGTCAATATTAAATTTTTCTCTTACCTCTGGAAGCCACAATAACAAAGAAAAAATATAATGCATTTGTCTAGTAGTTATAGCGCTAAATCCACACTGATCCATCCATGCCCTCTCTCCCTGTTTCCATAGGGTTCCTAACTTACTTAGGCAAGGCAAACCTATTATACTACTCTAAGCAGCATCTAGCTGTCTTCAAATTTGCTGTCCTCCATTTCCCATTTCTTAACAAACTCTCAAGGAGACCTTTTAGCTTTTTCATCCTATTAATTTACTAAAAGGTAGTCTTTGAAAAATATCATTGATGCCTACTCTAGCACTGTGTGATGTCAACATTTCAACAAATATTTATTCAATGACTGTTCAGCATGACAAGTGCTAGCTCTGTGAATCAGCCAGAAATGATATGAATGCCATCCTGACACAGCATGAAGCATGAAACACAATATATAGAGTACCATCCCAAGATTCCTGACCTTCGAGGGGATAGAGATTAGTTTCAGAAAAGAAGCAGTGCTACATTGCCATTTTCCCGAGTACACTACAGAGCAGCAATGCTCACAGTATGGTATGTGGGACAGCATCCAACCACTAACTGGTAGCACTCTACACAACTTGACTACTGAAATTTAGAGCGAGCAATTAGAAACTTCAAAAGCAATCTCACAGAAAATGTTATGTCTGTGAAATCTAATAAAATTGGGCTCATATTTATATATCTTTGCTTTTATTCTACTTTTATAGTGATATTTAAAAAACAAACAGTGAACAATAGGGAAATCCCCCCAAATAAACAAACAAGCAAAAACAATACATGATCTTTCACACAGAGACTTTGTAAAGAACTGAAATGCAGTCCTCCTACTCAAAGTACCACATTACTCAAAAGTACTCGCTAAACAAGTCAAATTTATTTAGTGACTTTTCTTGGAAACTGATAATCCAGTCCGACTTAAAAATATTATGAGGTAAAAAAGGTGTCTACACATGTTAGATTTACAGTACAATAGGTGGAATATTGAGAAATAAAAATAATTCTAGTGGGTAAATTCTAGTAAAATATATATTTCCCTCTTTTGACATGCTCTGTGGATATTAAAACTTGAAACTCTCTTGCATGGAAGGAAAAAATAAGTGAGGTATAAATTCATAAAATTGTTTGTGTTGATGTAAAGCATTTAAAATGTAGACCCTTTCTGTTGATGGCTAGATAATGTTTTTCTTGGTGCATTTGAGCAAATTAGTACAGAGATTAGCACACTCTAGTCATTACCAACATTCCTTGATTATTTTCCACTGCTCCCATATTTCTCTGTCACTGAGGAATATAATTACTATACTGGATGTTCTTTATTTTGTGCAAAGTTATACTTCACCCCTTGCAAATGCAGTTGAAAATATGTTGATACATTGAAAAATGCATAAAAAATTAAGATAAATAAAATGAAACTAGTGTCAGTCTGTGGACTGAAAGGTGTCAGGTTCAATTCCAGTCAAGGGCATGTACATTGGTTGCAAGCACATCTCCGGTGGGGGGTGTGCAGGAGGCAGCTGGTCGATGTTTCTCTTTCATCAATGTTTCTAGCTCTCTATCTCTCTCCCTTCCTCACTGTAAAAAATCGATAAAATATAGAAAATTAAGTTAAATTAGCCATAAAAATATCATTCAGTACATTGAATAAAATAAATACAACACAACTTGCTTATTTTTAAGAGGAAATAAATATGTTTATTCAATAGTATGATGTCAAACTGTGTCAGTTAAACTGTAATGAATCTACCAGAGAGCTATGTTTTTAGTGTAAACATAAAAAGAATAATCATTAAGCACACTAAAAATTAGAAACAGAAAATGTAAAGTTGAATATGTAGAAAATGTGTTTTCGGTTGTTTTCTTTCAGTCAATAGTTCTATATATAAGTTTATAATATCAATGGTAATTTTTAATAATTTTCTTTAGAAAATTTAATTTCTGTAACTTGAGAACCTGACACATTTGCATTTGCTGCTGTTCATCTTGCTGGGCGTTCATCATGCTGAATCTCTGTCAAAAGGCAATTCTGTTCATTTCAACATTCAGGCAGAGATACTTACTCTTAGGGCATTTAAGACAGATAAATTGTAAGTACATAGTTCATAGTTCTTGTTTTTTTTCTTTTCTTTCAATTTAGTACCTAACAGAGAAAACAATGAAGGGGGTGGACTATTCTACCTAATGTCCCTTCCCAGGTGACATCTGTTCTTCTGTCACATTTACTCTCTACCTTTTACAGAGCTAGCACACTCTAGCAACACAATTTGTTGACTTATTGTAGGGGAGGCAAATGGATAAAATTGAGACATTTTGCCACTGTTAACATTAAATATATATTTAATTTAATACAAAATGGGCTAACTAGTTGTGCTAAAAATGCGCATAAATAATTAAAAATTATATTCACATTATGAGGTCAGTGTCTGTAATGCAGTCATTTGACATGTCCATTTTTGAGGGAAACATTTTCCTAAAGGTTACCAGAAGAGAAGATCATTAATGAGATGACATAACTCTGGGACAATTAGTCAGCTTTTAATGGGATGTGCAGTTTAGCTCGGATATAGCAAGGAAAGAAGACAATCAAGAGGCAGAAATATATTATTTCAGCATAACTAAAAGGATATCAGATTTTTTAATTGGAGAGCAAAAAATCTAACTAGAGAGGATTGTCCCTAACTGGCTAAAGTTGCAAGCCATGAAGATTAATGCCACAATCTGCCTTTCTCTAACTGTCTCTCTAACACATTCTCATCAAACTTGGCAAATAATAAATCAAAATGTGTATATAAGTAGATAGATGATAGATAGATAGATAGATAGATAGATAGATAGATAGATAATATATAGAGTTTATATGTATATAAGGACACCCATATATACATACATATAAAATTAGAGTTATAGTTTAGTAGAATTTACATCACAGGTAACTGAAAAGGTTTAAAGTCATAAATAGTATATTTACTTTATCTGCCTTGATGACTTGGAATTGATGGCAAGGATGGGTCAGCTGGTGATAACAGAGCTGGATATGTGCAAGTGTGTGTGTTTGGTCTCTAGATTTGTTAAATGGTAAGCTGGGTGACCCCTTCTTATTTACTACTGATTTAAGGAGAAAATGCTCACCTCAAGTCACCAGTCACACCTCAAGCTAGGACTCACTCTACCCTAGAGAAAATTCTACATTGGGAAACATACCAAAGTTTAACCTAGTCAAGATCCAGACCACTTGCATGCCACCTGTGTAGAACCAATCTAGAATGGAAACCAGAGAATAAAGTACAGAACAATTGACCTCTCACTTACAAACTTGTAAAAACTTTGTGATAATCCTATATTATAAAAGCCTAATATGCTAAATGTCTGGTCATCATGTAATCCATTGAGCCAATCAAAATGTAATATGCTAATGACATGCTAAGGCCGCTCAATTGCTTGCTATGACATGCACTGACCACCAGGGGAAAGATGCTCTGATTGGTAGGTTAGCTTGCTGGGGACAGAGTGAGATGGTCTGGACATGCCCTGGAATCCTTCCGTGGTCCCTCAATGGTTAGCCAACCTCCCACGTCCCTCCCCGTCCCCAATCATGCACCGGTGGGGTCCCTCAGCCTGGCCCGCACCCTCTCACAATCTGGACCCCTCAAGTGATGTTGGTGAACCAGTTTCAGCTTGATCCCTCCAACCAGTTCTTTACTAAAAGCAGTAAGATTATTTTGGTATAATGCCTTTTAACATAAAAGAGCTGTTAAAAAAGACTCCCTGTTTTTCAGCTGCCCAACCTTCCATTGCCTTCCAATAGTTCAATTTGATTATATGAATGTCGTTATATGAACTTGATTTGATCATATGGATTCCAACGGAGTTTTGATAAAAGTCATTCCTGATTTGTTATTGTTGGTTTTTTTACCCAGAACTCCTGAATTTTCACTTTGGAGAAATGTTGCAAGAGTGACCTTTGTAACTCTGAATTGGGGAAAATTTACCTGAGGAGTAGCACATATTTTTCTTGTGGCAAACCTAACTAAATATGCATCATGTATTTATTAGCATCGTTGCTACTATATGTGTGTACAATATTATTATTCCTTTAAATTTCAACAGCTTTCTCCATGTGATATACTTAAGATATAAAATCTATATTTGTTCCTTTAAACTTACACTGAAATTAGTGTTTCAAATGCCTTATAAATTATTTTATAAGAAAAATAAAGATAACTGACGTTTTGAAGAAGTTGCTTGTGTGAGTGTGTATGAGTGTGTGTATGTGTGTGTGGTGGCAAAGCATTGCATTTGCTAGGACTGAGAGAAAATGGAAAGAGCTCTCCTTTAAAAGAGAGGAAATGCAATCTATAGCTCTCTAAAACTTGTGTTTTAATATTGTTATAAAAAATCAAACTCTTAATTTATGTATATCTTCAAGTCATCTTTAAAAATTGGCCAAATAAAGTGCTATAATTTTGGAGTCTCTTCTCAAGATTCTTCAATATTTGTAATTGCAAACTCCATTTTCAGGATATAATTCATTTGAAAACAACAATAAGAATATATATATATATATATATATATATATATATATATATATATATATACACACACACTCACACACACACACTGTCTGTCTCACATCTGCATTTTAAAAGAGAAGATTCCAATCATTACTGTGCAATGATGAATATGATGCTTTCAATTTCCAAGCATTTCATTACATAGATTGTGTTTTAAGTTTATTGTGGTAGGTTGCCATTGATTGTATTACTTGCCTTTCCAAGATTAAATACTGCAGTGTAATTATAGAATTGAAATGCCTAATTCCTTATCTCTTCTTATGTTTTTAACATGCTATGATTCTAAGCTGAGCTTTAGAAATAAATATTCTCCTCAAAAGGTTCTTGAAATATTACACAACCAGTGAATCAGCCATGCTGAATTAATTGAAAGAGGATCTCTTCAGATCAGTTTGCTATAGAACTGTATTTCGTGATAAGCCTAAAACATTCTTAAAATAACCATAGTTATGAAGCATATTTGAGAAAATAAAGGCTATTCCATTTTTCCTTTGAAAGTTTGAGTCAAAGTTAAATGTCTTCTGAAATCCTAGGCATGGAGCCAGAACTCTGCAGGAATGTCTTCTGCAGTGAGATCACACTCACAGCATCGCTGTGTTGTATAGCATTTTAAGTGCCCCTCCTAAAAATAATGATATTAGCTCAGTCAATGAATTTCTACCTGTTCTTTTAGTCATTCTGACCTCTCTTTAAGAAAAAAATAATGTGCATGGTTATTAAGTATTAAATGAGTGTGCCTTCAATAAGGTTTCCTATTGCTTTACACCATTAGGATCACTTGTATGTAGAAACATGCGCATGACAAAGCAATAAGATTTCTGATTAAGCTGTCCACATTAATGCTATCTGCAGGTGTGAATTAGTCTTAAGGGCATTTACAAAAAGATGTTGTTTGAGGAATATTTGTGTCCATATTCTCCTTAGTCAGGGAATTATTTAGCAAAGTTCTGGCATGATCCCTCTACTCTGAAGAAGCTTATTGCTTTGCTTATGTATTTGCTTTTTGAGGCTGTTAACAACTAGGTTGGTGTATGCACTCATAGTTTAACCATGAGGAGTAATACTAACCAACCCATTTCAGAAAAGATAACCAAGGGCACTGGTGCATGTCTACTGCGAACAGAAGTTTCAAGCCGGTCAGAACATGAACACTTCCATAGAAGGGCTATGAAACGTGGTTAATTTGACCGGAAGTTCCATTTCCTCTCAGGCCCAGAAAGAGACTATTATAATTCCTGGGAAATATGGTCGTACCCTGCATTCAATAATCAAAAAGGAACTAGAGCCCGGCTGGTGTGGCTCAGTTGGTTGAGCATCATCTGGTGTACAGAAGGGCTGTGGATTTGGTCCTCAGTCTTGCCTTGCCTATATGCCTGGGTTGCAGGTTTGATCCTCAGTCTAGGAGCATGCAAAAGGCAACCGATTGATATTTCTCTCTCACATAGATCTTATTCTCTCTCACCTCTCTCTTTTTCTCTCCTGTCTCTCCCTTTCTCTCTCTAAGCACGTCCTTGATGAGAATTTTATATATATATTACACACACACACACACATATATATATATGATATATATATATCTGTGTGTATGATATATATTATATATATACATATATATATATATCATATATATAATAATCAATATATAAATAAATACAAGGAACTAGGAAGTCTGATATATATTTCCAAACTCCTTTTTCAATAGCCTGTTGTTGATATCTTCCGTTTTACCATTTATATGTTACTCCTTCCACCCACTAAATTATCCTGTGCCACCCTACTGCTGGGAAGGTTTTAAAGGAGTAATAATATTGAGAAGAATAAATAGCACTCAACATGGAATGAATTGGTCTGTTGATAGAAAGCATTAAGAACAGGAATCATGAGCTGGGCACCAAAAGGGGACTAAGGTAGTAAATTACATCCAGTAATTAAAATTAAGTTATATAGCAACTGAATTGAAACTTTACCTATTTTAAAACTTTGCTCCAAGCACTCTTCCCAAATGAACAATGAAACCTATTAATGAGCAATTATTTTAAAAACAGATTGTATAATGGATTTTAATGCTAACCAATAAGCTTTTAAGTCTATTAGCATTTACCTTGTTTTTATGTAATTTAAAACATTCCATCTTTACTTAGTGTTGATTAATTGATAGAAAGCATTAAAAGCACCATATTAGTGCTATTTTGATGCATGAAAATAAATACATTTTACTAATTCATAATTTTATATTTATAAAAAATTTTTAAAATCATATGAAAAAATAAAGATAGAGGTATTAAGATTTAATAGAATAATGCATTTTATATGAATATAAATTACTTTAGATATGATAGCATACATTTATATAAAGTGCACTTTTACAAAATTTAGAGACTACACATTGAAAGTCAATTTAAATTGTAAATTTTTCTAAGATATATTTATTTTTAATTTTGGAAATCATGTTTGGGTACTGTAGAGAAATAAATAATTTGTGATAAGCAATCATATTAGCTATTACTTTTTAAATGAATGAAAACTTTTAAAAAGGTAAAAGATAATAATAACCTAATTAACTTATTGTGTTCTTTAATTATTTACTCGCTATTTCATTTCTTTTATAATATGTTGGCCCAACCTCTATCTCAGTTGTTTTTGAGAGTCACTGTGAACATATCTTAAACCTTAGAGACCTTTACACCTAGAGAGCTTTGCTATATTTCTAGTTTAATAGCTATGAGCTATCTACTCTTTGGCCACAGGCGCAGTGGGGCTGGGATGAGCTGGAGCAGCGTGGTGCCCGGCCCAGGCTAGGGCTCCTCCCCAGCCACTTGCCACTTCATACACTACTACATCCCCCAAGGGGTTCTGGATTCCGAGCGGCCGCAGGCCAGGCTGAGGGGCCCCACTGGTGCATAAATCCATGCACTGGGCCTCTAGTAATATAGACAAACCGTAAATCACTGACACATTAATAGTGAGATACTATATGTATCATGATATTAGATTGTTATCTCATGTGACATTAGATTGATAGTAGAGAATTACTTAATAAAATGGAGTTCTTACACCAGATATTCTAGATTAAAATCCCACATTGCACTATCACTACTAAGTCTTTTAAAATGAATGAAATTATTCAATATAAATGTAACAAACTGAATACATATAACATTATATTGGGCTCAAAAACACTCAATGATGTTCATGTTTCTTAGGCTAAATAATGGGCTCTTTATAATTTAATTAATATTAGAATTTACCAATTATAAATACATTTAGTTTGCCAGCGATGCAAACTTGAGGAAGCATTGGATAAAGAAGCAAGCAGCTAGGGAAATTAATAGGAACTGTGATCTTATCTGCCATTTAATTGCTGAAACAGATATTACTAATGCTGGAGAATTGTGATTATAAATGCTGCTAGCACGTGTATAAAATTTGGGGTACTTTTACATTTTGAGAAAAAAGAATATTTGAGGCCACTTATTTTTCAGGGAGTGAGGAGAGGAAAAATTGAGGGATATTTTGTATTCACCAATTACAAACACCCAGTTTTTCTTTTCAGTGGAGTCACAAAGGTGACTAAGTTGACTAAAAAGTCGCCATGTATTTGAAAATACACAAATGCTATTTATCTAGAAGTACAACAATAATAAATTAAATAAATTTAAAACCCCAAAACATTAATGTGATCTCAAAGTGTATAGCTGTTAGCAGATTCTTTTACTCTATATCCATATTTCCACTGTAAAAACTGATATCCAGGTTGGAATTCTTTAGGAATGTCATGAATAGTTTATTGCTCTGTGATATTACAAAAGATAATGAAACATTAACAGTGATCAAATTTGGTGCTTTATGTTAGTATATTTGGCTCATGTGACATACATGTGGCTGGATGGGAAGGACCCTGAGAAAAAGACAAGTAATTATTCACAAACGCCAGGCATTTTTTGAAGTGTTCATTGCCATCATTTAACACAAAATAAGACTATTTCCCCAAAGTATTTGTATTTATGAATTAATTTGATCACATCCATTGTCTTGATGTCATTTTGTTAAGAATCATCTTTATACCTTGTTTATCCTTTGTCTGTTAGTTACCAGGATGATTAGAAGTCCTCCCATTCACTGTCAGAAGGTGAAGAATTTGATTTCTGATGTGGTTGATAATACGATCCGGTTTACATTGTAGTTGATATTTTCAATAAGTCTTCAATGAGAAAAAAAAGAGAGGAAGGATATGAAAAATCAGACCAGCTAGGGAAAAAAATCACCTTGAAGGATTCCACTTAAAATAAAAATATTATAAACTAAGCAAGACAGAACACATGACTAGTTGATTTCTTCTGAATTAACTATAATTTGAGTGCTAATTGTAAATCTGGCCCTTTGCTAGATGGTATGGATACAGAAATAAAGTACAAAGTGAAATGTATATGTTCAATGCAAACACTATTAAAAGGTGTGAGAAATAGAAACATCATTATTACTACTCAATTTGCTAAGTGATAAAGTAGTTATGAGGAAAATGCTAAGAAAAATACCTCAGGAGGCTGTGTCCATGAGGAAGACGAGAAAGGAGCTCCAGTGGAAGTGAAGCTGGAAACAAGCTGTCAAGTCTAAGGAAGAGTTTCCCAGACAGAGCAGGAGAACTAAGGAAAACATAATTCCAGGAAGAGTGAAAGGAGTTTTACACTCTTGCACACTCTCTCACACATACAGTACAGAAATACAAATTGATTTTTTTAAAAGCATCTCAAGAGTACTGATCTTGTAGGCCTCTGAGAGGGCTCAGATCTTAATCCCTAAGAGATTTTCAAATGTGCAGAGAATTTAAACCAGGGTGTTCATGATGGCAGCTTCTACAATGGATTTTCTAAAGCACATGGATTTTAGTAAATAAAACTTTATATTTCTATCATTTTCCTGGTACCTGCAAAGACCTCATCTTTTGGACTAGTATGTTTTTGGGGATACTATGTTTCTTTCTGTTCTATTGGCCCATGTTCATTATTTGTTAGGGATGGTTTAAGAGCAAGTGGTAATCTTCATTCTGTTTGTTTTTATTTTTGACTAAGAGATTTGTCATAGGTAAGATTACACTGAAGAATTAAAAAAAAAAAAAAAACACCTGTAAAAGTTGCAGTCAATGAGAACTATTAAAGTTTTAACTCAATTAAAATTAGTAAAATGTTCTAATTCTCAAACTATCTTAGTACCAAAGGAAACCATGAGTCTGGTATGGAAAGTAAGTTTTGGACCACGGTAGTATATTATTGTTATTACTGGATTGCTTCCTTGGCGGACATTGTCATGCTCTAGGACTTCTTGTGTGTCAAGCAACCTCCAGGTCCTTGACTCTCCCAGAAAAGACTCCAAAGATAAATTGGAGACAGAGAGAGAGAGAGGAAAAAGAAAAGAAAAAAAAAAAGAGTCCAGTTGTGTTTGTCACTGTGAAAGAAGTGAAATCTATGGTCAGAGTGGACAGGAGCCAACTAAAGAGTGAATTGTGCATGTGATCAGTTAGTTCTTGGGGTTTTGTATGTTTCCAAGGGTGGAGGGCTGCTTCCAAGCTCTGTGGTGCCTTTTGTTTGAGGGGGGAGACTTTTTGTTGTGACTTCCAAGGCCACTCAGGGGTTTCCTACTATCAACTGCTTCTCTTTGATCATGTCCAGAGGTGGGAGCTCTGGTGAGAGATGTTGGCTCCTGCTTCCTCACTCCACTCATTGGCATTTTACCCTAACTTCTTTCTATCCTGCTTCATTATGATTCAATGAAAGAGAGCTAGCATCTAACGGATGTACTAGGCAGTTAGATATTAACAGAGTAAGAACCATAGGCCAGGTACAGAAGGTCACTGGGGTGGAAAGATTTGAATGCCTAGCAACAGACAAAACTGGGAAAACAAGTATTTCATGGTGGGACCTAGCCCTCAGAGTGACTGTCCTTCTGTAGCGTATTGCTGGTCATGTGGTTAACCCCCTGACCTTTTATATGACTGGTCATGCAGTAAGAACCATCCCCTGATCTTTCCTCCCTTGTCATGTCACTAGTAATCTAGATCCACGTAGAGGAAGAACAAGGGGGGCAGAGAATAGTCCATAGGACTCCCATACAAACCCTTGCATGACTGCTCCTTTAAGTATTAAGCCTTGAAGACAATGAGGTTCTGACCCAAATCAAATAATCTTAAGAACAAAGCTTCAGATGTGCTGACCACAGAGACACATTTGGTCAAACTAGAGATAACGTTTATGCCTCAGTTGTATTTAAGCTCCAGGCCCAGAAAAGCAACAAAACCAGATGAAATGATTCCCTGGCTGACATCAAGATCAGTTGCAATGACTGACACCCTTTCCTAACACCTACCAGTTAGTAGAAACCAAAACCCACATTCCCTGAGATCTCCCTTAAAATTTCTACCTTTGGGAAACAGATAAAACCCCTAAGACAAAGGACTCAATTCTCTCTCTCTCTCTCTCTCTCTCTCTCTCTCTCTCTCTCTCTCTCTCTCTCTCTCTCTCTCTCTCTCTCTCTCTCTCTTAGCTTTCCTTCTCTACTTCTTCCCTCAAGGGACACCCCTTTGCTTTCTTTCTCATAACCTCTAAGGGCCCTTCTTTCGCCTCTGTAACCTGTTTTCTGAGTTTGTGCAAACCAACTGGCTCATGTCTTCCATCCCTGTGACTTTCTAAATAAAGTTTTCCTTGTATCTGAGCTCTTGGCTCTGAATTCTTTCTTTTCCAAACTCAAGGACTAAGGTCTAACATCTGGTGTACTTTGTCATTAACATAGCTAAACTACATAAATTGTGTCTCTCTGGGATACTCTTTAGCTTCAAAGAAACCTTGATTATGAAAAACAGTACCTATGATTGTTTCTGATCAGGAGACTACATATTCCACTAAATAAAGATTTAAGAAAGCCTATATTATCTTTTGAATTTCAGAAATACACATTAAAAACTAAAGGACACAAGTGTGAATGACTATAGTCATAAGCATTTTGAGAACAACTTGAAAATGAAATTATTAACCATTATAGAATCAATTTGCATTACACTTAGGGTTGCGTTGAGTGACCTATAAAAGGAAAACACAAGTAAAAAACTGATGATGTACACAATCATTATATTAAAGCATGTTTCCTCTTCTTTTTAGAGAATTACAAATACATGTAAAAATTAAGCACGACACTTCAAAAAATGGGTTTGCAACATAATCCTCCTTAATGAAAATAAATAAATAAATTACTAGGCTTCTAACTTACTGGATAAATAAGATAAAAAGATATTGAACAAATAGAAATTGATATTTTTAATTTAATTAAAGAGACTTTAAATAAATATACAATCAGCATAAACACGGTATTATTGCCATGGTGAATTCATGTGATTTTCTCTTTTGAAAAATATCACTTATTAATATATTATGTAATAAATTATTTTCTAAAAAATTATAGGTGATTAAAAAATGTTTTATCATTTAGTAGCACTGCTTATATTAATTTAAAAAATAGTAAATTTACAATAAAGACAAAATGGGCAGTGTAGTTAGCCTATATAATAGAAGCCTAATATGCAAATCTACCAAACAACTGGTAGCTGTGATGTACACTGATCAGCAGGGTCAGATGCTCAACGCAGGAACTTCCCCCTGGTGGTCAGTGTGCTGCCAAAGGGGGAACACTGCTCAGCCAGAAGCCAGGCTCATGGCTCACAAGTGCAGCAGTGGTGGCAGGAGCCTCTCCTGCCTCTGCCGCAACACTAAGGATGTCCGACTGCCGGTTTAGCCCACTTCCCTGGGACCGCTCCCCGGGGATCGCTCCCTGAGGAATGGTCTTAAGCCAGCAGGCAGACATCCCCTGAGGGCTCCCGGAATGCAAGAGGGCACAGGCTGGCTAAGGGAGTTCCCCCCAAGTGCATGAATTTAGTGCACCAGGCTTCTAGTCTATAATAATAAAAAAGTAATATGCTAATTAGACCGAACATCCTTTTGGATGTCCTTCTGGATGACCTGGATGAAGCCGGGGCTGCAAGGGAAGCCTGGGTCCTGGGTGCCTGCTGGCAGCCAAAGGGAAGCCCAGGTCCCCAGTGCCAGGGGGAATCTGGTGCTGGCAGGCAGAGAAAGGAAGGCCTATTCCTGGACATTTTTGTGGATTAGGCCTCTAGGAGAATATATTTAAACAAAAGAGAAAAATGTATGTTGAGAATACTTGTTCAATCTAATAGCCTAGGCTCTGATTTAACTAAATACTTTATGATATGAGTAATAAGCACTCAACCTTTCACTCTTCAAGATAGTTAAGCAATTCAAAAACAAACCCTACAAATAAAAAAATCAGTTTAGTAAGTACTTGAATATATCCTTTCTAAAACAATTTACATAAACACAACCTCCCTTTCAGTTTAGAAATTCCTCTTTTCAAACATTTAAATTTATTTTCATTAACATAAAGTTACTCAATGCCTTTAAAATAATTGACTTCTCTTCATAAACACTTAAGTCAAAGGTATAAAAGGTTAAACAATTTAAAAATTGAAATATTTATGCCCAATCTTTTCCCCAAAAGAAACTTTTTTTTTTTTTTTGAGAAATGCATATGAGAATTTTGTTTTGGCATTTTCCTAAATTATTTCATTTAAACATCCCAACCACCCTATGGGGTACCTGATATTAGTTATTTTACTTTAAACAGCAGAAACCAACACTTTTAGAGATTAAGTTAAATGCCAAGGGCAAAAAAAAATTGTAAATGGTGGAGGTATGAGATTAAAACCAGTTTTTATTATTTTTTCCCTCCTTTTAAGCACTAACCCGGCATTGCAAAATAATCTCACCCTAAGGAACAATTTTGAACTAAGTACAAAGCATTATATTAGCATTTTACAAACTGCACATTTTTCTGGAAGATGGACTTATTTTTTATTTTGTGGAAGATGCCCATAAATCATTCATATTTGAATGCTGATTTAACATCATAATTACTTTTCTGCCCCCAAGAAACCTCTTCACAACTAAGTTAATTCATCATGGTTTAGTTATGTTTTTATAGGTTAAATGGCTGCTTGTATTTGACAAATTAAGCATTTCAGCATTTATTACTGGGTCTTTGTTATAACAGCGTGATTTCATTTCAGTTCTATAAGTATTCATATTAAAGAAAAATAGTTTTGATGTTTGAAATAAGGTGGAAAAGTTAAAAGTTGTTGATATGATTTAGTAAACAAATATGAGTCTTTAATTTTTTTATTACAGTTGCCATTCAATATTATATTAGTTTCAGATATATGACATATTGGTTAGACATTTATATAATATGAAGTGATCACCCCAATAAATGTAGTAGCCACTTGACACCATACATAGTTATTACAATATTATTGAGGATATTCCCCAACTTGTACTTTAGACCTACATTATTAATATTTTTAAGGTTACCTTTATACAAATAAGTTTTAATATTCAATTCCAGTTGGAAATCGAAGTTAATTTTTATATATTGTATAATGTACTGTCTTTATTTCAACTGTCTTAAAATTATATTTATGTTTTAAAAATGATAAAAATGAGCTATGAACTAGATTTATCAAGATAGAAATAAAAATGTCAATTTTCATATAAATATACTAAAATGACTGAAAATGCTGCATGCAAAATTAACCTAATGTGGCTTAATTACATATGATGAATTAAATAGATACCTTATTAGGCATCATAAGTAGAAATCACATTTAATTAAACCTGTGCTTGGAAATATACTTAGGATGAAAAGGTGAGGATAGTGACTATGAAACAGCATTTTCAAAAGTACAAATATATAGAGAGGGTGTGTAGTAGAGGAATGCAATTCCTCTACTATGCACCCTTCCTCCTCCACCAATGTTAAGCATCAAATAAGCTTGCTTTCCCTTTTCTTCCTCCAATTCCTCTCCCACACTTGTTAACTTCTTATTTTCTTCACCCTCCCTTCCTTCCTTTCATTTTTTGCTTTCTTTGTGTGTATTACTATGGACTTTTTTTGTAAATGGAATATTTTACTTTAAAATCTCTTTTTTTGGTTATATTGTCTATAAAAACTTTTATAATAAAACAATAAAAATACTCCACCCAATGATTGTATGGAGTATAGATATTTTTCCACATAATATAGAGGCCCAGTGCATGAAATTCTTGCACAGGTAGGGTCTCCAGTAGCTGCTGGCTGCCAGTTGGTGCCTCCCTTTCCCAGCTGCCAGCTGGGGCCTTCCTTCATTCCATGCTTCCCCCTGGTGGTCAGAGCATGTCATAGCAAGTTATCAAACTCCCAGTTGGTCAAAATTTTGAAGGGACACTTTGCATATTTGGCTTTTATATGTATATACTAGAGGCCCAGTGCATGAAATTCATGCACTTGGCGGGGAGGCTGGTTCCCTCAGCCCAGCCTGCACACTTTCACAGTCTGTGAGCCCTATGGGGATGTTCACCTGACAGCTTAAGCTGGCAGTCAGACATCCTTAGCACTGCTGCAGAGGTGCGAGAGGCCCCTGCCACTGCTGCACTGGCCAGCTATGAACCTGGCTCAGGGATTCTGGCTGAGCAGTGCTCCCACTATGGGAGTGCACTGATCACTAGGGGGCAGCTTCTAGATTGAGCAACCACCACACATCACAGCAACCAGTCATTCTGCTGTTCAGTCAATTTTCACATTAGCCTTTTATTATATAGGATAAATGACCAAAATGCCCAGGAAAACATGTTAAACATCATTATTTAGAGAAACACAATTCAAAATCACACACACTAAGATGACTATAATAAAAATCCTATATAATAAAAAAGTTAATATGCTCATTTGTTCATTATAGTGTCTGAATCATGACCAGTCAATAGGTTGTACACACATAGGAGCTGTGAGGCGGGGACAGGGGTGGGGACTTCCGCCCTCCGGGGAGGTAAGCCCAGGCCTGCCCAGCGTTAATGTCCCACCCAGCGCTGAGGTGAAGGTCCCTGCCTGAATCCCTGGCCAGGGATGTGACGATGTGATGCTGCCTGCCTGTGTCCCTGACCTGGGACATGGTGCTGCCTGCATTTGAGATCCTCCCACCCTCTCCCCTCCCCCAGCACAGCGCTGCTTCAGTGTCTCAGTGAACTTTGCAACCCACTCAAGGAGGAAATTGAGAGGGGAGAGGCGGGGAGCTGTGGATTCCTAGTGCTTTAGTCACATGAAAACAGCCCTGCTTGGATTGTGAAGTGTCTGTACATTCAGCTGAGAAGTGAGAAGGCTGAACACCACTGTTGCTGGGCTCCGATCGGTCGGAGGCCTGAGAGTCCACCACGAGAAGGAAAAAACGGAGGGAGGGGCCCAGAGGAAGGGAGGACAATCGAAGGAAATGTGTCTAGACTTTCCCCAGCCCTCTCCCTCTTTCCGCTGCCTACAAAAGCCCCAGGCCTGGCTATAGTGCTGTCTCCACCTTTTATTCCCATTCTCCAACTACAGGGGAAAGAAATAAGGAAGGAGTCCATGCTGCCTCCAGAAATCATCTATATACTTGATTGGCTGGTCGCCTCCCACAAAGGGAGGCCAGACTGAGAGAGAGAGAGAGAGAGAGAGAGAGAGAGAGAGAGAGAGAGAGAGACATTGATACCCACCCACACTGGGGATTGAACCCAAAACCCCAGGTATGTGCTCTGACTGGGAATTAAACCAGCAACCCTTTGGTACGCAGAATGATGCTCCAACCAACTGAGCCACTCTAGCTGGGCACAATGGAATGCAACCAAATAAAAATGAAGTACTGGCACATGCTATAAATGCTATAATCCTGATGAACCTCTAAGCATTATGCTAAGGGAAAGAGGTCAGCCACTACTATTTCTTTCGTTTCGGTCAATTTTTGCTTCTTAAATTTCAAAGCAGAATACCAGGGACATATCCATTTAAGATTAATTCTTCCTAGATGAATTAACTATTTTATTTAATACGTAATGTCCATTTTTATACCTGGCAATTTTCTTTCCTACTTTTTCTAACATCTACTCTTTCTGATTTATAACCACTGCAGCTGTCTTTGATTAATGTTTGAATGAGATACATTTTTTCTTTTCTTTTTTTCATGCTATACCTACCTATATCATTATATTTTAAGTGAGTTAAGAGACAAAATATTGTATGGCAATTTTTTGTTTTGCTTTGTTTTATTTATTCTGATAATCTTTGTGTTTTAGTTAATGTGTTTGTGCCCTATACATTTAATATATTTATTAACATGTTTAGATTTAAATCTATTTTATTATTTGTCATTTATGCATTTCCTCTATTTTTGTTGTTGTTGTGTTGTTCTTAGGTTTACTCTTTCCTTTCTTTTGGGCTATTGACATTTTTATCTAAATTTATCAATTTTTGATTGCATCTCTGTATAATTTTTATTGCTTGCCTGAGACACTATAATATATACAACTAACTTTTTAAAGTCTACTTAGAACCAATATTTTACCACTTAATAGATTTAGAAACCTTACCATCATAGAGAACCTTTTAATCTCTAATTTTATTATGCTTGTCTTAATATTATAGTTTAAAACCTTATCATTCATAAATTTTAATTGCAGCCAAGAATATAATTTTAAGAAATCTAGAATAGAATAGTCTCATGGATACCCATGCAGATAGTCACCATTTCTGTTAATCTTTCTTCATTTTTATGTTCCATGATGCTTTCTGAACAACTTCCCTTGTCTAGGGATAGTAATATACTCTGTCACTTCAGGTCCCAGGTGCCATCTCTATTCCTGCCTGGCCAGGCCAAAAGTCAAGTTTTCCCCGCCCACCCAGTTCACTGCCTAGCTAGTTCTAGGTCCTCTGTCTGCCTCCATGTCTGACTTCCTTTCCCCCTACCTCCACATGGTCCTGTTCCTCTTTTTCTCTCTCCTCACCCTTGTTAACAGCCCTCTTAGGATGTAAGAGGCTCTCTGCTTCCCTTGTCATGGACTGAAAAATTGCATCTATCAGTGCGGGTTCCTTTGAACCTTAATCGCAGCAGGATTGAGGACTCCCCCCACAGGTCAATTAGGTGATTAGTACAGATGGAGTGCCCTAATTTGTCATGAAATACACAGATGTCTCTTAGTGATTTAGAGGAGAAGTAACCCTTTTTGTTTGTGGTCTTCCCGTTCTCTCCTGGTATTATAGAGAATGAGGGCCATCCCTTGGAACTTAATCAGAATAAAAGAGGATTTAGACGCCTTATCTAAGCTAAACAAGCATTCTTATATTTTCTGCTGTGCTCTTTCAAAGAGGAGTACATTATGGAAATAAATCAGGAATGGGTGTTCAGTTTGTGTCATCCCAGAATCTGCTATATTCACATTACGTTTTACAAGGTACTATTCTGACTCTCTTACGGCACACTTAATTTAAGAAACTATTAAAAGTAGCCTCAGACTTTCCATTAGATATTCTATATTTTGAAATACAAAAATCCACAGGTTTTTATTTTTAAAAATGTGTATGTTGTGAAAAATTTACCCACTGACTAATGCATTATTTATTAGTTTGCTATGTAGTATAAGATTTAATGCTAAATAAAAATAATTTAGAACAAAATTGTGTTTCATAACATCATGTAGCAAATGTAAATGTTGCTGAATAAAACTGAGAACAACAGCAATTAATGTTCAAGATAGCGAGTCTATCATGCAGGCTTCGATCATAGAAATAGAACCACTGGAGTATACACCAAAGATTTCAATTTTTACCATTGTCGGTCCTGATTACAGTTTATGTACACCTGTTGCTTTTGCTTTTGGTGCTGGGCCTGAGGGCCAGGGCAGTTTGTCAGAAAAGAATGATGAATGTGACGTAGAGGAGAGCGAGAGCAAGCTGGAACCCATGAAAACCAGCTGGAATCTGCACTGGTCTCTCACAGTCTCCCATTTTGATGATGAAGGGGACATGCTAGAGGAACTGGTGCCCAGGAATCGCAGGAGTAGGGGCCTGGCTGTTGTCCCAGGCCAGCAAAGTGAGCCTTGAACCGGCCTGTCTGCAGCGTAGTCTAGGGACTGCAGTGGCACCTGGCTCTGTACTGCCCTCCTGAGCTGGAAAAGAACTTGGCCGCTGCCCCACTTTTGCCTTCCAGATTCCACACAAAATGTCTCATGTGGGCCATGATGAACCAGAAATGTGGATTTGGAAAACTTAGCACCAGCTTAACTCAGTTGGCCTGGTACATATCCACAACAGTGAATAAGAGAACATATATTGGTCTATGGAATTAAAAAAAAAAGAAGTTATTGTGAAGACCTCTATCTGCTCTGAAAAGAAACATGAACAATGCCATCCTGAGAAATAACTAATCAGTGTACTAATTTGAGGTATTATATTCTTTAAAAATATTTTATTATCTCAAAAAATTATAATTCAAGGAGTAAAAATGTTATTGAGTGAATTTCTGAACTATATTAGGACTGAATGCTCTGTGTCTACTTTAATTATTTTTTAATGTCTGTTTTTTACTCTGCATGTCCATCTATGTTAATTTCAGTATTCTACATACATTATCCAATATCAGTGGTCAGCAAACTCATTAGTCAACAGAGCCAAATATCAACAGCACAACAATTGAAATTTATTTTGAGAGCTAAAAACCAACTTCTGCACATGGGCACACACGAAGTTTCAATCGCATTGTACATGCACACCCGCACGTGGTATTTTGTGGAATAGCCACATTCAAGGGGCCAAAGACCTGCATGTGGCTTATGAGCCACAGTTTGCCAACCACTGTCCTATATAATAAAGCCTAATATGCTAAGTATCATGTCATTTGGCCATCCATTCAACCAAAGTGTAATATGCTAATGGTTGCTATGACATGCACTGACCACGAGGGGGCAGACAGTTGACCATTTGACCAGTTGCTATGATGTGCACTGACCACTAGAAGGCAGATACTTCAACCAGTAGGTTAGCTTACTGCTGGGGTCCAGCAGATTAGGACTGAGCGAGACAGGCTGGACATGCCCTGGAGCCCTCCCCCGGTTCCTCCCAACTGGCCAACCTCCTGCATCCCTCCCCGGCCTGGACTGTGCACTGGTGGGTCCCTCGACCTGGCCTGTACCCTCTCACAATCTGGGACCCCTTGGGGAATGTTCAAGAGCCGATTTTGGCCCTGATCCCAAAGGCCAGGCCCAGGGACCCCACTGCTGGATGGATTTGTGCACTGAGCCTCTAGTAGTCACATATAAACCATAAGATGGTTAAAATATTGTTAGTATAAGTAATTATGAACTGTATAGAGGCATCATGAAAAAATATTTGCCCACAAAACTTACTTTCTTCTATAGTAGAAAATAATGATTTCAAGTAAAATACAAAGGTATACCTAATGTCATGAGAGAATAATTTCTAAAACTCTAGTGCAAGAAACAGAATACAAAGTTTATCTAACATTTTTTACACCCAATTAATGCCCAGTAAGGATCATGAAAGATCAAGTTAAATTGATTCAGCATTAAAATTCTATGATGTTTTTCAAACTAATATAATTATATCATCCAGATTTGGGGTTTCATTAACTCTGAAACTAAATTGTGAGTAAATGCTATATATTTTTCTGACTTAAATATTAAAATGCTATATAATTCCACTAAACACTGTAGTATTGTAATACACTGGCCCCTGCACTGGGCTATACATAATTGGGTATCATGATTTATGTGCTGTTTACCTTCATACAGTTAGCCTATACATTCCAGACACATAAGAAATACTCAACAAATTTGTTGAATTTTTAAAAATTTGCTTGGTAGCCATCATCGTGGGAGAGGCCTCTCACGTCTGGCACAAATGGTATAACTATCTGAAAAATTCCCAAGTAGCAATTACCTGTACATTGTGGAAAGAGACTTGCACATGGGCAGGTGAGGAAAAATAGCTATTGTACTAACAAACTTCATACTTCCCTTTCTGTAAAGTCGTTCTGGAAAAGGACTTCCCAGCCAGGGACTCTATCACCGAGAGTCATTTCCTAGCCAAACTGACATTTGGTGTGGACCCATGACCAGCTTTTATTTGAATGAGCGAGAGATTTGTGTTTTCCTTTTGCTTGCTGGATTCAGTGCAACCAAAATACAACACACACACACACACACACACACACACACACACACACACACACACCATAAATCTTAATGCTGTGACATGAAAGGCTTGCATGTACGGATGGATCATGCTTTATACTACTTCTCAAATATACCATTTGACCAACAGTGCTATAGTGAATATGTATTCAACTGTAACAAATAAGTTTTGCACACAGATCTGCCTCTGACAGTATCCCGAGTGGTTTGTTGTATACAACTACTGGCATGGACTTTCTATTTTTCTGCCAGCGATTTGAACCCAGAGTGCCTCATTATTTTTATAAAAGTATAAAATTTATCATTGAGAGGTTACTTTTAGAGTAAAAATGAACTTAACCAGAATATCGAAACAAACCCATAACTATGTATAGTTGACTGAAACAGGTAAAATGAGTGGCAAGTTTTAACCCAGTTTATTTTTCTTTTCTTTTCTTTCTTTCTTTCTTTCTTTCTTTCTTTCTTTCTTTCTTTCTTTCTTTCTTTCTTTCTTTCCTTCCTTCCTTCCTTCCTTCCTTCCTTCCTTCCTTCCTTCCTTCCTTCCTTCCTTCCTTCCTTCCTTCCTTCCCTGGCAAGACTTTTCTGAGGCATTGTTTCATACTAAACGTATGAAATCTGTTACCATTGGAAATGTTATGCATTTATCTCTTTACTAAAAATTGTCCTCTTTACTCCTGACAGTGTTCCCACATAAGTTCAAGTGGTTTAATGTACATGTGCTTAAAAGAATGTTGGATGCACACAAAAGCTCTGGTGTGAATCTGCAATAGTGGAGAGCCTGTAGGTCAATCTACTCATTATCCGGTGTGGTGATGCTATCTGCTTACCCAGGGACCGTTTTCTCTTCTTTCCAGCCTGCACCAAATGCCTTGATTTTCTTTAAGAACCAGGTGGAGATATCTTGATGTTGAAGAGATAAGTTATTTATTAGACCCAAATTCTCTCTGGTTTAATCCTGTATGTGTTATTCTATCCTATTGGGCAGTGTGATGTAAGATTTAATCCTGCAGCTTCTAGGAATGTTTTCCTCTGTGTGCATACAGAATGGAGAGAAGAAGGCTTATGTTTTTGGGGTGCCGCTTTCTGTTTGGATACCAGTATGTGTTCTAATTATGAGTTGACAGATTTGTGCTTTGAAAGCCAGTATCATGTATATGTGAGATAAAATAATTAAAAGCACCTCAGTCCTTGATAAAGTCTATAAGCCGCTCAATGGACTTTAGATAATCTGTTTTAGAATTTTAAGTAAAATATAAATAACCTTAGTTTTAAACCATTGTCAGGACTTGTAGATGAAAACCTTTCTAATTCCTGTGCCCAGGGTATGTAGCATTGATATAAAGCATATTATAAAGATAAACATGAGAATCAACCATTATTTTAGTGCCTTGAAATCTTTTTCTAAGAGTTTTAAATAAATTATCTTATTTATCCTCCAAACAGCTTTCTGACATGTACATTAATGTAATGGTCAAAGAGGAAAGTGAACTGCAAAAACATACAACTTGACAAACAAAATATATCTAGGTGATAAATGAACCAACATTAAAACCCAGCCAATTGAGACCTGGCCAGTGTGGCTCAGTTGGTTGAGTGTCATCCAGTGCACGGAAAGGCCACTAGTTCCATTCCTGGTCAGGGCAGATACCTAGGTTTCAGGTTTGATTCCTGGTCAGAGTGTGGGTGCAGGAGGCAATTGATCAATGCTTCTCTCTCATATCCATATTTCTCTCTCTCACTCCATCTCATGTCCTTGCTCTCTAAAATCAATGTAAGAATAAATACAAATAAATACATTCCAGCCAGTTGGGATTGGAAGTCTTGGGTTTAACCACTAAATTACATAATTTCTTTTTTTTTTTTAAGATTTTTAAAATTGATTTTTAGAGAGAGAGAGAGATGAAGGGAGAGGAAGAGAGAGTAAGAAACATTGGTGAGCCGAAACCGGTTTGTTTCAGTGGTAGGGCGTCTGGGGACTGAAAGGTCCTAGGTTCGATTCCGGTCAAGGGCATGTACATTGGTTGCGGGCACATCCCCGGTAGGGGGTGTGCAAGAGTCAGCTGGTCGATGTTTCTCTCTCATCGATGTTTCTAGCTCTCTATCCCTCTCTCCTCCTCTCTGTAAAAAAATCAATAAAATATATTTTTTTAAAAATAAAGGAAAAAAAAGAAACATTGGTCAGCTGCCTCCTTTACACCACCCACCAGGGATCAAACCCACAACCAGGGCATGTGGCCCAGTCGGGAATAGAACCTTTCAGTGCCCAGGTAGATGCCCAACAAACTTAGCCACACCAGGCTGGGCCACGTGATATTTTTAGGAAATAAAAAACCTCTATAAAAAACAATGACATTTCCTTCTAACATGTCAAATCTACTAATGTTCATTGATTTGACTAGGAACACAACAGAACAAATAATAATATCTAATTTTTTAATGACAGAATACTATTTACTAATATACAACTGAAATTTAAATGCCCCTAAATTTTTCATTAAAACCTATATAATCATTTATTTTAAGATGCCAACTCACTTCACTAAATTTATTTATTTTTTCTGTCCAGCAGAAAAAAGAGAATTGTGGTAGAGTAATAGAAAATCTCCTCAGATTTTCATGAGTAGTAAGATATACTTTTTTATGAGGCAAATCATATAATTTCATAATTAAAATTCTAACTTTTTCTTTAAAGTAAAAATGAAATATATGTAAGCTTATCTACATTCTTGGTTAACTGAGTTTACATATTTCACTTACTAGAGGATGAGGTCAAAGGAATGCCTGTATGGTAAAAATTATGTTAGTTCATTTTCTTGGTTTCTACTTATTTCTACTGGAAATATTTAATAGTGCCAGAAAAAAATGTACTGCTGGCTCCATTAATATAGTCACTTACATTTATGAGGTGGTATGACATGAATGTCCTAGGATTCTATGTGGTACATTATTTTTCTGGAACAAGTAAAATCTGATTATTTTAATTTGACCTACAAATTATTTATTTTGTTAAATAATTTCATAACCAGATATACTCTGTAACCCTTTTTGCTGTGGTTTACTACCCCAAGGTTTCATCCCATTGTCTGGTTCCTCAGTCTGCTCTCTATGTAAGTTGTAAATTGAATTATATGCTTCACTTTGATATTTCAAATTTACTCCTGAACCTTTTCTATAACATTAACCCATTTCTTAGCTCACCAAACTTTAAGTCAAGAAATAATTCCTCTTGAGGTCAATCTATATTGAATGTAGTATTCATGCATACTACATTCAATGTCCAGAGGACTGGCTTGATCTGGAGAAGCCAAAACAATATTGCCAGAATCTGACAGGACAAAATAAATCTTTAAGGTCTAATTTAAACTCTGCAGTATATACGTTCTGACTCACTGCAGGCTATTTCAGTGCAGACTATGAATTTTGCATGAAATTATATTTTTTAACAAACAGGAAGAAAGAGGATACTGCATTATGTGGAATAAATTACATTGACTAAATTTTCTATCCCAGTTGTCATGACAACCATAATATTTTCCATAATGTGTAAACTATTAAGTGTTAAACTAGATGTGCTTAAAAATGATTGTAACATTTCCACTAGATATCCTTGAAAGGACCACAAGATGATTATGCTTTAAAAAACAACCTGTCATTTTTATGCTATTCCTTTGGATCACAAATGGGTGAGAAAGCATAGAAGGCTGTCTTATAATTTCAGGGTTCAATGATGATTTCTTTAAATGTCAGTGACTTCATCCATTAGCAGATGCTTGAGTCCTATCTATGGACTCTGTGACAGCTCTTGACCAGCTAGTTGAATATCTACAGTGACTGAATTCACCACTACTGTGAGGAGCTTTCTTCAAAATAAAGAAATTCTGAACATTAGAACTCTCTCTAAAAAACATCTCTCTTTAAGTTTCACATATTATTTTCTTTCTCGTGCAGGTATAAGTTTGAAACCTTTCTCAAAATCACTGTCCTTAAAATAATCAAAGCCGGTTTATATTTGAACTAAGCCCTTTAGTTATTGGATTAAATAATACAATTCCCAGCAATTACTTTCATACAATTAATTATATATATTTCTTGCATCTCAATATTTTTTTGTAAGAGAGATATTCCAGACTGATCTAGATTAAAATGTAGGAAGTATGAATATCCTCCATCATTCTATATTCTTGGATAATTCAGAAATATTAAGTCTATAATAACTTACAGATTTCAGTCAAATGAATCCTAAACAAGTTTGGCCATAAAAGAAAGTATCTCAATGGATAGTATCACCAGTTCTAAATTCAATAATCTACCTAATGTTACCAATTTTTATTTGCAAAGGCCAGTCAATCTGGTTTATTAAAGCCTCCTTCCCTCTTCCAGAAACTCATTACTTCCTGCAATTGAAAGATAACAAACATGCCTAAAGGATGACTAAGGCATAGCATATTTAATAGCATGTAATTTCTTTTTGTTCATAAATATTTACCACATAAGCTTGTCTAGAGTGACTTTTATTTTCCTCTAAATGTATCCAATTTTCAAAATTAATTTAGCCAATATTTATTGATCCTCAAACATGTACCAACCACTAGAAGACAGAGGAACCAAGATGAATAATCTGGAAAGGAAAGCAAATATAAACACAGATTTCAATTTAATACATAAAATTTGTATTAGGTTGTGCTATGGACTGAATATTTGTTTTCCTCCGAAATTCATATGCTGATATCTAATTCCCAATGTAATGGTATTTGGAGGCAGGTCTGTTGGAGGTGATCAGGTCAAGATGGTAGAGCCCTCAGGAATGGGATTAGTGCCCACATAGGAGTGATTCCAGACAACTCCCCAGTCCCTTCTGCCATGAAGGAACTAGAAGCAACTGCCTATGAACCAAAAAGTGGGTTCTCACCAGATGTCCAATCTGCTAGCACCCGATCATGGATTTCTGAGTGCCTATAACTGTGAGAAATGAATTTCTGGGGTTTAAAGCCACCTAGACTATGATTTTTTTGTAACAGCAACCTGAGTAGACAATGACATGTAGAGAACCTCATCCTAACCCAGAGGAGAAACACTGTCATGGATTTCAAAGGTTTTCCCAAACTGATGAAACAAAGATAATTGCTAACCATATAAGAAAAAAAGCTGCCTAATCTCTGTGGGAAGAGGATATTAGACAGAAGGTCCATTGTATTGAGAAATATGCAGATGTGTGAAATAGTAAGAGGTGTGTAAGGAACTACCCACTATTAAGCATTTACAATGTAAGTATGATAAGACAAAGCAAATTGATATGTGCCAGGTCACACAAAACTTGGATTCATCTAGTGTAGTATATCTATTGATGAGTTCTAAGTACATTGATAATGGTGTTCTTATATTTTTTATTGAAGAAATCTATATCTTTCCTTAATTAGCTGCAAACAATACTTGAAGGGTAAAGCCTTACTTATAATATGTTCTTATAATATATAACATGGTTCAGAGGGCATTTAATCAAGAAATAAAGTACAATATTAAATATTTTATTGTAGTACGTCATCTGATGCATCTTTCAAAGATTAGATTCTGTCAATGCCTTTTGTCTTCAGATTCTAGTAATTTTATATTAGGTAAAGTCTAAAGACATGTATGTAATATCTTAATGTGAAACATCAGTCACTCTAAAATTTTCATCTGAAAAGAATTTTGGATTCCACAATTGGCAAAGTTTGGATTCTTCAGTACACCTGTAAAACAGCTTGACATCTATATATCTTATAATATGTAAATTATTGAAAAGACCAAATGAAGATAAATATTTTTTTACACCTCCTTGCTACTTCTATCAGAGCAATCATTTGCAAAACTTTAACCTAAAAACATACAGCCTCTAGAGGGATCACTGTGTTGACTTATTTTATGTGTCTAAAAATTAATTCATATCTACATGGAATTTCAGAATCATTACTCTTTTGTGACAATTCACACTCTGGAAGACAAAGCTATGTCCTGGCACAAGGTGAATGAGACTGCTGCTTAGTCAAAACAAGCTAGAACACATGGCAGAAAACAGGCATCACTCGAGAGTGATAAATGACAGCACACACTTGCTACTAAATCCTGAAAGAGAGTCTTTTATGGGGCTTCTTAATAGCTTTGTTAGACAGAAAATAGATCTGAATTTCAACACATTAATTTATGGTCAATTTACTTACCAGAAAATGAAACTAAGCAAGGGAAAAATACCAAGACCAGGATTCTATCCTAACTCTGGACAGGCAGGTGACATTGGGGAGATTACCTACCACTTTGGTTTTGATGGACTGTTTCTGGGTTTGCCAAATGATGAAGTACATCAAAATCAGGCAAAATGTTAATTGTGCTATGGGTGGGTTTTTTTTCTAAATACAATATTTTAAAAATAATGTGATAATTATACTGATTTGGCAGATCTGAATCAGTTAATTTTGTTGATTTGTGAGCAGAGATAATGAGGTCAAAGTTCTGATTTCAATTTCTACAGAAGGCCAGTTAGTTATACACAGAAAGTGTCCTAATGCAATAAATTATACTTGGCCATAAACTTGAGTAGCCATACCTCAGGTGTTTGCTTTTGATCATAATGGAAACTAGGTGAAGTTCAAACTACTTCCCCTTATGGAAAAGGAAATATGTGGTACAGTTTCCAATTTAGGCCAGGCTATCAGTATAATTTTAAAAGTGTATTTTTCAATATTTTAAAAATATTTTATTTTTTTGTATTGATTTTTTAGATTATCTTAGTAAAGAGAAATAAATGTGTACTTAAGTCATACTCTTATTATATCATCTTAGTGTAATGATTTTATTAAGTATTTGTTATTTAAAATATATATCTGATTTTAAACCTAGTATTTCATGAACATCTTAGATAAATATGTGCTATAGTTCTTGAATGACATAATCTATATAAATACAACACATGACTTGTAACATGTTTAGGCATATTTACTTTTACACATAATCTATTGCTCATCTTCAAAAAATAGATATAATGTATTTACTGTCAAGTCAGAAAAGCATCATCAGATAATGTAAGTATTAAGATTCCTTTCTGAAACAAATTTTAAAAAGTAAAAGGAGGTTGTTAGACTATTCCTAGCATAGTAAAATTAAATAGAATTGAGACCTCAACCCCTTTCTAATTTTTTGTTGTTTTTTTTTTTCTTTTCAAATTTTACATAAGCTACAACCCCACACACTAATTCATGGAATAATTATTTAATTTTATATTGTATAGACTCTAAATAATCATAACTTCTGTCAATAATAAATGTATCTGTCCCTTTTTATATGTTTGTGTTGTGTTTTTTTCAAAGAGAGGAAGGGAGAGGGAGAAAGAGATAGAAACATCAATGATCAGAGAGAATGATTGATTGGCTGCCTCCTGCATGCTCCCACTGGAGATGGAGCCCAAAACGAGGGCATGTGCCCTGATCTGGAATTGAACCGTGATCTCCTGGTTCATGGGTTGATGCTCAACCACTGAGCCACACTGGCAGGATGTGTTTGTTCCTTTTGATACAAAAGTTGCCCTACCTAAAAAAACAAAAGAAAAGAGATTCTTCAGTATTTTCTATTCATTTCCAGATTTCTTATTCAAGCCTACCAATATATTTTAATATCTAAGTGTTCTCTGCTTTTGATTTTTAAATAAAATCTCTGTGATCCAAGAATAAGAAGATGGGATAGACTGGCCAATCAGCCAGTATATATCCAATAGTTATTGTAATCATAATAGCAATAGTATTTACTAGTTTCTTGATAGCTCCCTATAACTCACTTTTAAGAATTGAACTAGAGCATGTCAGTTAGATTATACTAAATTTACATAAAGCTGGCATTCATAAATCCAAATTTCAGTGGCTTGGAACAACAAAGGTATATTGCACTTTTACTTAAAATCTATCCCTAGCCTAGGAAACTAACTCAGGCATGCTTCTTCCCATATAGCCTCAGCATGCCAGATATCCCCAATCTTTTAGCTCACTGTTACAGAAGAGCTTCCATAATTATGTTAAAGTAACTGGATTAAGCCCCAGACAGAGCCACTCGTGCTAGCCCCATGTCAGCAAACCAAAACTTAACTAAGTTTCTGTGTTTAGCTTTCCCAGAAAAGGAAGAGCTAGGTCAATCCATCAACCAATTGACTGCTCAGCACAAGTTTCCTAACCCAGCTCTGATACTCCCATGTGTTCCATACAAGGAAATCCTGCTCTAACCAGTAAGCAAATACTTACCACAACTTCCTTATTCCTGATCCCTTTGATTTGAAAAATCTCTTTCCTGGTACACCTCTTTGGAGCTTCTTTGCATTTGCTAGAGTGGATGTTGCCCTATTCATGAATCACTGAGTTAAAAACTACTAGATGAGTAGATTATGCGAAACTTTTTATATAACTATTATGGCACTGACAATTAGATGTTTTGGCAATGTTGAATTTCATCCAAGCCCTGTGATCCTAGAAAACATCTGCAGCTGATGAAATCCCCTATCTTTGTGTTATAGGAAATAGCTCACTGCAAAGACATATCTTTCTCCATATGATTTAGGTAAGATTCATGGATTCATGGATGCCCCCTTGTTTAATATTACAAGGCCAGACATAGACTCTCCAAATTTCTATTCTTCACCTCATAAGACATGATCTGAACTCATCCCCATTGGTCAGTTGAAACAAATGCTTATTAACAAAATTTTAGTTAAGATACCCTTCTTCCCACAAGCTTCTAAATTCTGGCCCTTGTAGCCAGGACATAGCCTTTTCTTTAACACCACCCAGGATTGTAAGATGGCCTCAAGGTAAAAGATTCTCTGATGTATCTGCTTGTGTCACTTCCATTCATCCCCACACTCATTTCTTTTCAGCCTTTTTTACCCTAAGCCTTGAGATTCAGAATTGGCATATCTCAATTTTGAGCGTATTTTCATCAAAGCAATTCACATAGCCATGCTTGACCTCAAGGTCAATAAAATACTATGGTCCAGATAGAGGAGAGATTATTACCTCCTTTACGGAATTAACAACAAAATATGTGAACAAATTAAGGTACCTATTTAAGAAGAGATGAAATACCCTCTCATTGTAATTGTCATAAAATTATAATTTTATTTTGGTCAAAAGGCTTCATTCTCTCTAATACCCTGGTGTTATTTTAAGCTTTACTTAAATCTGTAAATGTTTTAGAGTTTGACAATACTGTGGTATGTGACTCTACATGGTATCATGGATTTACATTTAAAATTTTGGTGCCCTGTTGAATGCAATCTTAAATTTTTCTTTTATAATATCACTGACTGCATATTCATCCAACAATGATTTTCCAGACAGTAACTGAATGAAAGACATAGGTGACATCACTCTGTCATCATTTGTTTTTATAATCACAAAAGTGCTTACATTCTAAATGTAATCATTTAGATCAGAAATTGACAAGTACGACCCGTGGGCCAAATCAGATCTACTGTCTGTTTTTTATTGCTCAACAACTAAACTTTTTTCCCTTTAATTTATATACATTTTCAAAATGTTGCAAAACAAAACAGATCAAAGAATTGAGGGGATATATCTGACTGTGTAACTCACAAGATAAAACATATTTACTATCTTTCTGCAATAAAACTATTGCTAAGCCCTGATTTGGATAATTCTATAATAAATTCAAGAACAAAAGTTAAATTAATAACTAATTTAATTAATTTTATACTTTATTAAAAAGTTTAGTTTTGAAAAGACTAAAGACATATAGAAATATATTTATTTGCCATTCCTAAAATGTTTTAATGAACTCATTTTTAGATATTAAATCTAAATACATATTATATGAAATCTGTTACCTTAATTGTATGAGTTATTTCAAGTTACTAGTAGAAATATATGATGTAGAAATAGAAAACATCCAAACCTTTTATGAGTTCATTTGAGCCAAACTGACATCACAATGCACAAGAGGGGGATCTCAAATGCTCTCAAGAATAACATCTTTGTTTGTTTGTTTTACTTTTAATCCTTACCTAAGAACAGGCTTAGAGAGAGGAAAAACCAAACAAAACATCATTCAGTTGCCTTCAGTACCTAGGGAAACCAGTGATCAAACCCGCAACCCAGATATGTCCCCTGACCCGGAATCAAACCCACAACCTTTGGGGCAAAGCTCAACCAGCTGAGCCACTCTGGTGGGGTGAGAATATTCGTTTTGCAGCTACTTTTATGCATTTGAAATTAAAGAGGGTCTGTAAGGAAGATTTCAAGGAGGTGGGAGAAAGCAAAGCAGGGATAGAGTTGTAGAATAGTTAACAAGATTATGTACATTTTATTAATACAGTTTATTTTGAAGGATTGTTAACCTAGATGCACAGAAACAACGGACAAGGCTTTCTTAAAGAGAAGATAAACCTTCCACTAAAATGTTAAATGCCTGCTGCATGACCACCCACCATGACCTGACCAGTTAGGAATTTATGATCAGATCACCTTGGGGAGGTTACTTTCCATAGAAAATGTCCTCATTCTTCAGCCACAGTGATAATTCTTCTTAAAAGCATTATTATCTTTTAAATGTTAAATGTTGCTATTTCAACCAAAATATTAAGTAAAATTATATAAATTGCATATATTTCAAAAGTGTACTGTATTTCTTTGCTCTTTAATTAGGAGTACAAGAGGTAAACTAATAGGTATTTCCAGTGTAATAAGTTTTGCCAGGGCTCAATTATGCCACTAGATGGAGCATTTAGCACTGCTCAGAGCTCTTGAAGAAAACTCAGTGATTTTTTGTTGTTGTTGTTATGGTGGTGGGGTGTTTTGTTGTTGTTTTTCTGTGTGTGTGTGTGTGTGTGTGTGTGTGTTAGATTTTAAAGGGGACAGAAATAAAAAGTGTGATTAAATAAATGTTTTCCTAAATATGCATTGACAGAGTGATCTCAACACTTTGTGATCATTTTACAGCCAAAGGAATATCTTTTAGGCTACCCAAATTGATATGCAAGTTGAGAAATCAGACTTTATCCAAAAGAAAAATTGCAATGGTGTTCTAAAATGACTTTTCAGTGGTTTCTTAATTTCCTCTGATTTGACATATGCTCCCATATAAATGTGTTTTGTGAAGTTTTGAGAGCAAAGAGATACTGCTGCTATTAGAAAATGGCTATTTTTAACAATGATAATGGAGTCTGCATGAACTGTCACTTGTGAGAGGAAATAAAGAAAGAAGAGAAAGGCAGTTTTACATCACTGAAAAGGAAGCAGCAGTGGGTGCTGCACTGTCACTGCATGCCTCTGAAAACAAGAATAGTGTTGCAGCCCTTACTTTGAATGCCCGGGATTCAATCCCAGTGGCTGACAGCCCTGAGGTAGAAGGTTCAAGCCACAGGATGGAATGAATAGTGTATCATTCATCAGTCTCCATTTTTTTTAAAAATTGAATTATTATCTGTGTCTCCATTTTTAACCCATTGTCTTCATCCTGAGAAACAATAGCCTTGTTAAGAAGAACAAACAGGAATCAAATTTTTGCAACCTGGGTTTTTGTCCAGGTTAATTTATACATCTTTCAAGTTTTGCTTCACCGACTTACTAAAATCCATTGCAGCATGTAGCCCTGGTCCATTGTGCAGCTGTTTAAATGATGCTGGAAAGCAATTTTGCCACTTGATGCTGATGTCAGTTAAGAGCTGAGTATTAGCTGAATGGGAAAACATCAGATGAGGGTGTCTGCTGTGCTGGTCAGAATTCCCCGAATTCTCATGGATCCTAATGACAGAGAGGCACAGCTCACAGGCCTGGAAAGTGAAATTCAGACCTACTGACTATGATAGACACACATGCATATGAGGGGAAGCAGTTAAAGCAGGAAAAAAAATTACCCTTTTTTTTTTTTCTCCCTGGAAAAAAGCCATAAAAATTATTAATGAAGACTTTCAGGCAAGGCAGGATGCAAAACTGCCGTGAGTGAAAATGTTTACAAATGGCAGCTTATGTGAGCCAGAAAGAACTTCCAGTTTCAGGACTAAATTCTATGACTCCACCCAACAAAAAGATGGCAATTGATTCAATAATTATTTGTAAATTAAAAAAAAATTCAAAAATAATATTCCACAAATATTTGCTTTCAAGTGTTCACTGAAAAATTTAACATAAACTGTATATTTGGTATATTTATGATAAGACTTTAATAACAATTCTGGAAACAATCATATGTTGGTATATGTAATCAATGTGTTTGTATGCTTGTTTGTTTTTATTGAGATTTGAGATCAAGTACATGGCTTTTTCATCTTCCCAGTATTAAAAATGTAGTCCGGATCTACAAATGCTATCAGTTACTTTGCAGGAAAACCTCGTATAGACTCACTTCAATTGAGATGCATATTATTTTCTTCTTTTAAACTTGCTAATTCAGGTCATCTCGCATGTGAAAATGGTGATAAACTTAAAATAAATGTTTAAAATTAAAAATTTGCTACTGTTACAGAAAAACTGGAGAAGAACCAAGCAATTCTTAGAGAGATGGAGTTACATTTATTATTATTATTATTATTATTATTATTATTATTATTATTGAAGTTTTCCTATTTATATCTTTTTACCCTCTTTATTATCCAAATATAGGACTTTCTGGTCCCCTTTGGAAGTTCTTAAAGAGTCCTATGTGCTGGGGCATTCAGACCTCAATCAAAGGCCCGGCCTGGCACCAGCACTGATAACTTCATCCGGGAGGCTTTATGGCCTCTCTGGAATGGGAGTAGTCTTATTTTCTTATTATTTAAGCAAGCAAACATTTACAAAAGCCAAAGTAGCAGGGTTAAAACTTCAAACAGCAGGGTTTTTTTTATAAGATGGATGCTTCACTACTAGTAAAAGTTTATTTTAAAAAGAATGATAGAGTGTAGAAACATTGGTATAGTCCTTAAAGACGAAAATTGTGCTCTAAAAATCTTAGCACTATATACTTACTTATACTGAAAACTTGTATTTTACAATGTTAATCTGGTGAAGATAAAATTTATTAATCAGATTGTAACCAAATGAATTTGTTAGAAATAAAATGCATCACCTTATTTGAACAGGATAATTTAATTTAAATATTAGCATAAATTATTTAACTGAAAAAAAGCTTTTGCTCATAAAAGTCAAATTGGACATATCTGAAAAACCAAACATTGGGTAGTCAAAATACCTCAGTTGAAATTATGACTTACATGGTGGCTACTGAATATACATAAACTATCTCAATTTTTTTAACTCAAATTTTTTCATCTATAATAAAGATGATAATGTCATCTCAAAAGTTTATGAGGAATATATGACATCAATGATTACTTTTAGACTTTTTTACTAATAGTAATTAAGGTTAATATTTTTATTTTGAATTTGTCTTTTTAGTTTTCTTTATGTGTTATTCTATAATACTCTTGGCTAAGAATATACAACTATTCTGGAATCTATACTAGATATAAAGATAGGACTAGAAATTGAAATATGGTTATACATGGTCTACCAAATAATAGTTGATATAATAGTCCCTGATTATACACAGTTAAAACAACATTACTATTTCACTTGAAAATAATGGAAAACAATTATATAATCATATTTTAAGTGTTAGTAGCAGTTGTGAAAAAAGTAGTTTTCACAACATAGTTATAAAAGCTGTCAAAAATTGTATTGGTAAACAAATTCAGCTAAGATTCTGAAGTTAAGCTTCTGTTGCCAGATATATATGTACTAGAGGCCCAGTGCACAAAATTTGTGCACTCAGGTAGGTCCTTCAGCTTAGCCTGTGCCCTCTCGCAGTAGGGGAGCCCTCAGGCATCCTTAACACTGCTGTAACGGCGGAGAGGCTCCCACCACCACTGCTGATCTCGCCAGCCATGAACCTGGCTTCTGGCTGAGTGGTGCTTTCCCTTTAGGAGAACACTGACCAACAAGAGGCAGCTCCTGCATTTAGCGTCTGCCATCAAGTGGTCAATGCACATAATAGCGCCCAATCGTTCTACCGGAAAGCTGAAAACAGCTCTCTGACATCCTTGGAGAGGCCCAGATTGCAAGAGGGCCCAGGCCAGGCGGAGGGACTCCACTGGTGCATGATCAGGTCTAGGGAGGGATGCAGGAGGTTGGCCAGCCAGAGAGGGACCATGGGAGGCCTCCAGGGCATGTCCGGCTCATCTCACTCAGTCCTGATTGGCGGATCCCAGTAGCAAGCTAACCTACTTGTCAGAGTGTCTGCTCCTGGTGGTCAGTGCACTTCATAGTGAGAGGTTGAGCAGCCCTAGCATATCATTATCATATTATGCTTTGAGTGGTTGAACAGCTGACCGGCTGACCGGACACTTCATATTTTAGGCTTTTATTATGTAGGACTAGAGTCACAGTGCATGAAATTTGTGCATGGGGGAGGTTCCTCAGCCTAACTTGCACCTTCTCCAATCTGGGAGCCCTCAGGGAATGTCCTACTGATAGCTTAGCCCATTTCCCTGGGGGGGAAAGGGACCGGGGGGCGGGGGGGGGGGGGGTTTAAGCCACAGTTTGGCCTTCCTATGCAGGAGGCAACCAGACTGATCAGGGGAAGGTGCTGCTCCTATCACCCCTCTGCTGCTGCTGCCACTGCCAGCCAAGGTGTTTTCATGGGCATGGACTCCAGTCCCTTCACCATAAAAAGAATGACAACTTTCTTCAGGCATTTTCAAGATGTGTCTTTCATAGTATATTTATCTTCTTTTCTTTTCTTTTCTTTTCTTTTCTTTTCTTTTCTTTTCTTTTCTTTTCTCTTCTCTTCTCTTCTCTTCTCTTCTCTCCTTTTCTTTCTTTCTTTCTTTCTTTCTTTCTTTCTTTCTTTCTTTCTTTCTTTCTTTCTTTCTTTCTTTCTTTCTTTCTTCTCACCTGAGGATACTTTCCCATTGATTTTTTTTTGGAGAGCGTGAAAGAAAGAGGGAAAGGCATAGAGAAACATCAATATGAGAGGGACACTTTGATTGGTTGCCTCCTGCATGAGCCCTAACCTGGGCCCCAGACAGGGAGGAGCCTACAACCTAGGTGCATGCCCTTGACCAGAATCGAACCCAGACCCTGTGGTAGGCGTGTTGGGGCTCTATCCACTGAGCCAAACTGGCTAGGGGAGGATATGACGTTTATTAGCCCCTCCAGCAGTGGAGCTTCACTTTTTCCTCCAGGAATGAGGTGGAAAAACCCTAGATCATCTGCTTGAATTATTATGCAAGTTACCAAGAACACTGTGAGTGGCATATGGAGAGCTTAGCCAATGAGTGGTCAGAAAAGGTGTTTCCTCTGCAGCAGTGAGACTGCTGGTACACCCCGGCCAGCGGGCCCTGTTCTCTGTAGGCAGGTCCTGATCCTTGCTCTCTGCGGGCCCTTCTCTGCCCTGCTCTCTGCGGGCCTGCACCATCTGTGGCTTGCCTCTCCACACAGCAGTCCCCTCCCACCCACCTGCATGCGCAGCCTCCTCCTGAGCAGTCATGACTGTATGGTGTCCTGGCTAATTTGCATATTACCTCTCTCTCTCTCTCTCTCTCTCTCTCTATATATATATATATATATATATATATATATATATATATATATATGAAAATATATCATATAGGCAAAGCTGAATGTGGTGCAGCCTGACTTATTTTTCTTCCAAACATGAGCCCTGTGATTATTAGGATCTTCTTATAATATGTAGAAGCAGGATAAGCCCCAGGGTGTTATTCTTTAAGAAGTCTAAAAGTAAGCCCAAAATATACAGTTTCCAATCATAGGACTATAAATTCATTTATCTAATTTATCTAATCATCTGCTGGTTGATATATTAATCCTGGAGCTTTTTTGATCAACAATATATGTTTTAATTCCCTCACTATTATTAGTTCTCATTAAAGTATTACTTAAACTATAACTACAAAAGCAAAGTAAAATTTATAACTGATATAATAGTCTAAGCTAACTATGGAGCATTAATAAAACAAGAGTTATATTTTTGGCCCAGATAATGGATATTGTCATTAATATATCTGACATTATTAAACAACTAATGAATTCTTCAATTTACTTTTTCACATTTATGGTTTTTTTTTATTTTTTTCAAAGCATCAATAAAACTTGCCATTTGGGAACTGACATAACACATTCTACCAGATTAAGACATTTTTAAAAAGTATATTTTTGACTCCCTTGGTATAATTGCCTCTTTATAGTCATTATAATCACTCATGTAAATACATATTTAGGGAGGAATCAAAAACAGATTATTCACCTAGTGGAGCGTGACAGCTCCAGGGGATTAAGTGTGTTCGTTGCTGCAATTGTCACCCAAAACTGTTAATTCACAAGCACAGCTACCCATTTTTACATATAAATATCCATCATTCATTATTTTCCCTGTGTTACAGAAAAGGGAAGTCAACTCTGTATGGAACTAAATCTTAAACTTTTTTGGAAAAGGGCACTATTAGAGAAACAAAGTTCTTCAGTAATGACATTTTCAAAAGAACATTAATTTAAATACTTTTCTTTTTAAAAATATCAACAAATATTGAAGGGTACTGGGCAGGATGCACTTAATAGCTCATTTAAAAAAACTAATATAATTTGAAAGGTTTTTTTAATGTATCTTCTAGTTAATACTTCTATAATGCATGCTTAAAAATATCACCCCTATGTTCATAGCAGCACAATTTAAAATTGCTAAAATTTGGAAACAGCCTAAGTGCCCATCAGCAGATGAGTGGATTAGAAAAGTATGGTACATAAACATAATGGCATATTATGCTGCTGTAAGAAAAAGAAGAAATTCTTACCATTTGCAACAGCATGGATGGAACTGGAGAGCATTATGCTAAACGAGTTAAGCCAGTTGGAGAAATATAAATATCACATGATCTCTCTCATTTGTCTAATATAATAAACAACATAAGTTGATAAACAAAAATAGAACTAGAGTCGTAGAAGCATCGGACAGACTGTCCAACCTATGGAGGGTGAGGAGGTAAAAGATAAACCAAAGGACTTGTATATATGCATAAGAGCATAACCAATGGACACACAGACAAGAGGGAGGGATGAGGGCATGTGCTGGAGGTTGGAGGCCATTGGGAAGAGGTCAATGGGGGATAAAGAAGACTTATGTAATACTTTAAACAATGAAGAATTTAAATTAAAAATATATAGATGCAGCACTTATTGAGGCAATTTTCAAATACATAGTTAATGAATATCTGCCTATGCACTTTTAGAGTTAGAATGCTGTAGATATATGTGATTTTTTTTTGGGGGGGGCGGCAAATTTTAGTTGTTTGCATTATATAGCACTTTTGTTAATTTTTCACTTCATCCTTGGGGAATTTATATCACTTAATCTGTAAAATATAATATTCCCTTTATGTGTTTTTTTTGCAGTACAATTTGATTTTTCATATAGGAGAATGTGATTGGCCTAAAATCTATACAATGTTGGAGCAGGATTGCACAGATCTCTTCCCAAGTCTGTGTGCAGTGACATCTCATTGGAAGCTTAAAATCAATAATGGTGGAGTTTGTACCCCACACAGATTGGCAAAGGCTAGAAATAAGAATCTGTTCCCACTGGAGAACTGGTTGTTGAGCATTTAATTCTACACCATTGCCTACAACTGAAATTTCAGAGGAGCCTGTCTCCACATTTGAAGGTATATACTGAAAGCATGTGAAATCAGGTACTGTGCCTTTGTTGATAAATGAATGCTGGGAAATACATTCTAGCGTTCATTTATCAATGGAGCAACATAAAATTCAATTTCAAGACTTCAAAGGAAAATATAGAGATATAGCTTCAACAGGTTTCCTCTACAGAAACGTAATATATTTTATCAATAATTTTTTAATGAATACAAGTGGTAGTGCTCTGTATGCAAATGTGTTGACACCTTTCTCTCCCATTCATTCTGATGCAAGAAATTATAAAGTGCAAAAGGAGGAAAACAGAAATATATCTTCCTTGTGAGAAGATAGCGTTCTTCAATTCCAGTGTGTCTGTTGACATACTAAGCCTGGCATGTAATTATGTCAAATTCAATGTATCCAAACTGAAGCAAACAAATAAAAATAGCATCTCATCCCTCAAAACTGCTTCTCATTCTCTACACCTCACTTTGGTAAATGAGTGCCTAACTTACTCTTAGCCCCATCATCAGGTGCACAAATGTGTTTCCTGCACTATATCTTACTCTCAAATTCTAGTCATTAGCCTGTTGACCCTACTGAAACCAGAAATTTCAAGGGAGTTATTTATAAAATTGTATCTACTTTTATCAGTTTTCTGCTTCGAGTCTTTCCAAAGCTTTTGTTTGTAGGCTAAAAGCTAAAATCCTGTTTCTGCTTTTTTCTTAGGTATACTCGTCACTTCCTACCCCTTGACTCTAGTATTTCAACCACGCTAAACTACCAAATGCATGTTCTCTCGCTTTAACTTTTTCTCTCCTACAACACCCTACCTATCCCATCTCTATCCTCTCTCATCGGGATAACACTTGCATCAGCAAATATGAATGTGGTGATTACATGGATACTCAATCACCAGTAGCCATTTCTTCTCCTCTGGGAAATTCATGTTGCTTATCTGCAAATAGAAGTATTCCCTGTATGTTATTTTTTGGCAGAACGACTTGATTTTCTGTGTAAGAAAATGTTACTGGCCTAAAACCTATAGAATGTTGAAGCAGGTTTGCGCTGGCTTGCAGGAACTAATTGAAGGAGAATGCTACACATTTTCATCTGGCTTAGCTGTCTGTGGGATTTTTAGGGTAAAAATCACAGATGCCCGATTTTACAGACCAGTATCCAGCACACAGTAGCATTACATAAATGTTTGCTGAGGAATGCATATATTGGCCATACTATTTATAGAAGGATTTTTAAATATAATAAAAATAACTTATTTCTTCCCCCCGAATTCAGGTAAAACATGAGTCATATCATGAGATCTATACTAAAACCAAGGGCAGACAATGAGTTTCTTTCAAACAACTCATGTTGGAGAAGAATGAGAAAATTAGCAGGGCAGCAGAAGACAGCTTTGGGCAAGTTCACAAGGCCTTCTATGTTAGCAGATAATAAATGCCCCAAGAGCATCAACTATTTTTATATGTAGATTTGGTTCATATAATGGAGAAGTTTTTATTTCATGTAGATTTTTCCCTAGTAAAATGCAATGTCTTATTATTATTTATATAGACCATAAGCTAAACCCATTCTTTCTATGTCATCATTTAAAACACCTAAATTATTTTACATGAGTTGACGATTATTAAATATATTAAAATAATAGAAAGTTTCATATTTTTTAAATCTCCTCTCCCCTCTTTCCTCCCAATCCCCCTCCCCCAGTTTATACAATAGAATTAAGTTGGATGTTTCCTTAGAAGAATCAGAAGTTACAGTCACAATCCAACACCATGAAAAAGTGAGTAAGAAATCATTGTAGACATCACCAGCATGCCTCTCCTGCCTGTCTTCCCACTGTACACAGCCTCTAATGAAACTGAAGTGGAAATTTGGCCGAAGCTGCAACAATACAAGCTTTTCCCCTGCAAAAGGCTCACTTCATTTATTCTGGGTGCCGTAAAGCCATGCAGAGCTTGAAATTGAGTAGTCATTTTCTGTAAAGGATACACCAAAGCAAAGCTAGTCTGCTGAGGGGAAACTATAAATCAAGCTAAAAGAACCAAAGACAAAAGTCCATGACACTTCAGGAAAAAACATTTTGACTCCCAGTCCTCCAATTCTTTTGCCAGCCTCTGATGACTACATTTTTGCCATTTTATTTTGTGGGGTGTCCCCTTAGGGGCTGAAGCTGTTAAATAATGGTTTATATTTTTTGCAATGAAACCCCTCTCTTTAACAGCCAAATCTACTTTTTTGTTGTTGTTGTTCCAGTTCCCAACCTCTAGAATTCTGTTCTCTTTTTTTGTAATTTCCACCTTACCATTCTTTATATTTTTTAGTCTTTATTTATTTTTAATATTCCTAAGGTCCAGACACTGTTCTAAGTCCTTTGCAACTATAAATTAATATAATTCTAATAGAAACCCTATGAAATAGTGCTATGAGCCTGAGATTACAATTGAAGACATGAGATGCTGGCTAAGTCAATCGTTGAAGATTGATTACAGGAATACATGGCATATTGAACCTCAGGCATCTGGCTCTGGGGATATAACCAACACCCTATGCTCCCTCCAATTCTACTTGGAAGGGTATAAATACATATATTTGTTATTTTGATCAGCTCTGTCTTCTGAAAATCTGCAAGGCATTACCTTCCATGTGCCTAAGCTTAGCTCAGGGCCTAATAGGAAGAAGAACTTGGTAAACAGTGTAACAATGTTGAATGTAGCGAGATATAATTATCCTTTAAAATTATAACTTTAAATTATTTTTAATTAGCATATTAAAAGGAATGAACTATATTGATATACTAAGCTGGTCTCCCTGGCAATAAGTAAGCTCTCTTTGTATCAAAACATAGTGTTGTTCTACACTCAGGTTTAATTACCAAAAGCTCAACAGTCTTCTTGAGCTTCTTTAAAGAGGTAAAGCAATGCCCCTGTCAGGACCCTGAGAAGCATCTTGCTGAGCTACTGGCTACTTGCCTATTGTATGAGGCTGCCAATCCTATCTAATAATGATGGGATATGTAAACTGACCATCACCCACAACAAAGATGGCAGTGCCCACAGCCAATAAGGAAGGAGTATGCAAATTGATGTGACAAAGATGGCAGTGACCAGACTGGGACGCTTGTGTTATCTCCACAGTGATGAGGAAGGCGTGCCACCCCACCCCGGCCACTCTGGGCCTCTGGGCAGTGCGCAGAAGCAGGCAAGGAGTGACTGGGACTGGGCGAGATGCCTGCTATGAGTGGGGAGGAGTAGGGAGGGGGGAGGGAGCTACAGGGGGGCTGCAGGGCTGTAGCGAAGGCTGAAGGCAGCTCAAACTAAGCAAAGGCGAAAGGCGGTGGCCAGAGTGAAGGCAAGGGTCCCGGATGCTGGAAGGAAGCCAGTGTAGGCAGCCAGGGAAGGAAGGCATATTCTTGCAAAAATCTTCATACATCAGGCCTCTAGATTGAATAGAAAGGAACTAAGCCACACCTCCCTCAAGGGCTGAAAGCAATGAGTGTGCAAAGTCTTAAGAAAACATGTATCTAATTCTGATTCTATAAATTAGAATGAACATATACTGCCTCCTCGGTGAGTAATAAGACTCCATTTATTACAGCAAAGAAGGCAGAAATAAAATAACATGTTAATATTTGTCTTGCCTTTGAAAATGAGAAACAAATACCTGATCTAAGGCTGAGTCAAAGAAGTCAAGATCTTCCTTACAGACCATCAAGTTTCTTTTAGGTGCTGCCCAAGGAATAACATTTAATATTTTAAACGTTTTTGCTCTTTTACTATGTGTCCTGGGTCAGGTACTTTGATGCAAGCATATGGAAAACCTTTGACTTTCTGCTGGTAGTATAGAGACATGTTTCTCTCTACATTGATGTCTCTCTGTCTCTATCTCTCTCCCTCTTTAAAAATCAACCTGGATGCCGAAACCGGTTTGGCTCCGTGGTAGAGCGTGAGTCTGCGAACTGAAAGGTCCGAGGTTCGATTCCGGTCAAGGGCATGTACCTTGATTGCGGGCACATCCCCAGTAGGGGTTGTGCAAGAGGCAGTTGATCGATGATTCTCTCTCATCGATGTTTCTAACTCTCTGTTCCTCTCTCTTCATCTCTGTAAAAAATCAATAAAATATATATTTTTTAAAATAATAAAACAAAATAAAAATAAAAATCAACCTGGAATCAATCCTACCACTATTGCACTGCTTTTCTGTTGCTATTGTACCAAATTACTACAAAGTGAAAACAATGCAAAATTTGCCTTACAGCCCGGATGTTAGAATTCTGAAATTGGTTTTACCAGGCCAAAGCCAAGGTGTCCTTAGGACTGGTTCTTTCTGGATGCTCTGGAGAACAATCCATTCCTTTGCCCTTTTCAGCTTCTAAAAGCTGTTGGCTTATAGCCCTTTCCTTCATCTTCAAAGCTCATGGCTCTAATTCATCATCATATCATCTTCTCCTCTGACTAATTCCTCCTGCCTCCCTTTCATAAGAAATGCGGTGATTAAATCAGACCCACTGAGAAAGTTTTCTCTCTTTTTTTTTTTTTTTTTTACTTATTTAGCAATATAATGTGACATTCACAGGTTCCTGGGAGTTGGCCATGCGCATATTTGGGGGACTATATTATTTAGCCACCATTACATGCTCATATCATTTCTTTTCTTGTTGTGTATATGATCTTTCTTTTTGTTACTTGTGAAATGTAGAGGACTTTTGATGGATGACAGATTTAGGAGGGAAATGCTGACAAAGGTAGAGTGAATAGTGTGGTAACGGTTTCCCTGTTCACCTGGTAGACTGAGCTCCTGCTGGGAAGAGGAGTGAATAAGTTAACAATATGATCAGAAGGCTCAAGCCAAGCCACCAACCTCAAGTTCTCAGTTGTTACTGTAGCTTATGGAATAGGAGAGAAGACCTTCCCCTGATTCTGTTAGCACTCAGGTCTGTTTTGGCCCCTCAAGCATAGGCTAGATATTATTTCCAAGATGTTTAGAGTTAATGGTATGTCTTCTGCAAAAACATCAGCAAACAAAAACAAAGATTTTAAAAACTCAACTATGGGCACTTATTTTGAAGTCAGTTTGGAAGCCAGCACAAAGGACTTTTAAAATGACCCAAAGCCCTGGCCATTGTGACTCAGTTGCTTGGAGAATTCTCCCGTGTATTGAAAGGTTATAGTTTGGTATCCCAACCAGGGTACATACCAAGTTGTAGGATTTCAATTCCCGATTGGGGCATGTCTCGGAGGCAACCAATCAATATTTCTCTCTGGTATCAATGCTTCTCTCTCTTTTCCTCTTCCTCTCTCTCTAAAATTAATAAAACTATATCCTCAGGCAATGATTAAAAAAAAAAATCCAAGGCTACAGAAGGATTGTCACAGGTGATTGGTTTCTGGGTATGTAAAAATAAAGTGAAGAGATTAGCCAAAGTACATATATACATAGCTCCGGCCTATTTTTTCAGTGATTAGAGCATCACCCTCAGACTGAAGGGTCACGGGTTCAATTCCTGGTGAAGGGCACATACCTTGGTTGCAGGTTCAGTTCTCCACTCTGGTTGGGGCACATAGGGGAGGCAATCAATCGGTGGGTCTCTCTATGTTGATGTCTCTCTGTCTCTATCTCTCTTCTCCCTCTTTAGAAATCAATAAGAAAATATTCTCAGGTGAGGATTAAAAAAAAGAAGAAGAAGAAGAAGAAGAAGAAGAAGAAGAAGAAGAAGAAGAAGAAGAAGAAGAAGAAGAAGAAGAAGAAGAACATGCATGCAAAGCCCATGGACACAGATAATAGTGTGGTGAAGCCAGGGGTGGGGCTGGGTAGAGGTGGACAAAAGTGGAAAAAATAGAAGCTGTGAAATAATGTCAACAGCAACAACAAAAAACCGGTTGGTGACCATTTCACTTACCTTTACTGCATAACAAATAATCACACAATTTAGTAGCTAACATAATCACACAGTGTATTATTCCTTACTCCTTTCGTGAGTTAACTAGGTTCGTTTTAGCAGTCCTCTGCTGATATTTCCTAGCTTCTTGCAATCAAATGATTGCTCAACCATGAGTCATCTGAAGGCTCAAAGGAACACTGAATTGGTTGGAATTTTCTCACTCTTCATATAATCTGAAAGCTTCTATGACTACATATATATTTTTTAAGCAATCTCATTTTAGCTTCCCCAGCAGAGTGGCCAGATTTCTTGCAACTCTGAGTTTCCAGAAAACACAAATGCAAATGCTTCCAGTTTGTAAATGCTTAGGCTTAGATGCCCCAGATCATTTCTTTGACTGCCTTTTATTGCTGAATCAGGTCAACAGCCAGACCAGATTCAATGAGAACTACACAAGAGCATGAGTACCAGGATTATCCTGGTTTTAGTGATGATAAAAGATCATAGAGTGGACCTACTGTTTTAATTTTTCTAGGGTTAAGTAAGTTCCCTGGACATGGGACTTTTAGTGCTGAAACTGGGGGATTTCTGGGAAAAGTGCAATAAGGTGGTCATTCAAAATAAAATAACCAGTGATGGTTTGCTCATGAGAGGTATATTGGTCTGATATTCCTTGAATAGGGGATATTAAGTCAAAATATATTTGCATTGCATAGATTAACCAATTTTTTTCCTTGCCTCAATTTTAGATCTACGTACTATTTTAATCATATTTAGAGATGAGCATGCACAAGTTTTAAAAAAAAAAAGCTTTTTTTTCTTATACATAGCCCATTTCAATTTATTTATTTTTTATTAAAAATATATCTTTAGTGAGTTCGGAGAGGAAGGGTGAGGGAAAGAGATATAGAAACATCAATGATGAGAGAGAATCATTAATTGGCTGCCTCCTGCACACCCCCCACTAGGGATCAAGCCTACAATCTGGACATGTGCCCTGACTCAGAAAAGAACAGTGACCTCATGTTTCATAGGTCAATGCTCAACCACTGAGCCATACTGACTTGGTGAAAAAAACACTTTGATTTAAACTTCATACTTTTCCCATCACACTACACTGTGCAGAAGCTCATTACAATGCATTTGCCTATAATTTTTGCTTGTCTTATTCCATTAAAGCTTGATGTTTGGCATTCTAGCTGTTTTTTGTTTGTTTTGTTTTTTTGTTTTTGTTTGTTTGTTTGTTTTTTCTTCACATATTGGGCATGACACTATATGCTGAAAGTCTGAAGAGGAGAAATCATGTTTATTTATCTTTGCGGTAGCTGTCATATCTGTTCAATACATGTTTGTGAGTTGTAAATACTAATTGTCCAACTTTTTAGTACCTCTGTGTTCTTTAATTCTATATTGCTATTTTCAAATTTATGAAATTTCAGTCCTTTCGTAATTTTCATTTTCAAAGTGTACTGTGTTATTTTCCTGAGGCTGCTATAACAAATTACACAAACTCAGTGGCTTTAAACAACAGGAGTTTATGCTCTCATAATTCTGAACCTTAGAATTATGGAATCTGACAGCGCACAGTCTCTCTGGAGGACTACGAAAAAGAATGTGTTCTTTGCCTCTTCTAGCTTCTAGTGGCTGTTGGTATTTCTTGAATTCTAGTCATATCATACCAATTTCTAACCAGATGGTCATATTGCTTTCTCCTCCTTGAATCTCTATGAAGTCATCCTCTGCGTTGGTATTAAAAGAAGGGTCATGGATTTAGGGCCTATCTGGATAACACCCTCCTCTCAAAAGTTTGAGCTTAATCACATCTTTTGCCCTCTAAGATAATAATCATGTTTTTTTGTGTGTGTGTGATTAGAATGCATAAGTATCATTTAGAGGGATACAATTTAGCTCATTACAGCTACACACATGATTATGTATACAAATATTCAGAGTTAAAAATAAAACTCTAAAGTACTTTATAGCATAACTGAAACAAACACTACAACTCTGTATGGTGAAAGCAAGAATATTTTATCTCAAATTGTTATAATAGTTTTATATTTTTTATGTTCATTCATATAGCCAAATAAATATAGAGTTATTTCATTTTCTTAAATAAATAAAAAAAAAACAACCTCTAAATAAGAACTGAAGAAATGAAATTCTAATTTCCATGAAAGAACTTTGGAATTCATGAGTCCAGGGTAAGAGGTGATGAGCTCAGCTAGAGATCCTGTAACTTAACTCTTCCAGATAACGTACATCACAGCCATGGTCTGATGTAATGTGAGGAGGAGAAAAAAATGCCTTCCTAGAAATGAGAAAGGAGCAATGGATCTCTTCTTCTTTTCTGAAGAAGGTGTGTGTGTGGGTGTGTGGGTGTGTGTGTGTGTGTGTGTGTGCATGTGTGCACTTGTGTACGTGCACATTCATTCTTTACTAACCTAGGAATTTACTTATTTCTAAGAAAAATAAGTAAGTTCATTAATAGAGAGATAATTGAGAAAGACAAAGAGTTATCTAAAATCAGAAGATTATTACTGCACAGTTATCTAAAACCATCCTTGGACTCATGCCATAAATAATTTGATAACAAAAGATTTGTATTTACAGAAAATAGCAAATGTTTTTTATAAATTAACAGCTTGATAAATACAAAGTATTTTGTTTCCTACAAATATTTAAATTAACACAAAAATACTATTTCAATCTGTCTTAATTTTTTAGAATGTGGGAATATCCACAACACATTTAATTATTAATATGGCACAACAATACATTTCTTAATCTATTAGTCATTCTCAAGAATAGTTTTATGAAGAGTTATTTTTTTCCTAAGTAAGAAATATTAGCTTTCTATATAAATACTTTCAAACACATTGAAGACAAGACATGATGAATAGATTCTGATTTCATTCTTTTCCTGTCCCGATCTGAACTATAACCTCCTCTCTACTCTCTTTATTTTGGTTCTTTTCTCTTTGATACAGTATATCCCATTGAATTGCATTTTAACACATATGTGCAGAAACGTCTATTGTCCTTCTCTTGGCAGATTACAAAGCAGGTGGTGAAACTGGTCCAGCATATATTTGTAGGATTGATGTAAAAATGATCTGCCAGTATGCTAATTCTTTTAGCATTTTGTCAAATTTTATAAATGACATGTTAGAAAAATTTAGAATATATAAAATAATTTGCAATGTTTTCCCTTATTTCCCAAGTCTGTATTCTATTTTAGCAAAAGTATGTTGTAATACCATCTTTTAAAAATAGGGTTTTCCTCAAATCCTTTCTTCAACTTGCTTCTCAGGTATCATCATCCTTAACCATGTCATTATTATATTTTCCTTTTTGTCTTCTATGAAAATCTTAGATATTTAGTTTCTTCCAACCCACAGGATTCAAATCAGGTAGACATAAATTTTTATTCTATGGTAATTTTGTAATGTATAAAAATTAATTGGGGACAATGAGAATTTTTTTGTGAATTTAAATTTGAAAACACTTTCTCAATACAGATTTTTTAATGAATAAAAATTATGTTCAAATTAGATCAGTGGAAGGAATATCAGTGCAAATGGCTTACCCTTTCAGCTATTAAAAAATCAAATGGAAAACATTATAGAAATAAAAGTACCAAGTATGACTTTTTACAGTGTTTTATCTATTTATGTATTCTTTGTTATATATTCTGTAGAGATTTTGTTGAGACGCATGTAATGCTTTGCCAAGCTAGCCTTTCAACCCTGACTTCCAGTAGGAAGGGGCTCCTCAAAGACAGAAATCAGTGGAAGAAAAGGCAGATTTATGTGGGATAACAAAAGATAGAAGTATGGTCATGGTAATAATTTTGATAAAGGTTTTGAGTTGAAATCATTTTTATTATCTGAAATGCTTATGTCTTAAAGTTATATTAAAATATGTGAGCTAACAGCATTATACAATGAAGCTAGTCTTAGATATGCACTGAGTAAAAATTGCACAGTAAGAACACATATGATTTAGAGGCCAATATTGTAAGATTCCAGTCCTAACTAAGTGAATTTCTAAACATACAACTATGGAGTTATAATTTGGAAATGCATAGCCTCTATTTTTTTTCAGCTATAAAATGAATAAATAAAATAATAATGTGCAAATCATTGCATTAAGTATATCTAAAACACAATAAATAATCTAATTATAGCAGATATCATTGTAAACAAATATCTGGTCATTTCAGAAAACTTAAGGCTAAAGAGGTCCATAAATAAATTTGTAGACATTTATTTAATTTATCAATAATTACTAGCATGTGAAATTATTATTAATAATTGTATATATGACCCTAACCAGTTTGGCTCAGTGGATAGAGCCTTGGCCTAGGAACTGAAGGGTCCTGGGTTCAATTCCAGGCAATGGAATGTACCTTGGTTGAGGGCACATACCAGTGGGAGGTGTGCAGGAGGCAGCTGATTGATGTTTCTCTCTCATCGATGTTTCTAACTATCTCCCATCCTCTCTGTAAAAAGTCAATAAAATATATTTTAAAATAATTGTATATATATACTATATCTATTTTAAGTATTAATATTAACCTATTAAATCTTCACAATACATTCATGAGATCAATATTATTATCATCTGTATTTTATGGATGAGGAAATGGAAATATAGAAAGGTTAATTAGATTGTTTAGAGATCATAGGTAGTTTATTCTAGATTCAACAATGGACAACCTGGCTATAGGGGCTATGGGCTCTTGTTCTTTTAACATTAAATTTATTTGGCGTAATAAATTACTTAAGTGTACACACACAATATTTGTTCACTTTTAAATAATATTTCCTATTGAAAATATATCAAGGTTAACTAAAAGTGTTGGAAATATATTTTGGATGATAGCAAATATTTCTTTTGTTGGAAATATTTTGATGTTCTCTAATATTCTTTTATCAAAAACATGATACATACTTTTCAATTATATAAATTCCATTACAATGAACATCTGGGGACATAGATTCCTCACTGCTTCTTAAATCATTTTCTCTAGAAATATATTTTGGTCTTAGTTTTCATAAATAAGTGTAAAATAGCATGAAATTTAAGTTTATTTAAAAATTGTATAAAGATAATGTACGAAGATAAGAAAATAAACATTAAAATGTATAAACATTTTAATTGATATTCTTTTGTGTCAGAAAATTTTAGACCACCTTGGAGAAACAATTTTCATTAGTACTTCATCTGTTACTAAAGGTCTGGTGCATGACATTCGTGCACTTTGGGGGATGGTCCCTCGGCCTGGCCTGCACCCTCTCACAGTCGGGAGCCCTTGGGAGATATCTGACTGATGGCTTAGGCATGCTCCCCAAGTCTTCAGTCGATTTTCATATTAGTCTTTCATTGCATAGGATACGTACTTGGGCCTTGTTCATTAATATTTTTTTTTAATTCAAAAGCTTATTTTAAAGTTCAGAATTTATAAATATCTTAAAAAAAAAAAGCAAAGGATAAATCCAAAATGGTAACCTGACTGCTTGGAAGAGAGGAAAGATCTGGCAACATGGGAACTATTTAGAGTTAAAATAATTGTCTAGTTATGCAGTAATGAGCATGAACCAGGGAAATAGCTGTGAAGATATATGATTAGAAGCAAAATGTGTAAGTAATATAATTGAACAGGAGAAAACTGAGAGCTGGAGGGGAAACAGGAAATAGGAAACAGTAAATAAGGGAAGCATTAAAAAAAAAAACCACAAGAAGAAACAATGTTGATTTAAATGTATTGAGGTTAGGAGAATGGGGAGAAGGTATGTCAAGAAATAATACTTATGTACATGGATTTGCTAAATATCTGGCTTCCATGCACATTGAATGTAATCCTCTTTTCTACTTACCCTATTCTCCCATTTTCTACCTGTACCAACTCTTCCATAAGTATATCAGCCTCAAGGAGATCCTTATGAATTCATATTATGAAAATAACATCAAGTGTGTTTTTCTAAATGCACTAAGGTAGACCTACATCATTCTGTTTTACTGAATAATATTCTGTATATCAAGAAGCTCTTATACATTTTATTCCACAGTAAAGATTCAGTCTCACAATGGATTCTTATGACCTTATCCAATATGATTTTGAGGTGCATTGTCTTTCAGTTCATGTTTTTTAAGATAATATAATTATCACAAAATCCTGTGTAAGAATTGATTAGTAAGATAATCATGCATTGAAATGCACATAATAAATTTAAATAATATAACTATGGTTTTTATCCAGAAATGTTGAGTGCTACATATGTCTTTTCTCAATGCTTTGGAAATACTATCATTTCTGACTTTCATCTTCCCTTGTGACTATTTATTTTTATATCATATTTAAAACTGCAAAAAATTTTCATTTCCCCATCTAGATAGCAAGTTTATGATGTTCATATATTTATACTTGCAAGAACTAGAATAGAATATTGAAGAGGTGAGATGCACAGGTTAGGAGATATGTCTAAAATTATTTTATTCCACTGGCATGCAAATCTATCATGAGGCAATACTGTATCCTATGCAATGTTTTAATACTCCATTAGTGACCATGTGAACACTGAAATTGCCAGAGCGCCATTGTGCATCATATTCTATTATTTATTTTCACCTATTCCTTACTTCACCCATTACTTTTCCTACATATCTGGCTATAGGCTCTTCACATAATACATGATGAATGACATCTCTTTTGAGCCCCCATGTCAGATTTTCATTGGAGATCTTCACTTTACACTTCCATATTCCACTTTAAATTAGTGACACATATTTTTCCCTGGTGAAGGAAAAAGTCACATAAGTTCAGTAAACACAGTTTTAATCAAGATGAACCCCAAAAGACCCACTCCAAGACACATCATAATCAAATGAAAAACATTGAAGACAAAGAAAGAATATTAAAGGCAGCAAGAATGAGAAAGTTACCCTCAAGGGAGTACTCATTAGAATGTCAGCTGATTTCTCAATAGAAACATTTCAAGGCAGAAGCAATTGACATGAAGTATTTAAAGTAATGAAAAACAAGGACCTGAACCCAAGACTACTCTATCCAGCAAAGCTATCATTTAAAGTTTAAGGGGAAATACAGAGTCTTTGAAACCAAATGAAAGGTTGAAGGAGTATTTTCTGTTCTCTTCTATTGATGATCACTAAGGATATCTGTGACACCTTTGTAATATAAAACTAGGTGGTCAATGACTCTAACAAATTAAACTAACATACATCATCTATATCATTTTAATATTTCCATGAAAGCTTGTGATATAAGAATGGTGGGAATGTATGATTTTGTTATTACTGTATTTTTAATTTATCCTACAACTTTCAACTATAACCAGTCCTCTGGATCCAATTGCAAAGAAATAATATTTGTCTATGTCTAGAAGTGACTATTAAATCAAAGTGTGTGGATAAGTTTTGAAAAATATATATTATATATTGTATATCAGTATTCAGAACTGGACTTCCAATCTTACTACTCAACCATATTCTTGAACTTTGTATAAATTAAGTATTAATGACCCAATTTAAAAGATAATTATGCCTTTGTTGATATTTTAGAGAGAGAGAGAGAAAGAGAGAGAGAGAGAGAGAGAGAGAGGCTGGAAGAGGGGGAGAGAGAGAGAGAGAGAGATGTGATAAGCATCCATCAGTTACTTCCCACACCACATACCCCACATATTCCAACAGAAGATAGAGCCCACTATCTGGGTATGTGCCCTGACCAGGAAGCGAACTGGTGACCTTTCAGTGCATGGGTTGACTGTCAACAAACTGAGCCACACCATCCAGGGTCAATTCTCAGTTTTTAATTACATTATATTAGTTTACTTAGCATAAACACACCTATTTTTTTCCTTACTCTGATTTATTCTATCCTATTGGATGTGCTATTGAGAAATCACAAAGATGAGGCTATATATGATCTTTTAAATTAAATGAAATATCATATCTTATGCTGTTCTCCATACATATGTACATGTCTCCAGTCTTGAAATAACTTGCTTGAATTTTTATGTTAAGCATAGAATGAGTTAAAAAAAAATTCCCTGGGGAATAACTAAAGTTAAGAGAGTTACTATCTTCATACTGATGTGCAGGTTTTCACTGAAAATCTCTTCATTTCACTTAATCAAATAAAATTATATTTAACATATCTTTGCCTGGTTATATTATTATGTATCAGAAACAAAGTTACAAAAGACTTTTGAAAACACAAACATTTATGTTATAGTGATTGTGTCTCCACCTTGATTTCAGGGTTAAATGCAGGACCCTTGCTATACCCCCACTGCATCAATCTGGTTAATAGATTCATTATAAACAGATTTTGTTTTAAAAACTGACTGCTTAACAGGATACTGTTTTATTACTTGACTATTATAAACTCTCAACTAGCATATATACTTTATGGAAATATAGTGATGTATGTAGTAGGAATTTGGGACTAACTTTACTTCTAAATTGTAGTTTGCTATTATAATAATGACTTAAAAAGGACTGCCTGCTCAAGACATGCCTTTAATAGTTTATTTAAATGTATTTTTTCTATACTGGTTTCTAGATTAAATTAATTTCATATCCAATACATACTATTTCTTTTTACTAAAACTATGGCTTGACATTTATATTTTATTATAGAATTATTTATGTCACAGTTTATTTTTAGTTATGTTGCTAGTCATTCCCTACCAGGAGCTTGAATAAAGCAGAAACAATTATGTTCAAGCTGACTTTTTCAATGCTATATTACAACTGTTATGAGTCTTCACAGAAAGTCCAAAAATCTGCTAAATCAATTTCTTCTGTGTCAGCACAATTGATATCTTTCACTTTTTTTGATAAAGATTATTTCAGTTAACTGAATCTTAGCTAACAACATGAGCAATGATAATGCATCTGTGATAATGTATTTCTTGTAAACAAAATCTTTCATTTGAATGAATGAGTTTGTTTTCCTGTTATTTCACAAGGGCTCTTAGCTTCATTATTTACAAGTCATAAATTTATATGTAGAGTGTGAAGAACAATTCCTCATATGGGTGAATGTGATAACAAGTATTTCCCTAGTTACTAACATGCTTATTTTTCCTCCAGTTCCCCAAATGACATCTTTGGAGGAAAAAATATTAAATGTCTCTGTTTCTTATCCTATATGTGATATTACTGGCAAAAATATTGTTTCTGAAATGAATTATTATACATTTACTATTTTAATTGATTCCATATGTAAATAATATACAATATAAAGAATAATATACAATATAAAGTTCTCAACTTAAATTCTCTTAAATTTTAAACGCAGAAAAAGTTAGACATTTAAATGATTCTACGGATTCCATTTAAATAGTCTGACATGTCTATGATTTCAAGGATTCCATATTAGCCATTCTTTGAATCAGTACTTCATTTCTGAGCCTTAGAAAACTGGACAGTCCTTTTTAAGTTTAATATTATCCATACTTATATTTCTAGCATCTTTAATAATGTCCACACACACTAGGCACTAGAATATACATAATTGAATCATATATTCCTGCAGCACCATTAACTGAAAAGCTGGTATGTGCAAGACAAAGTCACCTAGACATTGGGCATAAACATTAAGGACACTGAGATGGGAAATTAACTCAACCCTATGGTGCCAGGGTAACCAGCATGAGCCTTCCCTGTTTGTTCTCCAGGGTATCATCATAGTTCACAATATTACTAAGATTTTTTTGAAGAATTTAATAAAAATCTATTCTCATTTGAAAATCTATTTTCTAATCTCCACTTTCCTGAATTACTATCACAGTGGGTATTTTGTGATACTAGCACAGTGAATTTGGATATATCTCATCTTCTTACATAGTTTCTTCCATGGTGCCTGTCTGTCCTAATCCTTTCTGTATTTTCTGTTGTTGTATTTTCTGTTTTAAAGAGAAAATACATGATTTTTTCCCTCTTCCTTCACATGTGGATGAATTTAAGCAGCAGAGTAGCAACTCTAAAGTTTTAATTGGAGGCGTGAATCATGCTCCTAGAAATGAGAAAACCCTAAGTGGTATTAACTTATCAGAGATGGTTAGATTGTCTGAGTAAGAGTCAGAAATTACTTTTTTAAAAAGATAATTAAGCTAAGGTCAGTAACAGGCACAGAAAAATACATACACTTACAAGTTTTCTCTTTGGAATCTTTCCAGAACCTATTTGAGGGGTAAAATAACTGAAGAGGAGATTTCTAATTTGCTGAAATAACTTAGACCACTGGGAAATAGTTGTTTTTATCATAGTTATTAATTTAATGGTGCAAATATGTGTCAAGTATGACAAGGAAGGCGCATAATGTGAATTTTTATTCCCTTATTTTTTTTATCTGATTCTATATGCTGGCCATTATAATGTATGTTTCTAATGGCTATAAGGATATCAGACCATACTTTCTTTCAATAAACTTAAATTCTGGTAGAATTATGCTGATCATGAAATATAAAAACCAGTATGTATATACAATCTGAGATCAGAATTTTGTCAGGCATTTTTCTAAATTGCATGAACTGTGTTCAGTAGTAAATACAAAGTCATTTCAAAATCTGCTAATTTTAATTGTCTTAATTACAGAATCAGCTGTTTGATTATATCTCTGACTGTTTCACAACTTATTTGCATATATACTAGTAGTTCCATATTAAAAAATTGATTACTCTCAAACTCTATTCAACTTAACATAATTATTCAATATTATTAATTAATATTATATAGATAAATATTATCAATTGAATGATTTTATTTTGATACCTAATAAACAAAATGCATTGATCATCTCAGATAAGCTTTTCCTGGATTTAATGATTTGAAAATACTTCAGTGTTCACTAAGTAAAATATATTTTAAGGTGATTTTATGCTTTCTGTCATAATTGAATTCAAAATTTGACTCATGGTGAAAGAATACAAATATTTATGTAGTAATTTATTATCTACAAAAGAATGCTGCTGGCTGATATATCCATGAAATTATGCTTGATAAGCTTAATTTTAATGTATTGCTCTTTTTAATTTTTAGCTTTGTTTTTATTAATTTGAGAGAGAGAGTGATAAAGATAGAGAGAGAAATATCAATCTGTTGTTCCACTTATTTTTACATTAATTGGTTGCTTCTTATATGTGCCCAGACTGGGGATCAAACCTGCTACTTTTGGGTATTGGGAAAACACTCTAACCAACTTAGCTACCTGGCCAGGGCTTTAATTAATTACTTGTAATACATGTTTTCTTTTATAAATAAAATTTAAGTAATTGAAAAGTTAAGTAAATAAAAGAACAATTCATTTGGTGTTGTAATCATGTTTCATCTTTTCCCAAAATGCACTATATTAAATTCATTATTGATGAGAAAAAACATATAACATTTATTTTTGAAAGATAATTTAAAATTTGGTTTAAGTTTTGAAGACTTCTATAAATCTTGAATCAGGGCTTCCTCTGTTGTTCCTTCTCCTGTATCTTGCCTATTGCTATCTCTGACCTCCCTGGACCTTTTACCACTGCCTATTGCTCCTTTGTTTCTAACTCTCAGTCCCAGCCTTCTCAAGGTCTTTTCCGAATAATTACAGCTCTTTTATGCTTTCCTATTCTACCACTTACTTTGTTAAGAGCACAACCTAATTCTATTATAATAAAAGCATAATATGCTAATTAGATGAGACAGCCGGAAGAGCTTCTGGATGTCCTTCCAGATGAAGCCTCTATGGTCATGGCCAAGTAGAGGGAGTTAGGGGCAATCAGGCAGTCATTAAGAGTGGCTATGGGCAATGAGGCTGGCAGGCAGGTAGTTAGGGGTGATCATTTAGTCAGGTGAGCAGCTAGGGGTGATCAGGCATGCAGGTGAATGGTTAGGGGAAATCAGGCAGGTAGGTGAGTGTTAAAGGGCAATCAGGCAGGCAGGTAGAGGGGTTAAGGGTGATCAGGCAGGCAGGCAAACAGTTAGGAGCCAGTGGTCTTGGATTGTGAGAGGTATATCTGACTGCCAGTGTAGGGCCAATCCTACAAGCCCACAATGGCAGTCGGACATTCCCCAAGGGGTCCTGGATTGAGAGAGGGTACAGGCCGTGCTGAGGCCATGCACAAATTTCATGCACCAGGCCACTAGTAGAGTATGAAATCCACTAGAAACTCTCTAAAACAAATGCATTACATCTCCATCTATGGTGAATTCTAATCTCAGGCTATTACACCAACACTTATTTCTCTTATCTTTAGCAGCTCCTCAACATCTTTGAATGTAAATATGTTCATTGATGTAAATATGTTGTCTTTATCTTATAATCACTTCTTTGTCCTATATTCTCTATCTAGTATTTTGCAATATTTGGGTAACTTTCAAAGTCTACCAGGGGTTTAAAAAAAAAAAACAGACTACAAATTTCTGACTTGAGTCAATTGATAGAGTGCCAGCCCAGGGATTGAAGGACCATCTGATCAAGAACATGTATGTGGTTGAAGGCTCTATCCCTGGTTAAAGGGGAGGCAACCAATCAATGTGTCTCTCTCACTAATTTTTGTTTCTCTTCCTGTCTCTCCCCTTCCTTCTACTTTCCCTGAAAAATAATGAAAAAATATACTCTGGTAAGAATTAACAAAAATAGAGGAAAGAAGAGAGAGGAGGAGGAGGAGGAGGAGGAGGAGGAGGAGGAGGAGGAGGAGGAGGAGGAGGAGGAGGAGGAGGAGAAAGAGGGGGGGGACTATTAATGATCTCAATGGATAAGGAAGTTGATATTTTTTTAAACTCTTTTTTAAGATTTCTATATTTACCTGGTTGATGAATGGATTAAAATATTCATTGCCTTTGCCCTTTGTTATGTGTCTCTTCTTACTCAGTACATATAGTAAATTAGAATATACTAATTCATAATTATCATTCATGTAAAATGACAGGAAGTGTTTGACAATTTTCTCAGGCAATTTAAGATATTTGGGTTGAATATAGATGCAGAAATTATAAAAAAATTTCTCACTTGTCAAGAAAAATTTACTTTACATTGCTTCTTGGAAATGAATCTGTTAGAGTCACAAACTTCATATTCCCAAAAAGGCATGTAAGGATAAATTTATAGCACAAAAAACTTATTTTTTCTGACTTTGAAGTCAAGCCATCCTACTATATAAAAACCCAGGGTCTGTAACATCCAAAATGACCAAAGGCTCAACCGCTAAGAAGTCAGTCCTACAGTCAGTGGTGTGTTGCCATGGCGACCCTGCACTGACTGCTCCTCTTGTGGGAGCCGTGACCTGACTGCTGAGAGGGCTGCAGATCAGGCCCAGAGAGAGGCCTGGAGAGAGAAGCAGGGTCTGATCCATAGTCTCCATGACATCTTTTAATCAGCCTTTGCATCTCTCTTTCTCTCCAAGCCTCCAAGGGGGCTACTTATCAGCTCTACCTCACTGATCAAGCCTTGATATAGGCTTGGAGATGCTGACTGGCATAGAAGCCAACCAATCAGAACCTAATCTGGATGAACTGCAAAGGCAGAACTTAAGTTGGGAGCTGAGGAGGAGTTTTAAGGGCAACAGCTTTTTGGTGTAAGGCAGTGTTTCCCAAAGTGTGGTACACGTACCCCCAGGGGTACACGTTGCACCAGAGTTTGATGAGGATATGAACTGCACCGTGCTTAGCTGCGCCTAATTCTACGTTCTCATGAGTATGAGGGGTACTCAGCATTACGAAAATTATAGGAGTACACATATGTCAAAAGTTTGGGAAACACTGGTGTAAGGTATAAGAAAGCAGTTCAATTTTTTAATGACCACTTTTGCACTATGACTGGTTATCAGTCCAGATATAGGGATTATGTATTTTTGTCTGCCGAGAGCATCTTCTCCTGCTGAAAAAGGCTTTTTCCCCCATTTAAGCAATTCTATCCTATATAATCCATCTATACTGATAAAAGGTCAATATGCTAATTAGACCCAGTTGACCAGCCATCTTCCTAACATCCGATTTCCTTCCAGACAAAGCCATAGTGGTGGGGGCCAAGGCAGGGTAGGGTAGTTGGGGGAAAGATCAGGCAGTCAGGCAGAGACAGATTCAGAGGCAATCAGGCTGGCAGGCAGAGAGGTTAGAGGCAATCTGGCAAGCAGGGAGAAGGCAGCTAGGGGTGATCAGATGACAGGCAGTTGAACATCCCTCAAGGGGTCCCTGATTGGAGAGGGTGCAGGCTAAGCTAAGGGAACCCCATCTTGTACAAATTTCATGCACTGGGCCACTAGTTTATATATAAGTGAGGTAGCCAAAAGAGAAAAAAAATGATTGTACACAGTGAGTCAACCAAAAATTTCTACAGAAATTTGTAATAAGTAAATAAAAATGCCCATGAATAATCCTATATAATAAAGAGGTAATATGCAAATTAACCCTCATGCCCTCACAAGATGGATGCCTATAACCTGGCCATCAGGGGGGTTAGTGAAAGATGGCTGAATAATCAGGCTGCATGGGGCAACCAGGCCGTCAGCAGGTTTAGTGAGGAACAACCAAATGACCAAACAAGCTGGCTATGTGGGGTGGCCAACTGTCCCCTTCTCCTACTGGCCTGGTCACTCCTAACTGCCCTCCCCTGCCATTTTGGTCGCTCCATGGAGCCTTTTGTTCAGTCTTTGGTTGTCCCTCACTAACCCCCTGCAGGCCTGATCACTCAGCCTGCTATTCAGTTTTTGACCATCCCTCACTAACACCTATGCCAGCCCCACATAGTCTGTTCAGTCATCTATTCAGTTGTTTTGGTCATGGCAGCCCCTAGCATTTTATATATATATGGATTATTGGTTTCATCTTTGGTCACATAACACCTAATATTTCCTCTTTCAGAATATACACTGAGTGGCCAGATTATTATGATCTCTGAACACATAATAATCTGGCAACTCAGTATAAGGAAAATAAAGCCAATTTGGGTGTTGGTGATTTTTTATGTGTGTGTATGTGTGTGTGTGTGATAATATAAAATTGTTCTTGATACTATTTTTGCATAACTCTAGCATCATAGAATAATGGGCATATCTAAAACTTTTATTAAGAAACTTGTCTTTAATTCCAGTTCATATCACAGTTTTTGTTCATCAGTAGCCATAAATAGATTTATAAAGTGCCATTGTTTCTCTCAAAATGACAAATAACAACCAGTTGTACTCACAGCTGAATTACATAATGATTTTGCTGATTCAGTGCATTTCAGCTAGTCTTTAAGATATGTGGTAATGCTCAAGCTTCATCCTCCAAGCTATAAAATAAAATTATATCAATTTGCTTATTTTAATCAATAATACCATCACTTCCCAACTTGTTATAACAAGGATAAACATGAAAGAATAGTCTGGCCAAAACCGGTTTGGCTCAGTGGATGGAGCGTCAGCCTGCGGGCTGAAAGTTCCCAGGTTCGATTCCGGTCAAGGGCTTGTACCCTGGTTGCGGGCACATCCCCAGATTGATGTTTCTCTCTCATCGATATTTCTAACTCTCTATCCCCCTCTCTTCCTCTCTGTAAAAAATCAATAAAATATATTTTAAAAAAAAGAATGACACATTGAAAAACTATTTGACATTTATTCTTGGTTTCTCCCTTAAGAACGCCATATTCTTTGTTGTATTGGTCACAAAACTTTCAAAATATCTTCCTCTAAATATCTGGCCCTTTCCAGTCAGGATATACTATTGTGTACTAAATTCCCTTCTCTTTTCACCCATGTGGTTGCTGATCATATATTTTCAAACTAACTTCATCATTACAGAAAGATAGCGAAAGCGCCTTAAGATGTTATTAAATGCCATTCACTTTAGCAATGTCCACATGTCAAAATTTGCAGTAACATAACTCCTTTGAAACCTATGCTCTGCAGTCTGCTCTGGTATTTGTCAATATAATTTAGAACTGAAATGTAGCTGAAAACATTACTTAAGATTATTTATAAATTACAACTTATTTCTGTGGGATAAATTTTACCAATTCTATGTGAATGTGGAAACTAGTATTATCAAATCAGAAGCTATTGTCTTCACTGCTAGCCTTCGGCACAGGATGAGCAGCCTGGCTTTAAGTGCTTAGTATTACAAGAACTGCTTTGGATATTATGCTTCTTTTATACCATGGGCCTGTCATCTGAGTGGTGCTTCCTGGCATCCCCTGTTCTTGTTCAAACATCCTGATAACAGAGAATAGAAAAATTAGTGAAAATAAGATATAGTGTCAATATTAACCTAAAGCTTTTAGTGTAGGACAAATAAATTATTATTCATTTGAGATTTTTCTCCTCAAAAATAAAAGCAATTTTATAAAAATTATGGGAAAATTATAAATCCATATAGTTAAAGTTAAAGCAATTTATACTCTTCCTCTCTAAATTAATAAATTGTCACCTGTGTAAATCATTAGTATATTCATTGCTAATTTATGCCTATGTTATAAAAATAGTTTCTTAGAAAAATTAATTTAATATAAGTCATTATCAAGTTACTATTACTCAAAAATAAATATTAGTGTGCAGAGAATAAATAAATGCAATTAGGAACATATTCTCCACATTTTTAGAGAATAAAAAAATCAACTCGTGTTAAGGTGATCTAAATATATATATATTCAGGGTAAGATTAGTTTCTATGCTATAGAAAATACTGCATTTTTATTTTCTAGTTTTAATCAAGTTTTCAAAAGTGAGAAAAGTAAGGTTACTTTGAAAACACAAGTGGCTGAAACCGATTTGGCTCAGTGGATAGATTCGGACTGAAAGGTCACAGGTTTGATTCCAGTCAAGGACATGTACTTTGGCTGCGGACACATCCCCAGTGGGTGTGTGTGTGTGTGTGTGTGTGTGTATGTGTGTGTGTGTGTGCAGGAGGCGGCTGATGTATGTTTCCAACTCTCTATTCCTCTCCCTTCCTCTCTGTAAAAAATCAATAAAATATATATTTTTAAAAGAATACCACATATGCTTATATTATGTACATGTGTGTGTATTAAATTGTGATAAATTTTACATGAGTCACAAAGAGATATTATTTGCAAAAATCCCCCACCTCATTTGGGAGGGAGTTGAAAAAAAATAAAAGTTAATAATTATAAATAGCAAAATTAAAACATTATGATATATTTAGGTTATTAATTTAAAAATCCATAATGACTGTGCACTGTGAGCTAGATACTATGCCAGATAGGGGAGGGGACATATAGTAGCAAAAAAGTAGTAGATTGCCTGCTATGTAGCTTGGGTTAATGTAGGGGAAACAAGAAAATAATAAAACAATAAAGATATAAATATGTCCTGTAATTTACATGTGCTATGGATGAAATAAAACAGACTGAGGGGAATAGAGAATCCTGGATTTTTTCACAAAGGGGTTTGATATTTTAAGGTAGTTGACGGCTCTCTCAGGTGGCATGAATAAGAAGCTGAAGTAAATGAGGAAGCAAACTTTGGATATACGTTTGAAGATGAGAATATTCTAATTGGAGAAAGCAGCGAATTTCTAAGTCCTGAAACAGGAATGCTTGGAGATGGCAGTAGACACCACCTTATTCATAGACGTAAGGCAGGGTCCTGGTGACTAACATCTTTCTCCTACGAGCAAGATGGCCGTCAGGGGAGCCCAGGGTCTGATCTGGGTAAAGTTTCCTCCAGACTTCACCTTTCTTTTTGCAGTTGGACATTTTTATTTCACAATAAATATAGAAGATCAATCAACACATACAAAAATTTTAATATTATTTTACATTTTAATTTTAATTCATTTGTAATAGGACTAAACTTTGGATTTCTAACGCACATGTGAAATAAACAAGACATTCTACAGATGAACATTTTGCTTGATTTGAAATATTTTTTCAGATACTCCAAATAGAAAGAATTAACTAAAAACATATTAAATACTTGTTTATATATACAAACATAAAAATACACAATTACAGTCATGTTGGAAGCAGTATGGGATAATGAAAAGAATATAAACTTTGTGGTTAGGCCTATGTTTAAGTCCTGTCTCCAGCAGTGAAATAGATACATGGTCTTGGAATTTGCTTAATAATAATCTTATTTGAAAATGGGGATATTAAATTAAAATTAGAAGAGCCATGTGTAAAGTTGATGCAAATATTAATGTTAACACATAAAATATTAAGCATATATTAGGTATGTTAGATTATTATTATATTAATTGTGTACTTTTTATGTTATAGGAAATAGGTCACATATGTGGTTTCAAGGTATATAAATGCAAAGCATGTAATCAAGATTCTTTAGAGCAACCCCATCATCTGTGAATATTATGCAAATAATTCCTGTTATGTCTTGTATAGAAGATAATTTAAAGAATTTATTTGTTTCCTTATTATCTGTTATTAAAAGATAAAGAGTTTAGCAGTTTCTTTAATTCCATGCTTGACTGACTTCTTTAGCATTGTGATGTCAGATATTGTTCAATGAATGATAAATGAGCAAATGAATTCATGAATTCAAATGGCGATAAACAAATCTTGATAATGCTACCTGAAATATATGCCAAATATCTCTGAAGCAACATTACATGCTTAACTTAACTTATTCAGCAAGCATCACTGTCAACAAAACATTACAGTAATTCATTGTTGTTGTTTTTTTATATTCTACTTGGTGGGATGTGACTAGCAATATTAAAAAAGCATCAAACTTATAGCACTATTCTTATTGTTCTAAATTATTTAGTTTGTTTGGTTTTAAATATACCCACATGAAAAAGAGTAAAAAAAAAATATTATCATGCTTTGGAAACAAATACATGAAAGAATTTTTCTGAGTTATTGCTCAGATGCATACCATAACAAGATATTAATAACTAATTGGATTCACTCAACATTTTTTTCTATTAGTCTTTGTTACTTATTTTTGAGGTTGGTATTTGCATATTTAAAATATCTTAAGGTGATGATCAACTAAGATCACTTTTGAATAAGAGAGTAAAATAACAGTTTAACAGTCATTTGGTTTTTAAAATCAATAGCAGGTTTGAAAATTTTTCTGTGTTCTCTTAAGACTCTCTGATACTGTCTTTTTATTATTTTTATCTCTCTCTCTGTGCACACACACGCACACACACGCACGCACACACACACACACACACACACACACACTCACACACACTCACACACACACATACATTTGGTCACCACGTTCAGAACTATTATTGAGACACATTGTCCTCTGAAGTAAGGAGTAGTACGATAACGTGAAAGTTGGGATATATGTGCATGGCTGATACCAAACTAACTTTATAGCATGTGCATAGAGAACTTGGCTGAATTTCTGTTCTATCACGGTGGTTTAGATGTCTGCTTAAAAATTAGAGGTCTCAGGATCATTCAAAACATCAGGAACCATTATTTATTACTCATTACCCCATGGTATATAATCAATTAAAATAAATTCCTTAGGTTCGTGATGTATGTTATTCACTTCATGTGTCCTTTGACTTAGGACTGTACCTTTTTTAAGTAGCATGCTCTCCCTAAGCTACTATTGAATAAAGCACACAGAATTGTGCTCCTAGGAAACTAGCCTAATTTTTATACTTGCTTTTCCATTTGTACTTTCTCCGCCTTTATGTACAATTATCTGCCTCACTCTGTCTATAACAGGTCTGATGGGTTTATTAAACTAGTGAGCATAGGTGGAAATGAGCATTAGAAAAGCAAACTTACATTCAACATAACTTTCTTTGCAATGTTCATTCCAGTTACCAGCAAACGAAGGAATGGAAACACATTTCATCCTAATGAAATTGATTTTGGACTTATGGCCTCCCATACTGTGAGGGAATACATTTCTGTTGTCTTAAGCAACCAAGTCTGTGGTCATTTGTCACATCAGTCACAGAAGACTTATACTCACCCCTACCCCAGCTCACACTTAACGCCATACAGAAGGTGCTGGACAACACTCTGAAGAAGGAGAAAAATCCATAGATTGGTGCATTAGTCTATCTGCAAGATAAAAATGGACAGTGGCTTTGTTGTGGCCATGCTCAAAGATGCTTTAAAAGACAGTAGAGAAAGATTGTTCTAAATGCAAACAGGACACTTTATAATATACTTTGTGAGGAAAAAAAATAATAGCTTGAAGTCAGTCTCTCTCTCTCTCTCTCTCTCTCTCTCTCTCTCTCTCTCTCTCTCTCTCTCTCTCTTTTCTTTCTTCTCTCTCTCTGAATTCAACAAATAGCCCTAGCCAGTTTGGCTCAGTGGATAGAGTGTGGCTCCTGGAACTTACAGATCCCAGACTCAGTTTTAGTCCAGGATTTGCAGGCTCCATCTCCTGCATATTTCTCTCACATGGATGTTTCTCTCTCTGTGTCTCTCTTTATCCCTTCTGACTCTGTCTAAAATTCAATAGAAAAAATATCTTTAGATGAGGATCATCAACAACAACAAAAACAACAACAAACAACAACAACAAAAACAGTAGGCTGAATAAAAAACAAAAGCAAAACACTGATCCCTCATCAGAGGCTGATGGTATAATCATCTCATCAGGATTCTAGAAGGTGGTAATCTGGAAGGCTGACGGCCCAAAGATCTGGGTAGAGGTATGTCATTGTTGGAATAAGCATGAAATGTGAAGATTTTTTTCATTACTTGTTAATTCTCACCAGAAAGCTTCCCTAATGAAAGAAACACTGAACAACAAAATATATTGGAACCTTGGTCCTCGATTAATTCAGTCTGGAAGGCTGGTCAAGAAGCAATTCGTTAAAAAAACAAAACAAAAAAAACCAAAAAACAAAAAAAACGGAATAATTTTGTCCCATAGAAATCATGTGAATTGAATTAATCCTTTCTAAACCCCCAAATGATTCTTTGTTTTAGCCTTTCTTATATACAAGACATGTCTAATGTACTGTTTAATCTATACTTAAACACTTCTTAAATGTACTGAACCACACACCCCCTTACTAGCCTTGAACAAATCACTTTCAGTACTGGGTCCAGGGGTCTCTCATGTCAGCATGCTGCATTTTTATTGTTCATATATCACTGCCCTTGAAGTGGCTGTCACTGTCTACCTGCTTTTCTTTTATCCAAATCAAGGACAGTTTGTCTACCTCTTCAGTTGCTGGGATCATTCTTTCACACCCTTAGCAACATTTGCACTCTGGGATGGCCTCTTTATGTTTTAAAATTGTGCTTATAGTTGATTTCCCCAGCAACAAAAGCATTCTCTTCTCTGTTTGTTGCCTGAGAGGTGTTTTGTTTTGTTTTGTTTTGTTTTTTGTCATGTTGAGGTACCAGTGTGAAAGGGTTGTCAGTTTGAAAACTGAAGTTTGGTTTGACAACTGAGACTATTTTTTTCTCCTTTTCTCTGTGAACAACTTGGTAAGAACCGAATTGTTCCAGATGGGAGACATTCAAGAAATGAGGTTTGACTGAGATTAAATGCCAGCAGTGTAAACATTCACTTATGACTTTATATAATGGACAGAAGAACAGAGTAGTCATGGTAACATATGGAGACTGCATATGGGCCTAACAGCATTGATTCTCATTGACCAACACCAGTCTTTTTATTGCTACCTCTGGAGGACCAACCTAAAGGCAGAGGAGACTAATCCTGAGCCTCCAGGTGGTAAAAGCCACTGGATGACAAGTCTATTACATTGGGACTTTCTTTCTTAGGTTGGGTCTCCTGCCTTCAGAACCCCAGACAACAGATGTGAAGCATAACATTATGACTTGGTCTTTCTAATCTCTACAACCTGAATTATTTCTAGTTAATTTTCTGTAACTTTTCTCATATGAAAGATTGGGTTCTTGGTCATGATATTCAATGTTGTTACTTCTATTTGACATTCAATTTTGTACTTTCTTATTTTCCATTTACTTTGCTGAAGCATAAAACATATGAGAGATATGATTAGCTTTAGCTGATCTGTGAGATAATTTTGACTCTCTTTCAGTGTCTTACATCTTAATTTGGAATTATTTTTCAGGATCTGTTATTTTTTCCCCTTCTATTTACAAGAACATGAAATTGATCGTGCTGATGTATAATATTCTTCTTGCATGTTTGAATGTTTTCTGTTTTGAGTGCATATTATTTTTATAGATTATGTGATATCTATGTGTTTGTTTGATGGGAATGGTTCAACCCTGGCCTTCTATGTGCTGAAAAACATGAGGGAATAGGTAAATAGGTTAACTAAAGCAGCAGCAAAGTTTAATCAGAGTCTAAAAAACATTTCCTGTCCTACATTAGCTTTACTTGCTAATCTAGATATAGAATGTCCCTTATGGATTAACTTTCCATTTCTTACGATTGAGCAAGAAGTTTTTATAACTTATTATGAGGCTAAGTATATGTATAGGGCTTTTTCTTTTCTTTTTTTTAATTTACATATCTCTATTTGGTTGCTAATAGCATAAAATTTCTTTAGGAAGGTAGGCCAAAAGAATTTTTTTAAAAGTCTACTTTTCTAAACGTTTCTCCTCTGACATTCTGGTTGTGGAGTTCAGTGAGCTAGTGTGTGTACCTTCTTTGTGGCCATACTCACATTACTGGCTTTTCTTTGTTCTCATATTTTGCTTGAGTTTTCAAAAATGTACCATTTGTTATTAGAAAAATCTGTACCCTGTCACTTTGTTCAATGTATTTCAGTAAGACAAGGAATATAAAACTAGAGAGCTCACATTTATCTTGAAATTGTGCGCTTGATTGCTAACTAATTCCTCTGTATTCATGTCTGTGAGTGTGTATGTGTGTACATGAGTGTGTGTACTGGCGACATGATTACGAAGAGCAAGCATGTACAAGTGATTATTTCTCTCTGTTTCCTTTCAGTCAGCTATCACCAAAGTTATAATAATTAGTATTACACACTCAGAAATAATCTAATATTCCTTTTCACTCATGCACTAGGCACCAGTTTATTTTTAATAGCATGATGTTATTTTAAATACTTTTCTGACAGTATAAACAATATGTTAGCACAATTTTTTTATGTTAACACAATTTGATCATATTATTGATACTGTCATATTTATTCACTCGATTCCACTGTTTTAAACCAAACACTGTTTACCATCTTTCTTACCAATACTGGCATCACATACTGCAGCTAATACTACCTCCTTCTCACAAGAAACAGTTACTATAAAGGGGAACAGAATGTGTCATCCCAAAATATGTTTCTTTGGCATTAGGTTTTTTGTTTGTTTGTTGTATTTGTATGTTTGTTTGTTTGTTTGTTTTTAATAAACAAAGACTTAGAAAACATATCTGACTTTCCCCGTAATTGCCTAAATGGATTTAGAGAACCAGCTCCAGGAAGGAAGCTATTATCAATAGATATTATCTATAGTTTAATATGAACTAAGTGTGACAGGGAGGAATCTAGCAAGGTCCTTTTGATTGAAGTCCTCCCTGTGTCCCATTGTTAAAGATGGCTCAGCAAACATTTGTTTACCAAACATTTGCTTCTTCATCTCTCAGGTGTATTACCTTTTTGCCATTTAAAGTGCAAATCACTACCCCCATTTCTCCTTAGCTCAAGTTGGCCTAACAGCCTTAACTGCCCGATTTCTCTCTTTGGGTTCTATATTCTTTTTTTTTCTTTTTTTAATAAATCTTTATTGTTCATATTATTACAAATGTTCCTCATTTTTTTTCTCCCTCCATTGGAACCTGGTGGAGGGGAGCAATGGAGGGTTCTATATTCTTATGAAATCCCCATACGTACAGATGTAATTAAATTTGGTTATTTTCTCCTGTTAATCTAGCTCATGTCAATTTAATTCTTAGGCCAGCTGGAAGAACTAAGAAAGGAGAGTATCCAGGCCCTGACATCTATTTTTTTGGCTTTTTACTACAGTTTCTAACTGTTCTCCACTGGGAATGGCCCAGTGATCTGGGAACTACAGGCTGTCAAATGGCCAAGGGGCTGTGTGGTGCCCACACTCTGATTTGTGCTAAGTTGTATGGGTTCTAGTACATTGCTGCTTTCCCTTTAGTGTTATGTTAATTTTTATTTAAATAGTTAAAAAAAAACAACAACAACACACAAAACCTTTGTTTCCATATGATCTAAACTTAAGTCAATAGAATTAGACAGATGACATATGTTAATGACATATGCAGTGCTACACTAAGAATCATTCTTCCCTTCTGAAAAAAAACCAAGGCTTTGCTAATGAAACAAGTTTACTGTGGATTCGACTTTCTTCAAAGCAAGTGTTCTCCTGGAAAACATATCAACCCCTAATGAAAGTTGGATCATGCACACATATTTTAATAAGTATGTTTACAAAACATGCTTGCTCTTCGTAATCATGTCGTAGTATTAGCTGCAGTATGTGATCAGTAAAATCTTAACCTACCATTTCTCAGTTATACCCACACATATCTAAATCTAAATGGCTTACAGAGTTTGACCTCCAGCTAGGAAACCTGCTACAATGAAGTATGTATATCAGACCATGTACTGTATATTTGAATACTTAAGTTTGTTATTTTGCTAGGTGTTTCCCTAGTAGATATTTTATATGTAAAATCTGACTATTGTGATTCATTTAATTGCTTTATTTAAATTACATTTTTTCAAGTTAAAAATTATATCCTTTAGCTTGCATCAACTATTCAGTTTTTTCAGATAATATGATTAGGTTTTTATCTTCAGTCTTCAACCTTGGAAGTACTTTCTAAGCACTTTCTTGAACCTATTTTTGAGGTTAAATCATTTTGTCATTAATATTTTAAAAAGACTAAATGGAAAGAGATGCTCATCTAGTCTAGACATCCTTGTCACTGATATAATAGGGCAATGAGACAATTTCCCTCCTAAGAACAGGAAGGTAGTTCTATCTGTTCTATGTTGTCTCATTTATCTCTGTTACATTGATGAATTCATTTCATGACATTACTTGGTCTGAATAATGAAAAGCTGGAAGAGAGAGTCTGATGGTCGAGATGGAATATTTAAAAATTTCCTTCCAATTATAGCTAACCATCTTTTTGAGATTCACCATTCAGATGATCAATCATTTTGGGTGAGCAAAAACTCCTAGATGGTATTTTAAAAATAAATTACAAGTCATTTGAATAGTATAATCTGTTTTAAAGCTTTATTAGACCAGTGTGAACTCCAAGTCGTTATATCTTCTTAAACACAAGTACATACAATATAGCAATGTGCTATGCTGTCAACTTTTCATTTGCTAACAATTTGAATATTCATTATCAAAAACAGTTTATTGAAAAGAATATAATCATTATGAAATAAACTTTTTATTACATGCTCATTTCCACATCTGTTCAATAGTTCAATAGATTCATTATCGCTGCTTAGAGATAGGGAGGATAATTGTTTTTGTAAAGTGATTGAAAGCAGGGCCTCTCAAACTTTAGCATGCCTGTAAAGCACCACAGAATGGAGATGGAGATCAAAATTAAATTTTAACAAGCTTTCTCAACATCCACTCCAACTAGTCAAAATTTGAGGCCAGGTTTTCTCCATTTAAATTCCTGTACTTAGATTTAATTTTTTGTTGTTGTTGTTGGCAGTTAAAGTGCATATAATCTTGAAAGAAATAATGCTGAAATTTTACAATAATTTTTTAAGATAATCCATGGGGAGATTTAGTTCTAGCTATGAGGTAGTTTGAACCAAATTTAGACTATTAACTTTAGCAACAAAACAGAATACCATCATTACAGTGATTAATCTGCTTTCCTAATTGTTATAACAATACACTTCTCTCTCACACACACACACACACATTTTTTTACTTGTTTGTGTGGTTTCTTTTGTTTTGTTTTTTGGTGCCAGGCATTTTTCTGATGCTTTAGACATTTTTATAATAATAGACATTGTCATTTCATTCTTATAACAATCAACCTCATTCAAGCACAATAATCATCCTCATTTTACAGATTATAAAAGTGAGGTACAGAACATTTAAGTAACTTGGTCATGACCACAGAGCCAGAAGAAGTAAATCATGGAGCCAAAATTCACATTTTTCAACCTTCTACAAAGTTAGAATCCATAAATACTATGCTACACTGCTTGTGTTTTAGAATAAAAGCACTATAGCTATTGCAAACTGAAGAATGAACTAACAAGTCAATCAAGGAACAAATGGAGGGGAAGAAGTTAAGTGTTTATAAAGATTTTGTTTGAAATTTGAAGAGTGTGTGTGTGTGTGTGTGTGTGTGTGTGTGTGTGTGTGTATTCTTGGCATTCAAGAGATGTGTTGATTGTATCACCTAGATGTTTCCTGAACCTTGTACCCATGGTCTTACAATATTAATAGCAGATTGTCGGTACATACTCTCTTTGACTATTTATATTTTTGTCCCTTTCCCATTGAAGGTCCTTAGTTCATGGCATCCATCCCTCAGGATCCTTTGCAGTACTTAACTATTTATTTACGCCTTTTCCTTGCTTCCCACCCACCCTTCAGCACCAGTCTGCATCCCCTTTGACCTCCCCTCCATTGTTCATTTCCTCCATCCTTGGGTTCTCCTATCAAGCTCTTCTTCCTAAAACTTCACCTCATCTTGATCTCACTGTCCTTTTATTATTCCAGCCCACACCTCTATCTATTTCCTTAGGCTCTACTAGTCTTTCAGGAATTAAACATGTTTTCTTCAGTTCCTACCACCCCTTACCTGAATTTATTTTGCCTTCAATTTCCAATATCCATTTCAGATTTTGCAACTTTGGGTTTTAAGCTCTTTTCACCATTCTACCTAATAGATCCAAATAAGTCATGCCTGGCTGCCCTGTATAGATACCCAGGGGCTTGTGGGTTTCATGCTCTGTGGTTGCTGTTTTGAAATTCTTTTTTCTTTAAAGATACTTTTATTGATTTCAGAGAGGAAGGGAGAGGGAGAGATAGGAACATCAAAGATGAGAGAGAATTGAAAATCTTAATAATTTTATCTTTGCATTAATGTTGTTAATTGATACTATAGAACCTGTACTGTGGGCTCTGAGCCTCTTCATTGGTGGGCGGAGCCTCTCCTGCCACTGCAGTGGGACCTCTTCTGGGCTTCCCACACCCCGCACCCTGGCAGCCCAGGTCCCTCAGAGCCTCCTTTTCCCTGCTCTGACCCAGAGGCCATGGCCATCTCTCTAGCCTAGTATGAGTGTGTGTGTGTTCTTGGGGGGAGGGGGGAAGAGCAGGGCCAGGGCCAGATTAGGAAGCCCCTAGTGGTTTTGAGAGAAGTCGCAGAGGCCCTCACTCTCCTCTGAGGTTGGCAGCTTCACAGTGCATTTGGTGAGCAAACCAGGAGAGATTGCTTCTGCATGGGACCAAAACTCTCACTCACTCCAGCTCAGGTTGCCAGCGTCCTTGGGTGAACTTTAAACATCTTTGTCTTGCTTGGACAGAAATTTATCTTTTTTTTTTTTTTCTTTTATCTTTCTGTCTTGAAAAGTCTGGTTTGCATTCCTGACTTTGCCCTCCTCCCCACCCCCACCCCCCACCCTGCCCCACCTGGCCCAGGCATCCTGCGGGGATGAGCTAAGTATTAGCATAGGGTGATGCTAATACATTTTCCTTGGGGAATGAAGAGGAGAGAGAGGAGACGGGGAGAGTGAGAAAGAGAAAACTTTTCAGGTACCATTTGCAGCATACGTTTATATCTAAAACCTTTTTAACAAAATATTACTGCATCTTCATTTCAACAAAAGCTGCTGCTGTGCCTTTCCTTTGCGCTGAGTCCACAGATACTGTTACCTCCAGGCTCTAGGGACTGACCACCCACCTCAGACCCATCCTCCTGGTCTTGATCCAGCATTTCCTTTCTCTGCCCTAATTTCGTGTGTAACTTCATTCTTGTTACCTGCAGGCCACTTCTTTGTAAAATATTGTAAAGTTAAATTGTCAGTTGATTTTTTAAAAAATGTTTATATTAATAATGATTATACAAATATTAAAATATTAAAGTTGAACAGAAATGTTAATATATTAATCGTTGTGAGCAATGGACTGCATTAAATGCCTCTTTGCTTGAAATATCTAGTGTCTTTTCCTTTTTCCTGAGTGGGTATTGAATAATATAGTTTGTAAATTAAACTGGACCCAAATAAATCTCTCATTATTCTTCTTTGACTTTGCAAAATATCAAAAGTCACTAGAATGCGATATCCAAGAGCATTTGAAAGAGGCGATGGGGCGCTGAGAGAGTGTCCTTGAACACTTGGCAGGATGGTATTTGGAAGAGGATGCTTAACTTCAAGTGCAGAATCTGAGTTCACTGCTGGGAGACTTCTGCCAAGTTTGGAAACACCTCGAGTTAGTTATTTAGTTACCTCGCCTGAACAATAGGTAGAAGAGCACTTTTCGCCCGATCGATGAAATGATTACATGGATATTAATGCTTTGAAATACTAATTAAATGTGTATTATCCATTGCAATATCCTGGCTTTAGAGTTCTTTTTCGAGGATTTGATGGATAGAAGATGGGAGTTTTTTAATAGCTCCTTTCTTTTTCTGGCTTTTAAGGCCCCAAACACTGAACATTTGGTTTGGCACTGAGAGGGGCTGCGGGGGAGCAGAATACACCACCCAGAATACTCCACCCCAGGATATGTCACAGCCAGCGTGCGGGTTATTTCAAGATGAGACAATGGAGGCCCAGAAGACTCAGGAGGCGTTACCTTTCTCTTAACTACTGCAAAGAAATTCTATAGGGTGCCTGTATCAGGAACAGAGCTATGGTTAGAGAAGGCTTTTTTTTTTTTTTTTTTTAATATATTTTATTGATTTTGTACAGAGAGGAAGGGAGAGGGATAGCGAGTTAGAAACATCGACGAGAAAGAGTTATCGATCAGCTGCCTCTTGCACATCCCCTACTGGAGATATGCCCGCAACCAAGGTATTATACATGCCCTTGACCAGAATCGAACCCCGGACCCTTCAGTCCCCAAGCCGACGCTCTATCCATTGAGCCAAACCGGTTTCGGCAAGAGATGGCTTTTTCTATCAGAAAGGCCATGGCAAACATTTGTTCATCAAACATTTGCTCTTCTATTTCTGTGAATTATTTTCCTCCTCCTTGAAGCCCCAGACTCCTACTACCTCTCCTTGGCTCAGGATAGCATATAAGCCTCAATCACCTGCTGGGGAGCATCACATGTTGATGGAGCTCCTGTACATACAAAACATGGTATTTTCCTCTCAATCTGTCCATGTCAATGCAGTTATTAGACCAATCAAAGAACCTAAATAGAAGAAGGAAAAGGTTTCCTACCCCTATAGTAACAAATACATAAATTTAAGTAACTTAGAATTTTTTTTCTAACAGTATAGTATGCAATAGACTATTCTCTGTCTCACCATGCCCAAATATAATTTTTTACTTTACAGTATAAAGTTTATACTGTAGTCTTAACATTTTTTACATCTTGAATTTTCTTCACTAGTATCAATATGCAATGGGACATAAGGCAGCTATAATTTAATCATTTGTTTATTTCTAATAGTTTGATTGTTTTCAACTTTTCAATGTCAAAGCAAAATTGTGATGAGCCCTTAAGGCTAAATTTTATGAAATTATTGTTTTTTCAGATTTCATTCGTAAATGATGTAATTGTTAGCTTGGGGATGACCTCCCTCAAATTTTGATGTTTAATTGTTTTATTTTTATTTTTTAGTGGGTAAGAGGGTTTAATGAAGTTAATCAACATTGGTCATCTTATAACAACCTGTTTGGTGTCTCTCAAATTTGTCATATCCGATTAATATTATTTACTTTATTAAATTTACTAGACAGTTTTCAAACAACTATTAAAGGTAATTGGAATATTAAGTTCTTATATTAAAAAGTTCTTATATTATATTATATTAATACAAGCCAAGTTCCTATATTAAAAACAGAAAAGAATTGAAGAAGAATCTGCAATCTTGACAAATTTGAGAAAGCTCAAGAAATTAAATAAAATATTTCCCCTCTATGTATGAAATAGTGTATGTCATGTAGCAAGTAATAAGAAAAAGTGTTATATAAGACCCATTTGTAATTTTTCTGGTAACATGGTTTAGTCACATTTTGATTAAATTTAGCTAAAATAAGTTAGTGAAAGGGTTAGCTAGCTAGCTTAATTAGGAAGGTTTAGGGAATGAGGAGGATCCATGGGAGAGGAACCCATCCATGGAGACTTGAAGACACCATGGTGCTTACTAGTATCTTACTTGTACAGAGGATAGAGAAATGCCGCAGGAAGAGGGGGTCCAGGCAGATGGAGACATTCCGGCCTGAGTGGCCAGGAGATCAAAAGCAAACTCCATGCAGCATCAAGATAAGGGAAAGAGGAAGGAGGCAGGGGGGGTTGGGGGGAGTGCTTTGGACTTTGAAACTAATATGTAATAGAATGACCAAAGAGGAAAACAATGGGGCCCCAAATTAAGGAAAGAGACCAAAAAGAAAGTTTCAAGTTCAGACAAAGAACTGCAGCATATACAAAACCAGAGACAATGGGACACAAGGCAGGATTTTTTTTTTTTTCCCATTAGAGGGTGAGAGAGCAGGCTTTACCCTCCCCATGGAGTTCACTTTGGGGACACCCCTGCCCAATGGAGTTTGTATCTGCTTCCAATAGACTTCTACCTTTTTTTATTAAAGAAGCCTTTTTTTAACCACAAGCTTATTCTTCAATCTTCAAACTTCTTGAGGACGAGAACCCATAGGAAGAAAACTCTGCACCCTGAACTCCACGTTTCATTAGGATCAGAATCAATAAGGAAATGGAAACTTCTCTTGTTAAGAGCCTGGCTACTACTGCCAAGATTGTTGAAAGAAACAAACTACCTATATCTTAGTATCTTTTGCTCAATAGGCATATTTTAAAATCATTCCATGTTATGCCTCATCAAACCACTGCTTCATTTCTTCCTGCATAATTTTGACAGAAACTGTTTGGAAAATCAATGCCTCAGAGCTCTGTTTGGATTTACTACTGAATCCAATTACTGTATATTATCATAAAAAGCATCAAAGTGAAAATTATCGATGGTGCTTGTTTTGTGAGCATGCTAACTCCAAGTATAAATATTTGAAGGACACAATTTCTCACTATTATAAACAAGAAAAAGAATAAGGTTTCATATATGGAACAATAAACCACTTAAATTTAAACAAAGTTCTTAAAAAGAAATGCAATGCTGTTTTGTACACTGTTCAGATGAAAGAGTACTTTAAACTGTGACTAATAATACTTGGCTAAGATTACATGAGAGAATATTGTTATGCCAAGGAAATAGTTTGTCAGAAATGTTGGTTTAAAAATTTTATGTCTCAACTGCACTAATAATTTTAAGCAGGGTTTGACAAACTACAGCCTCTGGGCCAGAGCTGTCCCCTCCTGTTCATTTACTTATAGTCTGTGGGTAATTTGCATTATAATAGTAAAGTTGAGTAGTTTGATAGAAACCTTATAGCCAGCTAAGTGTAAAATATATACTACTGGCCCCTCATCACCTTAAAACAAAAAAAAACACAACTAAAATGACCAAGTCTGCTGGTCCTGGTTAAAGAATTAAATGTAGAATTTTTATGTAACACTTAATATTTCAAGGAAATTTGAACCTTCAATATGATCCTAAATTTGTTAAAAGTATATAGTAACTAAGCCACAAATTTCAGGTATAAACATTAATAAAGCCAATTCAATTTATATCTATCTATCTATCATCTACCTATCTATCTATCTATCTACTTTTTCTATCTCATCTATCATCTATCATTCCATTTGCAAAGTAAAAATAATTGCAATTACAACTACTAGTCATTGTGATTATGTATAGAAATTACTCCTTACAAACCTTCATTGACTTCTCAGGAAGGTATATTTTGAATAATTTTAAATACAAGAAAATATTTATTTGGATACAACTACAGTAGAAAGAGATGTGTTGAATATAAATAGCAAGAATTCAAGGAATTCTTGAATTGTTCCTTAAATTGATAATAAAATATCTGAGAATGGATATCTTGAGATTCTGAGTCTAAATAAAGCTCTGTTGTTTGTTCAATCTACTTTTTCTAGTACAAAAATGCATTCCATTACCTTCCTCTGTGAGTGTGTCCAGAATCAAGATGGTGATTTTTATGGGTAAAGAAGTGGCAATAGAGAAATAAGAGAAAATAAGCTCACCACACAACTCTCTGAAATGAGGCAGTTCAATATCAGACACAAATATGGGAGAATAACATGTGTACATGCAATATATGTAACTGGCTAAAGTATTTTTATATATTCAGTATGTGTTTCTTAAATTCTTATTTTAAATTACTCAGAAAGTATTAACTCTATTTGGTTGAATTTTATTTGTTTTGGTTATATGAAGAATAATTTAAAACACCCTCTGAGAAGCAATGACATTTAATAAGTGAGGAAAACATGGTGAGTTGCATTTCAGTCTTATCCCTTGGTGTTAATTCAAATTCATTTTCTTAGCGAGCTTTTTAACTTGATCATTAATCAATGTTTTTTCTAGATCCTTGGACACTAACTTAATGGGACACATAATGTGAAATTTTAGTTTTCTTTGCCAGGGACAAACATAATCTTCTTCCATTCCCCATCCCATTCTGAAATTTAAAGATATACAGCTATAAGTTTAGGAAGCACAGTTTTTTATTGCTTATAAACAGTCTGTAAATTGTATATAAGAACAAAGTCAATGGGGTTTTCAAATTTTCTTTAATATGTTTATTATGCTCCAAATATTAGTATGATGATTGATTGTTACATGCAAAATTAAAGTTATTATGTAGTTCATAAGGTTACATTGGTAGTATTTCCATTATAGGAGTTATAATTAATATTAGAATTTAAAATAACTTTTTTATTCTTTGTTACAATTGCTTTGTAAAGACCATAAGAAGTAGCAATTATTTTTAATAAGCCTATAACAACTTTGCTGTTATTAATTTTTCATTCAACATTTAAGAATCTTTTTGTTTCCTCATTACTTTTGTTTTTCCTGAGACACTCTTATGCTAGTACAAATCCTCCAACTTATGAAACAAAAGTGTCATAGTAGGGTATATAAACAAGTTCTGTTTGTTATTTCCTCATTGTGAAAAAGCTGGGGAAATTGCAGTACTCCTAAGATACCACTCTTGAAAAAAATGTTATAAAGATTACTTTGCCAATTTGTTTTAAGGATTGAACAAAATAAGACTTGTGAAGACATTTTTGTCAATTTTAAACATCTTCCAAACAAGTATTGTCATTATTGTCATGAAAATTTCTGTCTTACCCAACCGCCAAATCACCAAATGTTATCTGGTAAAATTAGAAAATTAATGATACCCTTAATCAAGCTAGTCTTTAAATTGAACAAATCAAGTAAGAAAACATGAGCATCAGTGTGACAATGGCAACGCAGACAATTACATAATTTTAATCTAACAGACACAAACCTTAGAAAAAAGAAAAAGTAAATCCAGATCTTTACTTCTCTAAAAAAAAAAATAGTTGTCGATTCTCTTATGCTGTTTTACTTAGTGTTATTAGTTAGCTTGTGGTTGGTATTTTGATTGTTTTGGAGAGATGTTAATAAAACAACTTAGAATAAATATGCCACTTCATTATTTCCTGATTTCTGGCAATAATCTCATAAACAAAGAGTATCTATATATTTTCTAGGAAACATTTCCATGATCATTCACTTATTTCCTTTAGTAATAATAGTAATATAGCAACAAGAAGAATGAAACAATATACATAACATTTATATGGTAAATAATTTATACTACTAGTAGTTGCTGATTAATTAATGCAGTTCAAGCACACAGTAATTGGACTGAACGCCTGAGAAATATAATTTCAAATATAAAAAGCATACATGCATATAAGTATAGCTAATGGACACAGACACCGGGGAGGGGGGTCAGGGCATGGTTGGGGAGAGGGGTGGGGGTGGGGGACAAAAAGGGGAAGAGGACACATATGTAATACCTTAATCAACAAAGAAAAAAACAAAACATTAACCCAATTAAACTCTCAGTAAGTCTTCAAAATAAAAACAAAAAGCAATAGCTGATACCAGATACCAGCTGAAGATAACAATTATATAAACACATCATTTGCACTATAAAAAGATTAGTTCAGTTGCGGGGGGGGGGGGGGGGGGGGCGGGAGGGAGGGGGGAGAGATCAGTAACTAGTTGTAAGCTACAGCTTATTAAGCACTGAGAAAGAAGTGAGCAGAAGGACTGGGAGAAGGCACCTGACTGGGAGAAGCCAGGGGGTTACCTAGTGTGTCACTCTCCAGGCTTCCCAGTGACTACTGAATACAATAATAATTCCTTTAAAGAATAAAACAACTATTTAGTTGTTTATTTTTATCATGCTACATATGTGGTTTCAGCAATCTCCAAATCGCAAGAGTTGGAAGAAATTGTGCTTGGACATGGAAAATAAGGTTTTCTCTTCAGTGTGTTTTGACAGGCCAACTGGGCTCTAAACTTGTAGATTTACAAAAAGCATGTGCGATCCATAGCAGACATGCTAATTCATGTTTTTATTCATGTGAAGGCCCTGAGGTTACAGGAAGTTTTTCAAAAAGTGAATGCCATAAATGAACAGATATTATCATAATGAGTCAAAAGTCTTTAAATTCAATTTTTCTCCAAAGCAGTTCAATACACAAATTATTTACCAAGTATTATAAGATATAAAATAGGGGAGAGTAATAACTCCCATTTTAGGAAGCTTATATCCAGCATAAATGTTCAGAACCTGAGGCTACAGGGGGTTTAGAATAAAAATGAAAACTTCCTCAACTATGAATTTTTTATTTTGTATTTCCGAGGTTGAATTACTTTCATTGCTATATTTAGAACTCTCATCTTAGATATTTGTTATTTTCTTTATGTTTTAGTACTTTGGTCTTACTTTTTAATATTTCATTTGGCTCAAACTA